>NC_134688.1:275633154-276339404 GCF_050947455.1 Rhinoderma darwinii
CCTGGATAGTCTTAATTATCTAAAAGGGTTATTCCAATCAAAGACATTTATAGCATATCTAGTGAACCCCATTTTGCAATCCAAAGCGGCAGCTGCAAAAATTGGCAAATGTCTGAATAATCATTTTATTTGCAATTCCCATTGTCTGGCTTTTTAACTAATATACTAGCTGATCTGTAAGGTGAATATTTCACTAATGTTATCTACAGAAGCCCTGTCACCAAAAGGTTCACTTTAAATTTCCTTGACGTTAGGTAGGGCTGGGCGATTAATAAAATGAATTCGATTAATTCACCTTTGAGGCCTCTGACGATTCTGTGCTTAGAGAGAATCTGTTTAATAATGGCGTAATGTCCTGCAGTACTGGAATGCAGCTGTTAGTCTACTACCTGGCAGAGCGCTAGTATAAGCTCTCACTTCGGGATTCTGTGGAATCTCCTGACATCACTGTTCATATATGAACAGTGATGTCAGGGACTTCTCCAAAGCGGGAGTCCTAGAGCAGAGACCTAGTATAGGCTCTGCTCCGGGACTCTGGGGAAGCCTCTGACATCACTGTCCATATATTAACAGTAATTTCAGGGACTTCCCCAGAGCTAGATTCCCTGCTCTCGGGATGTCAGGGGCTTCCCCAGAGTTTGAGCATAACCTATACAAGTGCTCTGCTCTGGGACATCGGCTCTGGGGTTGCCCCTAACATCACATTCCGGTCCAGGAGTATACGTCAGTGGCTCCTCCAGTAGAGGAATCCCCAGCCAGAGTGTCGGAAATGTTCTGGCTTGGGATACCACTCCTAGAGGGAGCCGCAATAGAGCCATCTTATTGGGTGGGTGTGTGGCCTCACCTACAGAGGGCCCTGCGGCCTCACCTACAGAGGGCCCTGCGGCCTCACCTACAGAGGGCCCTGCGGCCTCACCTACAGAGGGCCCTGCGGCCTCACCTACAGAGGGCCCTGCGGCCTCACCTACAGAGGGCCCTGCGGCCTCACCTACAGAGGGCCCTGCGGCCTCACCTACAGAGGGCCCTGCGGCATTACCTACAGAGGGGCTGCCCAATCTTGACATTCTTGTGTCTGCCAAACGAGCCTACGGACTGCATTTAGCGATACTTAAAGTGGAAACCTGTATTGTTTAAAGAGGCTCTGTGACCACATTATAAGTGCCCTATATTGGACATGATGTGATCGGCGCTGTATTGTAGATTACAGCAGTGTTTTTTTATATAAAAAACGATCATTTTTGACGGAGTTATGACCTATATTAGCTTTATGCTAATAAGTTTCTCAATGGACAACTGGGCGTGTTTTACTTTTTGACCAAGTGGGCGTTGTACAGAGGAGTGTATGACGCTGACCAATCAGCGTCATACACTTCTCTCCATTCATTTACTCTGCAGATAGCGATATAGCTATATCGCTATGTGCAGCCACATAAACAAACACTAACATTACTGCAGTGTCCTGACAATGAATATACATTACCTCCAGCCAGGACGTGATGTGTATTCAGAATCCGGCCCACTTCTGTAGCGTCTCTGTGCTGTACAGCACAGCGAGGTCTCGCTGTGAACGACAGCTTACAGCGTCATCTCGCGAGACTACGCCTGCTATGCTGTAAATCACAGACACGCTACGGAAGTATTCAGGATTCTGAATATACATGACGTCCTGGCTGGAGGTAATGTATATTCATTGTCATGACAGATGAGTAGCGTTATAGTGTGTTTATTTGACTGCAATTAGCGATATAGTTATATCGCTATCTGCAGAGTAAATGAATGGAGAGAAGTGTATGACGCTGATTGGTCAGCGTCATACACTCCTCTGTACAACACTCACTTGGTCAAAAAGTAAAAACACGCCCAGTTGTCCATTGAGAAACTCATTAGCATAAAGCTAATAGGTCATAACGTCGTCAGAAATTATCGTTTTTCTAAATAAAAAAACACTGCTGTAATCTACATTACAGCGCCGATCACATGATGTACAATATAGGCCACTTATAATGTGGTGACAGAGCCTCTTTAAGCATAGCTAAATGTTTAACAAACTTTTTATATGTCATAGTGACTTGTCAGAAACTTTGATTGGTGGGGTGGAGACCCCCACCAATCGCTAAAACTAAGCAGCTGAAGCCCTCGTGTGAGCGCTCAGCCCTTCGTTTGTGTTCGGCTTTTTCCGGAAATCCGATGTATCGGAGTATGGGCTCAGACTTTCTATTGTTCTCAGATACATTGATTTCCGGAAAAAGCCGAATACAAACGAAGCTGCTGAGCGCTCACACGAGCGCCTCAGCAGCTCCATTTTAATGATTGGTGGGGGTCTCTGTGCTCCAATCAAAACTTCTGACGTGTCTCTATGACATGTCAGAAGTTTGTTAAACATTTAGCTACACGAGGAGTAAGCTCCCAAATTTCTATTGAGTTTAAACCTAGCGGTATTATTATAGTAATGTAGTATTATTATAGTAGTTGAAATAGCTAATTGATTAACAATAATTTTGTATTGTATCAAATTTTAAAGTAATGCGACCCATCAACTTCACATTTTTTCTGTGTGGCCCATTTACCCAGCAGAGATTGAGACCCCTAACCTAATACTTTGCTGTTCCTGCTACGAGCAGAAGTTAGCCTCAGGTTAGCTTAAAGGCTATGTAAACCTTTGAAAGCTGAAAAAGTTCAGTGTGATTAGTGCAACTTTATAATTAGTTTTTATTAAAAATTAGTTTTACATTTTGAGATGCAGCAGTTCTGTATTCTCTATACAAAGCAGCTGTATAGTTTGACCTGAATTAGTCAGTCCCGCGGACCTGACTGGTTCAGTGAAAGCGGGAGACACGAAGGGTCCACCTGTAATCTAACACATCTATGTTTATAATTTAGATGTGACAGATCACAGGTGGATCCTGCGTGTCAGAGACACGCAGGACCCGCTTTCACTGAACCAGTCAGTAACGGGTTCCTGGCCGGAACAGGATTTAGCGCTAGATACAGCTGCTCTTATATAATACAGAATAGCTGTATCTCAAAAAGTAAAACAATTTTTTCGTAAAAACTAAATTATAAAGTTGCACTAATCACGCTAAGCTTTTTATAAAAAAAAAAAAAAAAAAAAAAAAGCCTTTCAAAAGGTTTATGATAAAATACAACATGCCTTCCAACTGTCCTATATCCAGCGCGACAGTCCCAGATTACTGGGCAGTGTCCCGATGTCCCTGGCGGCATGGTTTAAAAACTCAGGGCGCAGATACAGTTGAATCCGATGGTGAAGCATGGAGCGGTCAGCGGGGGGCTCAATCATTCTCTATGTAATGAACGCCAGCCGTAAACAGTCATCGTGCCGGTCTGCACCAAGCTACACATAACAGACCGGAATAGACCTACCGAGGGATCTCCTCCAATCTTCGTGGGAACTTTGTAAGATGAGTATTTTATTAGGCAATATGGGGCATTATACTGGGGGTAGAGGTCAGCTATGGGGGCACTGTACTGTGTGGGCTGAAGCTCAACCTTCTGTATACTAGTAGTGTACAGCAGGCTCAGGGGGATATACATTATATACAGCAGGCTCAGGGGGATATTATATACGGTAGAATATAGCAGGCTTAGGGGGTATATTATATACAGCAGTACACAGCAGGCTCAGAGGGTGGTATACATTAATTCAATGGTGTGGCATGCAAATAAAGAGCACGCTAAGAGTTTGCATGGCATGGCCTAAATACTCCATATGCAATGATACCGCTGTTCCTGCCCGCTCAAAGTCTGCGGTCTATCGAGACCGCACAATTTGAGATGCTAAAAGGGGGGAGGACGGCCCTCTGACAGCTTATCGGTGCTCCCACAACGCTATCAGGCGGTTGTCATGGCCCGATGAAGGCCCCAGGACTGCCTTCACTCTGCCTGTGGCAGGGCTTAACCGTAGCCAAAATGACTGTACACTACAATACATTAGTATTTCAATGTATTGTACCAGCAATTTAACTATCACTGGTTCAAGTCCCCTAGGGAGGGGGACTAATGAAATGTGTAAAAAAAAAAAAAAAAGGTTAAAACAAAGTGAAGTTATAGCTCTCGGAATGTGGTGGAAAGAAACCAAAATTTTATTTTAAAGTAGTAAAACAGAAAAAAAAACAACTATGAATTTGGTATCCCTGTAATCGGATTGAGCCAAAGAATAAAGATAAGTTGTCGTTTTAAGGGTGTGTTCACACGTAGTGACCAAAAACGTCTGAAAATACTAAAACGCCCGAATTACGTCAGAAAACAGTGCGTGTGAACATACCCTTACCACACGGTAAAAGACGTAAAAATGGAACCCAGAAAACATTGGAGGAATAAGTTTTTTCCGATTTCAAATAATTTTTGGGCAGTTTCCCAGAACATTATGTGGTACCAATAGAAACTACAACTCCTCCCGCAAAAAATAAGCCATCACACCACTCTATTGACAGAAAAAAAAAGTTATGTCTCTTGGAATGCGTGGAGCGAAAAACGAAAAATCAAAAAAAAATGGTTTAGTCTCGAAGGGGTTAATCGTAAATCGAGGTTACGTGCTCATTTAATCACGATTTTGATTAAGGTCAAAAATCGCCCAGCCCAGACACATTTTTTGGTGGTGGTGCAAATCAATCAATAGTATTTACCTACGAGTCTATAGAGAATGCGAACGGGAGCCGTTCCATTCTCAGTTGCGTGCGCCGTACCCACACAGACCTAAACGAAGCACGTTTGTAGAGCGAAACCCAGCGCCATTTTCATGTGGATCGGAAGCCGATATTGGACACCTCGATGACGACTTGTTCAACGAAGCTAAGGCGCAAGGAAGAGGAGCGTAGACCAGCGCCAGCAGAGGCAGGTAATTTATGTTTGTGTATGATATGTGTATTATGTGCGTGTATGTTCATGTGATACTGTCTGCGGAGCCCTGTATCTAATCCTCCTAGCACTGTGCAGTCGCTCAGAAAATGGCGGCACACAGTGTAGGAGGTTTAAAGACATTGAAACCCTTTCTTCTCTTGGCACTAGCTAGAAGGGATGGGGGATTGTGTGATGACACTAGAGGAAAGTGTGTCCACCCCAAATTTGCAGCATAAATCAATGAGGTTGCTTTATCAGTGACCATGCTGCAATTTTGGGAACTGCTCCCTCTAGTACCCAGCACATGGAAATGTTATAAATTAGAATCTAATTTATATTTCTTGACTTGTGAAAAAATTAAAACCATGTGTAATCACTCAAATACTAATTGTTTAACTGAAAAAACATATATATATATAATTTCTAGCGACACATTCCCTTTAAAGGGGTTTTCCAGTTAGGCCTCATGCACACGACCGTAGCCATGTGCACGGCCGTGATTTTCGGGTCGGCCGGCTGCGGACTGTCAGCTGCAGGCCGCCTGAAAATCGCGGGACATGGCCGCCACCATTGTTTTCAATGAGCCCGGACCGCAGAACAGGGCCGTAATAAGACATGCCCGTCCTTTCTGCGGTCCGGGCTCCCGGGCCGTGCAAGGACCGCAAAAACTACGGTCGTGTGCATGGCCCCATAGAAAAGAATGCGGCCGCAATTCTCCCGTGGATTTTCGGCCGCAAAAACACGTTCGTGTGCATGGGGCCTTAGAGGAAATTGATGGCCTATCCTTGTGGATAGCTGATGTGGGGTCCTACTCTTGTTACAATGCCCATCAGTTGTTTTGAATGGGCCGTGGTGCTCATGCGAGCACCGTTACCCCTTCATTCCGGTCACCGCTCGTAAAGTGAATCGCAGACACGTATTGCGGCGGTTCACAGTATTACAAACATCTCTCATTCACTTGAACGGGAGAAGCTTGTAATACTGAACCGCTGCTTCAAGTGTGTCAGCGATTCACAGCACCGAGCAGGTAAGGCATGAGTAATGCAGGCCCCTTCAAGACCGCTGATTGGCAGGCGTAGGAGTCCCAATGATCAGATATTTACGGATTTTTGAACACCCCATGCACTTGCATAGAGTATATTCCTGATGTGCTAGTGCAGTGAAACACACACATTCTACAAAATTAGCGCTCAGCCAACTTCCTGTATTTGGTTTCCATAGAAAATCGCTTGTGCAATAAAGAATTCTAAAAAAAAAAACAAAAAAAAAAGCCTGCTTGCTTGGCTGTTAATATAACTCCCATAGAGCTGCACATACACAGAAAGGGGCAGTAGCGGCAAGAAATCCTAAAAAGGTAAATATATTAATTGTAACATTTCTGCCTTGCTGAAAAATATTTTTTTGCCAAAAAAGTGCAAAAAAAAAAAATTACATATGACGATGTTAGTAGGCGGGAACATCCGACCCCCAATAGCAAGGAAAACATTCACATGCGGCCTAGGCTATTTTACCCCATCATGGCCATACAGATAATGCAAAAATACAGCGCATATAGGAGAATGTGGCTTATACCTCTCCCAGAATCCATTTTGGCACGTATGTGGTTCCGTTTTCCCTGTTTATGTAGCGTGTTGAGCCCATAGCTCAGTGTGTGTGCTCATGTGTCCCCGCAGACACCGCGGCCTAATAAGAGCAGCACTCACTTCCTGTAAGCCCTTTGCCCCAGTCGACAGCCATTTAGATAGAAAGCAAGTAACGTTACATATAAGAAACCTACACAAACTGCTACCACATACAAGCCACTACTACAGCGCGTATAATACTAGTGACTGCCTCTGCTAAAGAAAATAAGAATACATTCCCGGGCTTACATTTAGATACGGCGGGAAGACAACCAGGCTGGAAAATGGCGTCTGTTAGACACGGCGTAGTTAATGGGAGGGCGGTGCATCATAGACAAAACACGGCCTCTCCGTACTCACGGTGCTCTCCGCTCACCTGGTCTCTGCCGACGGCTTCTTCCAGCTATCAGCACGGCGCAGACTCTGTGAAAAGTCAAGTGCTAACACGGCCACAGGACTTTGTCCGCGCAGAGCATGCTGGGAACCGCCGTTCAGGGAAGGTTGCGACAACAGAACATCATCTCGGCTGTAAACTACACTTCCCGTGAGGTATCGCGAGGTTTGGCGCGATCTCGCCGTGCGCTTTGTAATGGGAGTATCGTAGTGTTGCGTACCAGACAGATGATGTGTGTCATGGCACGTCTTGCAGATGCTCCACGAATAATTAATCCAACATAATAAACAAATACTAAAGAAAAATAAAAGTGTTGTTCACACATGCTGCAATATGAAAGCTTTGCGTGACATTGACGCCCTCCATTGCAATGTTCTGCCTCATATAAATTAATTAGTGATCTTAGAGTACCTTTACACTCAAGTCCGCCCGTGTGAGTGAAGGATGTTCGCTAAAATATGCGCCATTTTCCCTGACAAAATGGCGTTTTTTTAATGTCTTGAAAATGTTCTCCGGTGACGAGAACGTCCCAGTTTTGAGAGATGGCTGCCATTACATAGGCGATGCACGGTTCTTCTGCCCGGAGTTCTCTCAGGAACAGGGAATTCTATGTGAGAAGACGCTGACCACATGTGAAAAGAGGGGGCAGTGCTGACGGAATGTGGCACTGTTGTATTGTGCGGGCACTTGTGTACACAGTTACTGCCACTGTTGGGGGTTATAGTAGGCACTTTTTTTTTTGTCTGATATTGATATAAAAAACATGTTCTACAGCAGCTGAGGTATGTTTTGAAACGAATATTGTAAGGCTATGTAAACACAGAGTTTTTTTTGCAGGCGGAAATTCTGCCTTAAAATTCCGTTTGGAAGTTTGAGGCAGATTTTCCTCTCCATGCACGCCGATTTTCGCGGCGTACTTCGCCTGCGGCCATTGAGCGCCGCGGGCCTAAAACGCCACGAAATACGCTTTCTCTGCCTCCCATTGATGTCAATGGGAGGTCAGAGGCGTAAACGTCCGAAGATAGGGCATGTCCCTTCTTTCTCCCGCGAGGCGGTTTTACCGCTCGCGGGAAAAAGACGCCTCCGCCTCCCATTGAAATCAATGGGAGGCATTTTCGGGTCGTTTTTGACAAGTATTGCGGCGCGGTTTCCTCGTTAAAAAACTTGTAAAAAAAACTCAGTGTGAACATAGCCTAACAGTAATTATTAAGAATATTAGAAGTACTGAGACCTGTGTATGAGTATTCAGCCTGCAGTTCCGTGCTTTTATATTGACTAGTCTTAATAATTTAGGCCTCCTTCATACAAACGGTGAAAACGGCTGTGCTGACTTTGTCCACACCTCTACGTCCACTGTGACAACATTGTGCTGGAAGGCAGGGCAAACAGCGCTCGCCCAGAAGCACGGCACAGGGAGAGAGAGAACGCTGCTATACAGATATTGCAGCATATTCCTGCGCATGCTCGGCCTGTAGAAGATATAGAACTACTGGAGGATGTTTTTAGTGGAAACCAGGGGTAAGGCGAGGTTTGTATTTAAAGGGTAACTAAACTTTAAAAAAAACTTTTGACATGTCAGAAGTTTTGATCGGTGAGGGTCCGAACACTGAGAACTCCACCGATCGCTAAATCAAAACGTCAGATTTGCTCGGATGAGCGCTGTACCGATTAGTTTCTGACCGGCTTTCCTTGAAGAGGTGTATGGGTTCAATAGAACGTTTGAGTCTGTATCACAGCTCGATCGGCTTTCCAAGGAAAGCCGATCAGAAACAAAGTGTCGCAACGCTCACCCGAGCTCTTTTGCCGCTTTGTTTTAGCGATCGGTGGATGTCTCAGTGCCCTGACCCCCACCGATCAAATCTTATGACATGTCAAAAGTTTTTTAAAAGTTTAGTTGCAGTCCTGGCCAAAAGTATTGAGGCTGACAAATTTTGGTTTTCACAAATTTTGCTGCTTCAGTGTTTTCAGATCTTTTAGTCAGAAGTTTCTATGGTAAACTTTTCACTGAATCCGTCAGTCCCGCGGATCTGACGGGTTCAGTGTTGGCGGGTCCTGTGTGTCTGACATGTAGGATCCACCTGTTATCTATCACATCCACCTGTTATCTATCACATCTAAGTTCATAACTTAGGGCTCATTCAGACGAACTTCTATGTAGTCCGCGTGACGGCCGTTAAAACAACGGCCGTCACACAGATATATGTACTTCAATGGAGCCGTTCACACGACCGTTGTTTCAACGGAGCGTGTGAAGGGTCCGTGAATGAATAGGACACGGTTAGGATGATAATTACTATAAATTCTCCTCCGTCCCTCCTGTGCTTTGTGTAATTTGAAATAACAAAGTACTAATGTTCAATCCTTTATTGGGTGGGTAACTGTGTGCTGCTGTTGGACTATAGGTAAAGACGATTTACGTAAGTACAAATCTCACCTTCCCTTATGTCCACAACAGCACATGAAACGAAGAGGATATGGCACGAAACAAAAGGGAGTAAAAGTTAATTTTAACATGGAAACTAACACTTTGACCAAAGGCTGCCTCTTAGAAGAGAGAAGACCCAACTTGTAGTGTTGGATGAGCTCCAGGACGCTGCATCACGGATATTATCTATGGGAATAGATTGACTGTTCGCCCAGGATGTGGCTATTGCTCAAGTAGAGTGGACACGTAACTCGAGGAGTCTGCAAATGATAACATAGAAAAATAGTCTTGGTTAACCATTTGCCAACAATAGTTTTAGATACTAAAACCTCGGTTCTTTCATATAAGGGAGATAAATTAGAATCCTTCCTGAAGCTACTGGTTCTGCTCATGTAGAGCCCCAGGCATCTGTCTAACTCAAAGGGGTCCGCCAGGTTCCTAATTTTTTTTTTAGTAATGGCTGCAAAGGTCCTGAATTAAAAACTACCAGTACTCAACTAACCATTCCCCCGGCGATCTAGCGCTAACGCCCCAGCAGCCCTCCCGGTGGTTGTTTACATGCGGTAGCATGTGTCTGCTGCAGCCAATCAGAAGGCGGCTCAGCGGTCATCTGTTGTATTTCTTGCATAATGCCAGGAATATGATTTGTCACTGCTGAGCCTTCTGATTGGCTGCAGTGGTATAAAGGATTATCAACACTACCCTGTCAGAATTTTAATTCTGGTTCCCTCCCAGACAAGGCATGAATTTCACATATTCTTTTGGCTCATGTAATAGGCACTAGGAAGCACAATTCCAGTGTCAGAAACTTCTCATATGCCCTACTGTGTCTAACACCAGCAAGCGATCCCATTTAGTGACAGATGGTATTTTTCTAGGTCTAAGCTTTTCTGCAGCTTTAAAAATCGGGTTACCAAGGAGTCCTGAGAAAATTTCACACCTGTGTATACTGTAATTGCAGCCACATGGACCCTTAGCTGAGACCCTTTTTAAAACCTTCCTGTAGATATTCCAAAGACCGTTCATGTCATAGGAAGGAAACCCAATGGCTTTTTCCATACACCATTATGCGAAGGTATATCATACTATGGAGTAAGTCATATTGGTGTAGGGTTTTCTAGAATGTGTAAGGTTGGGATCGCCTTTTCTGAGAAACCATGTCCCTCTAGAAGGGTACAATCCACCTCCAGGCAGTTAGATTGAGTTTGTGCAAGCTGTGGTAGTGGTGGTGTTCTTGTGAAAGGAGAACTGGATTGCATGAAAGCTCCCATAACTCTCCCTTGGAAAGAATCCACAGGATCAAAAATCACGTCCTCTTCGTCCAGAACGGATCTATTACAAGAGGTCTTGTACTGGACGATTTTGTTTAGGACCCTGGTAAGAAGTGGAAGGGGAGAAAAGATGCAAACCTTCTCAAACCGCCAAGGAATAGAGAAGGGATGGTCGTTTTTGTTCAGGAAGCAGAATCTCCTCAATTTCGCATTGGTTCTTGTTAGCATCATGTCTATTTCTGAGGTTCCATTTACATATATTCTTATATTTTTATATATATATATATATATATATATATATATATATAGTTGTAGTCGTATTGTCAGACATAATCTGCAAATGTTGACCCCATAACCGATCCTAAAATTAGTAAAGAGTATAGTAAAATAGCTGTCCTTTCCTTCCAATTAAAGTATTGATTCGTTTCCCAATGATTCCATTGAACCTGGACCGTTAGACCCTGGAGTTGTGCTCCCCACCCAACTTGAAGGCGTCTGTTGAAACATAAATTAAGCTGTGAGCTGCAAAGGATTTGCCATTGGAGGATTCAACTACCAATGGAGGTTCAATTTAACTCTTCTGGAAAGCTTGGTCTTCTTATTAAGGAATAGAAGATCACTGTCCCATGCTTTTAGAAACTGTTGCTGAAGCAGTCTCATGTGCCACCTTTCCCTAGAGATTGCTTCTATAGCTGCTGACATATGACCTAGTTCTAGCATGAATGTTAGGGAAGTTTGTGAAGGCTACAATCCCCAAAGTGTTAATCTTGAACCCTAGAAACACACACTTTGTCGTGGGAATCAATCATGATTTGTTCCAATTTATTATCCACCCCAGATTCTGCAGAAGGTTCAACACAAACATAACTTGACTCCACTAGGATGATCCCTTCATTCTGTATGGTACCTGCTACAGTAGCGATTATTTTTGAAAACTTATAGGGATTCAAGGTCAGGGCCGATTCTAGCTTTTCTGCTGCCTGAGGTGAAAATGTAAAAGGTGCCCCCAAATTGACATTCTATGGCTGTTTGACATCACTAGCAGCCTTGCAAAAAAATTACCCATTATCTTGCTGCAGCTCATACAGTGACTACAGTACTGATTAGAGG
Source organism: Rhinoderma darwinii (assembly GCF_050947455.1). Taxonomy (NCBI): domain Eukaryota; kingdom Metazoa; phylum Chordata; class Amphibia; order Anura; family Rhinodermatidae; genus Rhinoderma; species Rhinoderma darwinii. Next base: position 275,644,834 of record NC_134688.1, read on the forward strand.
CAGAATAAACATTTACATTAAGTAACTCACAGGTGACATCTCCATCCGGTCCAGACCTCTATGATGACATTTCCCGGCCGTGGCCCATTTCTGCAGTTTGCCGCTCAAATGTCTTCAGCTTCTCACTTTTCAAACATTTCTGCACCTATAAATGGAGAAAAAATTCTCATGGTGCCACACGCTACGCCCCTAAATATAATAGCGCCATACAATGCACCTCAAATTATAATAGCACCATACACTGTATCCCTGATTATAATAGCACCATACACTGTGTCCCTGATTATAATAGCACCATACACTGCGTCCCTGATTATAATAGCACCATACACTGTCCCTGATTATAATAGCACCATACACTGTGTCCCTGATTATAATAGCACCATACACTGTGTCCCACACACAGTGCCCCCTGTAGATAGTGCTCCACATATAGTGCCCACCTCCTGTAGATAGTGGTCCACATATAGCCCCTCACACTTTCAACAGAAAAAAAACAAGCTTTACATACTCACCTAAACCCGTTCCTGTGCCGTCCTCTTGCAATGCAGGCCTGCTCTCTTCTGAGCAGGTCTGCTGGGACTGAACGACGCAAGTGCCACATGCGCTGTTAAAAGGCGCTACGTGGCAGGGCAAATCATTCTTCCCGGCTAATCAGCACCTTTCAACGTTGCATCGTTGAAAAGCACTGATTGGCAGGCTGTCTTGCCCTGTCATTCAAGCACGCAAGCGGGATGATGACGACATTGCGCCGCTTACGTCATTGAAAGGTGCTGAATAGTGGGCCACGTGCCGTGTCCCGCCATTCAGCGCTTATGCATGAAATTGTATCTGCGTCCTATAGACGCAGGTACAATTATAGTGCAGGAGAGGGTGACGGCGACTGCTTTCAGTGGTGCCGCTGCCGCCCCCCCAGAGAGGCAGCCTTCCCTGATTGAGGTGATCCAAAATGGCAGAGCCTTGAACTTTAGATGTTTCTGTTCCTGGTTGACGAAGACAGCAACTCTTAAGAATTTTCTGCACGCTAGAGAACTTTGAACATGAAAATAAGCGTCCTTTACATCTATTGTGACCATATAATCTCTCGGATTTAAGAGAAGGACAGTGGATTTTGTGTTTTTTAATCTGAACTTATTTTTCCGTATATACATGTATATACAGGTAATGTAGATCTATAATAGTACAATAATCCCCTCCGGGTTTGGATACTAAAAAGATTCTTGAGTAAATGCCCTCGCGGATCCAATCAGTAGGTACCTCCTGGAGGATTCTTTTCTCTACCAGAGATTTTACTTCTGCTTCTAGAAACAATTGCCTTAATGGAGGTGACAGACGGAATGTTAGGAGAAATCTGTCCCATGGACGACCCAAGGATCTGAAACGAGGGACTGCCAACTTGGAAGAAAATAGAGTCGTCAACCTCCTATAGGAATCCTGGCATCAGAAATCCAACCTTTTTGTAGAGGTGGCTAAGGCATGTCTGCCAATTCCTCTTGCTCGTCTGTAGGAAACTTTGTAATAAAGGGAAACCTAAAATATTGCCGACCTGTTCCTTTGGGGTGTCTAGGTCTTCTTGAGGGGCTACCTCTCTGAAAGGAAGATTACTTTGGCTCTGAGGCACAGACTTCCTCTTTTTAGCAGAAATCCTCAACATGAGGTAGTCTAATTTCTGCCCGAATACAGAAAGGTGTTAGAAGTGGTGTCTGACACCCAGGGCTTTAATCAAATTGCACTCCTATCTGAAGTAGCAAGACATTTTGTGACTAGATTAATATATTTACAGGTTTAAAGGACCTTGTCCATAGGCAGGATTTTATCTTGTCCTTCATCTGAGACAACCAACCTCTTAATGAATTAGCCACCTCAGAGGAAATTACTGACACCTTAGGCCCCATGTCACACCCTCATCCCCTCTTCAACCGCCAACCTTTCCTCTCTTTTTTTTTTTCTCCCATTCCTTTTCTCCCTTTTCCCTTTTAAATTATATCATATCACTATATCACTCTATCCCCTTTTTTTCTCATAAAAGGCTATACTGCTCGCATTATCTATCTTATCAAAGTAAAATGGGCGCTCCTCCCAGACTATTCTCAACTTAGCCGGGTACAGCATAGAGTACTGAAGTCCATTCAGCCTTAGTCTCTTCTTGATAGAGACAAACTGTGCCCATGTCCTCTGAGTACTCCTAGAGAAATCAGGATAAATTGAGATCCTATTATCATTGTGTTTCAGTTGCCCCATTTCCCTAGATTTTTTTATTTGAGTGTCTTCTTATCCACAAACGAGAGGAATTTTACAATGATGGGTCTTGGTGTGTCCCTGATGTTTTTAGTCCACATTGGAACTCTTTGTGCCCTTTCAATTTGTAGCAACACAGAGAATGACCTTCGGCCAAAAGTCTCCGTGATTTATCTTTGTATGAAGGTAGCTATGGAGGAACCCTCCTCCTTTTCTGGGAAACCCAGGAACCTCAGGTTGTTCCTCATGGCCCTGTCTTCCATCTCCATTCCATTTTAGACTGTAAAAACTTAATATCATGAGACATGTTCTTAGTAGACTTCTCGTGCCCTCCTGTAGATTTCTCCAAGGTTTTAATTTTCTGTGTATTGACTTGGATACCCTCCCTCATTTTGTCAATATCCATCCTCATGATAGCCACCTCCTCCTTCAGATTCCCCAACTGCACTACCATATCCTTCAAAGTGCTATTACACATATTTATAGCACCATTGCAGGCTTTCATGGCCTTAAGAATATCTTGAATGGAATCCTCCAGGTGGGGAGCTCTCTACCTCCTGTAAGTTCAATGCATCAGTCTCTAATGAAACTGTAGTGAGTACCTCGCCGCTGCTAAAACTCAAATCCCTCCCCCTTTGCTGCATCAGGTTTGGAGCCCCTGACTTTTTGCTTAGTGTTTTTTACATCCTCCGAGCTGAGATATTTCCTGGAGAACATGTTTTTAGCAGCCTTACTAGCAACTTCCTCCAGTTTTGTTTCCTTTGCCCCAAGGGGTTACTTTTACCTTTCCCCGCCATTGTTTGACTCCTAGTACTGACAATTCCACCTACACCCGGAGATAGTGTCAGCATGGGTGTGTACAGTGGGGATACAAGCAAGCCTTTAACCCCAGATGCCGGCAGTGGCAGTAATTGACAGTGTTACAGCTCACTCGTTAAACACGGTGTGAACAACACCAGCACTGGAGATAAAAGTTGACTAGTACAGCAGACACTTACAGGCCAGTCAATAGATAGTAATAAATGACAAATTATTTTGTGCCAAAAGTTGATATCATTTGATGGACAGAGAGTATTATATCGTAAATTTTACCCAATGCGAAAGAAAACTACAGGAATACAGTATTTTCAGGAGAAATTCGACAGTGTCACACAGACTGGAACATGGTACTCCCTGCACAGAGTTATCCTTCGGTCAATGGAGATACACAGATATGTATATATATTTATTTTTTTTCCCCCCTCCGTAATTCCTTCTCTCAAGAGATATCTGCACATACGGCCGTCCTCCACAGTGACCACCAGGGTGCGCTCACGAGCTCAGTCCAGACTTAAGAAGCCCAAGCGCACGCATGTGGGAGATTCAGCTGATTGCTCCCAGAGCACCCTGGGCTATAAGACGGTCCCAGGCCCATCCTCCCACGCCTGAGCGTTGTTGTCGTATTCCAAGTTTGTCTTGCAAATGGTCCCCTAGTGTTTCCTGCTCCCAGTGTTCCCTGTTCCTGTAACCTGTATCCTGATCTAGTGCCGGGCTGGGCTGTATACCACGCCTGTTCTGCTTCTCCACGCCTGACGTCTACCTGCTGCCTAGTTCCTGCCAAGCCTGCCTTGCTACTGTCCGAGCTGCCACAGGTACCCTATATGAACTATAGACTCTGACCTGCGACCTTTTGGCCAGCTGCCATACCGCCATGGCGGTACGGCCCAGTGTGTCCACGAACCCTACATGACAGTACGCTCAGGCCATGGACCCCACTGGTTGATCCAAGACCATGGCGACGTCACAAGAGATGCAGGGCGGATATGCTAGACCTCCGGTCTAGACAGGACCAACTCCTCCAGGCCTTGAACATTCTAGCACGTCGGCAGGAGGCGTGTTTTTCTTTGCCACTTCCGGACCGCTATGATGAAGACGCAGGTACCTGTCGTGGATTTTTGAACCAGTGCCAGATCCACTTCAGCCTGTATACTAGGACATTTTCGTCTGATGGCGCAAGGGTCGCTTTCATCATCTCTCTCCTCACTTGCAAGGCTCTTACATGGGCGAACCCTATCTGGGAGAGACAAGGACCAGGGACCCGTGACTTCCGGGGCTTCCTCTGGACTTTTCGCATGGTGTTTGAGGAGCCTGGACGGGTCTCCTCTGCAGCGGCTTCCTTGATTAACTTATGCCAAGGAGACACCTCCGTGAGCGAGTACGCCATCCACTTCCGCACCCTGGTGGGAGAACTGTTATGGAACAATGAGGCCCTGGTGGCTGCATTCTGGCATGGACTGTCTCCTAAAATTAAGGACGAACTTGCCGCTCGAGACCTGCCATCTACCCTGGATGATCTCATCCTTCTGTCCGCCCGGATTGATATGCGGATCCGAGAACGCCTCCAATAAGTTCGTCAGGAGGGAGGCCTTCCTAGTCTGGTTCCTACTTTGCAGCAACCCCTGCTGTCCTCAGATGTCGATCCTCCTAAGAAGTCTGTGATGATGGACCAGTGTAAGCTATCCACCCAGGAGAGACCACGCAGACGCACTTCAGGACTGTCTATATTGCAGCTTCGGTGGCCATCTTGTGCGCCTGTGTCCCCAAAAATCCCAAAGCCTAGGGTTGCTAGGAGAGACAACCTTGGGTAAGGAAGGACTTCTGTCTAAATTGTCCATACCAGTGACCATAGTGTCCGGCGAGAGAACGCATCAGGTCTCTGCGTATCTGGACTCTGTATCCGCTGCTAATTTCATCCGTAGAGACTTGGTGGATCTTCTTCAATTACCCACACCCCCCTGGAGAGGCCATTGACGGTTGCATCAGTGAATGGACTACCTCTGCCACACTCAGTTATAGCTGTGACCAAGCCGCTGAGGCTCCAAGTGGGAGCTCTTCGCTCTGAACTCCTGTCATTCTATGTCCTATCCAAAGCCGTTAACCCTGTGTTGCTGGGCCTGCCTTGGCTCCGACTTAATGCCCCAGTCCTGGACTGGAATTCTTGAGATGTTTTCCAGTGGGGCCCTGAGTGTCAAAGCTGATGCCTGGTGCAGATTCGTTCGGCTCCACCTTCGCTGCCTCGGTCATTGGCAGGATTGCCGGGTCATCATGCTGCATTTTTGGACGTCTTCAGCAAGAGGGAGGTGGAGGCATTGCCTCCACACCGGGTGTATGGCAGCCCTATCAAGCTGATTCCTGGTGCATCCCTTCCCCGTGGTAGGGTATATCCTTTCCCCTTGCCAGAGACTCTGTCCATGTCCGCCTATGTGAAAGAGAACTTGGAGAGGGGCTTCATACGAAAGTCTTCCTCCCCGTCAGGAGCCAGGGTTCTTCTTCGTCAAAAAGAAGGATGGTTCTCTTCGTCCATGTATTGACTACCGAGGTCTCAACCAGATCACGGTGAAAATTAAATATCCGTTGCCACTGATCTCAGAACTGTTTGATCGTATACGTGGTGCCAAGATTTTTTCCAAACTAGACCTGCGTGGCGCTTACAACCTAGTCCGGATTCGCCAGGGTGATGAATGGAAGACTGCATTTAACACCCGTGATGGACAATATGAATATCTTATAATTCCCTTCGGCCTCTGTAATGCTCCCTCGGTCTTCCAGGAGTTTGTTAGTGACATTTTCCGTGACCTCCTCTTTGTTTGTGTAGTAGTCTACCTTGATGATACCTTGATTTATTTCTCCAGATCCTATGACGCATCAGAGACATGTCCGTCAAGTTTTGCTGCGGTTAAGGGAGAATCGTCTGTACACTAAGTTGGAATTTGCGTGTTTGAAAAAGATGCTCTACACTTCCTGGGCTATATCGTCTCGAATCAAGGTCTCGAGATGGATCCTGAAAAGGTAAAGTCTGTCCTGGAATGGCCACATCCTCAAGGCTTGAGGGCCATACAGCGCTTTCTGGGATTCGCCAATTTTTACAGACCGTTTATTCCAAACTTCTCCTCACTGACTTCTCCTATCTCTAACCTCACTAAGAAGGGCATGAACGCCAAGGCGTGGACTCCTTAGGCAGAGTCCGCATTCAATAGCCTGAAGAGTGCCTTCACGTCAGCCTCTATCCTCCATCATTCAGATGTCTCTCTACAGTTCTCGTTGGAGGTGGACGCATCTTCTGTCGGTGCTGGTGCACTCCTGTTCCAGAGAGGCTCCAAGGGCAAGTCAATGGTATGTGGATATTTTTCTAAGCTCTTCCCTTCCGCAGAACGCAACTACTCGATTTGGGACCGGGAGTTACTAGCCATCAAATTGGCTCTGGAGGAGTGGAGAAATCTACTAGAGGGCGCTTCTCATCCCATCGTGATTTTTACGGACCATAAGAACCTCACCTATCTTCAGACAGCCCAACGGCTGAACCCTCGTCAGGCCAGGTGGTCACTGTTCTTTACCAGGTTCCAGTTTGAGCTCCATTATCGCCCGGCCGACAAAAATGTGAGGACCGATTCCTTGTCCAGTTGTTTCGAGACAAAAGACACCATGGAGATTCCACAACATCATTGATCCATCTTCGATTGTCTCTGTCAACCCCCTGCAAGTTGGGGATATTCCTCCAGGGTGGACTTTTGTGCGCCTGGCTGACCGTGGAAGAATCCTCCGCTGGGGGCACTCCTCTAGACTGGCAGGTCACGCGGGGACCCGTAATACTTGGGATCATTTCTGGTGGCCCACGCTGCCCAAGGACATTATGGACTTTGTTTCTTCCTGTACAGTATGTGCAGCCAACAAGGTCGCTCACTCCAGACCTGCGGGTCTGCTCCAGCCATTACCTGTGCCCAATGCCCCCTGGCAGCATATAGCTATGGACTTTATTACGGACCTGCCTCTCTCTGCCGGATGCAGTACTGTCTGAGTGGTGGTGGATCGATTTTCAAAGATGGCTCACTTCCTTGCTCTGACTGGTCTTCCTTCTGCTCCTCTGCTGGCCAAGCTGTTCATCCAACACATCTTCCGCCTGCACGGCTTGCCGCAGCATGTTGTGTCTGATCGGCGGGTTCAGTTCACCTCGAAGTTCTGGAGAGCCCTCTGAAAACTCCTAGGTATAAAGTTGGACTTTTCCTCGGCCTACCATCCTCAGTCCAATGGTCAGGTCGAGAGGATCAATCAGATCTTGGAGAACTACCTACGCCACTTCATCTCCAAGCAGCATGATGACTGGGTGCAGTTGCTTCCATGGGCTGAGTTCTCTTACAACAATCATGCCAGCGAGTCCACACAGAAGACACCGTTCCTTATTGCACATGGCCAGCACCCACGAATTCCTCTCCCGGTCCCTGTTACATCCGAGGTGCCAGCTGCTGACACGGCTTTTGGGGACTTTCTGCAGATCTGGTGGCAGACTCGATCCTCTATCCTGCTGGCAGTCGACCGCATGAAGCGGAAGGCGGACACAAGGAGAAGAGAACCTCCTCAGTTTGTCCCTGGCATGAAGGTATGTCCTCCAGGAATATTCGACTGAGGATGCCGTCGTGCAAAATTGCTCCCAGGTTCCTCGGTCCCTTCGAGATCCTGCAGCAGATCAACCCTGTCGCCTACAAGCTTCGGCTGCCTCCTACCCTCTAGATCCCCAACTCCTTCCATGTTTCTCTCCTGAAACCAGTGGTTTTGAACCGCTTTACCAAGACTCCAAGCCTTCGGTTGCCTCCAGCGGCCCTTCAGACACCGTTGAGGTTAAGGAGATCTTAAACACCAACAGGGTGAGAGGAAAGACTTTTTATTTGGTGGATTGGAGGGGGTTTGGTCCAGAAGAGAGGTCCTGGGAGACAGAGGAGAATCTAAACGCTCCCACCCACATTAAGAGGTTTCTCTCTCGTTCTGGTCCCAAGAGGAGGGGGCGTAAGAGGGGGGATACTGTAACGTCCGTGGTCTCTGACCACGAACTCCTTCCATCCAGTCGACGCACTTCTCTCAAGAGATGTCTGCACATACACTACAGTTTGGGGTCACCCAGACAATTTTGTGTTTTCCATGAAAACTCACACTTATATTCATCAAATGAGTTGCAAAATGACTAGAAAATATAGTCAAGACATTGACAAGGTTAGAAATAATGATTTTTATTTGAAATAATAATTTTCTCCTTCAAACTTTGCTTTCGGCAAAGAATGCTCCATTTGCAGCAATTACAGTATTGCAGACCTTTGGCATTCTAGCTGTTAATTTGCTGAGGTAATCGGGAGAAATTTCACCCCATGCTTCCAGGAGCACCTCCCACAAGTTGGATTGGCTTGATGGGCACTTCTTGCGTACCATACGGTCAAGCTGCTCCCACAACAGCTCTATGGGGTTGAGATCTGGTGACTGCGCTGGCCACTCCATTACAGATAGAATACCAGCTGCCTGCTTCTTCCCTAAATAGTTCTTGCATAATTTGGAGGTGTGCTTTGGTTCATTGTCCTGTAATAGGATGAAATTGGCTCCAATCAAGCGCTGTCCACAGGGTATGGCATGGCGTTGCAAAATGGAGTGATAGCCTTCCTTATTCAAAATCCCTTTTACCTTGTACAAATCTCCCACTTTTACAGCACCAAAGCAACCCCAGACCATCACATTACCTCCACCATGCTTGACAGATGGCGTCAGGCACTCTTCCAGCATCTTTTCAGTTCTGCGTCTCGCAAATGTTCTTCTGTGTGATCCAAACACCTCAAACTTCGATTCGTCTGTACATAACACTTTTTTCCAATCTTCCTCTGTCCAATGTCTGTGTGCTTTTGCCCATATTAATCTTTTCCTTTTATTAGCCAGTCTCAGATTTGGCTTTTTCTTTGCCACTCTGCCCTGAAGGCCAGCATCCCGGAGTCGCCTCTTCACTGTAGACGTTGACACTGGCGTTTTGCGGGTACTATTTAATGAAGCTGCCAGTTGAGGACCTGTGAGGCGTCTATTTCTAATGTACTTGTCTTGTTGCTCAGTTGTGCAGCGGGGCCTCCCACTTCTCTTTCTACTCTGGTCAGAGCCTGTTTGTGCTGTCCTCGTTGTTCCTTTTGTCCCCTTATGCCTATGACAAAAACCTTCACTAATCCACCTGATGGTAAAACTTATGTTATTAAGCAGTTTATTAACAGCCATAGCAGTGGGGTGATATATATAGCAAAATGTCCTTTCCCAAAACTGTACGTAGGCAAGACTACACAGGAACTAAGGAGGAGAATTTCAAGCATCTCCGCATGATCAGTCACAAAGAGGACACAACTCTGTCCAGACATATGCATCAGCTACATGGTGGTAATACTAAGCTACTTCAGTTGTGGGGGGTTACCCAGATCAAATTGGGACCCAGGGCTGGAAATTTAGACCAAATTCTACTGCAAGAGGAAGCACTATGGATCCATCGTTTGCATTCTCTTAGCCCCTCTGGTTTGAATGAGGGGTTTACCTTTGCGGCTTTTCTCTGAGACTAACACTCTAAGTTCAGTGTTACAATTATCGATTTACTGGCTCATAACCTAGTATTTGTTCTTACGTTTTCTATCTCTACTTCTTATAGTAATACAAAGTAGAATTACAGACACTATCCAATCATTTAGTTATGATGGCCCCATATCCTCTCTGTTTCTCTTATGGTACCTCCATCGGTTGTACTAAGGACCATTGGGATTTTTCGCAGGACATCCCCCCTCTTTTATTCCTAAACTAAAATTACATAAACTTCTATACTATTTACCTATTTCTGACTCAACCGAGTCCGTGGGTTCTGTTCTCCACTTCCTAAAATAAACTTAATATGCATATCCAACATTAGTATCTCTTGTACTTCTAATGAATCAAGCTTCCTAGAATACATTACTTTAATCCTTGTTGGTCCATGTGAACGGGCTCGTAATCACCTAGGTGTTGAACTAGCATGCAAATGCATGCATGTAATTTCAGTTATGTTTATACATCTGCGCTTCTTATTCTTTCCGGCAGTCTCATCTGCCGTTATATCACTGATCATTATTTATTATATATTTATTTATTAATTTTTTCCTATGAGATGGCGTATGATGTCTCTATTTGCTTATCTATATCTAACATGCATGCCCAGCACCAGTGCCCTTCACTTGTATAACTTAACTAAATCTCTAAATAGGAATGCATTACTTACCTATCTGACGATCTCTGCGAACGGTTTTGAGTTTAAGTGCTGAATGAGCTCAGAAGCGCATTCGTAGACTTTCATTCTCAGATGTTCTGGCCTCCCACTATCTCATTGGCAGCTCTACCTGCCGCTCAAACGGGGGATGGCTAGCCTTGCCCGCCCCCGTTGCAATTGGTCCAATTCGCGCACACACCCATTGACACGTCATGGACAATTCCCATAACAGAGAGAACTTTCCGGCGCGCCGTCAGTAGCCCCATGAACCCCTGAGGACGCTACATCCGTAGCGAAACATGTCGAGGGGGCTCTCTTTTCAATTTTAATACATGCTGGTATGTTGGGTATAACAATCGAACTATTTAGGAGGCCACTGCTATTATCAACGGTCTCTATACCTTGCTCGTCTTTAATCATAGACGGCAAATACACGTGCACACTGCAACAACCACCAATGGTTGCTGACCCGATCCATGCATTGAAAATTGTAACCATTTATGTTGGTTTTGTCTCTTTGTCTGTTTGCTGAATTCAGCATAATAAAGATTACAAAATAAAACATTTTAAATGGTAGCTGGGAAATAGGGCTACTTTGCCTTCGGCATCTCTTTCTCAATTTTTGTATCCAGCCTGCCAGCTACCAAGGGTCTAATCCATATTTGTTTGCAATACTCTGAAAAGCGGCTCTTACTCTCAAAGAAATTGTACAAGGGAGAAATATCCCGGCATATTTTGTAATATCCTATTGAATAGAAGTCTGCATAAAGTAACAGATAAATGTCCAAGCTTACCGATGGAGAAGAGAAGGGTCAAACAGCCCACACAGTTCAGCCTGATATAATGGTGCCCCAACGCGCGTTTCGCTAATGTAGCTTCCTCAGGGGGTAATATTAAATGAGTAAAAACCTCATGTTTATATAGTTGGGCAGTGGTAATCACAGGGATAACAATATCCTGATGTGTTCCTCTGATCCGGTCTCCGGCGCATGCGCGAGAGTCTGCCCTGAGCCGCGAGATCACCGCCGTCTGTCGTCACGCCCGCACCGCACATGTGTGCCCCCGAGGACGCGTGTCCAAGGAGACAAGACATGCGCAGTGCCAGCACCAAGACGAGAGAAGAGCGGGGCGGGGCTCCCAGACATCGCCGCTTGCACAACCCCGGGACGGAGGATAACATCATAAGTATATGAATTGTTATGATGGTGTAAAGTCATTTTTTTACCGAATTTATGCCAAGATATATCTCCCATGTGATACAAAAAGGAAAAAGAACATAATCAGTCGCATAAAATATGCTTGTGTTGCCTATTAATATAGGGGGTGAAAAAAGTGAAAGTGATAACAATAAAGAAAAAGAAAATAAAGTACGGTAATGGGAAGACGGCTTGGAAAACAGCACTAATGTGAATGGAGCACCATACAGTAAAATGAAAACAAAAATGTATGACATTAGTAGGAAGATAGGTCAAAATAAAAAATATATGTAAAAAACATCGTGAAAGAGGGACATGAAAGTCATGTCAGGAGGACATAAAACAAAATTACGAATGTGAAAACAAACTCAATATTTGATATCAAACCATGGAAAAATGACAATATATTTAATGGCAGTAAAGTCCCATATAGTATCTATAAGGACTAGAAATAACAAAGATCTCAAATCATCTAGGGTCTTTGTTGGTTTTGCTAGATGATCCTTCCATCCCGACAATCTCCATGAACACGTCAGAAATAAGTACAATATGAGTGCTCCAGCAATATCTAAACATGGATATAAAGCAGGCGGTTTAATAAAAATTCATAAAATATAAATTTGGAAAGACATTTTGGTAATAGACAAAAAAAAATTTAAATAAACATTAAGGGCAATGTAAAGGATCTGCCTGACACAGCTTCTGTGTCGACACCCGTGGTTACTCACTCTGCACCTGCTCCTAAGTCTGGTCGAGTGACCCCTTCTTCCACCAATCAGCCTGGGAGGCTGAGGAGTGGGAGAGCCTATCACAGCCTGGCCAGACGGAGCTAGCTCCCGCCCTCTGTCTATTTATACCTTCACTTCCTGCTCCTCCTTTGCCTGTGATTGTTTCAGTCTGTTTCCTGGCTTTGCTGCTGCTACTTACTACTTGTCTTCTGCTTCATATTGACCCTGGCTTGACTGACTAATCTCCTGCTCTGCGTTTTGTACCTCGTCCACTCCTGGTTTGACTCGGCTCGTTCACTATCCTTATTGCTCACGGGGTTGCCGTGGGCAACAGCCCTTTTCCCTTAGCTTCTGTGTACTCTTGTCTGTTTGTCTGTCGTGCACTTAGTGAGCGTAGGGACCGTTGCCCAGTTGTACGCCGTCGCTTAGGACGGGCCGTTGCAAGTAGGCAGGGACTGAGTGGCGGGTAGATTAGGGCTCACTTGTCTGTCTCCCTACCCCGCCATTACAGGCAATGTCTAAAACAGAGACAGCCCTATAAAAAGGCAGCGAAACTTAAATTCTCATTGAGACCATGTGGCGTCATGGTACCCAATGTGACAATCCACCTGCATTCTTTTTGTGCAAGCATCATCTTCACATCTCAACCTCTGACACCGCAATGTATCCGATCTATGCCCCGTACGGAGAAGGTTTTTGGATCACAACCATGGTACAATTTAAAGTGTCTAAGAATTGTTTTCAGGGTTGTTATATCCTCTATATCTTTTGCAGCAGATATATCCCGTACGTGTTCCCGAACACGAATTCTCAATTGCCTCGAAGTTAGGCCTACATAGACCTTGGGACATCCACATGTAGCATATAAGGTAACATGGGTTGTGCTGCAGGAGATATATTGTAGAATACAATGTACCATTAGAACACTGGAGTGATGGCTGCTGGAAATGGGCCTCTATACACCTATGTAGATATTGCTTTAAAAACCAGACTTTGCAGCTAGAATAGTCATTTACCACATTAACAATGTATAGAGTGTATTTCTGATTAATTTTATGTTATCTTCATTGAAAAAAACTGTGCTTTTCTTTCAAAAATAAGGAAATTTCTAAGTGACCCTAAACTTTTGAACGGTAGTGTATGGCCGTCCTGCTCCACAGTGACAACCAAGGTGCGCTCACGAGCTCAGTCCAGACTTAAGAAGCCGGAGCGGACGCATGTTGGAGATTGAGCTAATTGCTCCCAGAGCACCCTGGGCTATAAGAAGGTCTCAGCCCCATCCTCCTCCGCCTGAGCGTTGTTGTCGTATTCCAAGTTTGTCTTGCAAATGGTCCCCTAGTGTTTCCTGCTCCCAGTGTTCCCTGTTCCTGTAACCTGTATCCTGATCTAGTGCCGTGCTGAGCTGCAGTCATGCTGTGCTGTATACCACACCAGTCCTGCTTCTCCACGCCTGACGTCTACCTGCTGCCTAGTTCCTGCCAAGCCTGTCTTGCTACTGTCTGAGCTGCCACAGGTACCCTATATGAACTATAGACTCTGACCTGCGCCCTGTTGGCCAGCTGCCATACCGCCAAGGCAGTACGGCCCAGTGGGTCGTTAACATACGAAGTTAACATACGATTGTCACCACATATATAACCTGTCTCCTTGAGGGTCGTCACTCTCATTGAGTTAGCAGCGACTTTCAGCTGGTTGAAGTCCTGGGCGCTGGAGGAGAAAAGGCAGCTGAGGGAGAGAGTGCCGCTACAGAGGAGATTCCAGATTCGAGCCAATCCTTCATACAGAGTGAGTTATCCACAAGCCGAGGCGGATGGAATGATCAGCGTGGTCTGAATGCCATCACGATCCCCACTGCAAACTAAGCTTTGGCAGGAGAGGGAGGGTCAGCATCTCCGCTCACGTGACCATTCTTGACCTCGTTCTCCTCCAACATTAATTTAAAGCATTTATCACTGGAGCTTTATCCGAGTATTCCCATTCGGAGGCAATAAACTTAGAAATTTCCTTTCCAGCTCTAAAGCCCATATAACCTTTTCCAGTTCTAAGCCCAAATAGGCTTTAAAAGCTTATGAGTTTTGTGGTGTTATAGGTAAGAGAATCAAAAGTAGGTTACTAGGAGGTAATTTCATAACTCCCTCTGACACAGAAGATACATCTGATTTGCATAGGAAATGCAGATCTTTGGCCATCAAAGGATGTCCACTGTCTGACAAATGTTTAATTGGCTCTTTCCTCACCAAGGTGCGAGATGTGCTGATTAAGGATTTGTCACTAGGGCTGACCAAACATCCTGACCAAACATCTAAAGCTATGCAAATGGTTGCCTGTGGTGTGTCTGTCTGTGGACCAGGAGAAACATGGGAGAATGGCATGGTGTTCAAAGAAAGTATGATACATCAAGGCAAACCCCGTCATAATTTATATTTGTAATGACCCACATAGCTAGTTATGATCAGGGAAAATAGCCCTCATATATATGTCAAATTCAGATCCCTACACTCAGAGGAACTACCTGGGATTGGCTATTGGCTAAAAACATGGGCCTATTATAGTGGTGTTTGATATGCCCTGGTTGGTAAATGTCTGCACAGGTGAATGCAGGTAATATTATATTTCTAGGGGATTCCTGCAAGGACACATGATCACTTGTATGTGTCTCTATAGAAATACAACTGTGTAATGGGAGGAGGACCCTTCATTATCATATGAACAGCCTCCTCTCAGTGACATCACCAGCCAGTGAACTGGAGGGAAAAAACTGGGTTTAAAATGCCATGAGAAGTGAGGGTCAGTGTCAGTCGTTGGGGATCCATATCTCGGTTGGAGTGACTGCCCATATTTTCAGCTGTCCCCACAGCCAGGATATCGCCGCTGTACATCAGTAAGGTTTTGTTCTGTTTTCTTTTATCCCTTTTATTTTCATAAACTGTTTGATTGCATTGTAACTGTATGTATATTTTTTATCTTTTATTCTGACAACTATTTTATGTATTGCACTGCACTATTGTGTATTAAACCTGAAATATTTATAAGTCTCTTCCTTGTAGTCTTACAGAACTTAATCTTCCGAAGGTGAGGAACGTTACCTGTATTTTATGTTCAATTTAGATAACCTGTGTTATAGGAACTGGTGTTAAGGGAACATAGAGACTTAGGCCCCTATTGCCTAGATAAGTATAGGTGGTGGTAGCATACTGTGGTATAAATTATTGGGGTGTTGGAAACTACGGGAGTAATTTAGCATAATCCTGTCATCTAGAGTAGGTGGGCGTGGATTTATGAGGTAAATTAATAAACTCAGTAGTGTAGTTCACCCCTGTGACGTGACCTGAGATCGGCGATCGTCACAAGTTTTATCTACAAAAAAATATTTTGAATTATTATACTCATCGTCAGAATGCTGGATTCCGAAGTGCGATGCCTCTAAGTTCTTCTACTCCTGGAAATATCCTGAATGGACTCTTTCATTTCCAACATAGAGGTTTGGACAAAATCCAAGAAACCATTTGATAAGAATTTTGACAATCGCGACAAGATGTTACTTCGGACCTGTCAGACAGGGGGGTCCCACAGGATCTGCACTGAATATGCCTACTTTTGGAAGTACTCTTTCCTAAGCGAGATTCCCTACCATCATCCATAGCTGACATACATTAAAACATTACATAAGAAATATGTAGACATAATTCAATATTAACAAACTCCCACAATGGGGAACCTACTTAGAAAAAAGATCCTCAAGGCTGGGCAGCAAAGCAACAACTATGTAGTGCTAGCTCCATACTAAGTGTACTAGCACTACTTAAATCAGTTTCTGGCGCAAAGAAACACGACCCTAAATCAAGAGCTTGTTAAATACCGGAGGCCTGCAAACCCACTGTGCATGTGCAACTCTACAGCGCAGAAGAAGAAAGGAAAAATAAGTAGCCGCAGAGCAACCAATCAGGGCAGCCCTGACAGGAGAAGGCACAGGGACATAGGGACTGTTAACTAATAGGAGAGCCTGCAAAGACCCAACTACATCCATTCTATGGAGTGGGAGAGAAAAAAACTCAAGGCACATGGGGTTGGGAGGGGTATTTCAAGTAATTACTATACGAACCATCCGTCCTAATGTCTTACAAGAGTATAAATAACCCTTTCGTTGTCTGTGCTGCTGTGGACGTAAAATATACGGTTTTGATTAGGTATTTTGGGGGGTAATTGCGGGGTAAGGGTTTATTTTGGCAAAATAATTGTATTTTCAAATATTAATGATTCCTCCATCCTAATTGAATGAGGCTTACTTGCTGTTTTTGAAATACCCCTTTAATTGCTCATGAGAAGTTTCCACAAATAATAAATAAGAATATTACAGAAGAGCACCATGTCCATATGAAAAACCTCAGCCTGCGCTCCGAGTGCATTTATAACGGTTTCAAAACTCTGAAATGACTTCCAATAGACTAATCTTTTATAGTGAGAGGTAGACTATTCCTTATATTATATGCTGTAGCACCTGCTTTTGAAAGGGAAATGGGCGCTTTAAGGGCGGGTTCACACATAGCGGAATTTCACTTAAATTCCGCTGCGGACACTCCGCAGCGTTAATCCGCAGCGGAGCCGTTTCTCCATTGACTTTCACTTTAATTTAGCAGTGTTCGTTTACACGATGCGTACAATTCCGCTGCGGAGCATAGGCTGCGGAGCGGAATTTGGTGTCCGCAGCATGCTCTGTCTGTTGCGGAGCAGTGGCGGACTGGTTGCGGACTCATGGCGGAATTTCTCCATTGACTTCAATGGAGAGTCAAAATTCCGCAATGAAGTCCGCAGATCTTATGTGTGCTGCGGAGCGTATTGTTTTTACTACCATGACATTTCTTCATTCTGGCTGGACCTATGTATTTCTAGGTCTACAGCCAGACTGAGGAAGTCAATGGGGCTCCCGTAATGACGGGAGCGTTGCTAGGAGACGTCTGTAAATAGTCACTGTCCAGGGTGCTGAAAGAGTTACGCGATCAGCAGTAACTGTTTCTGCACCCGGGACAGTGACTACCGATCTCAATATACATGTATCTGTAAAATAAAATATAAGTTCATACTTACCGAGAACTCCCTGCGTCTGTCTCCAGTCCGGCCTCCCAGGATGACGTTTCAGTGTAAGTGACGGCTGCAGCCAATCACAGGCCAAGCACAGGCTGCAGCGGTCACATGGACTGGAGCGTCATCCAGGGAGGTCGGGCCGGATGCCGAAAGAGGGACGCGTCACCAAGACAACGGGCGGTAAGTATGAAATTCTTTGACTTTCACTAGGGAAAGTGCTGTCCCTTCTCTCTATCCTGCACTGAATAGGGAGAAGAGAAGCACTTTTCCTGCAGTCCGCAGCGGCCAGTCCGCATCAATTTTCTGCACATTTTGTGCAGATCCGCTGCAGAATCTGCAACGCAGATTCTGTGCGGCATTGATGCGGACAGTTGCGGAGGAATTCCGCCATGTGTGGTCATGCCCTAAGTCATTCACCATTTGAATAATGTAGCACAACTTCTTCAAAAGAATGGTCTTCGGCAGTTGAGATGTGTGTTACATTTCCAGCTACAGTGTACCCTCTATACAGTGCCAGTCACAGTGTATCCACAAAACCTAGCCAAGATGCATCCTAGTCCCACACAAAATGTGCCCTTAATGCAAGCATGAATTGGACCCATATATCCCAACCATGACCAGCCAGAATGCACATTCCGTCCGGCTGCAATAACTACTTCCTGTATGTTCCCTCAGAGCAGTGATCCTCCATTCCAATTACACCAAGTAGGCAATGTTCATAAAGCATATTTAAAGGCATGTTTCGGCAAATAAAATGCTCATATTACACGCCCAAATACAGTTGAAATACGTCTGCAAACAGCTCGCAAATTATTTCAACGGGAAGCACACTGTGTGGTTCATATGAGGTTGTATTTTTACGCCACTGTATTAAAAAATGCAACATAAAAAATATGCTTTGTAAAAAAAGTGATATGTCACTTCTTGAAGCGTTTCACAAGGTGATTTTTCCCATTAAAATCTTTCCCATTTGCTTAAAAAAAAAACGCTTTAAAAATACACCTCAAAATATGCTTCAAATATTCTTTCAAAATTGAAAAACGCTTTGAAAATCATCTAGTAAAACGCACAGATTTCAGAAGCGGTTTTCTCTTGAAATCAGCCTCGTATTTTTTAGCCTGTAACATATATTGTGTGAACATAGCCTAGCAGGCTATCTATGGTTCCTCATGTGTAACTCCTTCCTGCACCATTGGCACTCCTGCCTACATATCGGTGTTCATCTCTGCACATTCAATATGTTCTAATGTCAGGTGACATGGTGATTATACATTTATTGTTTACAGACTCATTAACCCTGACATCCGCCGTATATATAAGGCGCACGTCTGGTGGGGGAGTATAGAGCGGTCTCACACTCTGAGCCCGCTCAATAGAAGAGCGTGTCGGCTGTATCTTACAGCCGACACTTCAGGGTAACGAGCGCGATTCCACTAGTTTAACCCGATAAATTCCACGGTCAATAGCGACCGCAGCATTTAAATGACTAGAAACGGGGCAGCCTGCTGTAACGTTGCAACGGCACCCCCGTGACCCGATCGCGGGGTGCCGTTGGCATTGCAGATTCGGGGCCAGATGAAGGCCCCCAGGTCTGCCGTCTTTGTACTCCTATGAAGCCCTGCATTCAGCAGGGCTTCATAAAAGAGTGTCAGTATCACGATATACTGCAATACATTAGTATTGCCGTATATCATGCATGCGATTCAATGTTCGCTGGTTCAAGTCCCCTAGGGGGACGAGTAAAAAACATTAACATTTTGTTTTAATACATTTTTTTAAAAATAAATTGAAAGTTAAAAAAAAACATTAATTTTTCCTTAACCCCTTCCCGCAAAATGACGGAGCTGGTACGTCGGCATTGCAAGTAACATACCGCAATCCAATGTACCAGACCTGTCATGTAGATGAAGCTGGCACAGGAGCTCCCCTGTTCTCCACCTCTGGGACCCGCACCTATCTCTAGAACGTGGCCCCCTAAACCCCGTTCTAGCTTTCTGTGCTCTCCCGGCCTCTTAATTACATGTGGAGTTACTGAAACAGCGTAACTCGCGGAGCTACGCTGTTTCCGTAACTCCCATAGAACTGAACAGTAGTTATGGAAACAGCGTAGCTCGCATGCTACACCTCTTCCGTAACTGCCATTCACTACTATGGGAGTTAGGGAAACAGCGTAGTTACGCTGTTTCAGTAACTCCACATGTAACCAAGTGGCCGCTGGTTCAAGTCCCTAATAAAATGTGTTAAAATAAAATGTTAGATACATTTTTAGGAGTGTAAAAAAAAAAACCTTTTCCCATTTTTTCCCAAGCACAATGTAATAAATAAAATTATTTCGTCCCACAACAAAATAAGCTCTCACACCGCTCAATTGATAAAAAAAATCTAAAAAAAGTTTGGACTCTCAGAATGTGGTGAAACAGAATAAATTATTTTTTAACAAATAATTTTTTTCCTATTTTCTGTTCTCTAAAACCTGGGTGCGCCTTATGGTCAGGTGCGTCTTATAGTCCGAAAAATACGGTAAGTGTGGAAAAAAAATGTTAAAAAAAAATGTTTAAGAAAAATAAAAAAATAAAAAGTTTTAGGTAATAAAAACAATAATCGCCCTGTTTTCCTGATCAAGTACTTTTGTAAATAAAAAAATCAAAAAAAAATCTATACATTATAGGTATTGCCGCTTCGGAATGGCCTGAACTATAAAAATATCACCGCATGTTGAACACCGGAAAAAAAATTAAATAAAAAACCATGACAGAATTTCTTTTTGGGCTCACCTTGTCTCAGAAAAACTGTAATAGAAAGTGATCAAAAAGACGCAAGTACTTCAAAATGGTACCCACAAAAACTACAGTTCGTCTCGTAAAAAATCAAGCCCCCCCACAGCAATATCAATTGAAAAATAAAAAAGTTATGGCTGTCAGAAAATGGCAACACGAAAACATGATTTTTTTTTTTAGAAAAGTGTATTTTTATTGTGGGAAAGTAGTAAAACGTAAAAAAACAATATACATTTGGTGTCGCAGTAATAGTATTAACCCTATAGAATGAAGTTATACTGCACGGTAAACACTGTAAAAGAGAAGAAACAAATCCGTGCTAGAATTGCTGTTTTTGGGTTTCCTCGTCTCCCAAAAAATGGAATAAATAGTGCTAAAAAAAAAATTGCATGTACCACAAAATGGAACCAATAAAAATTACAGCTCGTTCCACAAAAAACAAGCCCTCACACAGCTCCGTCAACGGAAAAATAACATGTTATGACTCTCAAAACGCAATGATGCTGAGTGATGGCTTAGACTAATTTTTTAGGTCCAGTAGTTTTTCACTAAAAACCCCACATCATGTGCTAGACCCCACAGGTGGACCCCATAGATGCAGCGGAGATGAGTAAACTTTAGGGCCTTGTGCTGCTTATAGGGCTAGTAGAGAAGTCAAAGACTAGGCAATACTGGAGCGCATATATTTTGTACAATACCCAAAAAACCCGGCCTGTGCATAAAGGATTGGTTCAAAGCGTACCACACCAATCCATGGATTATTCATTTTATTATTCATTCACCCCATTATTACGTCATCCTATTATGCCCTGTTGTACTCTGCCCAGCTTACATATACTGTGATGCACTCCGCCCAGCTTACATATACCCTGGATGTACTCCGCCCAGCTTACATATACCCTGGATGTACTCCGCCCAGCTTACATATACCCTGATGTACTCCGCCCAGCTTACATATACCTTGATGTACTCTGCCCAGTTTACATATACCCTGATGTACTCCGCCCAGCTTTTATATACCCGGATGTACTCTGCACAGCTTACATATACCCTGATGTACTTCGCACAGCTTACATATACCCTGATGTACTCCGCCCAGCTTACATATACCCTGATACACTCCGCCCAGCTTACATATGCCCTGATGTACTCTGCCCAGCTTACATATACCCTGATGTACTCTGCACAGCTTACATATACCCTGATGTACTCCGCCCAGCTTACATATACCCTGATGTACTTCTTACAGCTTACACATCCCCTGATGTACTCCTCACAGCTTACAAATACCCTGATGTACTCCGCCCAGCTTACATATACCCTGACGTACTCCGCACAGCTTACATATGCCCCCACGTTATAAGCTGAAATACCAGTAAAACCCCAAACAAAACTACTACCAAGTAAAATCTACGCTGCAAAAGCCAAATGGCGGTCCTTCTGTGCCTGACAGCGTGCCCAAACAGCAGTTTATGACGACATATGGGGAATTACTGTGCTCTTAACAATTTATGGGGTGTGTGCATTCAGTAGCACAAGCTGAGCACAACATATTGGTCCCTGAAATGGCAGATCAGTGGAAAAATTGCAATTTTCAATCTGCAACATCCACTGTGCACTAAGTTTTGCAAAACAATTGCGGCGTCAAAATGCTCACAATACATCTAGATAAATTTCTTCAGGGATGTAGTTTCCAAAATGGGGTAATGTTTCAGGGCTTTCCTCTGTACTGGTACATTAGCTCAATGCAACATGGTGTCAGAAATCTAATTTTGTAAAATCTCCACTCCAAAAACCAAATTGCGCTTCTGCCCTTTAGAGCCTTGCTGTGTGTCCAAATAGCAGTTTATGACCACATGTGGGGTATTGCTGCACTTGGGAGAAATTGCTTTACAAATGTTGCGTGGCTTTTTCTACTTTATCCCTTGTGAAAATGAAAAAATGCAACTTTTTAGTGGAAAAAATGTAGTATTAATTTCTACGGCCTAATTTCAATAAATTCTGCAAAAGACCTTTGGGGTCTAAATGCTCACTATACCACTAGATAGATTCCTTAAGGTGTGTAGTTTCCCAAATGGGGTCACTATTGCGGGTACCTACCGTTTTGGCCCCGAAGGGGATTTTGAAATGTTACATGGCACCCGAAAACCATTCCAGCTAAATTTGTGCTCCAAATGGTGCTAATACAGTTTTGAGCCCTGCAGTGTATCCAAACAGCAGTTTACGACCACTTATGGGGTATTGCCGTAATCGGGAGAAATTGCTTTTCAAATGTTGGGGGGATTTTTCTCCTTTATTCCTTGTAAAAGTTTAAATTGTCCACGCCTTTTTGGAAAAAATTTAGCTTTTCAATTTCATGCGCTACTTCAACTAAATTCAGCAAAAAAACCTGTGGGGTCAAAATGCTCCCTATACCCCTAGATAAATTCCTTCAGGGTTGTAGCTTCCCAAATTGGGTCACTTTTGGGGGTTTCCACTGATTTGGTCCCACAGGGGCTTTGCAAATGCAACATGTCACCTGAAAACCATTGCAGCAAAATTTGAGCTCCAAAAGCCAAATGGTGCTCCTTCCCTTCTAAGCCCTGCCGTGGGTCCTAACAGCAGTTTATTGCCACATGTGAGGTATTGCTGTGCTCCAAAGACGTTGTTTTACAAATTTTGGGGTGCTTTTTCTCCTATATTTATTGTGAAAATGGAAAAATCTGAGCTAAAACTCCATTTTATTAGAAAAAAATGTAGATTTTCATTTTCACGGCCTAATTCCACTAAAGTCAGCAAAACACCTGTGGTGTCAAAATACTAGGTACACCCCTCGATAAATTCCTTGAGGGGTGTCGTTTCCCAAATAGGGTCACTTTTGGGGGTTTTCCACTGTTTTGGTCCCACAGGGGCTTTGCAAATGCAACATGGCACCTGAATAACCTTTGCAGCAAACTTGAGCTCCAAAAGCCAATTTGTGCTCCTTCCCTTCTGAGCTCTGCCGTGAGTCCAAGCAGCAGTTTATTACCACAAATGGGGTATTGCCATAATCGGGAAAAATAGCTTTTCAAATGTTGGGGTGTTGGGGAAAATGTCTACGTTTTATTGGAAAAAAAATTAGATTTTCATTTTCACGGCCTCATTCCCCTAAATTCAACAAAAAACCTGTGGGGTCAAAATGCTCGCTATATCCCTTGATAAATTCCTTGAGGGGTGTATGGTGCCAAATGGTGTATTTGTAATTGAGGGTTTCCGCTGTTTTGGCCCCACAAGCTTTCTTCAAACCTGACATGAAGCCTAAACTATATTCTAATAAAAAGAAGGCCCCAAAATCCTCTTGGTGAACCTTTTGCTTCTGAGGCCTGTGTTTCAGTCCATAAGCAGACTAGGGCCACATGTGGGATATTTATAAAAACTGCAGAATCTAGGCAATAAATATGAAGTTGTCTTTCTCTGATAAAACCCTCTGTGTTACAGGAAAAAAAAGTATTAAATATGAATTTCTGCGGGAAAAAAAATGGAATTTGTAAATTTCACCCCTACTTTGCTTTAATTCTTGTGAAATGCCTAAAGGGTTAAGAAACTTTCTTAATGCCTTGTTTTGAATACTTTGAGGGGTGCAGTTTTTAAAATGTGTTGATTTATCAGGGTTTGTATTGTATGGGCCCCTTAAAGCCACTTCACGACTGAACTGGTCCCTGAAAAAATAGCCTTTTGAAATTTTCTTGAATATTTGAGAAATTGCTGCTAAAGTTCTAAGCCTTGTAACGTCCTAGAAAAAGAAAAGAGCGTTCAAAAAAAAATTCCAACATAAAGTAGAGATGACGGATATTTGAAATAGTAACTATTTTGTGTGGTATTACTATCTGTTTTACAAGCAGATACAAGCAGATTTTAAATTTAGAAAAGTGCTAATGTTTGCAAATTTTGATGTTTTTCACAAATAAATATTGAATTTATCAACCAAATTTTTTCAATAACATAAAGTACAATACGTCACGAGAAAACAGTCTCGGAATCGTTTGGATAGGTAAAAGCATTCTAAAGTTATTACCACATAAGTGACATGTCAGATTTGAAAAAATAGGCTTGGTCTTTAACCCCTTCGCGCTCAGTGGCGTACTATTCCGTCATGGTAACCATAGCAATCGCGCTCCATGACGCAATAGTACGTCATGGGAGGAACGGCCATTTCGGCCGTCTTACCGACACATACAGGAGCTGTGACAGCTGCTGTCTCGTACAGCAGTTGCCACAGCTCCTATAGCGGGGACCAATCACGGTGTCCCTACTGATTAACCCCTTAAAAGCCGCGTTCAATAGCGATCGTGGCTTCTTAGGGGTTAAACCACCATCGATGGTTGCTATGTCAACCGGACGCCTAACAATGGCATCCGGCTATGCCATCTACAGAAGCCTAGTGGGTCCTGACAAAGTCAGGACCCACTATGCTTGCTGTGAGCGAGTAGCTGACAGTTCTAATACACTGCACTACGCATGTAGTGCAGTGTATTAGAATAGCGATCAGGGCCTCCTGCCCTCAAGTCCCCTAGTGGGACAAAGTAATAAAGTAAAAAAAAGTTGTGTAAATATAAGAAAATAAAAGTTTTAAAAGTAAAAATCCCCCTTTTTCCCTTATCAGTCCTTTATTATTAACCCCTTCAGGACCCAGCCTGTTTTGGCCTTCAGGACCCAGCCGATT
The DNA here is from genome assembly GCF_050947455.1 of Rhinoderma darwinii. Taxonomy (NCBI): domain Eukaryota; kingdom Metazoa; phylum Chordata; class Amphibia; order Anura; family Rhinodermatidae; genus Rhinoderma; species Rhinoderma darwinii. Next base: position 275,669,595 of record NC_134688.1, read on the forward strand.
TTTTCAAATCTGACATGTGTTACTTTATGTGGTAATAACGTTGGAATGCTTTTACCTATCCAAGCAATTCTGAGATTGTTTTCTCGTGACATGTTGTACTTTATGTTAGTGAAAAAATTTTGTCGCTAATTTTGGTATTTATTTCTGAAAAACACCACAATTTAGAAAAAATTAGCAAAAATTAGCATTTTTCTAAATTTATACGTATCCGCTTGTAAAACAGATAGTAATACCACACAAAATAGTTACTAGTTAACATTTCCCATATGTCTACTTTATGTTTGCATAGTTTTTTGAACGTCCTTTTATTTTTCTAGGACGTTACAAGGCTTAGAACTTTAGCAGCAATTTCTCTTAATTTAAAGAAAATTTCAAAAGGCTATTTTTTCAGGGACCAGTTCAGTCTGAGGTGGCTTTGAGGCCCTTATATATTAGAAAATCCCCAGAAGTCGCCCTATTTTGAAAACTGCACCCCTCAAGGTATTCGAATCAGCATTCACAAAGTGTTTTAACCCTTTAGGCGTTTCACAGGAATTAAAGCAAAGTAGAGGTGAAATGTACAAATTTTATTTTTTTTGCAGAAATTAATTTCTAATAATTTTTTTTTTGTAACACAGAAGGTTTTACCAGAGAAATGCAACGCAATATTTATTGCCCAGATTCTGCAGTTTTTAGAAATATCCCACATGTGGCCCTAGTGTGATAATGGACTGAAGCACCGGCATCAGAAGCAAAGGAGCACATAGTGGATTTTGGGCCTCCTTTTTTTTAGAATATATTTTAGGCACCTTGTCAGGTTTGAAGAGGTCTTGTGGTGCCAAAACAGTGGAAATAACGCAAAAGTGACCCCATTTTGGAAACTACACCCCTCAAGGAATTTATCTAGGTGTATAGTTAGCATTTTGACTGCACAGGTTTTTCGCTAAATTTATTAGAATTAGTCTGTAAAAATAAAAATCTACTTTTTTCTGAAAAAACATAGAAATTTTTAATATTTACAAGAAGTAATAAAGAAAATGCACCCCAACATATGTAAAGCAATGTCTCCCGATTACGGTAATATCCCATGTGTGGTAATAAACGACTGATTGGACCAACAGCAAGGCTCATAAGGGAAGGAGCGCCATTTGGATTTTGGAGCATGGATTTTGCTGGATTGGTTTTCGGTTCCATGTCGCGTTTGCAACCCCCTGGAGGGACCAAAACAGGGGAAACCCTCCAAAAGTGACCCCATTTTGGAAACTACACCTATCAAGGAATTTTTCTAGGGGTATAGTTAGCATTTTGACCACAGGTTTTTCGCTAAATATATTGGAATTAGTCTGTAAAAATTAAAATCTACTTTTTTTCTGAAAAAACATAGAAATTTTTAATATTTACGAGGAATAATGAAGAAAATCACCCCAACATTTGTAAAGCAATGTCTCCTGATTACAGCAATATCCCATATGTGGTAATAAACTGCTGCTTGGACCCACAGCAGGGCTCAGAAGGGAAGGAGTGCCATTTGGATTTTTGAGCACGGATTTTGCTGGATTGGTTTTCGGTGCCATGTGGCGTTTGCAATGCCATGGAGAGACCAAAACAGCGGAAACCCCCCAAAAGTGACCCCATTTTGGAAACGACACCTCTCAAGGAATTTATCTAGGGGTATAGTTAGCATTTTGACCACACAGGTTTTTTGCAGAATTTAGTGGAATTAGGCAGTGAAAATGAAAATCAACTTTTTTTATGAAAAAGCATAGAAATTGTAAATTTTTACAAGGAATAAAGGAAAAAAAGAACCACAACATTTGTAAAGCATTTTCTCCTGATTACGGCAATACCCCATATGTGGTAATAAACTGCTGATTGGACCCATGGCAGCGCTCGGAAGGGAAGTAGCGCCATTTGGATTTTGGAGCATGGATTTTGATGGATTGTTTTTCGGTGCCATGCCGCCTTTGCAACGCCCTGGAGAGACCAAAACAGTGGAAGCCCCCCAAGTTACCCCAATTTGGAAACCCCCCTCAAGGAATTTTTCTAGGGGTATAGTGAGCATTTAGACTCCACGGGTCTTTTGCAGAATTTATTAGAATTAGGCGGAGAAAATTAATATCACAATTTTTTTCCACTAAAATGTTGAATTTTCTCATTTTCACAAGGGATAAAGGAGAAATAAACAACCAATATTTGTAAAGCTATTCTCCCGGGTACGGAAATACCCCACATGTGGTCATACATTTTTTCATTAGAAATTAATTAACCCTTTCAGGACTGATCCATTTTTTGCTTTCTTATTTTCGTTTTTCACTACCCGCCTTCCAAGAGCCATAACTTTTTTCTTTTTCCGTCAGTAGGAGTGATGTGAGGGCTTATTTCTTGCGGGAGGAATTGTAGTTTCTATTGATACCATTTAAAGTGCCATAAAAAGTACTGGGAAACTGAAAAAAAATAGGAAAATATAGTAATATAGGAAAAAAATCTGATTCCATTTTTTGGGGTTTTCGTTTTTACAGCTTTTGCCGTGCGGTAAAAACGAAAACTATAGCGATTTTGGCGGTTTAAATTATTTAAGTTTTTACGGTGTTCACCGTGCGAGTTAAATAATGGTATGTTGTAATAGTTCGGCCTTTTACGGACCTAGCGATATCAATTCTGTTTATTTTTTTACATTACTTTTGAAGAAAAATGGGAAAAGGTATTTTTTTAACTTTTTTTTCTTTCTCACTACTATTAACTTTAATTCTTCTACACATTTTATTAGTCCCCTTAGGGGATTTGTACCAGCGATCATTGGATCACAGTGACAATATGCTGCGATACTAATGTATTGCAGTATATTGTTATTCTTACAGGCTTCTGTAACCGCACGATCGCTGTTCCTGTCCATTAGTCCTGGGTGTCAGCTCTAATACACAGCCGACGCCCGCAGAGTATGGAGCGGGCTCAGCACGTGAGCCCGCTCCATACATCACCCCCGCACGATGACGTGCTATTAAGTCATAGTACTCAAAGGGGTTAATGCACAGCGGATGGTGTGAATATTGCAATTTTGCACTGATGTGCCATTTTAGTGCATAATATGTTGTGCCCACTTTGTGCCACTCAAGACAAATACCTCATAAAACGTTAAGCGGGTTCTCCCGGGTATGGCAATGCCATATATGTGGGCCCAAACTGCTGTTTAGGGACGCTGCAAGGCTCAGAAGGGAGGGAGCGCCATTTTGCTTTTGGAGCCCAGATTTTGCTTGGTAGTTTTTCTGTTTTGGGTTTCGCTGGTATTTCAGTTTATAATGTGGGGGTCATGTGTAATCTGTGCGGAGAACATCAGGGCATAATAAGAGGGTATAATAATTCGGTAAATAAATAATAATTCATAGATGTGTGGCCGGTGTCGCACTGATAAATGGTGTCGGATGTTACCCGCTTTTAGAAAACACTGCACATTTTGCATCGCCATATTCTGAGAGCCAGAACTTCTTTATTTTTTCACCACCGGAGCTGCGTGAGGGCTTATTTGTTGCGGGACTATCTGTACTTTTCATTGGTACCATTTTGGGATACATGCGATTTTTTTGATCACTTTTTATTAAAGTTTTTTGCAAGCCGGGTGACCAAAAACAAGCAATTCTGACAATGTTTTTTAGTTTATTTTTTGCGGCGTTCACCGTGCACTATAAATGACCATTATATTTTATTCTGCGGGTTGGTACGATTACGGCGATATCATATGTATATAGGTTTTTATTATGTTTTGCAGCGTTTGCGCAATAAAATCTCTTTTTTATAAAATAATTTATTTTCTGTCACCATATTCTGAGAGCCGTAACTTTTTTATTTTTCAGTCAAAAAAGCGGTGTAAGGGCTTGTTTTCTGCGGGACGGGTTGTAGTTTTTATCGGTATTATTTCCGGTACCATGCGACTTTTTGATCACTTTTTATTCTCTATTTTGGGAGGGGTGGTGACCAAAAAATAGCGATTCTGGTGTCGTTTTTTATTGATTTTTTTTGGAGTGTCCATCGTGCGGGAAAAATAACATTATAGTTTTATAGTTGGGGTCGTTACGAACGCGGTGATACCAGATATGTGTACTTTTTTTAACGTGTTCATTTTTTTCCTATAATGAAAGACTTATTATAGGAAAAAAATGAAGTGTTTGTTTATATCACTTATAACTTTTATTTTTACACTTTTTTAAAACATTTTTATTATCTTTTGTTTACTTTTTTCACTTGTCCCACTAGGGGACACTTAGACTTGCAGCTCTGATCGCTGCTGGAATGCATTACACTACACACGTAGTGTAATGCACTCCAACTGTCATTGTGACGTGACAGTCACACTGACAGGAAGCCTCGGAGGAGCGGCAGGAGGCTGCTCCTCCGAGGCTTCCGTACATGGCAACCCGGAGGTCATTGTCTGACCTCCGATTGCCACGACAAGCATCGGTAGCCCCCACGATCACTTCGTGGGGGCTGCCGATGTGCTTCAAATCACTTAAATGCGGCGACGGCGATGGTCCGCTGACCGGCAAGGCTGGAGTGTCAGCTGTCAGGGACAGCTGACCTCCCGGTTCCCGGACACTGTCCATTAGGACAGTGTGCGCCGGGAACTACTCCGCAATAGTACGTCTGGATGCGGGAACTAACTCCTCTGCAGGACGTACTATTGTGGAGCAGCGCGGCAAGAGGTTAATAAAAATAAATAAATAGATAAACTATACATATTTGGTATCGCCACGTCCGTAACGGCCTGAGCTACAAAGTTATTTCGTTATTTATCCCGCGCGGGGAACGCCATAAAACAAAATCATAAACCATACAAGAATCACAATTGTTTTGTCACTTCACCTCCCTAAAAATCAAATAAAAAGAGTGACCCTAAAAATGGTTCTGATTGAAAATACAGTTCGTTATGCAAAAAAATAAGTCCTCGCACGGCTTTCTTGATGGAAAAATAAAAAAGTTATGGCTCTTAGAATACGGTAACACAAAAAGTAAATGATTTTTTACAAAAAGTATTTTATTGTGCAAACGCCATAAGACATAAAAAAAACTCTAAACATATGGTATCGCCGTAATCGTATCGCTACGCAGAATAAAGTGAATATGTAATTTATAGCGCACGGTGAACGCTGTAAAAAAAATAGAATAAAAAACAATAGTAAAATTTCTGTTTTTTAGTCACCACTCCTCTTAAAAATAGAATAAAAACTGATCAAAAAGTCGCATGCACCCCATGAAAACTACAATGAATTCCTCAAGGGGTCTAGTTTCCAAAATAGGGCCACTTTTTGGGGACTTCCACTGGTTTGGCACCACACTGGTATGTGCTCCTTTTCTTCTGAGGCCTGTGCTTCAGTCCATTACCACACTAGGGCCACATGTGGGATATTTCTCAATATTGCAGAATCTGAGCAATAAGTATTGAGTGCGTTTCACTGGTAAAACCTTCTGTTTTACAGAAAAAAATGGAATAAAAAGGATTTTCTGTAAAAAAAAAAACAACGTAAATTCCACCTCTACTTTTCTCTAAATTCCTGTGAAACACCTAAAGGGTTAATAAACTTTCTATATGCTGTTGTCAATACTTTGAGGGGTTTAGTTTCTAAAATGGGGTGTTTGATAGGGGTTTCTAATATATAGGCTCCTCAAAACAACTTCAGAATTAAACTGGAACCAAAATAAATAAATAAATGAGGCAATACTTTGCTTCTTACATTACACTGATAATGAGCAGTGCCCATCCCGACATGACCCCAGTTTTGACCGTTTGTATAAACGGAGACCCCTATTAGACCATTTCAGTGCCCGGTTTACCCAAGCATACACCCCCGAGAATTGTATTTCTATTGATGAGGCCTTGGTACATTTTAAAGGGAGGCTTCAATTCCGCCAGTACCTGCCGAGTAAGAGGGCAAGGTATGGCGTGAAGATGTATAAGCTGTGCGAGAGTGCATCAGGGTATACTTACAAATTTAGGATATATGAAGGGAAGGACACCAGTATTCAGCCCCCAGAATGCCCCCCCCCCCTTACTGGGAGTTAATGCAAAAATTGTATGGGATTTGGTGCACCCACTGCTGGACCAGCGTTACCACCTCTACCTGGATAATTTTTATACCAGTGTCCCACTCTTTAAGTGCCTTGCTTCCAGAAGTAATGCGGCATGCGGCACTGCTAGAAGAAATCTGAGAGGCCTCCTTAAGACTCTGCTTGGGCAAACACTCAGAAGGGGTGAGCGCAGGGCACATTCTAGCAGCAACATATTGTGTGTCAAGTACAAGGACAAGAGAGATGTCCTTGTATTGACAACAATACATGGCCACACCAGTACCAATGTACCTGTACGAAGTACCAGTACAGAGACCCCCAAACCAGACTGCATCCTAGACTACAATAGGTACATTGGAGGGATGGACTTGTCAGATCAAGTCCTGAAGCCCTACAGCGCCATGCGGTGTGGTATAAGAAGCTGGCCGTGCACATCATACAGATGGCACTGTACAATGCGTACGGGCTACGTCGATGTACAGGCCAGAGGGGAACTTTCCTGGAATTTCAAGAGGTGGCTATCAAGAACCTAATCTTTAGGGACCAAGAAGGGGGACACCCAGTAGTTCTGAAGCGAGGCCACACGCATCGTACCAGGGCAACACTTTCCATGAGAAGTCCCCCAAACTGGCTAAAGGGAGAAAGTCAAAAGAGGTGCAAAGTCTGCTATAAGAGGGGGGATAAGGAAGGACACAATATGTCAATGTGACACGTGTCCTGAAAAACCAGGGCTCTGTATGAAAGAGTGTTTTAAAATTTATCATACATCCCTTGATTTTTTATTTACCCCAGTTTTACTTACCCTGATGAACTCCGCACAGCTTATCCCTTTAATCTTTCCCTTCTGAGCCCTGTTGTGTGCCCAGGCAGCTGTTAACAGCCACATTGAGGGTATTGCCATACCCGGGAGAACCCACATTACAGTTTATGGGGTGTATGTCTCCGGTCAAAATGCTCACTACACCTCTAGATGAATGCCTTAAGGGGTGTAGTATTTAAAACGGGGTCACTTCTCTGGGTTTTCAACTGTACTGGTACCTCAGGGGCTTCTGCATACATGACTTCGCACCAGAAAATCCCCAGTAGGCCAAATGGTGGTCTTTTCCTTCTGTGGCCTCCCATGGGCCCAAACGGCAGTTTATCGCCACAAATGGGGTATTGCCGCACTCAGGACAAATTGGGCAACAAAATGGGGTATTTTATGTCTTGTGAAAATAAGAAATTTTGAGCCAAAATGACATCTTATTGGAAAAAATTTACATTTTTTTAATTCACAGCCCAATTCAAATAAATTCTGTGGAAAAAAAACTGTGGGGTCTAAATGGTCACAACACCCATAAATAAATTCCTTGAGGGGTGTAGTTTCCAAAATGGGGTCACTTGTGGTGGGTTTCCATTGCTTTGATACCTCTGGGGTTCTGCAAATGCAACATGGTACCCGAAAATCAATCCAGCAAAATCTGCACTCCAAAGAATACATAGCGCTTCTTCCCTTCTGAGGCCTCCCATGGGCCCAAACTCAAATACGTGCTGTGTAAAAACTGTGGGGTCAAAATGGTAACAACAACCATAAATTCCTTGAGGGGTTTAGTTTCCAAAATGGGGTCACTTTTTGGGGGATTCCTACTGTTTTGGCTCCTCAACACCTCTTCAAACCTGGCATAAAATATATTCTAATAAAAAAGAGGCCCCAAAATGCACTAGGTGCTTCTTTGCTTCTGGGGCTTGTGTTTTAGTCCACGAGCACACTAGAGCCACATGTCGGACATTGCAGAATCTGGACAATACATATTTAGTTGTGTTTCTCTGCTAAAACCTTCTGTGTTACATTAAAAAATGGAATAAAATTGAAATTCAACAAGAAAAATTTAATTTGCAAATTTCACCTCCACTTTGCTTTAAGTCTTGTGAAATGCCTAAAGGGTTAAAAAAAACTTTCTAAATGCTGTTTTGAATACTTTGAGGGGTCTAGTTTTTAAAATGGGGTGTTTCAGATACATAGGCCCCTCAAAGCCACTTCAGAACTGAACAGGTACCTTAAAAAAAAGTATTTTGAAATGTTCTTAAATATATGAGAAATTGCTGTTTATGTTCTAAGCCTTGTAACGTCCAAGAAAAATAAAAGAATGTTCAAAAAAATTATGTCAATCTAAAGTAGACTTATGGGAAATGTGAACTAGTAACTATTTGGGGTGGTATAACCATCTGTTTTACAAGCAGATGCATTTAAATTCAGAAAAATGCTATTTTTTCTAAATTTTCTCTACATTTTGCAATATTTCACAAATAAACACTGAATATATCGACCAAATTTTACCAATAACATAAAGCCCAATGTCTCACAAGAAAACATTCTTAGAATCGCTTGGATAGGTTTAAGCATTCCGAAGTTATTACCACATAAAGTGATATATGTCAAATTTGAAAAATGGGCTCTGAGCCTTAGGCCTCATTTACACGAGCGTGTGCGTTTTGCGCGCACAAAAAACGCTGCGTTTTGCGCGCGCAAAAGGCACTTGGCAGCTCCGTGTGTCATCCGTGTATGATGCGCGGCTGCGTGATTTTCGCGCAGCCGCCATCATAGAGATGAGGCTAGTCGACGCCCGTCACTGTCCAAGGTGCTGAAAGAGCTAACTGATCAGCAGTAACTCTTTCAGCACCCGCGACAGTGAATGCCGATCACAATATACACCAACTTGTGAATAAAAAAAGATGTTCAAACTTACCATGAACTGCCTGCTTCCTCCAGTCCGGTCTCCCGGCCGTTGCCTTGGTGACGCGTCCCTCTCTCGTCATCCGGCCCCACCTCCCAGGATGACGCCGCAGTCCATGAGACCGCTGCAGCCTGTGATTGGCTGCAGCCTGTGCTTGGCCTGTGATTGGCTGCAGCTGTCACTTGGACTTAACTGTCATCCCGGGAGGTCGGACCGGAGTTATCGGTAAGTCAGAACGTCTTTTTTTTTTTACAGGTTCATGGATTTTCGGAGCGGAAGTCACTGTCCATGGTGCTGAACCAGTTTAACGCTTTCAGCACCGTGGACAGAGACTGTCTCCTTTCGTCGCGTACCCGAACATTTTTTACCGGTTTCGGTCAAAACGAGTTTGGCCGAACCCGGTGAAGTTCGGTGCGCTCATCTCGAATTTGACACTCCGTTTGGATGTTTGTAAACAGAAAAGCACGTGGTGCTTTTCTGTTTACATTCAGGAGTTTGACAGCTCTTGCGCGAATCACGCAGTTCGCACGGAAGTGCTTCCGTGCGGCATGCGTGGTTTTCACGCACCCATTGACTTCAATGGGTGCGTGATGCGCGAAAAACGCACGATTTTAGAACATGTCGTGAGTTTTACGCAACGCACGCGCACTGCGCAAAATTCACGCATCGTCTAAACAGCCCCATAGACTATTATAGGTGCGTACGACACGCGTGAAAAGCACGCGCGTCGCACGCGCGTATAATACGCTCGTGTAAATGAGGCCTTAAGGGTATGTTCACACGGCAGCGTCCGTAACGGCTGAAATTACGGGGATGTTTTCAGGAGAAAACATCCCCGTAATTTCAGCCGTAACGGCATGTGCAGGCGCTTGAACGCCGCGTCCATTACGGACGTAATTGGCGCTGCTTTTCATTGGAGTCAATGAATAACGGCTCCAATTACACCCCAAGAAGTGACAGGTCACTTCTTTGACGCGGGCGTCGATTTACGCGCCGTCTTTTGACAGCGGCGCGTAAATATACGCCTCGTGTGAACAGACAATGTGCTTTCAATGGGCAGATGTTTGTCAACGCTTTCAAGCCGCATTTTTTGGACGTAATTCGGGGCAAAGACGCCCGAATTACGTCCGTAATTAGTGTGTGTGAACATACCCTAAGGCCCAAACTAGGCTGCGTCCTTAAGGGTTTAGGGACAAGGCAGGCTGTGTCCTGAAGGGGTTAAGCACAATGTAAAAAATAGAAAATCAACATAACTGGTATGGACGCATCCGTAAAAGTTTGAAATATTACAATATATCATTATTTATTTTAAAAAATAATAATTAAAACCGCCAGAATGGCTAGTTTTTGGTCACTTCTTCTCACACAAAAATTTTAATGAAAAGTAATCAAAAAGTCTTATATACCCCAGAATGGTACCAAAACATAAACATAAGCCCTCATACCGCTCAATCGACGAAAAAATTAAAACCGCTATGGCTAAACAATCATTTTTTTCCTTGTACATGTAGTTAAACATAAAAAACTATATAAATTTGGTATCACCGTAATCATATTGACCCGCAGAATAAAGTTAACATGCCGTTTTTACCGCACGGTGAACACCGTAATAACAAAACCCCCAAAAGATTGAGGAATCACATTTTTTTTTCCAAAACCACCCCACAAATATATTTTTTTCCAGTTTCTCACTACATTATATGGTACAATAAATGGTGCCGTGAAAATCTACAACTCATTCCACAAAAAACAAGCCCTCGTTGAGCAATATTGATGGAAAAATAATAAAAGTTATGGTTTTTGGAACGTGGGGAGGAAAATAAGAAAGTGAAAATACGAAAAAAGGCTGCGGCGGTAAAGGGTTAATAGGAAAACCATTGATGTGTATTGTGAATATACTGTATATTACATGAACTGGGTGCTTCCTCATACGAGTCATTACATGACTGACACTAAATAACTGAATAACGGTAGCACACACAGTTCTAGTGTAAAAGATGTAACTGGAGTCAGACGAAGCAATGTCGACAAATTCATTTTGAACGTGGGAGGATGCTGAGTTGTGGGAGAGGCCACGCTAGTATTTTTGAGACAGCTGCACTAGGGGGAAGGAAACTAAAATGTGTTCTGAGTAATGAAGTAGTGCACCCCACCTGCTACAGTTTAATCTTCAATGTTAAAGATCAGTAGAGCCTGTCAGTTACCATGGGGTATGATAACAAACTGAAACATTATTTTCTTGACCTGTGTCCAAGAATATTTTATGAAGTTTGTTTATCAGCATCAGAAAAAGCACTTAATATAGAGCTGAAAGATGTCATCAAAATATCTGGGCAGAATGACAGCTGGACACTGATGTGGACCTGAAAGATGAGACAAGCTCATTGCAGTTCTCCGATGTCCATGAGAGTAGTGGCAGTCCGAGTGCTTGGCTAAACTCCGTGAAGATCTGCAGCCATCAGTAGCATGGAGACAGATCCTAAAATAAGATGTATAGTATACAAAGGCAAAGGATGGTAAAAATGATCCTATCAGAAAATTATACTTTGACTGAGACATCATTGAAATAACTCTCATCACCTTTTACTACAAAATATCAGATGTTCAGGGAAACTGATGCAGAATCATTACTGAGCAGTGGTACAAATGTTTCTTCTTTCTTCTCTGGGTAAGACTTTACGCCATTATACAGCTGCTTATAAAAAAATAAGTGCTAAAGAGTCTCCCACAATGGCACATATCATTTTATAATAAATTATGTACAGTGTGACTCTGGGAAACTCCACAAAGACTGACTCCTGAAATGCAGACCTGTAGATCTTCACCTGTGCTGCGTGCAAGTAATCAACCTCTTATGTAGATCTTGTACAGTGCTGGTTATTTGATTTACTAAGCCTGCACACAGGTACAACAACGTAACTGACAAACGACTTATCAAATATTGTCATTTACAAATCGAGTAAAAAATGTTCTGAGCCTTTTACCCGTAGTAGTGTAGAAGCAATGTTCATAGGAGATAGTTTCTCTGTACATACGGAGTTGAATGGAGCATGCCATGATTCAGATTCGTACGGAATCTAAAAAAAAAAAAAAAAAGCCCTCTGGTTGTTTCCATATGAAATTGAAGGAATGTAGTGGTACAGTAGAGTCCTCATGCATCTCTATGGAAGTACTATTATGGCTCCATACAAAACGGAGCCGTAATAGGTGTGCATGAGACCTTAGTATTTCTTCTGATTCACCCGACAAGTGTTCAATGAACTTGAGGCCAGTTTTCCAACCTTTTCGGACTCTAAGCACTACTGGAAAAATAAAATTTGCACAGGGCACCCCTACCAAAAATTGTTTAGAGAAAGATCGAAAAAACATCTAAAAACAAGCACTATACTCGTAGGGTATGCTCACACAGCGTTTTTTGCCAGGCAAAAAAAAAACGGCTTTGTAATTGACAGCGTTGTTTGATCTTTTTTATTGCGTTTTTTTAAGCTGTTGAAGCTAATGCAAAAGACGCAGGCAAAAAAGTACCAAACGAGCGCCGCAGGTATTTTCTGCCTCCTATTAATTTAAATTGGAGCTCAGAGGTGGAAACCACTTGAAGACTATCAGCCCCCCACTCACAGTAAAATAACCATCAGCCCACCACTCACAGTAAAATGACCATCAGCCCACTACTCACAGTAAAATGTCCATCAGCCCACCACTCACAGTAAAATGACCATCAGTCTGCCACTCACAGATTCCCCCTGTAGATAGTGCCACACAGCCCCCTGTAGATAGTGCCACACAGCCCTGTTTAGGTAGTGCCACACAGCCCCCTATAGGTAGTGCCACACAACCCCATTGTAGGTAGTGCCACACAGCCCCCATTGTAGGTAGTGCCACACAGCCCCCTTGTAGGTAGTGCCACACAGCCCCCTTGAAGGTAGTGCCACACAGCACACTGTAGGTAGTGCACACAGCCCCCTGGTAGGTAGTGCCACACAGCCCCCTTGTAGGTAGTACCACGCAGCCCCCTTGTAGGTAGTGCCACACAGCCCCCTTGTAGGTAGTGCCACACAGCCTCCTTGTAGATAGGACCCATCCTTCCTGTAGATAGTGCCACTGTAGCTCCCTGAAGGAGCAGAATCCCCCTGTGGCCAGGGATTCCGCTCCTGGAGCGCTCTGCTTGATGTCTCTGTCCATATATGGACAGTGACATCAGGGGCAACTCCTGAAGCGGAATCCCCGTCCACACCGTTGCCGACGCTGTGACCGGGGATTCCACTCCAGGAGAAGCCCCTGTCGTCTGTGTCCATTTATTGACCGTGATGTCACTGGCTTCTCCTGGAGTGGAATCCCCGGTCACAGAGTCGGCAATGCTGTGGACAGGGATTCCGCTTCAGGAGTTGCCCCTGATGTTGCTGTCCATATACGGACAGAGACATCAAGCGCTCCGTCCCTGCTCTGCTATAGTGGCGTCGCTACCGCTGTAGCAGTGGCTACTGCCGGCGCCCTGGCCATGTGGGGGCCCTATCCCGACGGGCGGCATGCCGCCGCTAGCAACCGATATGGCTGATACAGTGGTGCGAAGAACTGCAAGCGGAAGGCCAGCAGCTGAGTCGCCGGGCCCGGGCGCTTCTGAGACAAGCAGTAGAAGGGAGCCAGCGCAGCGCCCCTTCCACCTGCTGGAGTGATGCGCCCTGTGTGTATGTATGAATGTATGTATGTATGTATGTATGTATCTATGTGTGTGTGTATATATATATATATATAAACAGCAGAAAGCAGCAGCACTCACTAGAAATAAATGTATAGGTGCCAAGCAAGTCATCCAGATCCAAGGACAAAGCAGCATACAAAAATTGAAATCTTGCAGCACTCCAAATTGTGAAAAAAAAGTGGTTTATTCAGCCAACAACCATATTTTTATATATATATATATATATATATATATATAGCAGACAAAAAATGGCGACAGCACCCTGCAACACTAATGCCACCTAAACCACTAAATATAAATAAATATGCACTAAAGCTAAATCTACTTACAAATAGGGAGGTTCTTAGTGCACATTTTGATCAAAAAGTGTTAGCCCACCTGCCACGACAAGGCGACCTCTGTAAGGTGGGTACCTACACTGCACATACACCCAGAACTGGGACTAAGCCTACATATATACCTGGGGATGGTAGGATCCAGCATTGAACTGATTAAAATCACCCAGGGCAGAATGGGAGGAGTGCAAGAACAACAAGTGGAGGCAGTCACTAACCCCACATATATGGATCACATAAACAGAACAAAAAGTTGAACAGCACATTCCAACTAAATGATACAAAATGTATGCAGGTGCAAGAACACCTGTGACTGCAGAAATACAGCAGACAAAAAATGGCGACAGCACCCTGCAACACTAATGCCACCTAAACCACTAAATATAAATAAATATGCACTAAAGCTAAATCTACTTACAAATAGGGAGGTTCTTAGCGCCCTGTGTGTATGTATGAATGTATGTATGTATGTATGTATGTATCTATGTGTGTGTGTATATATATATATATAAACAGCAGAAAGCAGCAGCACTCACTAGAAATAAATGTATAGGTGCCAAGCAAGTCATCCAGATCCAAGGACAAAGCAGCATACAAAAATTGAAATCTTGCAGCACTCCAAATTGTGAAAAAAAAGTGGTTTATTCAGCCAACAACCATATTTTTATATATATATATATATATATATATATATATATATATATATATACTAGTCCTTCTCAATGAATTAGAATATCATCAAAAAGTTAATTTATTTCAGTAATTTAATTCAAAAAGTGAAACTCATATATTATATAGACTCATTACACACAGAGTGATCTATTTCCAGCATTTTTTTTGGGTTAATGAAATCCCAAAATTTAGTTTCTCAGAAAATTAGAATGTTAAATAAGCCCGATTTCAAAAATTATTCTTAATGCCGAAATGTTGGCCTATTGAAAAGTATGTACAGTATATAAACTCAGTACTTGGTCGGGGCTCCTTTTGCATGAATTACTGCATCAATGCGGCGTGGCATGGAGGCGATCAGCCTGTAGCCCTAATGAGGTGTTATGGAAGCCAGGTTGCTTTGTTAGGGTCTGGTGTCTCTCATCTTCCTTTTGACAATAACCCATAGATTCTCTATGGGGTTTAGGTCAGGCGAGTTTGCTGGCCAATCAAGCACAGCAATACTGTGGTTATTAAACCAGGTATTGGCACCTGCCCACTCTGCCAAAAATACTAAGTCCTGCTGGAAAATCAAATCAACATCTCCATAAAGCTTGTCAGCAGAGGGAAGCACGAGGGGCTCTAAAATTTCCTAGTAGATGGCTGCGTTGACTCTGGACTTGATATAACAATTAGGGGCATGGCCGGCTGTGGACAGTCATCCGCATTTATGGACCGTGCTCCCATTTTAAAGTATGGGAGCACGGTCCGTAAAATAAAAAAATAGGACATGTCCTATTTTTTACGAAAGGTTTCTACGGCACGGACACCTTCCCGTAAATATACGGGAAGGAGCCCATCGGCCATAGAAATTAATGGGTCCGTAAATACGGACTAAATCTACTGTCGTGTGCATGGGGCCTTAGTAAGTTTCTGAAAACATGAACGCAGCACTAAGGGTGTATTCAGACGTTGCGGTTAAAAGCCCATTACAAAAAAACTGCATCCAGAAACCACAGACATTTTTTTACCATACTTCGAAGTGTTTTTGATGCAGTTACGGTCCAAAAAAAAACTACAACACAAACACATGCTTTTTTATACGCATGTTTTAATGTGGTTTTAAATGCAACTCAACCAAAACATCTAAATGGGAGGCAGAGAAGCGTTTTTCGCTGCGTATTTTGCCTGCGGCGCTCAATCGCCATGGGCAAAAAACGCGGCAAACGATGTGTAGGCAGATCAAAATCTGCCTCAAAATTGCAAACAGATTTTTCTGCTTGCAAAATATTCCGTGTGAACAGGATTAGTGTTTTTATTTTTCAAATTACTAACTTTATTTTTTTTGTTTTTCAGTATCTGCTGGACCTATTGGACTACATCATAGATTCGTTGGGCTACGTCAAAGATTTGTTTCTTTATAAAATGGTTAATGAGGGTTTTGTGGGGAAGTTTTTATTTCAATAAAAATATTTTCGTATGTCTGTGTTTTTTTGAATACTTTATTAGCGCCTTAGTAATGTCAGTTGTCTGTTTGACGACGTCCATTACTAAGGCGGGGCTTAGTGTTAGCGAGTAAGAAGGCTGCAACTAACACTGGCTCTATTCACACGACAGGGTCCAAGTGTCGGCCGATAAAAACGGCCGTGATGGTATGTTTTTCTCGCCCGTTTTGCATCCATCCCGGGCCCTTTTTCAGTTTTTAACGGCCGATTTTGACCCGTTTTGCATCAGTTTTTTTCCCTGTCCATTTTAAAAACGGACGAATACAATTTGTAATTTTTTTGCCACACACTTCCCTCTGTAGATAATGACACACACTGCCCTCTGTAGATACTGCCACGGCCCCCCTGTAGGTAATGCCACACAGCCCCCCTGTAGGTAATGCCACACAACCCCCCTTTAGGTAATGCCACACAGCCCCCTGTAGGTTATGCCACATAGCCCCCCTGTAGATTATACCACACAGCCACCCTGTAGGTAATGCCACACAGCCCCCTGTAGGTGATGACACACAGCCCCCTGTAGGTGATGCCACACAGCCCCTGTAGGTAATGCCACACAGCCCCCTGTAGGTAATGCCACACAGCCGCCCTGTAGGTAGCTCTACACAGCACCCTTTTACATAGCAGCCCCCCATAGATGGCACCCCTACCTTCCTGTAGATAGTGCCACTGTAGGGGACCAATCCATGAGAAGTCCCTGACTTCAATGTCCATATACGGAGAGTGAAGTAAGTGACTTCTCCTGGAGTGGAAACACCGGCCACAGCGCTGGGGATTCTGCTTCAGAAGTCCCTGACGTCACTGTGTCCATATATGAACATTGAAGTCAGTGACTTCTGGAACGGAAACACTGGCCACAGTGCCGGGGATTCCGCTTCAGAAGTCGCTGATGTCACTGTGTCCATGTATGGACAGTGAAGTCAAAGACTTCTCCTGGAGCGGAAACACCGCCGGGGATTCCGTTTCAGGTGTAGGGGACAGGGCAAGAAGTCCCTGCCGTCACTGCTGTCCATATATAGACAGTGAAGTCAGGGACTTCTCCTGCAGCGGAATCCCTGGCCACACCTTCGGCAACGCTATGGCTGGGGATTGGGGATTCCGCTCCTACAGGGAGCAAAAAATACCCATCTCCTTACATGCACTTCGCACTGTGAGGAGGAGAAGAAAGCGAATGAGCGGCAGAAAGCTCGGTCGTCAGTCGGATCAAATCCGAGTGACAGCCGTTCTTTACACGGTCCCATAGACTTCTATGGGAGTCAGGCGGCCGACAGAACGGACAAAAATAGAGCATGTACCATTTTTTGATGGCCCGGTTTAAGGGGAAATAGTTTTTTTTTGTATTCTATGTGAATTAGTAAATTTTCACTGTATGTAGTACTTTCTCTCTCTTGTGATCTTAATCTGACTGGCAGAAATACAGGGGTATATAAAGTTCATATCCCCGTAAAAGTTTGTAAGCGGTTAAATTATTTCCTCAGAAACTGACGACCAACATTAATTTTTGTCAGCAGATTCTAATAACAAAGTGACAGTTTTACAAATGAATTCAAAGGTGACAACTAGTACAGGGGGTGTGTTCTAGCTTTGGAAGAGTGAAGACACAGAGACTTTTTGTAGCGCAACTGATTGATTTTAAACTATTGAGTGACATTTGCAGTCCACAAGATTGCATGCAGTCAATTGATTTTTTTGGACCTTCGCTGTAGTAGTTAAAATCAATCGGTTGCAGTACAAAAAGTCAATGTGTAGCTCAGTCCTTATTGTCTTCTCTTTTGCCTAACCTCTATTGCTGCCAAAAATTTGCTCCTGCAACGGGACCTTTCACCCATGATGGGCAGAAGAAGAAAGACTCAATGGCTGTCCTATCTACTTCTTGTTTAGCATCAATGCCCGTGCTTCACGTAGAGCGAACACTGCCCGTCCCAATTGTATATACATGGATGATGGGGGTTATATACAGGGTTGATGTGGTAATATACAGGGATGATGGCGGGCTGTAATATACAGGAATGATGATGGTCCCTGTATATTACCCCCATCATCCCTGTATATTATCACTCAGTATACAAAGTATATAAAGTGTATACAGGGATGATGCGAGTTATATACAGGGTTGATAGGGGTTACATACAGGGATGATGGCTGACTGGTATACACAGGAATAATGGGGGTAATATACAGAAATGATGGGGTTATATACAGGTGCCCCATTATCCCTGTATATACAAACCCGCCATTATCCCTGTATATAACCCCCATCATCCGTGTATATACCATTGGGCCTTGATGCGTGTGCATTGAGGCTAAACAATAAGTAAATGGGTCGGCGTATTGAGGAACCGTGGACCGATAGGATGCATGAAACACCAGTATATGACAGGAGTCCATTGGAATCTGAAAATATGCACCGAGCTACACAGACTGGAAGAGCAGCGGAATTTCCTCCACTCGTCGTTAGGAATGGGGTTAGGTGAGTATGTATTTTATTATTTTTATTATGCACTATTGGGGTTGTATGGGGGCATTACACTGCAAGGGGCATTATACTGCATGAGAGCCATGGATCTTCCATAACTCTTCCGGATTGGATCACCTGGCCGGCCTTCCAGATAGATCTGACCTGTGGCTCCAGCTGCAGGAGCTTCATTGCCTCAGCAACAGAATTGCCGCGGCGGGTCCTTCCGTTCCAGATCTTCACTATATCTGACGTGAGACTGTCCTAAATCTAACTAAATTATTGTTTAACAGGTTCCCGACCGCTGGCCGTATTTATACGGTCAGCGGTCAGGGTCTCTGAAGTCCGCCGTATAGACTATTTACGGCGGCACTTCAGAGACTGTGCACGCGCGATCGCGTGCACACAGCTCTATGCCCTGGCTGTTGCTAACAGCCATGGGCACTGGGCAGAATGTCAGGGGTCAATCTTTTGGCCCCTGAACATGTGATCGCTGTGACAACCAATCACAGCGATCACATGCATTTCTGCATAGAAAACAGTGTGCACGCGATCGCGTGCACACAGCCCTGTGCCCACGCTGTTACCAACAGCTCTGGGCACTGGGCAGAGTATCAGGGACCAATCTGATGGTCCCTGAACATGTGGTCGCTGTGAAAACCTATCACAGTGACCACATTTGTTTTATTTTGACTTTTCTGGCAGTAAATCTCCTGCCTCTTTTCTTCTCCTCAAACATTGTTTCAGTTTGAGGAGAAGAAGAGACTCGGGAAAATTGCTGCCAGAAGATTACAGTGAATAAAAATACAGTTACACTCTAAAACATTCTCTGTATAGATAGATTTCTATCTATCTATACAATCTATCCATCTATCTTTTTTTCTATCTATCTATCTATCTACCTTTCTTTCTTTTATTCTATTAGAATAGGCAGGTAGGGAGTATATAATTATATATATATATATATATATATCCACATATATATAATATATATAGCAATAGCGGTTAATTTTTTTGTTAGCGGTAGTGTAGATATATATAGCAGTTAGTTTGTGTGTTTTATAAAAAAAATAATAATAATTTGTTTAGTTAGTGTTAGTGTTAGTTACGTTATGGCGAGGAAGTTGTTTAGCGCCGAGGAGGCATACGCCATGCTGTGGTCTGAGTCGGAGACCGCATCAGAGATGGCGTCCGAGATGGAACCTGTTTTAGGTAGTGACGATGACAGCGTCACTTCAGGTTCATCTTCAGGGGACGTTGTCCCTGATGCAGTTGAAACTGCAGAACATGAAAGCGCAGGACCAAGTAGCGCTGTAGCACGGGACAGCCTGGTCCCTTCAGTCCAGGCTCTTGTATGGGCACCTGCCCCATCTTTTGGGCCTAGAATCCACGGATTTACTGCCACTCCTGGCATAACCGTGGACAATACAAATTTTGTCCAAATGGATTACTTCCATTTATTTATAACGAACGACATCCTAAATCAGATTGTCCACAAAACAAATTTATATGCCACGCAATATATAAGGCAGAAACCTTCATCCAACCATGCCAGAGATTGGACGCCCACCAATTTGCAGGAATTAAAAAAAAATTTGGGGCTCACCCTAAATATGGGTATTGTCAAAAAGCCCTCCATTAGGTCTTACTGGTCAACAAGACCCGCCCAAGCCACCCCAGTATATTCTGCAGTAATGCCCAGGTCTCGTTATGAGACAATAATGAGGTTCCTCCACTTCAATGACAACGCACAGGCCCCCCCAAGTACCGATGCAAACTGGGGTTGTTCAAAATAAGACCGCTAATAAATTCCCTGAATAATTTATTTCTGCAACTCTACACCCCTGAGCAGAATGTAAGTGTGGACGAATCCCTCCTCAACTTTCATGGCAGACTTAGCTTTCGCCAATATCTACCTTCCAAAAGGGCAAGATATGGCGTTAAGCTTTATAAAGTGTGCGAAAGCGGGTCAGGATATACCACCGCCTTCAGGATTTATGAAGGGCGGGACCGCACAATAAATGTTCCTGGATGCCCCCCTGATCTTTCCACCAGCAGTAAGATCGTGTGGGAGATAATGCAGCCTCTGCTTCACAAGGGGTACCACCTGTACTGTGATAATTTTTATTCGAGTGTGCCCCTGTTTAGGCATTTGCATGCGGCAAGGACTGGGGCATGTGGTACCATGCGCAAAAACCAAATTGGTTTTCCACAGCAATTAGTGGGGAAGCGCATGGTAAAGGGGGACTCCTGTGCTTATGCATCTGAAGAATTGCTGGCGGTCAAGTTCAGGGATCGCAAAGATGTGTATGTGCTAAGCACGATTCATACCGCAGGAACAGTGGCAGTGAGGGAAAGAGGGGCAACATCGGACAAGCACAAACCAGTGAGCGTGTCCGAATATAACAAGTACATGGGGGGGTGGATTTAAGCGACCAGGTTTTACAGCCCTATTTAGTAAAACGCAAAACTAAAACCTGGTACAAAAAAGTGGCCATTTATTTGTTACGGGTGGCCATCCACAACTCATTTGTGCTCTACAAAAAAAACAGAGGCAGAGACACATACCTGGATTTCCAGGAAAAAATTATTGAAGGCCTCATTTTTGATGTTCAGGACACCCGAGAATGCCCCCAGTCTGAGGATGTCACGCGACTGACTGAAAGACACTTCATCAGTCGGATTCCCCCAACAACAACCAGAAGCAACCCCCAGAAAAAGTGCCACGTCTGCAGAAAAGACGGGCACCGCAAAGATTCGTTATTTCTGTCCCTCATGTCCCTCGCAACCAGGCCTGTGCATTGAGCCATGTTTTAAAAAATACCACACTGTTCTGAATTATTCGATTTTAGTTAATTCGTTGAAAATATATTTGCCCTACATTACGTTTTTATTTTTCCCCTCATTTTACTCCAAGGGTGAGGGAGGGAATGGGTGGGGGGTGGATGTCATGTTTGCATATTCTCTAAAGTTCATCTGCTGGAGAGCTCCATTTGCATAAACCTGCAATTTCTTATTTTAGAAAACCCCAAAAAATAAAACCAGCTTTGAAAAAAAGCGATTTGTGAAATAAGCTTCTTCTATCGTCCGCCCTCCTACTTCTCTATGTGATAAATAAGACACACATATTTGGTATCCCCATGCACGGGAGAAGTGGCAGAATGTGAAAGGAGATTAATTTTGGCCGTGGTCTATGCCGTGTGTGAAAAATGCTGGTATAAACTGACGCATTTGCTAAAAAATTGCTAATTTTATTTTGATCCATCTTATTCAAGAGACTTTCAGAAGAAAACTGGACTGTCTAAAAATATGATAAACCCCTTGAAGAAAACCTTTTGGGGTCTACTTGCGTGAATGAAGTAATTTATGGGGTGATTCTAATCTTTCAGCAGCATTAGCCCCCCAGAAAACCGTATGCGGCTATAAAGTCAAGTGCAGAATTCCTGGACCGAAAAGGCCAAAAAGCCTCCTTTTTTGCCAAGCCCTGGCACATGCCCGTGAATAAAGCACACATATTTGGTATCCCCATGCACAGGAGAAGTGGAAGAATGTGAAATGCGATGAATTTTGTCCGTGGTCCATTTTGTGTGTGAAAAAGCTAGCATAAACTGACGCATTTGTTAAAAAAAAAGCTAATTTTATTTTGTTCCATCTTATTCAAGAAACATTCAGAAGAAAACTGGACTGTCTAAAAATATGATAAACCCCTTGAAGGAAACCTTGTGGGGTCTACTTGTGTGAATGAAGTCACTTATGGGGTGTCTCCAATGTTTCAGAAGCATTACGCCCCCAAGAAAACAGTATGCTGCTATAAAATCAAATGCAAAATTCCTGGGCCAAAAAGCCTCCTTTTATGCCAAGCCCTTGCACATGCCCGCACAGTGAATAAGGCACACATATTTGGTATCCCCATGCACGGGAGAAGTGGAAGAATGTGAAAGGAGACAAATTTTGTCCATGGTCTATACCGTGTGTGAAAAATGCTATCATAAACTGACGCATTTGCTAAAAAAGCGCTGATTTTATTTTGTTCCATCTTATTCAAGAAACTTTCAGAAGAAAACTGGACTTGCTAAAAATATGATAAACCCCTTGAAGGAAACCTTGTGGGGTCTACTTGTGTGAATGAAGTCATTTATGGGTTGTTTCTAATGTTTCAGCAGCATTAGGCCCCCCAGAAAACAGTATGCGGCTATAAAATCAAATGCAGAATTCCTGGACCGAAAAGGCCAAAAAGCCTCCTTTTATGCCAAGCCCTGGCACATGCCCGCACAGTGAATAAGGCACACATATTTGGTATCCCCATGCATGGGAGAAGTGGAAGAATGTGAAAGGAGATTAATTTTGTCCGTGGTCCATACCGTGTGTGAAAAATGCTAGCATAAACTAACGCAATTGCTAAATTCTTGCATTTTTTTCCAATTTTGCCCACTTTAGAGAAAAAAATAAAAATGATATATACTGACAAATGCCACTAAAACAAAGCCCTATCTGTCCTTTAAAAAGAGTGTAAAATTCAAAGATGAACTTTATTCACCTGCAGAGTTATAGTCGTCTAAAGAAGCGCATAGCAAAATTGTGAAATTTGCTCTGGTCATTTAGCTGTAAAACAGCCTAGTCCTTAACCGGTTAAAACTGCCCTGATAGGTCGCTCCCTTTTCCTTTCCCCATATACAATTCATATTCTATTGGGTTGGCTGGATATCTACTTATCTGCTAGGTGGACCACCTTTCTCAAAGTACTGTTGAGGCTCACAGTGAGCCTAGGCCATCACATACTTATTTAAACTTTTTAATTTTTATGGTTTTAAGACCTGCTTGCCTATTTAAATGGTTGCCGACCTTTTAATGACCTGGCACGCCCTCCGTATAAATACAGTGGGCGGTCCAGGTCATTAAAAGCTGACTATATACTGTATACCAATATGTATCTAAAGCATAAAGTAAACGATCAAGACATAATTATATCTTTTTAAAAAAAAATACATGCCTAAACAAAAAAATTATACAAAAGTATTCCAATAGTATAGAAAAATATTAATCCCTATTATCCCAATTTAGAAAAAAAAAACACTATTACATACAATAGATAAAAAACTAAATTAAAAGAAGCCTCGTATGGGAAGATCCAACATGACGCTACACAATAAGTATAAATAACAATGACGCAAAATAATTCAATCAGAGATCAGGAATATAGAATCTGATCCCCTAGGTAAATCACAGGTGTGCTATACAATCAATAGTAACAAGATCCAAACAGTTCGTATTTATAAACTAAGTCTATTACCTGCGGTAGACACGATGGCAGATGACACTGTTCCAAATCCGAGGAGACACCTCAGCCGTGTAATTTCTGCGATCTAAAGAGAGCAGGTACATTCAGTTTAGAAATGGCCATTCGCATGGTGCTCTTTACTCCTGAGCCCTGTCGTATGTCCAGGCAAAAGATTAGGGCCATATGTAGGGTGTTCCTGAAACCAGGAAACACAGCATAATAATTAGAGAGTTTAATTTTTACAGTGGCACAAGCTGGGCACAACATATTGGGCAATGCAATAAGGAATTTCTGTGAAAAAAATTTGAATTTTCAAATACACATTAACTTCTGCAAAACACTTGTGGGTCAAAATGCTTATTATATCCCTAGATAACATCCATGAGGGGTGTAGTTTTCAAAATTGGGTCATTTCTGTGGGTTCTTGATACCTCAATGGCTTTGTAAATGTAACATGGAGTCTGCAAACAATTTGAGCAAAATTTAAGCCATATAAGTCAAATGGCGCTCCTTCACTTCTGAGCCCGGCCATGTGTCCATACAGCAGTTTATGACCACTTTTGGGGTATTGCCGTACTCGGGAGAATTTTTGAGCTAAAAGTACATTTTATTGGGGGAAAAAAAGTAGTTTTCCATTTTTACAGCCCAATTATAAAAAATTCAGCAAAAAACTTGTAGGGTCAAAATGCTAACTATACCCCTAGATACTTTGCCTGAGGGGTTAATGGGAACCTGTCACCAGCATTTCACCTATTGACCTTTACTTATCTCTCACTGGCCGCTGCTATAAAAAGTTAATTGCTGTTATCCCCTCTGCTAAACTCCGACTGTAAATAATGGTCTGCAAACATTTCGCGCCCTTTATCATAATAATCCGGTGTCCCTTTGTGCTAACACACCAGAAGAGGACATCAATGCACAAGCGCGGGATTTTTTGTGCTGGGGGAAGGCGAGGAGCTGTCAATCAAAAGTAAGGAGGTGGGGTAAACTCTGAAAGACTTGAGGAATGAAGATATGACTCTTTTCAAACGAAGATTTGACTCTTTTCAAATGAAGATATGACTCTTATGCTCATTAGCATACGGTGTGGGAACACTAAAAAATGTAATACTAAAGCTACAGAGCCAACTAAGAAGACAATGATAGTTTATATAGAAATTATTTTTCACCTACTACCACCAGGTAGTGCTGGTTTAATAGGTGAAATGCTGATGACAGGTTCCGTTTAAAGAGGCTCTGTCACCACATTATAAGTGCCCTATCTCCTACATAGTCTGATCGGCGCTGTAATGTAGATAACAGCAGTGGTTTTTATTTTGAAAAAGTATCATTGTTGACCAAGTTATAAACGATTTTAGATTTATGCTAATTAGTTTCTTAATAGACAACTGGGCGTGTTTTTAATTTTTACCAACTGAGAAGTGTATGACGCTGACCAATCAGCGTCATACACTTCTTATTGTTCAAGCCCAGCGTGATTGTGCAGTGAAAGAAGCTGGGCTGGAACAATGAGAAGTGTATGACGCTGATTGGTCAGCGTCATACATTTCTCTTCACAACGCCCAGTTGTTAAAAGTAAAAACACGCCCAGTTGTCTATTAAGAAATGAATTAGCATAAATCTAAAATTGTTTATAACTTGGTCAAAAATCATCGTTTTCAAAATAAAAACCACTGTTGTCATCTACAATACGGCGCCGATCAGATTATGTAGGAGATAGGGCACTTATAATCGGGTGACAGAGCCTCTTTATGTTCCCAGAATGGAGTCACTTCTGTGGGTTTCCACTGTTTTGGTCCCTCAGTGCCTTTATAAATGTCCTTCAAACCATTCCAGCAAAATTTGGTGCTCCTTCCATTCTGAACCCTCTTGTGTATCCAAACAGCAGTTTATGATCACATATGGGGTATTTACGTGGAAAAATTTGCTTTACAAATGTTGGGGTGCTCTTTCTCCATTATTCCATGAGCAAATAATTTTTTTTTTTTAGCTAAAACTACAATTTATTGGAAAAAAAATAGATTTTTATTTTTACTGCCAAATTCCAATAAATTCAGCAAAAAGCTATGCGGTCAAAATTCTCACTATACCCCTAGATAAATTTCCAAAATGGGGTACTTCTGGGAGTTTCCACAGTTTTTGGCTCTCAGAAAGGAAGAAAGGAGCCAAGATCAATTCCCCGACCAAGGTAAGATTTCGACTTGTAGATCCATTACTCCAGTCATCAGTGGATAACCGGAGATTCTCTCTGCGTTCAGTGGTCAAGGTGCAACCTACGGACGAAGAGAAAATTTGAGCTCCAAAAGCCAGATGGCACTCCTTCACTTCTGAGCCCTGCCGTGTATCCAACCAGCAGTTTTATGATCACATATGAGGTATTGCTTTACTCGGGAGAAATTGCTTTACAGTTGTTGAGGTGCTTGTTCACCTTCATGCTTTGTGGAAATGAAATATTTCTACAAAGTACAATAAAAATGTAGATTTTAATTTTCACGGCCCAATTCTAATAAATTTTAAAACACCTGTGTAGTCAAAATGCTCACTACACACCTAGGTGAATTCCTAAAGCTGTTTAGTTTCAAAAGTGCGGAATTTTTGGGGGATTTCTTATATTTTGACACCACAAGACTTCCTCAAACCTGAAATTGTGCCTAGAATATCAATAGAATTCTAATAAAAAAGAATGCTCCCTCTTCTATCTGCTTTTATCCTTTGCAGAACCACTTTATGTGAAGGCTGGGAGACATGCAGTAGAAACATAAGGTGTGTGCTGATAGTTCATCTACTATATCTAACCCCTTAAAGACGCAGCCTAGTTTGGGCATTAAGGCTCGGAGCTCATTTTTCAAATCTGACATATTTCACTTTATGTGGTAATAACTTCGGAATGCTTAAACCTATACAAGCGATTCTGAGATTGTTCTCGTGAAACATTAGGCTTTATGTTCGTGGTAAAATTTGGTCGATATATTCAGTGTTTATTTGTAAATAAAATAACAACATTTAGAGAAAATTTGCGAAAAATAACATTTTTCTGAATTTTAAATGCATCTGCTTGTAAGATAGAGTGTTATACCACCCAAAATAGTTACTAGTTCGCATTTCCCATATGTCTACTATATGTTGGAATAATTTTTTGAACATTCTTTTTTTTTCCCTACGATGTTACAAGGCTTAGGCTGGGTTCACACGACCTATTTTCAGATGTAAACGAGGCGTATTATGCCTCGTTTTACGTCTGAAAATGGGGCTACAATACGTCGGCAAACATCTGCCCATTCATTTGAATGGGTTTGCCGACGTACTGTGCAGACGACCTGTCAAAATGACTGCCTCGGCAAAGAAGTGCATAACACTTCTTTGCAACGTAATTTGAGCCGTTCTTCATTGAAGTCAATGAAAAGCAGTTCAAGATTTACGAGCGTCAAAGACGCCTCGCATAATGCGAGGATGAGCTTTTACGTCTGAAACGAGGCAGCTGTTTTCTCCTGAAAACAGTCTGTCTTTTCAGACGTAAAAGGCACTTCTCGTGTGCACATACCCTTAGAACATAAGCAGCAATTTCTCATATTTTAAATAAAATTTCAAAAGCCTCTTTTTTTTAGGTACCAGTTCTGAAGTGGCTTTGAGGGGCCTATATATTAGAAACCCCTATCAAACACCCCATTTTAGAAACTAGACCCCTCAAAGTATTCAAAACAGCATTTAGAAAGTTTATTAACCCTTAAGGGTATGTGCACACGACCTCTTTTCAGATGTAATAGAGGCGTTTAATGCCTCGAATTACGCCTGAAAAAACGCCCCGAATACGCCTACAAACATCTGCCCATTTCTTTCAATGGGAATTACGATGTTCTGTGCCCACGAGCCTTTATTTTACGCTTCGCTGTCAAAAAACGGAGCGTAAAAAGACGCTCCGTAAAAAGAAGTAGCATGTCACTTCTTGAGGCGTTTTTTGGAGCTGATTTTCCATTGAACACTATGAAAAACGCCTCAAAAAACGTCTGAAAAGAAGCCTCAAAAGAAGCTCCAAATTTAATTCTCAGCTTCAAAAACGCCTGAAAATCAGAGGCTGTTTTCTCTGAAATCAGCTCCCTATTTTTCAGACGTTTTTTGTTAAGCGTGTGAACATACCCTTAGGTGTTTCACAGGAATTTAAAGCAAAGTAGAGGTGAAATTTACAAATTAAATTTTTTTTGTGAGAAAATCCTTTTTATTCCATTTTTTTCTGTAAAACAGAAGGTTTTACTAGAAAAACGCAACTCAATCTTCATTTCCCAAATTCTTCAGTTTTGAGAAATATCCCACATGTGGCCCTAGTGCGCTAATGGACTGAAGCACAGGCCTCCGAAGCAAAGGAGCACCTAGTGGATTTTGAGGCCTCCTTTTTATTAGGCACCATGTCCGGTTTGAAGGTCTTGTGGTGCCAAAACAGTGAAAACCCCCCAAAAGTGACCCTATTTGGCAAACTACACCCCTCAAGGAACTTATCGAGGGGTATAGTGGGCATTTAGAGCCAACAGTTTTTTTTGCTGCATTTTGTGGAATTAGGCTGTTCAATTGAAAATCACATTTTTCCAGTAAAAGGTGGAAATTTTTAATTTTGACAAGGAATAAAGGAGAAAGAGCACCCCAACATTTGTAAAGCAATTTCTTCCGATTACGGCAATACCCCATATTTGATCATAAACTGCTGGTAGGACAAACGTCAGGGCTCCGAAAGGCAGGAGCGCTATTTTGCATGTAGATTTTGCTTGATTGGTTCCTGAGCGCCATGTCGCATTTGCAGAGCTTCTGAGGTACCAGTACAGGGGAAACCCCTTAAAAGTGACCCCATTTTGGAAACTAGACCCCTTGAGGAATTCATTGTAGTTTTCATGGGGTGCATGCGACTTTTTGATCAGTTTTTATTCTATTTTTAAGAGGCGTGGTAACAGCAATTCTACTATTGTTTTTTAGTCTATATTTTTTACAGCGTTCACCATGCGCTATAAATGACGTATTCACTTTATTTTGCGGGTCGATACGATTACAGCGATACCATATGTTTATAGTTTTTTTTTATGTCTTATGGCGTTTGCACAATAAAATACTTTTTATAAAAAAATCATTTACTTTTTGTGCTGCCTTATTCTAAGAGCCAGAACTTTTTTTATTTTTCCTTTAAGAAAGCCGTGTGAAGAGTTGTTTTTTGCGTAATGAACTGTAGTTTCGATCAGTACCATTTTTAGGTACACACGACTTTTTGATCTCTTTTTATTCCATTTTTTGGAAGGTGAAGTGACCAAAAATGTTTGTCCTGGTATGGTTTAATATTATTTACTTTTATGGTTTTGACCGTGTGGGATAGATAACTAAATACTTTTGTAGTTCAGGCCGTTACGGATGCGGCGATACCAATTGTGTATAGTTTATTTGTTTATAAAGGACTGATCAGGGAAAAAGGGGGATTTTTACTTTTAAAACTTTTATCTTTTTATTTTTACCCAACTTTTTTTTTACTTATTACTTTGTCCCACTAGGGGACTTGAGGGCAGGAGGCCCTGATCGCTATTCTAATACACTGCACTACATGCGTAGTGCAGTGTATTAAAGTTGTCAGCTACTCGCTGACAGCAAGCATAGTGGGTCCTGACAGGACCCACTAGGCTTCCGTAGATGGCATAGCCGGACGCCATTATTAGGCCGCGGGTTGCCATAGCAACCATCTCTACCTGCTATCATGTAGCGGGCCGTCGATGGTGGGTTAACCACTAAGAAGCGATGATCGCTATTGAAAGCGGCTTCTTAGGGGTTAATCAGAGGGGACATCGCGATCGGTCCCCGCTGAAGGAGCTGCGGCAACTGCTGTACAAGACAGCAGCTGTCACAGCTCCTATATGTGTTGGAAGGACAGGCGAAATGGCCGTTCCTCCCGCGACGTACTATTCTGTCACTGAGAGCGAACAATGAGCTCAGCAGGACGGAATAGTACATCGTGGAGCGCGAATGGGTTAATATTGGGGATGGTGAGGAACGTTTCCTGGAGTCAGTGTGTTGAATTTTTATCCAGACTATACAGTGTGTAGCCCCATTGCACATAATTTTTATATATATATATATATATATATATATATATATATATATATATATATATATATACATATATATATATATATATATGTATATATATATTACTGAGTGGATTGCTGGTTTTTATTCACTGCAATTGGGTGCTCCACTGATTACAGATTAGTGCAAACCATATGTCAGTACATTATCCTTCTTTTTGATGCCTGTGTTTGAGTACAATAACATATTAGGGCCACATGTGGAATATTTCTTAAAAACAGAATCAGGATAATTTAATATTAAGTAGTGTTACTTGGTTAACATTTGCTGTGTTATAGAAAAAAATGGATTAAAAATTCAGCAAAAAATTTGACATTTGGAAATACACCTCCACATTGCTTTAAATACTGTTAAAATGCCTAAACCGTTAGAGGGGTAGAGGGCTGCAGGTTTTTAAAATGAGATGATTTATGGGGGAGGGGGGGGGTTCTAATATATAGGCCCCTCAAAGACCCTCGAAGTATTGAATTGTTCCCTAAAAAAAATAATAGGTTTAGGAAATCTTATTAAAGATGCAAAAAATTGCTGCTAAAGTTATTCTAACATCCTAGAAATATAAAAAGGACATTCAAATACGATGAAATCATAAAGTAGACATATGGTAAATGTTACCCCCATGGATACCATATGCACTAAAACTGTATACAAATAATTGAGTAAGGGCACTTCTAACTAAGACTATATTCACACAAAAGTGAAAAAAAAATCAGCTGTTAAAAACAGATCAACTGTCAGTTTTTCATGGCCGTTTTGCATTACTGTGTCTACAAGATTTGATCCATTTCCCAGCCATTAAAAAAACGGATGAATTTTATTGGTCAGGTTTTTTGTTGTCCCAACCCCCTGAAAACATCATAGTGCCCATGTGGCCGCAGTGCCACTGTATATAGTGCCCACATAGATAGTGCCACAGTGCCCACATAGTGCTGCACTGCCCACATCTAAAGTGCCATAGTGCCCGCATATAAAGGGCCAGTGTCCATGTAGATAGCGCCTTAGTGTCCCCTGTAAATAGTACCCATATAGTGCCACAGTGCCCTTGTAGATAGTACCACACATCGTACCCTGTCGACAGCGCCACCCCTCCCGGTAGATAGCGCCAATGGGGAACTGTCTAGGAGCAGAATCCCTGGCCGGAGTGTTGCCAATGCTCTGGCCAGGGATTACGCTCGTGGAGGATCACCTGATATCACTGTCCATATATGGACAGTGATGTCAGGGGCTACTCCAGGAACGGAATCCCGACCGGGGCGTTGCCGTTGCTCTGGCCAGGGATTCCCGTGTCAGGTGCGCATGTGAGAACTTAGGAATTCTAAGAAGAAATGCTGCAGAATCGCTAAGTGTATAACAATAGCAGAGATGGTAATTAGCATAATGCTGAGATATAGTCGTAAATA
The DNA here is from genome assembly GCF_050947455.1 of Rhinoderma darwinii. Taxonomy (NCBI): domain Eukaryota; kingdom Metazoa; phylum Chordata; class Amphibia; order Anura; family Rhinodermatidae; genus Rhinoderma; species Rhinoderma darwinii. The sequence goes on from NC_134688.1 coordinate 275,700,773, forward strand.
TGATGAATAGCATTAATACCTTATAGCTGTGCGATCAAAGAAAATAAACGATTTATCATCTAGTATTGATAAAGGCAAAGATATTAATGGCACTACCGGGGAGAGGGGCTGTGTGGCACTACTTAGGAGGGGGGGGCTGTGTGGCACTACCAGGGAGGGGGCTATGTGGCACTACCAGGGAGGGGGAAGTGTGGCACTACTTTGGAGGGGGGCTGTGTGGCACTACCAGGGAAGGGGGCTGTGCGGCACTACCTGGGAGGGGGGCTGTGTGGCACTACCTGGGAGGGGGCTGTGTGGTGCTACCATGAGGGGGGCTTTGTGGCACTACTTGGGAGGGGGCTGTGTGGTAGTGCCACACAGGTAGTGCTACACAGCCCTTCCTCCCAGGTAGTGCCACACAGCCCCCCTCCCTGGTAGTGCCACACAGCCCCCCTCACTGAAGGTAGCGCCTTTGGGGCTCCCTCTAGGAGTGGAATCCCCAACCAGAGCATTGTTGACACTCTAGCCAGGGATTCTGTTTCAGGAGGAGCCCCTGATGTCACCGTCCATATATGGACAGGGATGTTGGGGGCAACCACAGAGCCCTGGGCAGTTCACTAGTAAAGGCTCTGCCCCGGTACTCCTGCTCTGGGAAAGCCCATTACATCACTGTCCATATATGGATAGTGATGTGAGGGGCAATCTCAGAGCCAAAGTCCCGGGCAGAGTGCTACTAGCACTCTGCCTGGGACACTGCTCTGCTCCTGACATCACTGTCCATATATGGCCAGTGATGTCAAGGGCTTCCCCAGAGATCGAGTCCAGGAGCAGAGCCACTTCTAGCGCTCTGCCTGGGACTTCTCTTCTCCTGGCTACACTGTCCATATATCGACAGTAATGTCAGGGGCAACCGCAGAGCCGGAATCCCAAAGCAGAGCACTAGTATAGGCTCTGCCCCGGAACTCTGGGGAAGCCCCTGACATCACTGTCCATGTATGCACAGTGATGTCAGGGGCTTGCTTAGAGGCAGAGTCCCGGAGCAGAGCTGCTTCTAGCATTCTGCCTGGGAGTCTGTAGCTGAGTAAATGGTAGAGTAGGGAGCTACCTCCCTGCTCTGCCATAGCGAAGGGGGCTCCGTCCAGAAGCAGGATCCCATCGGCAACACTCTGGTCGAGGGTTCCACTCCTGGAGGAGCCATGCAGCGTCAGCACCCGGCGGCCGAGTGGGCCCCCTAAAGGATAGTGGGCCCCGGGTTTGCCGGATGCTGACGCCGGCCCTGTCACTCCCCCCCCCCCGGGACACTTTAGGAATTATTCAGGATGCCTTGAGTTTTGCATAGTTGCACCCAGAATCCTGTATTATCTTGATGGGAGATTTTAGTCTCCTTATGGATCGTTTATCTCGTCCGGAAGGGCGGATCTCCACAGGACCCTCACAACTGCCTTTGTTTATGCAAGAAATGGGATGGATAGATATGAGGAGGGCTACTCACCCTGGAGTTAGGGAGTTTACATGCCATACCCCACAACTTAATGCACTCTCGAGAATAGATTAGATGTTTGGCTCTCCTGCTATACTGGGTGATATAGTGTCTATTGACCATCTGCCAAGGGGAATTTCCAATCATAGCCCATTATTGCTAACACTGAAACAACCCCACTTTCTGGCTCCAGCTCAAATGACCGAATACCTAACCAATTGTCAGTGTTTCTTGAAGCTCATGCTCAAATGGAGGACTGTATGCTCGTCTGGGATACTCTAAAAGCCTACCTTACAGGATCTATTAGAACCTACATCTCCTATGTAAAACATTCCTCAGCCCATCAGGAGGAAGACCTGGCACAACGTTGTGCATGTCACGGACACAGGGTATGTGGACCCACTAGGCCGCTCCGCCGTAGCGGGGAGGCAGCTGACCAGGTCACAGTCTATGCGGAAGTAAATGGCAGACAGTAATGCTTGGGTACCTGAAATAGTCCGGGCGGTGGCTGTGGCTTCAGCATGGATGGAGGCAGGTGCGGCAAGTGGCGCCAGACGTAGCGGGCAGTATCCGATGAACCGGTAGACACTTGACGTGGCAGATGACACTTGGCGTGGCAGAAGACACTTAACGTGGCAGATGACACTAGACGTGGCAGATGGCACTTGACGTGGCAGATGGCACTTGACGTGGCAGATGGCACTTGACGTGGCAGATGGCACTTGAGGCTGGTAGGCACAGGAACAATACGGAATACAGGAACGGTAACAGAGCACGGGTAACAGCTGGAATGGGAGACAGTAAGGGACCATTTGCGAGACAGACTGGGAAAGACTAACAACGCTCAGGCATCGAACTAGGGGGCTGGACCCCTCTTATAGCCCAGGGTACTCACGGGTCAAAGGTCGTTCAAGATGTCCGGTGCGCGCGCTGCCCCTTTAAGAGCGGGGACGAGCGTGCGCGCGCACCCTGCGGGCTCTGGTGGAGGTGAGTGGATGCAAGCGCTGGCGTCTCCTGAGGAGGAGGCTGGGGCCAGCGCTTGCCGACTCGTGGCTGCGGGTGTCAGCGGGAGGCTGGAGCGGACAGCCCGCAGCCACGGACATTACAGTATCCCCCCTCTTACGCCCCCTCTTCTTGGGACCGGAGCGAGAGAGAAACTTCTTTAGAAGAGTAGGGGCATTGAGGTTCTCCTCTGGTTCCCAGGACCTCTCTTCGGGACCAAACCCCCTCCAATCCACCAAATAAAAGGTCTTTCCTCTCACTCTCTTGGTGTCCAAGATCTCCTTGACCTCAAAGATGTCCGAGGAGCCGCTGGGAGCAACCGCAGGGCTGGGAGTCTTGGAATAGCGGTTTAGGATCACAGGCTTCAGGAGGGAGACGTGGAAGGAGTTGGGAATCCTGAGGGTAGGAGGCAGCCGAAGCTTGTAGGCGACAGGGTTGATCTGCTGCAGGACCTCGAATGGTCCAAGGAACCTGGGAGCGAACTTGTATGAGGGCACCTTCAAGCAAATGTTCCGAGAGGACAGCCAGACTTTAGTCCCCGGAAGATACTGAGGCGGCTCTCTTCTCTTAGTATCTGCCTTTCGCTTCATGCGATCTACTGCCAGCAAAATAGAGGACCAGGTCTGTTGCCAGATTTGCAGGAAGTCCCCATATGCAGAGTCAGCAGCGGGAACCTGAGATGAAGTCGACACAGGAAGAGGGACTCTGGGATGTTGACTGTACATAATGTGAAACGTGGTGGAAGTGGTGGACTCACTTGTGTGGTTGTTATATGAAAACTCGGCCCAAGGAAGAAGCTGTACCGAGTTATCGTACTGAGAAGAGATGAAGTGGCGGAGATAATTTTCCATGATCTGGTTGATCCTCTCAACTTGCCCATTGGATTGGGGGTGATAGGCAGAGGAAAAGTCCAAACTCACATCCAGGAGTTTACAGAGTGCTCTCCAGAATTTAGAGGTAAACTGAACCCCCCGGTCGGACATAACGTGAAGAGGCAAGCCATGCAAGCGAAATATGTGCTGAATGAAGAGACTCGCCGGTCGGGGAGCAGAAGGTAGGCCGGTCAGCGGGATAAAATGTGCAATCTTAGAGAACCGGTCCACCACCACCCAGATGGTGTTGCATCCTGCTGGGAGAGGAAGGTCTGTGACGAAGTCCATTGCGATGTGCTGCCAGGGGGCACTGGGTACAGGCAGAGGTTGAAGCAGGCCGGCAGGCTTGGAGTGAGTCACTTTATTAGAGGCACACACCGTGCAAGCAGAGACAAAGTCCAGAACATCCTTAGGTAGCGTGGGCCACCAAAAGTGACGAGCAATCAGGTCTTGGGTTTTACGGACACCAGCGTGCCCAGCTAGTTTAGAACTGTGTCCCCAGCGGAGAATTCTTTTTCTGTCTGCCAACCGAACAAAAGTTCTCTGCGGAGGGATATTTCTAAGCTGCAGAGGATTGGCGGTGACAACGCAGGATGGGTCTATGATCGTCTGAAGGGACTCCACCGTGTCTTCCATCTCAAATGATCTGAACAGGGCATCGGCCCTCACATTCTTGTCAGCGGGACGGTAGTGGAGCAGAAATTGGAAACGGGTGAAGAACAGTGACCACCTGGCTTGACGAGGATTCAGTCTTTGAGCGGACTGAAGGTAGGTTAGATTCTTGTGGTCGGTGAAGATCAGGATGGGGTGAGCTGCGCCTTCTAAAAGATGTCTCCACTCCTCCAGGGCCAATTTGATAGCCACTAGCTCCCGATCTCCAATGGAGTAATTGCGTTCAGCAGAGGAAAACAGTCTTGAATAGTAGCCACATACTATTGCCTTTCCTTTGGAGCTCCTCTGGCACAGAAGTGCACCTGCACCAACAGAGGTAGCGTCCACTTCCAATGAGAACTGCAGAGATACGTCAGGGTGATGGAGGATTGAAGCAGAAGTGAAGGCTTTCTTGAGGCTAATGAATGCGGACTCTGCCTCTGGAGTCCACACCTTGGCGTTTACGCCCTTCTTGGTAAGGGTAGAGATTGGAGCCGTCAGAGAAGAAAAGTTCGGAATAAACTGCCGGTAGAAATTGGCGAAACCCAGGAACCGCTGTATGGCCCTTAGGCCTTGAGGACGTGGCCAATCCAGGACAGACTTTAGTTTCTCAGGGTCCATCTTAAGGCCTTGATCCGAGATGACGTAGCCCAGGAATGGCAAAGACCTCTTTTCAAAGGTGCATTTCTCTAACGTGGCATACAAGCGATTCTCTCTTAGTCGCAGGAGAACTTGACGAACATGCCTCCGATGGGTCATCAGATCTGGGGAGAAAATTAGAATATCATCGAGATAAACTAAAACACACATACAGAGGAGATCTCGGAAGATATCATTAACGAACTCCTGAAATACTGCGGGAGCGTTACACAGTCCGAAGGGCATCACTAGGTATTCGTAGTGCCCATCGCGGGTGTTAAATGCCGTCTTCCATTCGTCACCCCGGCGAATCCGGATTCGATTATAGGCCCCCCGCAGATCTAGCTCGGAAAATTTTTTGGCTCCTCGTATGCGATCAAACAGCTCGGAAATAAGTGGCAACGGGTATTTGTTCTTGACCGTGATCTGATTGAGACCACGGTAGTCAATGCAGGGTCGGAGAGATCCATCTCTCTTTTTAACGAAGAAGAAGCCTGCCCCGGCCGGGGAGGAAGATTTTCGAATAAAACCCCTCTCCAAGTTCTCCTTGATATAGGCTGACATCGATAAAGTCTCTGGCAAGGAGAGAGGATATACTCGTCCACGGGGAAGAGAAGCATTGGGAACCAGTTCAATGGGACAGTCATAATTCCGATGTGGAGGCAACGTCTCAGCCTCTCGTTTGCAAAAGACATCCGCAAAACTGGCATGCTGAGATGGTAGATCGGAGAGTGACTGAGGCAGAGGGGGCACAACAGGACGGACTTGTGACAGGCAATGGCTATGGCATCTGGAACCCCATTGAAGAACTTCTCCAGAACTCCAGTCGAGTGTCGGGGCATGTAGACGGAGCCATGGCAGACCCAGCAGGATAGGATTGATAGCCTTGGGTAGTACCAGGAAGGTGATCTGTTCTGAGTGAAGAGCTCCGACCCGTAGTGTCAACGGCTCAGTGATGAGCATGATCGGATCAGGCAACGGTAGACCATTCACAGAGGCAACTGCCAGGGGTCTCTCCAGACGGACTGTGGGTAGTTGAAACCGATCCACTAGATCCTGGTGGATAAAATTAGCAGCCGCTCCAGAGTCAAGATAGGCGGAGGAAGGATGTGATGTCTGTCCGGTGACGATGGCCACAGGTATCGATAATTTGGAAGAGGTTTTAACGTTTGGAGACGTTCCACCTAGAGTTGCCTCTCCGACCAACCCTAGGTACTGGAGTTTCCCGGTTTCTGTGGGCATTGGCGCACAAAATGACCCTTGAGGCCACAATACATACAAAGTCCAGAGGAGCGTCTGCGCTGCTTCTCCTGTTCAGATAACCGGACTCTGTCTACCTGCATGGGTTCCTCAGGTAGCGCACTAGGAGTGGACAATAGTGGTCTCTGGGCAGAGGGTGCTGGCCTGTGGGCCGGGCTCTCCTGACGAACCTCTTGAGAGCGCTCCCGGATTCTCATATCAACCCGGGTGGCTAACAGGATGAGGGCATACAAGGTAGAAGGAAGGTCGCGGGCTGCCAGTTCGTCCTTGATGTAAGAGGACAGTCCCTGCCAGAAGGTCGCCACCAGTGCCTCATTGTTCCATGCCAGCTTGGCTGCTAGGGTACGGAAGGAGATCGCATACTCCCCTACTGTGGAGCCTTCTTGCTTGAGGGTCAACAGAGTGGCTGCGGCAGAGGATGTTCGACCCGGCTCCTCGAACACGGCACGAAAGGACTGCAGGACCAAGGCTAGGTCCGAGGATACAGGTCCTTGTTGCTCCAAAATTGGGTTCGCCCAAGCGAGGGCCTTGCCAGCGAGGAGGGAGATAATAAATGCCACTTTGGCCTCCTCGGAGGGGAAGAAATGAGGCCGTAGCCTAAAATGCACCATGCATTGATTGAGAAATCCTCTACATGCTCTGGGATCACCGTCGTAGCGAGGAGGAAGAGGCAGAGAAACTGAGGATCCGGAACAAACAGGGGGAGCAACAGGCAGTGGCACGGCAACAGCTTCAGGAGGAAGAACCGGAGGTGGAACAGCGAGTAGATCCAGGCGGACCAGGATAGAATTAACCGCCTCAAGGAGTTGATCCTGACGTGTGCGTAGGTCATGCATCTCTGTCTGAATCTTCTGTACTGGGGTATTGCGCTGGCCAGCGGGTTCCATGGCCTGAGCGTACTGTCACGGACACAGGGTATGTGGACCCACTAGGCCGCTCCGCCGTAGCGGGGAGGGAGCTGACCAGGTTACAGTCTATGCGGAAGTAAATGGCAGACAGTAATGCTTGGGTACCTGAAATAGTCCGGGCGGTGGCTGTGGCTTCAGCACGGATGGAGGCAGGTGCGGCAAGTGGCGCCAGACGTGGCGGGCAGTATCCGATGAAGCGGTAGACACTTGACGTGACAGATGACACTTGGCGTGGCAGAACACACTTGACGTGGCAGATGACACTAGACGTGGCAGATGGCACTTGACGTGGCAGATGGCACTTGGCGTGGCAGATGGCACTAGACGCTGGTAGGCACAGGAACAATACGGAATACAGGAACGGTAACAGGGCACGGGTAACAGCTGGAACGGGAGACAGTAAGGGACCATTTGCGAGACAGACTGGGAAAGACTAACAACGCTCAGGCATCGAACTAGGGGGCTGGACCCCTCTTATAGCCCAGGGTACTCACGGGTCAAAGGTCGTTCAAGATGTCCGGTGCGCGCGCTGCCCCTTTAAGAGCGGGGACGAGCGTGCGCGCGCACCCTGCGGGCTCCGGCGGAGGTGAGTGGATGCAAGCGCTGGCGTCTCCTGAGGAGGAGGCTGGAGCCAGCGCTTGCCGACTCGTGGCTGCGGCTGTCAGAGGGAGGCTGGAGCGGACAGCCCGCAGCCACGGACATTACAGTGCACATGCTGAAGGGGAGTTTATACAGGATCCATCCCCGACACATAGATCTGAGTGGTTAAACCTGGGCAGACAATATTTGCAGGTCCTACAAGAAAAGTCATCACGTAGAATGTTTTTCACCAAACAATCCCAATTTGAATTGGGAAAACAATCTAGTAAATTGCTTGCTTATATGATTAGACAAAATACTGCCTCTCCTCCTGTGCTTCGCAAAGGTATCAAGGAAATGTTTCGGTCACGTCTCCGGAGGCCATTCTTAATCAATTTGCATCATTCTTTAGTCCATTATATACTTCACAGGTTGGGTATGAGCATATTTAGATGGGGTATCTTTTCTTACTTTGACAACAGAGAATGAACAGATGTTGGAAGCCCTTTTTACACTAGAAGAGATATTGGAGTGTATGGCATTTATGGCTAAAGGAAAGGAATATGGACCTGCTGGGATTCCACTTGCGGTTTATCTGCAAGCTTTTGGCTCCTCAATTACTGACCTTGCTTGAATAAAAATTTTCAGGAAAATGCACTCCCAGATTCGATGTGTGATGCAACCGTAGTCGTTTTGTTAAAGCCTGGGAAAAACCCAGAGGACTGTGTGTCCTATAAACCCATATCTCCCCTTACTGTTGACTACAAAATCCTGACAAAGATGTTAGCTAACTGTCTTTGCAAGTTGATACATTATATTATACACTTAAATCAGTGCGGTTTTATGCCTGGTAAATCCACTTCTGAAAATATACGATCGGATGGTGGGAGCAGCAGGAATGGGCCATGGCCTCGCTGCGGCCAAGGCATTCAATTCAGTTGAAGGGCTTTATTTATTAGCAGTTCTATGCAAATTTGGGTTCGGGGTTCATTTCATTCATTGGGTGTCTATACTATATCAATCTATCAATCTCGTAGGGCACTGGTTTTGGTGAATAGGCTACTATCCCCTGCTTTCGGCCTCCATATGGATGTCCCCTTTCGCCATTTGTAATCGAAACACTGGCTCTTCGAATACGACAAGACACCGCATATTTAGGCATTCGGATAGGTTCTCGTGAAGATCACGTAGGCTTATATGCGGATGATATAGCACTATTTTTGGCTAATCCCGTTGCCACCCTTCCTAGAGCCATGTCACTTATTAATACATTTGGAAAATACTCAGGTTTATTAATTAATTAATTGGCAGAAATATTTTTTTAATGCCACTTCGTAGTGATGATTGTGGCTGGAATTCAGCGTCTTGCAGCTTGCAAGTAACCCATCACTTTAAATATTTGGGGATCTATATCGCTAGGGATAGTACGCACTCTAATGATCTAAATATCGCACCTTTATTACAATACCTCAGGGAAAATTTTCTGACATGGAAACCTCTGCCTCTTTCTGTGGAAGTACAAATAACTCTTTTGAAGATGATTATACTACCCAAACTGTTATATATTTTGGAACATATAATGTAGATGTGATTGTACCGAAGAGTTTTTTCAGCATGGTAAACTCTCTGTTCGCAATGTGTGTGTGTGTGTGGGGGGGGGGGAGGGGGAGATCCAAGCTTAATCTTTTTGCTCTTCAAAGACCTAAGAACGAGGCTAGAGCTGCGTTGTCGGATCTGTTCTTATACTATCTGGCTGGTCAGCTTCATTACTTGGTTTCTTGGGTCCCCCCCCCCCCCCCTTGATATCGAATGCTGAAAACCATTTGGCTCATGTGTAGACTCTGTGGCCGGTGCTGGAACCACATGATGATTGTCACAGTCACCTGTTACCTTTACACAAATTGGCTAGGAGGGTATGGCAACAAGCTAAATCCATCACTCACTTAACTGGTGGGGTGGCGGATGCTCCCCTATGGAATAACCCTAGGTTCTCCCACCTCCTGGGATTAACTGGGGTGAACTATTGGCTATCTAGAGATGTGTGCGAAGTGTCGCAGCTACTGAATGATGATAATTCCTTTATGATACCCCAGAGAGATGTATTGTACTGTATGCCACTTCACCATGCGGTGAAGAATCCGTTTCCACCAGCCTCCACTACAATCTCCTGGTATCCTCTAGTAGCCCTTTTGCACTCTCAAGCACCGAAGGGTTATGTGTCTACTATTTATTCTCATCTGCTCACTGCTAAAAATAGTCATGAGCCTCTTGTTGCAGAAACTAAGTGGAGGAAATTAATTCCTTCGATGACTAATAATGATGATTGGAAAGAGGCTCCGGATTTGTATTTGTTAGTTTCTCCTACTGCTAATAACAAATTGGTACAACTCTATATTATACATCAATGTTATCTTACACCGATCAAATTGCAGCACAAGGGTAGACTTGATTCCTCCAGATGCCATAGATGCAGCGCCAGTGGGGCAAATTTGATACATCTTATGTAGCAGAATCCTTTGATATCTCTTTCTGGAACCAAGTGGTGGCCTTATTGACGGGGGTTGCAGGGAAGGAGGTAAGACCAACACCAGATATATGTGTACTGGGTCTGATACCGGGGGATGTGTACATAAACGGGTTTTCCTAAGGGAGGCCCTGTTCATGGCAAGGAAGGCTGTGGCTATACGTTGGATGGCGGATAAAACGCCAACGGTGGCTCGGTGTAAATTGATAACGATATTTTGCCGTATGAGAAAATTGTATATAAGGACCGTGGTTGCCCTGCCAAATTTGCATCTATACGGGGTAATTGGAGCTTCTCTCAGCTCACGCATTGTACAGTTGAAGGATTATGTGATTCATTGACTAAGGCTGGGTTCACACGACCTATTTTCAGATGTAAACGAGGCGTATTATGCCTCGTTTTACGTCTGAAAATAGGGCTACAATACGTCGGCAAACATCTGCCCATTCATTTGAATGGGTTTGCCGACGTACTGTGCAGACGACCTGTCATTTACACATCGTCGTTTGACAGCTGTCAAACGACGACGCGTAAAATGACTGCCTCGGCAAAGAAGTGCAGGGCACTTCTTTGCAACGTAATTTGAGCCGTTCTTCATTGAAGTCAATGAAGAGCAGCTCAAGATAATGCGAGGAGGAGCTTTTACGTCTGAAACGACGCAGCTGTTTTCTCCTGAAAACAGTCTGTCTTTTCAGACGTAAAAGGCACTTCTCGTGTGCACATACCCTAATGCTTTTAATGTGTTTCATTGACGTATATGTTACTGTTGTTATATATGGTCACATGGTCAATTTACTGCCTGTGTGCAGAGTACATGATTTATCTGTTACCATTTTCTGTATTAAAAGAGCTTGATATCTTTGACACCTTTAAAACCCCTGTATGTACAGTACACTATTGTTATATAATCCACTTTATTGTATATGGCCTGACCACTACTCCTTAAGGTCTCAGAGTTATTTTTATAAATTGTACTGATGATTTTCGTACTCTTGAGCCTGTTGATTTTACTTTTAATAAAACAAGTTAAAAAACAAAAAATTGGTTTTGCAAATTTTGTTAAAAGTTTTAAAAAACGCTATTAAACTTATAAGCCTCAACGGGCAAAAAAAAAATGAACTGTAAAAAATTAAGTCTACATAAAGATGTGCTAAACCTTATTTTGTTCACTAATTTGCGTGGCATCATTATTTTAGAAGCAGAGGATTTCAAATTTAGGAAACTGATAACTTTTTCACATTTTCTTTTACATTTTTTATTTTTTTTTAATAAAGTGCATGTGTCACGAAAAAACTGTCTCAGAATCACTTGGATAAGTAAAGGCATTTTAAAGTTGTTACCACTTAAAGTGACAAATGTCAGATTTTAAAAATAGCCGATGAACAAACGTTTGCTCTTTCATCAGCCCTTTACACTGGGCAATGATCAGGAATGAGCGTTCTGTGAACGCTCGTTTGCACGGTGATTGGCCCGTGTAAAAGGGCCTTTCGAAGCAGAGAACTATTGGCCCTCAGACATGCTGACAAGAGAAATGTCTTTATGTAGTTCACAATCCATGACGAGTCTACAGCTTTTATGCGAGACACTAGCCTTGGGGCATCTATTGTTGTAAGGTGTCCACATGCTAACCCCTTACCCTTTAAACAACAATACACAATACATTGTTTGGCAAAAAATGGTGGCAAGAGCCACCCCTTTATTAAAAATGAACATCATTCAAATACAGCGTAAGAGGAGCCTGACCTCAATCGTGACACGACACTCCCTGAGCTGGGGACCACCAGCCCATAGCTCACCGCTGTTACCAGGACAGCCATGTCCCCCAGGCAGCCGCCGGACTGCTGTCCAGCCTTCGTGACTGCCCAGGACCAAAACGCCCTGGGGACCTGCCGTGCAGCTAGTGTTCCCCCACGTGCGTGTTCACCCTGCCTTACCTTTTTACCCATCCATGCCTTTCCACCAGGCCTCAAGACCTTCCTGCAAATTATTGTTTAAAATGTCCAGTCCTATGTCTGACAGATGTACCCCATCCTGTCTGCACATGCCTTGGAAGCTAAAATCGATGTCCTTGTGTTGCAAAACTTTGCCGTCCACCTTCACCATAAACTATTTCATGGCCTTGTTTACTTTCTTTTGCACCTTCTCTATGGCCGCTGTTGATGTGGCATCCCTCCAGCTCCTCCTCTGTATAATTTCCGACCATTCCGGCCATTTCGCTTTCCACGATAACACCTCCATCTTCATTGTGCCGATCAAGACCCAGTCTTTGACGCTGGTCAAGTCGTTACCTACGGCATGCACCAAAATCGCCTGTATTTGTCCGCTCCTGGCCGCCTCTTCTGTCAAACTTCCCATCTGGTACCCCCGCAGACCATGTCTCCAAAACCACTTGACCTTCACTTTGTCATCTGGCATGCCCAATTGAGATCCACATGGTCTCCTCCTCACTCTCTCTGCCACCCAATACACGAAGGAATGACTCATCATCCAGACATTCTTAACTTCTGTAGGACAGAGAAGAACAACAATTACTAAAACAGCAATGGACGGATATAAGTGCGGAACGCATTGGAAATACTCCCTTCATTCGACCCCGCTGCTGCCGCTTCAGATTGCGGCCCCAGCACGGAATCAGTGTGACCCGATTCTATCCTTCCCCAATTTTGCTGCTACTGCTGCCTTTTTCAGTATCTGGCAGAACTGATACCTGGTTAACGCCATCCCATCCTGGTGTCTAAACAATGGACCTTGTCATGCTCATTCCTACAGATACCTGGCAATGCAGACGCCAGCCTCCGGACCCTATGCAGGTCCTGTGGCTGCCTCCTATCTCTACTCTTTGGCAAAGCTCTTGCTTTCAAAACTCCCCTTATCGCAAAGGCATTGGTAGGGTCTTCCCCCACCTCTTAGTTTTGTAAAAAAAGGAAACTGCCACCACTAGATTGGCAGCCCTACCTTTTGTGCACCCATCCCTCCACATGTTACCCAGCCGTTTCTATAAGAACTGGACCGGATTACTGTTCCTCCGAAAGTCCACCCATTTTATCCATGCGTTTTTGTAAGTCCTCCACGTGTTTTGTGAAAGCGATTTTTCCACCAATTTCTGTAGAATCGAGCCAGAACATGGCAAACATTGTAGGGCACATATCTCCTTTTTTTCTCCGCATTAGGTACTCATTAAAAGAAGGTTTCGCATTTCCCTCTTGATAATGCATCCACAATTAAGTTGTTTACCCCCTATACCTGCGTTGCCCTGCAGTTAATATTCCATTCCAATCATTTCCTCACCAAATGTCTTAACTGCACCAGCACAGGAGTGCAACTACTGGATAGGTTGTTAATCGCCGCCACCCCCCTCATATTATCTATCCAAAAAGATTGCCCACTTATCCTTCAATTGCTCGTTCCATAGCTCCATTTCCAAAGTGGGCAATTGCGCTTCTACCCAAGGACCTCTCCAAACCCCAGTTCAAAACTAACTAACCACTTAAAAACACGTGTACAAAATGGCGCCACCCATTGGTAAACATTTATCAAGAAAAAATTTAACCTACACCCTGTGTATTTAAAACTTTACAGATGTAACGCAGTAGTCTAAATACAGATTCAATATCCACCTTGGCCATCAACGCCCCCTTTCCGCACCACCCTTACCAGATCCACTGCAGATTCAAATGACTGGTAATGAACCTCGCTCACTTCCCTCTGTAGTACATCGTATAATTGACCCCCCTTTGTAATAAAAACAAATGCTGGATCATTCTGTACTTCCCTTCCTCTAAGCCCCCCCCTTCAATGGTGATATCACCGTACCCACCCCCCACCCCCCGGGGGTATCAAACGAACCCTCCATTCTCATTTCCTTCATTAATTCATCCTCCAACACTGACTACAAAAATCTGTTTTCAAATTTCACCATTTTTTGGACCCCTGCACTTCCCCTTTGACTGGAAGCTTAAAACCAAGCCTAAACCCCTCCTCCAAAAATTTTGCATGCTTCCTATCCGGGTAAAACCGTTCACTTATTCTGTCTGGGGTCCGCAGACTCTGGCTTTTGCAACCCCCCCCGAAAATAATTATTAATTGGCCTGTCCTTGGGTTTCCTCCGCCCCACACTTGGCACATACATGTCTATATTTACACGCGAAACCCTGATTACAGTTCCTTTCATTGTATGCCCAACAAACAAATTTAATTCTTCTGAGCTGACTAGGCCCTCTGGCCCCCATCCCCACCTGGGCCCTCTCCCTACCGATCAATTTAGACCACAAGTCTAAGTCCTTCTTGCCAAAACTCAAGATCCTATTTCCCACCATCTTTTTCCTGAAGGCCCTGTCATATTCCAACCATCCCACTCCCCCATAAAATGCATGCACATCAACTACCATGTCCATGTATTTCAACAAATTAATACATTGCTCAGGTCTAGCCTCTACCTATACACTGGCATATACTAAAAAACCCTTGATCCACTCCAGTATGGTCCTTCTATGCTTCCTATCCCCTTGACTGTCCCCCTCCTCTTTAGCTGCTACTGCTTCCCTCGACAGCTCGAAGATGTCTATGTACTTCCCCTCCCTTATCCTCTTCACAGCCTTCTGCGGCAAATGTGCATATGTTTGGGACAACGAGCATGCATAGGTATCCTGACCGCCCACTGCTAATACGTTCTCTACTAACTCACTATTCTTTGCCTGACTTACCCCACCCCTTGCTGCCACCTTCCCCCTTTATTTTCCTTTCATAGCCTTCAAACATTTTTTTAACATTTTAAACATTCTACCCTCTCTACTATTGTCATCCCCACCCAAGGAATCTGAATCTGACTCACCCAACTGATGACCAGTGAACTCTCTTCCAAACTGTTTATTGCCGTGACCATCGTCGCTGGTGAGTAGCCCCATCCGGTTTCTGCCTACCTGGACTCAGGCTCTGCAGCTAATTTAATCTGTCAAGGCCTTGTGGATCTTCTCCAGTTGCCCACTGTCCTTCTGGAAAGGCCGTTGATCGTTGCCTCGGTAGATGGACTGTCTTTGCCTGACCCAGTTTTGTCCGTGACCAAGCCATTGAGACTTCAAGTGGGAGCTCTACGCACTGAGCTCATCTCCCTGTTTGTTCTGCCCAAGGCCGTCAAACCCGTGCTGCTGGGTTTGCCTTGGCTCCGTTTGCACGCCACAGTCCTGGATTGGAACTCTGGAGAGGTTCTCCAGTGGGGTCCCAAGTGTCTCGACCGCTGTCTGGGTCAAGCCCATCCACCTCAGCCTTCTCCGCATCAGTCATTGGCAGGGTTACCGCTTTGTTACTCCCAGTTCACTGATGTCTTTGACAAGAGGAAAGCAGAGACCTTGCCGCCTCATCGAGCATATGATTGTCCAATCGACTTGGTTCCTGATTCATCTCCTCCTCGCGGTAGAGTATACCCTCTCTCCCTGCCAGAGACTCAGTCTATGTCGACCTACATTAAGGAGAATCTGGAGAGGGGCTTCATTCGTAAATCCTCATCCCCGGCCGGAGCCGGGTTTTTCTTTGTCAAGAAGAAGGATGGATCCCTCCGCCCCTGCATTGACTACTGAGGTCTCAATCGGATCACGGTGAAGAACAGGTACCCTTTGTCTTTGATCTCGGAACTGTTCAATCGCATACGGGGGGCAACTTTTTTTTCTAAACTGGACTTGCGGGGGGTCTACAACCTGATTCGGATTCGTCAGGGTGACTAGTGGAAGACCGCATTTAATACTCGTGATGGGCTCTATGAACACCTATTGATGCCCTTCGGCCTGTGTAACGCCCCTGCGGAGTTTCAAGAATTTGTCAATGACGTTTTTTGTGATCTCCTCTATATATGTGTTGTGTTGTATCTCGTTGACATTTTTTATTTTTTTTTCCCAGATCCGGTAACTCATCATGTCTTCCAGGTGTTGCTTCGTCTAAGGGAGAATCATCTTTATGCCAAGCTCGAGAAGGGCATGTTTGAAAAAAGATCTCTTCCCTTCTTGGGCTACATCATCTCCAATCAGGGCCTCAAGATGGACCCTGAGAAGGTAAAGGCTGTCCTGGAGTGGCCACGCCCCCATGCTATCCAGTACCATCCTGGTCTACTGTCGTGCTGAGCTACTGTCGTGTTTTGCTGCATCTCCACGCCTGTTCTACTACTCCACGCCTGACGTCTACCTGTTGCCTGGTCCCAGCCGAGCCTGCCTTGCTACTGTCTACATTGCCTCAGGTACCGTTTCTGGACTATAGACTCTGTACCATACCTGTTTGGCCAGCTGCCATCCCGCTACGCGTTACGGCCCAGTTGGTCCACACCCGCCTTATGACAAGTATAAGCTGCACAGGTCATTCTCTGAACTAATCCCTGGTTTAGCAACATAACTGACTCCTTTTGACCTTATTTAAATGTTATATTGAGTTTAGGAGACAAAAGGTAAATTGAGCAATCATTTTTTATTTTGACATGGACTTCGAGCCTGGGTGGTGAGGCCCCTATAGACAAAGTTTGAGAAGACCTGATGTAGACAAGTGTGACCAAATTATATGATGATGTTACCTATGAAAATATTGGCGGGTATGAGAAACATGGTATATGTTGCTATCCATGTGATCAACTGGCAACTTTTAATTCATATGTAGTATATAGGACTTCAGACCCAGGGAACCATTGTCCCTTCTAAAATGTCGGATTGAACTAATCACGCATATGGTGAAGACAGAGCAAGACATGGAGCTGGTTTCTGTAAATGATAATATACACAGACATAAAATTCTGCCTGCACAAGCAAAAATGACTCCACAGAAACACTGCAGGGTTTGTTTTAGAAGAGACATTAGGAAAGAGAACTACTTTTATTGTGGTAGGAGGCACCACACAGTGTTAGGCTGGTTATACATTTTAGATCGCTGTCAGCCAAACGCTCGTTCGGCCAACAGCTATTCCTCTTTACTTTCCGTTTTCAGAGTAAAAGCCATTGCCAGATCCTATTCTAATAACAAACAAAAGGATAGGGCATGTTGACATTCAACATGCCCGACCCTTCTCTTTCCCGATATCTGCTGTCAGGAGAGAATGGGGACGCCGCCATACACATTAGATGGTCGGCCGGTTGCGCCGAAATTGGAGGGTTCGGCCAACATACATCAAATGTGTATGGCCAGCTTTAGGCTGGGTTCCTATCTAATGTAAATGCTGTGGAATGTCCTTAACAGACTCCTATGCGTTAAATCTGCCTTATTTACAGCAGCCGCAAATTCTCATCCGCACATTGCGGAAAAAAAATCAGCTGTGAAAATGGTAATACATTTTTAATCTGCAGAATGTCAATATACGCTATGGAATTGTTGCACTTTTGTTGCGGGTTCTCCCCATTGAATTCAATGGGGAGGTAGACCCCACAGCAAATAGCAAATGTTACGATTTTTCCACGCAAAAATTGCAAATCTGGGCTGCAGCATCATCACAGGAGGCCGAGCTGAACGGAGAACAGAAGGACGCATCGCTATGGCAACACCCAGGTAAAAATGTTGACTTTTTTTTTGCAAACTCTATTTTCCACAGCGGAGATTCTGGACAAAAATCTGCTCCACCATTCGGTGTCGTTTTCGGTCGGAATTCCCTGTGGATTCTAAGGGAACATACCCTTAGCGTGGATTCACATACCGCTTCTTGAGCTTGCTTTGAATGCGCACACTGTATCCAATGTCAATTCTCGTTGCCAGCGAGAGGAGTGCATCCAGCGAAGAAGGCAACTCACAACCTGCCAACTTGTCCTTAATTCGGCCAGACAACCCCTTCCAGAAGGTTGCGACCAGAGCCTTGTTATTTCAGGAAACTTCTGCCGCCAGAGCTAGGAATTGTATTGCATACTGGCCCGCGGTGGAACTTCCCAGGCGAATGTTTAGAATGGCAGTAGATGCTGACGAGGTTTGGCCTGGTTCCTCGAGCACAGTCCAGAATGCCTGTCGAAAGGCTTGAAGACTTCAGGTCTCTGGTCCCTGACTATCACACAAGGGATTGGCCCATGCCAACGCTTGTCCTGACAAGAAAATGACCATAAAAACAATTTTAGTCTGTTCGGAGCAAAAATGGTGAGCGTGCAACTCGAAGTGGATCTGGCATAAATTGATGAATCCTTGGCACACTTTGGGATCCCTATCATACCTGTGTGGCAGTGGCAGGAGGTGACCTGGAGCAGTAGGCAGAAATGTTGCTGGAGCCGCAGCCTGTATTACAGAAGTTGGGTTAACCTTTTGCTGTTCAACCCAGGAATTCAAGTGTTGCAAAATCTGGTCCTGGCGACTGCTGAGATTCTGGATGGCATCGTAGAGGACCTGCACCGTAGGTTTTGGATTGCCAGCCGAGTCAATAGCCTGAGCAAACTGTATTGACCAGCAGGTTTGTGGAGCCACTGTGCTACTCCACCGGATTGGCTTAGGGCCACCTCTAATGGCGTTGTCTAAGCATCTTCCCTTGTCTTCACCCTTTAACCCCTATACAGGGATCTGATCTTCACTGCAGGGAGACTGCCAGGTCACTACCTCTTGAGGTAATCCCGGCGGAGCAGCTGCTGGCCAGACAGATGCAAGGCAGAGGAACAGGTAGATGGCACCTTGATGGATGGAGACTTGACTGCGGATCACAGTTGACAAGTAGATAGTAGACCGCGGAAGACAGACATTTAGCTGGTGGCTGGACACAGGCAGGTAGTGGATTACTGGATGCTGGCTGGTAGCGGATTACTGGATGCAGGCTGCTAGAGGATTACTGGATACAGACTAGTAACAGATTACCGGACACTGGCTGGTAGCAGATCATAGGATACAGGGTGGTAGCGGATCACAAGATACAGGCTGGTAACAGATCACTGGACACTGTCTGGTAGCGAATATTCCTGAGGAGCAGCAAGGATGATTGGGTGATTTTATTAATTTTGTACGCGCTGGCCCTTTATGAGACAGCCAGAGCATGCATGCAGGCACTAGGAACACAGCGGCTGCGGGCAGTTGAAGGCAGAAGTGAGAGGAGAGGCTGTCGAGGAAGGTACAGGACCCAGCGACAGGGACCGCTGGCAGGAGCAGGACCCGCTGCCGGCGTTATGTGGGAAAAGTCATTGTGGCAGATTAACTAATGTAATTTCGCCTAAACCTTGTAGTAAAATATTCTAAAATGTGGCGCATTATGTTGCATCAAGTTTTAGACATCTCTATGAAGCAAATGCGCCAAAAATAACAGATGTTTGTGCCTCAATAAACACTTATCAAAAGTGTATCAAATAGGGGGTATGGTTTAGCATAAAGGGTATGTGGCTTAAAATGCACCAAACTTGTGCCAAAATGTGGTGCCAGAAACTAAGCCAACAAGGAGGTGGTATGAGCAAGTGTCTAACATGTCTAGCAAGATGTGATAAATTAACTCCTTGGTGACATCTAATGTACTATTACATTGGTTGTATGCCAACCTTGTCTGGCACGCATTCAACAGCTGACACCCGCCTGCCATGGCCGGGATCAGAGATAAATCCAATCCCGGACATTTAACCCATCAGATGCTGTGGTCAATAGCGACAGTGGCATCTGAGCGATTAGACAGAGAGAGGGGGCTCCCTCTGTTCCCGATCGCCATCCCTCGCGACAAAATTGCGGGATGTCGATCAGTTGTTGTAGCAACTGACCTATTGAAGGCCACCAGGTCTGCCTTCTGTCATTTATTATTAAAAAGGATTTTTCAGGACTTTTATAGTGATGGCCTATCCTTAGGAGAGGTCATCAATATAAGATCGATAGAGATCCGACTCCGGCACCCCCGCCGATCAGCTGACTGAAGGGGACGCTGCATTAGTTGCCGCGGTCTCTTCAGTGTTTACCAGGCACAGTTCCATACTATCTGTGTGTAACGTCCGTGGTCGCTGACCACAAACTTCTCCAATCCTTCCGACGACATTCTCTGCACAGATGTCTGCACATACGGCTGTCCTGTTCCGCAGTTACCACTAGGGTGCGCTCGCGTGCTCAGTCTAGCCTTAAACGAAAAGGAGGAAACCCTAGTGGCCGGTAGGCGTTACAATGTCAATATTTACTAGTTTGCAATTAAGCAAAAAGGATGCCCTTATTTCCGGCAAGCTAATGTGAAATAATAAAATACTCAGTACTCAGTAGCCCCATTTGAACCCCTGAGGACGCTACGTCGGTAGTGAAACAATGCGGGGGGGGGGGGGGGGCTCTGTTCTCCTACATTTTAATAACAATGCTCTACTGACAGCTATTTAACTGTTGAATAAAGTAAATCACAGCGCACTGCAGGCGCTGTCCTAATATACATTTATCACACTGCAATGTGTGCATATATTCTTGGCAACTTGCCACGCTAATCCTTAGTTGCCAGTGAGCATTGGCTAACTTTTAACAAGTGTGATCTTTCATCTTGGTTTCTTTAACTGTATCCACTAAAAGTTATATTTTATTATTTCACATTAGCTAGCCGGAAATAAGGGCATCCTTTTTGCTTAATTGCAAACTAGTAAATATTGGCAGTCTAGCCTTAACCCCTTAAGGACACGGCCAATTTTAGCCTTGAGGACAGAGAATTTTTTTTTACATTTCCCTCTTTGCATCCCGACGCTCATAACGCTTTTATTTTTTGTACGACGTAGTTGTATGAGACTTTGTTTTTTTGCGGGACGAGTTGTACTTTATGTACGTACCATTTTTTGGTACAAATACATTATCGTTTAATTTCTATAAATTTTTAATTAGATTAAAATGCAGAAAAAAAGCAGTTGTGCAGCAGTTTTAATATTTTATTTTTTACACCATACACCGATCATAATAAATAATGGTATACATTTGTTGTACAGGTTGTTACGGTCGTGGCGATACCAAATATGTCTATACTATTTCATGTTTTGGGACTTATATTTTAAAAAGTTGATGTATTATAAAAAATGTGTGTTTCTGTGTATTTTATTTACTTTTTATTTTTTTATTTACCATTATTTTTTTTTACATTCATTTAATTTTTTTTTTAAATCCCATAAAGGGATTTTTCATTTTGATTTTTATTTTGTAACTGCAATGTACTGGCATAGATCTATATGCCAGTACATTAGCCTGTTACTGATCGTACACAGGCAGTTGTTAGGGCATACCTCAGTATGCCCTAACAACTGGAAATATGTTCAGACAGCCCTGGGGTCCTTCACTGGACCCTGGGCTGTCTGGCCATATGAGTTATGGGCTTTGATCGCGTCACAGTTATTTTCTGTGACGCGATCAATGTGCAGTCCCCCCTCTTTGAATGCCGCGATCAGCTGTCATCGCGGCGTTCAAAGGGTTAACAGCGGAGAGAAGATGTTTCTCTCCTATCCGATGTCAGAGCGGGGACGTGGCTGTGTATTACAGCCGTTGCCCCGCTCTCGATCGCGCGCACAGACGCGCGCAGGGACGGCTGTCACACAGGACGAGTATGCTCGTCCTAATGCGCGAAGTGCTCGCCGCTCAGGACGAGCATACTCGTCCTGTGTCGGCAACCAGTTAAGGAGCCAGAGCGCACACATGTGTGAGATTGAGCCGATTTCTCCCAGATCATCCTGGACTATAAGAAGAGCTCTGCCCCTCCCTGGATTGCCTGAGCTTTGTTGTCGTTACCCTAGTCTGTCTTTGCAAATGGTCTCCCAAGTGTTTTACAGTTCTCACTGTGTCCTGTAACATGTATCCCGTGCTATCCTGGTCTAAGTGCCGTATTGAGTTGGAGTCGTGCTGCGCTGAGTACAATGCCTGTCCTGCTACACCACACCTGGTACCTGCCTGCTGCCTAGTCCCAGCCACGCCTGTCTTGCTACTGTCCGAGCTACCACACCTATACGAACTATAGACTGTGACCTGTGTCCTGTTGGCCAGCTGCCATACCGTTAAAGGGAAGGTGTCACGAAATTTTTTTTTTTATATTCTTTTGATTTTAGTATGTTATTAAAATAATTTTTTATTTATTTGTGTTTTTGTGTTTTACTTTTTTCTTTCTTTTACTTCTCTATAGGGGCTGACATTTTTTTCATCTCTGTATGTTTCGATTAACGACACATACAGAGATGGAATATGGCACATACATCCCCATAGTGAATGCGAACGGGAGTCGTTCCATTCACTATAGCGTACACCGTCTGTGTGGGAATGGCGCATGCGCCGCTACCACACAGTCCAAAAGGAAGGTCTTCGGCAGAGCGACATCCGGCGCCATTTTCATGTGGACCGGAAGCCGCGGCCGGACAGTAAGATGACTACTTCCGCTCGTGGCTTCCGTCCATATGTTCAAAAGCAAGGACTAGGAGCGGAAGGAGCGGAGGCAGCGGCGGCAGGAGCAGGTAAGTTATATTTGTGTATGTTCGTGTTATACTGTGTGATTACCACTGTATCTAATCCTCCTACACTGTGCATTCGCTCAAAAAATGGCGACACACAATGTAGGAGGTTTGAACATTCAACCCCTTCCTTTCTCCTGGCACTAGCCAGGATAAAAGAGGGGGGATTGTTTGAGGACGCTAGAGCGAGTGTGTCTTCTCCAATTTTGCAGCATAAAGCAATGAGGTTGCTTTACCACATGCCAATGCTGCAATTTTGGGAATTGCTCCCTCTAGTGACCAGCACATGGAAATGTTATAAATTAGAATCTAATTTATAATATTTCCTGACTTGTGAAAAAATTAAAAAAATTAGAACAATGTGTAATCATTTATATACTAACAGTTTAACACAAAAAAAAAATATATATTTTTCTAGCGACACATTCCCTTTAAGGCGTTACGGGCCAGTGGGTTCACGTACCCAACGTGACACTGTGCCTGGGATTGCAGCTCAGTCCCATTCACTCGAATAGAACCAGAACTGCAATCCCAGGCACAGCCGGTACAGAAGTGTACGGCGCTGTGCCTGTAAACTAGGAAAAGGCCGCAGTAACGAACAATGCGGCCCCTTTAGTCGGCTGATCAGCGAGGGTGCCGGGAGACGGACCTCTACTGATCTTATATTGATGACCTATCCTAAGGATACAGGGCCGGCATCAGCACCCGGGCAAGTGCTGGGCCCACTGCCTTTGGGGGGGCCCACTCGGCCACCGGGTGTTTAACGCTGCCATCATGGCTACTCCAGGACCAGAATCCCCGGCCAGAGTGTTGCTGATGCTCTTGCCTGGGATTCCACACCTAGAGGGAGCCCCTGTCTAAGTGCCAAATCCCCCAGAGCATTGCCAACGCTCTGACCGGGGATTCCACTCCACAAGAAGCCCCTGATGTCACTACCCATATATGGACAGTGACGGCAGGGGCTCGTCCAAGAACTGAATCCCCGGCCAGAGCATTTCCGATGCACTTGCCTGGGATTCCACTCCTAGAGTGAGCCCCCTCCACAAGAACCCCGTGATGTTGTTACCCATATATGGAGAAAGAGATCAGGAGCTCCTTAAGGACCGGAATCCAAGTCCACAGCATTGCCGATGCAACACCCGTTTTTCAGAAATCAACCCTGGTGACGGCCACTAAAACTGATCTTGGCCCTCACAAGGGAACTCCCCGGGCAAAGCGCTACTTTAAACGCTGAATCCACGGAAGCCCCTGACTTCACTGTCCATATATGACTTTCAACTATGGAGTTTCCAGCCAGAGAAAGCTCTCTGGTCAGGGACTCCTGTCTTGGGAAAGCCCTTGATGTTAATCTTCATATATGGACAGTGACGTCAGGGGCTTTATAATGAGAGAATCTCCGGCCCCAGCGTTGGCAACGCTATGGCCAGGGATTTTGCTCTTGGAGGAACCTCTGCCCATATATGAACAGTGATGTTAGGGGCTTTGAGACACCAGAATCTCTGGCCAGGGCATCGGCAACGCTATGGTCGGAGATTCCGCTCTTGGAGAAGCGCCTGACGGCCCTATCCATATATGAACCGTGACGTCAGGTGATCCTCCAGGAGAGGCATCCCCGGTCAGAGCATCGGCAATGCTCTGGCTGGGGATTGCACTCCTAGAGGGAGCCCCAATGGTGCTATCTACAGATAAGGGGTGTGGTGTTATGTACAGGGGCGGTGGCACTATCTACTGGGGGTGTGTGTGGCACTATCTACTGGGTGTGTGTGTGTGTGTGTGTGTGGCACTATGTACTGGGGTGTGCGTGTGTGGCACTATGCACTGGGGTGTGCATGTGTGGCACTATGTACTGGTGGTGTGTGTGTGTGTGTGTGTGTGTGTGTGTGTGGCCCTATGTACTGGTGGTGTGTGTGTCACTATGTACTGGGTGTGTGTGTGTGTGTGTGTGTGTGTGTGGCACTATGTACTGGGGGTGTGTGGCACTATCTACAGAGGGCACTGTATATATGGGGGCTCAAATAGAGGGCCTAATTTTATATGGGGGCACAAACTGGGGGCCTAACTTCTATATGGCGGCATAAACAGAGCCTAACTTTTATATGGGGCACAAACCGTCGTGAGTTCCCACGCAAAAAAAAATTTATTATGTGAGCAATAAAAAAGTAAACAAAGCCCAAATCTTAAAATATCACGTTATTTAACCTGCCGGGTAAATGTCGTTGAAAAAAAACCTCACATTTCAAGCATTGCTGTTTTTTAATCACCTCGCTTCCCCAAAAAAATGTAATAAAAAGTCATCCAAAAGTTGTATGTTCCCCATAATAATACCAATTAAAACCCAAAACCGCAAAAAAAAGAGAGCCTTCAGACCGCTTCATCGACCAGAAAAAAAAAAGTTAACGCTCTCAGAGTATGGTGACACAAAATAATTATTTCTTTAACAAATTAACCAGCAAAATAAAATAACGTAGTTTTTACCGCACAGTGAAT
This sequence comes from Rhinoderma darwinii, assembly GCF_050947455.1. Taxonomy (NCBI): domain Eukaryota; kingdom Metazoa; phylum Chordata; class Amphibia; order Anura; family Rhinodermatidae; genus Rhinoderma; species Rhinoderma darwinii. The sequence continues at coordinate 275,725,504 of NC_134688.1, forward strand.
GCCATAAAAATTAAACCCAAAAGACAATGGAGAAAACGCTATTTTTTCTCATACCACCAAACAAACATTTTTTTTTCAGTTTCCCACTACTGTATATGGTACCATTAAAAACTATAACTCGCTCTGCAAAAAACAAGTCCTTATGTGGCTGTGTTGACAGAAAAATAAAAAGGTTATGGCTCTTGGAATGTGATGATAGGAAAAACAAAAATGAAAAAGAGAAAATTGGCTGTATATCCATGAGGGGTTAATCATACATTATTACCACTGTGATAAATTTGGCGCATCTTCTGACTACCTGGTTAAAGTTTCTGCTGTTTAAGGCCCTGTTCACACTGAGTTTTTTTTGGCACTGATTTTGATTCGGAAACCACGCATCCAAAAGCAGCCAGAGAAAAACCCGCCTCTACCTCCTATTGAAATCAATGGGAGGTCATTTATGCATTTTTTTTGGGTGCTGATTCTGACACGGTTTCCGCGTCAAAATTAGTGCCAAAAAAAACTCAGTGTGAACAAGGCCTAGAGCTTCTTTATTTACTTTAGCGCACAGGACATGCTTTTGCTGTATTGATTTCTGAAATTCTCCTGTTGCACACTACAATAATAAAGCGGAGCAGGTAGGCTGGGTTCACACGTGGCGGAATTTCACTTGAATTCCGCTGCGGACACTCCGCAGCGTTAATCCGCAGCGGAGCCGTTTCTCCATTGACTTCCACTTTAATTTAGAAGTGTTCGTTTAGACATTGAGTAAAATTCCGCTGCGGAGCATAGGCTGCGGAGCGGAATTTGGTGTCCGCAGCATGCTCTGTCTGTTGCGGAGCAGTGGCGGACTGGTTGCGGACTCATGGCGGAATTTCTCCATTGACTTCAATGGAGATTCTAAATTCCGCAATGAAGTCCGCAGCTGTCATGCACATGTTATCTGTGCTGCGGATGCGTCTTGCTTTTTTGACATGACATTTCTTCATTCTGGCTGGACCTATGTATTTCTAGGTCTACAGCCAGACTGAGGAAGTCAATGGGGCTCCCGTAATTACGGGAGCGTTGCTAGGAGACGTCAGTAAATAGTCACTGTCCAGGGTGCTGAAAGAGTTAAGCGATCGGCAGTAACTGTTTCTGCACCCTGGACAGTGACTACCGATCCCAATATACAGCAACCTGTCAAAAAAATAGAAGTTCATACTTACCGAGAACTCCCTGCTTCTGTCTCCAGTCCGGTTTCCCAGGATGACGTTTCAGTCTAAGTGACGGCTGCAGCCAATCACAGGCTGCAGCGGTCACATGGACTGCCGCGTCATCCAGGGAGGTCGGGCTGGATGCCGAAAGAGGGACGCGTCACCAAGACAACGGCCGGTAAGTATGAAATTTGTTTACTTTCACTAGGGAAAGTGCTGTCCCTTCTCTCTATCCTGCACTGATAGAGAGAAGGGAAGCACTTTTCCCGCAGTCCGCAGCAGCTAGTCCGCATCAATTTACTGCACATTTTGGGCAGATCCGCCGCAGAATCTGCAACGCAGATTCTGTGCGGCATTGATGCGGACAGTTGCGGAGGAAATCCGCCACGTGGGGGCATGCCCGTATAATAAAAAAAAAAAAGTGTCAAATCCACAACACTCGGATGTAAACACAAAACAAAAAAAAATATTATACCGATTAAAAAAATATAGCAACCTAGTGAAACATCCTTAGCAGATATCCCTTTTCCCAGCATATACACAAATAGGAAATAAATAAAGTCCAAAAAGGATGTAAAAGGTGGACAATTTCTCCTGGGACCTGTAGTTCTACGGAGGCTAATCCACATTTTTCAAGATTGGTTGCCACTACACCAAGATCCAACAGGTAACGGATTTCATATTTCTAGATGAAAAAAGAAAAATATAGTGCAACACGGTGTGGAGATTTATCAAAGTACAAATTTTATTTCCATACTCACAAAAATGTGGATATTTCAAACATATAATAAAATATTTAAATGCGTAGCACGCCAAAAAATCCAGCCAGACCCTGGGTTTCGCCCCCTTCCGGCTTCTGCCGTTTCTTGTAAGGCGTGTACCGTAGTGAACAATTTAAACACACACAACTTAAAATGATCACATCGTTACAATACTTGCTTCTATGCAAGCCTTACATCTCATAGGGAATATTTCAATCATATATATGCTAAAAACATATATAAAAAAACATGTCACTTCATCACAGGTTTTTTTTAATACATATCAATTAAAACATTGGAAAATGAAAAACATCTGTCTATTTCTTGTATAACCAGCATATTTTTACTATTCCTCCCATTATCATTATATAATATTTCCCTTTGTAATAATGTTACATATATTTGCCTAAACTCACAAAGAATTTCTATGCCTATAGAAAAAAGATATATATAAAAACCACAAATATATAAAAATACATATACATAGATAGAAGAATAAGATCATATGCAAAAACGTGTAGATACACAGAAAACCAGCACAATCTTATTTCAATATATCGCCAAACATGGTAATTTGTCTCCACTTTCTCTTATATTTCCTGCCAATCATTAAAATATGCCCACACAGATATAACAGCATTTTATTTTTTTTATATGCCTTTCATATTTTTATATAACAAATGCATAGTTTTTACCCACATGAATATTCTCTCGCACACTTAGCAATTGAATTAACCTCTTCTGTTCGTTTATTTCCAATACAGACCAATTCCCAATACAAACCAAAATTTTTTTATTTTCTCCTCCTCTGCTTCCCATACCTTTAGGAACACTACCATGATTTTTTAGGAAATGTGCAGAAACATTGCGATCAATTTTCCCTTTTCCTAATATTATTGCAATGTTCCGCAATACGTTTTTTTTATTTTCTTGCGGTTCTGCCAATATACATGAGCCCAAATGGACATTCTAGTGCATAGATCACCACTTTAGTGTCACAAGTGCTAAAACTATTTTATAAATTTTATTTTTCTGTGCATCCATAAAAGTTTTCCGTGCATCCTTCATTCTACTGTGGGTTGTGGGAGGATAAAATTGTATCTATATATATATGTGTATCTATATATATATATGTGTATGTATATATATATATATATATATATATATATATATATATATAAATAGAGGACCTATGATAGGCGCTGCTCAGTAGATAGTGAAATAATTGAGGTGTTTATGAAAATAAAAGATTTATTAATAATCTGGCAGCGCGTTTCGACATTGGACTAACGTCTTCATCAGGCAAATTATACAGAAACACAGAGGTACCACTATTTATAGATTTTAAAACACATTTGATCAAAAAAGGGCGCAAAAAACAAGGGGTCAAAGCTCATGAATGACGTCATCAAGGTAAATAAACAAACCACAGTGAAGCTACTACAATGGATGGCACAACGACATACAGAAAATACACAGGTAGAATACAATGTAAATGGATTACCACTGTTCTTTTCAAGTTGGATTAAACAAAAAAAAACTAGACGAAATAAGAACACATGTAACTTGCGCAATCAAATGTCGCTGCCGTAATTCAGAATGACGATCGATACACTCCGTTGCACGATCGTAGTAAATGGAGAATATGGGTAAAAAAACAGAGGAAATCTAAATAAGTACATAAGTAAAATTACTTACAGTCTGGTCTGCGGCAAAGCCCAGCGTGTGTGCAGCGGCCGGCAGCGTTGTTGTTATTACTATAGTAATATGTTAATAGCTGGTGAACTACGGTGGCCGAGAGGGGACACAATAGTAAGTTTTGCATTTAGCTTGTAACAGACGAATCGATTCAAGAGGAGAATAAAAGACACATAAAGTGGTAATTATCTAAGAATGAACAGACGTACTATGTTGAGGTAAGTACTAAAATTACTTTTAACCATATATATGTATATACATATGACTGCAAATAAAGATAATAATGAGTGAAAAATAATTGTATATGAGAAAAACAGGAGCTAATACATCAAGTTAATAGTGGCCACAAGAGAATATGTGTTATCATACTCTATTTTTTTTTATATATAAAGGTTTATGTAGTAGAGGCGAAATTAGATTAAAATGTTTTATTGTGTATTAGTATATTCCTATGAACGAGGCGGGGTTTAGTCTAATGAAGTCTCTGTGATGTCATTTAAGCCCCCTCGGTGTAAACATGCTAATTTATAAATCCAATAGTTCTCTTGTTGCTCTAAAACAACAGAATCTATTGGCGGTACCTGGCGGAATTTGCTCTATTGGTGTGACCAAAATATTATTGTACTTACATTCATGTACTTGTGAAAAGTGTCGTGAGACACTATGGTTGGGAAATCCATTAGTCACATTGGACCGATGCTTATTAACTCTACAACGTAAAGATTGAGTAGTTCTGCCAATATACTGGAGGTTTGCATTCTAGTAAATAAATCACATAATCACTTCCACAGTTTACAAATGTTGTGATATTAAAGCATTCTGCAGTTAGTACTGAAGTGTAGGTCTTAACTCTATGTGCGATATTTGAACAGCACATACATCTTGAATGGCCACAGCGATATGACCCAGTTAATGTAGGAAGAATAGTAATAGAACTAGACTTAGGATTGCGCAATTTGCTAGGTGCAAGAATATTTCTCAGTGTCTGAGATCTTCTGTATGTAATTTTGGGAGTTGCTGGTAGACATTTTTTTCAAATAACAGTCATTAGTTAAAATGTGCCAGTGTTTAGAAATAATAGATTTAATCTGCTTATTACCATTATTAAACGTAGTGATAAAATTTAATTTAGAACTTTTAACATCAGAAATTTTGGGGACTGGTAGTAGACAGTCCTACTGGCAAAGTTTTTTTAGCCTTAATCAGAGCCCCTTTGACGAGACTGTTGGGGAAATTCTTCTCCTTAAAACGCTGTTTGAGAATTTTGCACTCTGAATTATTTTTTTTTTGGGTGGAGCAGTTTTTCCTTATCCTTCTGAATTGGCCGAAGAGGATGTTTTTCAGCCGGGGGGGGGGGAATGCGCACTATTAAAATTCAAGTAGCTATTAACATCTACCAACTTAAAATGAGTCCTAGTGGTTAATTTGCCCTTCAGCTCCTTGCTGATTGTTAAATCTAAAAAGTCTATAGTACTAAAAGAATGGGTATATGTGAAATTCAGACCAAAATCATTATTATTAATATATTTCATAAAGCTATCGGCATCAGAACTGTTCCCATTCTAAATAAAGAATAGGTCGTCGATATAACGGCGATAGAAAATGATGCTATTTCTAAAAGGATGATTGCCCATAATATATTTCTCTTCAAAAGCCCCCATGTAGAGCTTAGCATATGATGGGGCAATGCGTGAACCCATGGCACAGCCCCTGGTTTGCCTATAAAATCCATTGTTAATAGAAAATATGTTATGTTTAAGAATAAAATCAATGGTTACTGGTAAGGGAGCCAATCCTAGCTATAATGGGACGTCCTGGTGGTGTGGTTGTGGATTTGTGAATTTTTGGCAGGTGATACATAAAAGGCATAGAAGGAAAGGGAACCTCTAAAAATGTCATCTCTTTTTTGATCAATAATCCGTCAGAAAAGGCTGTGTTAATGAGGGATTTATAACTGAGAATATGAGCAGGAAGGGGGTTATTTGTGAGTTTTTCATAAAAAGAAACATCAGAAAGTATTCGTAAAGCTTCTTTAGTATAGTCGTGCAGTCTTGTAGAACTATGCTCCCCCCCCCTTTGTCAGCCGAACGGATAACTAAGGAAGTATTAGATTTGAGAGATTTTATTGCTCTCCTTTCAGACAGGGTTAGGTTATCCTTGATTGACGAAGAATCTTTGATAGTGTTTAAATCATTCCACACGAGAGATGAAAAAATATCAATGGCTGAGCCTCGGTGATGAGCCGGATAAAATGTTTAGGATGAACTTCCACCGTGATGGGTAAATGACAGGGACTAATGTTAGTCAGCGTAGGAATAGGCAAAGGGGGTGTTATAGTGAAATGTCGAGTTAGAGTAAGTTTACGTATGAATCTATTTAGATCCATGAAAAGTTCAAAGCCATCGGGGGATGTGGTAGGGCAAAAGGAGAGTCCTCTGGCTAATAAATCATCTTCATTTTTGTTCAGTATATAGCTTGATAGGTTGAAAATGTTTACTGTTTTAATCTGTGTTTCTTGGGTTTCACTAGAGGTTCTATTTTGCTTGGATCTCCCTCCTCTGCAACCACTGTATCTGCCTCTAATTTTCTCTTGGTGGTCACTCTTTGTATGGTTGGAAAAAAGGACGTTATAGTTAGGGGTTTTGGACTTAGAAGAAAGGGGAGAGGTAGGTCTGTGGAATGGGTGGAGGGAGTAGCTGGTGGGATTGTGTACAGGGAGATTGGGGTAACTGGGGGCATAGTTAACTGGGAGGGAAAACCTAAAAAAGAAATGGAAGATATTGTATTATCTAATGGAGGTAAAAGACCATCAGTGGTAGATAAATTGACAACCGATTCTTGATCTGAGGAAAAAACACAATTCGTGTGATTGGATTGGAATGTGTCATGTATTGAGAGCTCGAGTAGTGATGCCGATATATGTTGGGAATGAGATGTTTCAATAGAATCATTAAAAAGAGGAGATGGTGGGGATTCAGGAGCAGGGGTTTGGATAGTAATTTGAGACGATTTAGCTGAAAATCCAATTCTGATGGTTTGAATGCGTTGAGGGGTAGAGAACAAAGTGATTCAACCGGTTGTTTAACCTCTATAAATAGAGGTACCTTTGTGTATTATTGGCCTGATGAAGACATTAGTCCAAGATTGAAACGCGTTGCCGGATTATTAATAAATCTATTATTTTCATCAACACATCAATTATTTCCCTATCTACTCAGTAGCGCCTATCATAGGTCCTCTATTTATATATATATATTTATATATATATATATATATATATAGCACACAAGAAGACAGCAGCACTCACATAGGAATAATCGACCAGGTGCCAGGCAAAAACGTCCCGATCCTCGGACGTATAATAATATATAGCAGAAGAAAATTTGCAGCACTCCAACATGAAAAAAATGGTGGTTTATTCAATCCAAACTAACAGCAACGTTTCAATCCTACAATAGGATCTTTATCAAGCCTAGTGACACATCTACTCAGCAAGTTTATATATGTTTGAGACTCTTTTACATAATTAGTCTCATTATAAAGCAATCAAATGCAAAGTGTATGAAAACAAACATCATATATTGTGTACGGTATCATCATAAACATAGACATGATACAGAAAATACAGAAGTGTGTATGTGACATCGTGAATAACAATACATAATAACAAAAACATTAAAAACAACTGATTACATTATAATCATTTATGCAACAGTGGTGTAAAATCCATTGGCATATCCTCACTCACCAATCAGAACTTCAGACTCAACTACTCCATTCAAGTGTGTTGCAGCACTCTGCTGCATCCCTCGTGGTAATTGAAATTTGACACATCAGTGTAATCCCCCGAGGCGGAAGTAGATCATCACTCCGCAGCAGAGAGCATAGATCGCATCCATATGATGTAATGCGTATCAATGCGTTCCACTGAGTCGCCCCGTGTACCATGGCATCGTAAGTTGCTAAGCAACTGCTGTAACATTACTATAGACATCCATTGACACGGCTATGTCAGTCAAAAAGTCATGAATGTAAAAAATACAGATATATTAGTAAATGCTCCCTATAGTAAGTGATGGAGATATTAGGAATATCTAAAAGTAGCTTTATATCGGCTTTTAAAGACGATCCACACGTGGGTTCAAAGACCTCTGTATACAACCAAGTACTCAGAACGATCTTGTTCCCAGAGTTATGGGACCACATAGACACGTCTTCACGTGTCCAGGATGTCACATTATCCTCATACGTGTAACGGACCCATATTATCACACTAGTGATATGATATATCATAAGACAAAAGAATGCATGAGAATCCCTCTCGCTTTTAATATCTCTCTATCACTTAGAAACCTAATAGGAGACTAGAAACAATTCAACAAATAATAAACATATTTTATTGATGCAATAAGACTTGATGTATTGAACATAGCCCCGTCAAATATCATAGTACAATAACATTGAAAAATAATTAAAGAAGTTCCGAAGTTCTGTTGGGAGTGGTATTCCAATCTAAAAAAATACAAAACATAATTGTTTTTAGTATTTATAAGACATTGACAGTAAATATGAGATATAGATATTGATATTAATGTGTCAACAATCATCATACTGAAGAGAACATCAAGAGAACACAAGGGAACGGAGCTCATAAGGCTATTCTATCTACAACAAATTCTACATTAAGTCCACAAGGTTTTAAGGTGTTCAGTAAAAATATCCATCTTAATTCTTTTTTGTGTAAAACCAGATGGCGATCACCGCCAAATTGTAATGGAGGAACATGGTCCAGAATCATAAATGTTAGATCCCTTTCATTGTGACCATGTTCCGAAAAATGTTTAGCTACAGGTAAATCAAGTTTCTTTTTACGTATAGAGAAACGGTGATTGTTTAGACGAGTTTTAAAGGAACAGGTGGTTTCACCCACATATAGGAGGCCACAGGGACACCATAGCACATACACTTTGCATTTGATTGCTTTATAATGAGACTAATTATGTAAAAGAGTCTCAAACATATATAAACTTGCTGAGTAGATGTGTCACTAGGCTTGATAAAGATCCTATTGTAGGATTGAAACGTTGCTGTTAGTTTGGATTGAATAAACCACCATTTTTTTCATGTTGGAGTGCTGCAAATTTTCTTCTGCTATATATTATTATACGTCCGAGGATCGGGACGTTTTTGCCTGGCACCTGGTCGATTATTCCTATGTGAGTGCTGCTGTCTTCTTGTGTGCTATATCTGGATTCCATTAGCTTGCACCACGTTTTTTCAACCATCATTTACTCGTTTAACATGGAGCAGGTCAATATACCTGCTGGGAATGTTTCATCCAATACTGCTGCTGTTTTTACTGAAGAGGACATTGAAAGAATCCTGAGTGGAGCGGAGGGTGATGTGTCATTTTTAAGTGTTCCTTCTATTACTGACATCAAGAGAAATCTGGAATTTGTGTCACGACGTCTGATTAATGTTGAATTACATCTACTCACATTGGGACAATACTATAGAAACAACATGATCCCACGGGGGATGAGAATTTTACTTAAACCAACGATGCATATGCAACACGAAGAGTTCAGGAATAAAAATGAGCAACTCGCAAGCAAATATGCCTTGGAAACTATATTACTTAATATGGATTTTTTGCAGAGAGATCTGAGATCTTTAAGGGTGAAAGTACAAGATTTGGAGAACACACTTAAAACGTTGGTGCAAACTGATGATTTTAATATACACATGGAGAAATTACGTATGACGCTCAATAAAGTGAGGATGGATATAGAAGAAACCAAAAAGAAGAAATGGTTCCGTGATCAAACAGATTATTCTATGGGACGTGTTTACACATGGGACAATTCTCTCAATTATGCTGATGGAGCCTTTAGACGTGACAACAAAAGAAGCAATGAACCGGCTTTCAATAAAAGCGATTCCCGTAATCAATTCCATACTAAGAAATATCCTCCAAGTAATAATGAAGATTTTTTAGATTCCAGTCCACTGGACAAATCAAAAAGAAGAAAACCAGACGAGCAGGTCGTAGGAGAAGCAGAGGAAGGAAGAACCCGTTTTCAAAAATCTATTCATCAGAAAGGGCAGAAACCGGTGCAGGACAGCACCAAGAGGACTCTGCCCAAACCACAGTGGTAAATATCTCTCAACATCAATTGTCTCATACACAATTACAATTATTATCAAAAGGGTTGTCATTTTGCCCTAATCAGCATATTGATTGGTTTCAATTAGAGTTGGATATTTACAGTTTTGTTAGATCTATTAAATTGAAGGTTTGGTTTGAAACACAACCGGTTAATACAGTAATACAGGATACCCTTCCGATACTATCACTTAAAAAACTGGGGTTATTTAATAAGAGTGTGTTCCAACCTCCTATAGCATCACATGCGATAGAAACCTTTAGAGAACTAGTACAGAAAGATATTGCTTTACTTAGGTCTCAAACGTGTGAATTGAGCTTTAAACAGCCTAATATGACTACTCTTGATATGGTGGCATTAGATGAGTTGATCCATAACCATGATCTCACTATAAAACCTGCTGATAAGGGTGGAGCAATCGTGGTTATGGATTCAGATATGTACTTGAGAGAATGTTATAGACAACTAGCAGATACCAATGTATATAGAGTACTAAAAAATGATCCTAGACAGGATATTTCAAAAAGAATTACTTCACTTATTAAAACAGCTCTAGATGAAGATATAATTGATCAAATGCTACATAAATTTCTCACTGTTGAATTTCCTGTTACTCCTTGCTTATATATATTACCAAAAATCCACAAAGATTTAATGAACCCACCAGGTCGCCCTATTGTATCTGGCCGGGGCTCATTAATAAGTAACATCTCTATCTTTGTGGACAAAGTGCTGAGAAATTTTGCTATTAACTCCAAATCTTATATTAGAGACACCACTGATTTTCTACAAAAATTAAAATCTATAAAACTACCAGAGGGGTCCATTTTGGTCTCCTTTGATGTCATATCTCTTTATACCTCGATTGATCACAACAAGGGTCTTGATGCTGTACGACGTAAATTATTGACTTCTGACTATGACAATGCTACTTGTGAGTTTATTATTTCATTAGTGGAACTTATTTTGACATCTAACTATTTCATATTCAAAGAGAGTTATTATATTCAGTTGAAAGGAACGGCCATGGGGTCTAACATGGCTCCCACGTACGCCAACATTTTCATGGACAACATTGAGGAGGTGTCGATCTATGTATCCCACCACTTCTCACATGTTTTGAAGTGGTGGCGATACATAGATGACATCTTCCTCATTTGGACTGACACTGTCACTACATTAATTGATTTTCACAGGTTTCTTAATTCAATAGATGATGATATTCAATTTACGATGATACATTCTATGGATAATATCCAATTCTTGGATGTTACTGTATCCATTGTGAATAATATAATTAGAACTAAAATGTACACGAAAGAGACCGATAGGAACACTCTGCTACGATTTGATAGTTGCCATCCGAGAAGTATGGTAAGGTCCTTGCCGTACAGCCAAATGATTAGGGCCAAACGCAATACCGACAGACAGGAGGATCTTGATATATCTTTAGACACTATGGTTAGTAACTTTTTACAAAGAGGTTACCCCAAAACATTACTGTGGACACATAGAAAGAAGATTGATAATGTAGCGAGGGACAGTTTATTGCAGTCTAAAAAACCGTCAGCGCATGGAAAACGGAAACGTATTCCATTTATCTCTACTTATAATGATAGAAGTGGAGACATTTCCAAAATTATGAATAGACATTGGCCAATTATCAGCAATAGTTTTGGACACATTGATGTATTGAATAATGATCCACTTATGTCTTATAGACGCCCACAAAATCTTCGAGATAGACTGGTGAAAACCAGAATGCCAGATCATAAGAAAACGATACAACCTATTTTTAAACCACTAAAACCTGGCAATATTCCATGCTACAGATGTGTTAATTGTGCTTTGATGTGCAAAGGGGAATTTTTTAGACATCCGTTGACTGGACAACAGTTTAAAATTAAACACAATTTCACCTGTGACTCAGAGTGGGTCATATATGTGCTATGGTGTCCCTGTGGCCTCCTATATGTGGGTGAAACCACCTGTTCCTTTAAAACTCGTCTAAACAATCACCGTTTCTCTATACGTAAAAAGAAACTTGATTTACCTGTAGCTAAACATTTTTCGGAACATGGTCACAATGAAAGGGATCTAACATTTATGATTCTGGACCATGTTCCTCCATTACAATTTGGCGGTGATCGCCATCTGGTTTTACACAAAAAAGAATTAAGATGGATATTTTTACTGAACACCTTAAAACCTTGTGGACTTAATGTAGAATTTGTTGTAGATAGAATAGCCTTATGAGCTCCGTTCCCTTGTGTTCTCTTGATGTTCTCTTCAGTATGATGATTGTTGACACATTAATATCAATATCTATATCTCATATTTACTGTCAATGTCTTATAAATACTAAAAACAATTATGTTTTGTATTTTTTTAGATTGGAATACCACTCCCAACAGAACTTCGGAACTTCTTTAATTATTTTTCAATGTTATTGTACTATGATATTTGACGGGGCTATGTTCAATGCATCAAGTCTTATTGCATCAATAAAATATGTTTATTATTTGTTGAATTGTTTCTAGTCTCCTATTAGGTTTCTAAGTGATAGAGAGATATTAAAAGCGAGAGGGATTCTCATGCATTCTTTTGTCTTATGATATATCATATCACTAGTGTGATAATATGGGTCCGTTACACGTATGAGGATAATGTGACATCCTGGACACGTGAAGACGTGTCTATGTGGTCCCATAACTCTGGGAACAAGATCGTTCTGAGTACTTGGTTGTATACAGAGGTCTTTGAACCCACGTGTGGATCGTCTTTAAAAGCCGATATAAAGCTACTTTTAGATATTCCTAATATCTCCATCACTTACTATAGGGAGCATTTACTAATATATCTGTATTTTTTACATTCATGACTTTTTGACTGACATAGCCGTGTCAATGGATGTCTATAGTAATGTTACAGCAGTTGCTTAGCAACTTACGATGCCATGGTACACGGGGCGACTCAGTGGAACGCATTGATACGCATTACATCATATGGATGCGATCTATGCTCTCTGCTGCGGAGTGATGATCTACTTCCGCCTCGGGGGATTACACTGATGTGTCAAATTTCAATTACCACGAGGGATGCAGCAGAGTGCTGCAACACACTTGAATGGAGTAGTTGAGTCTGAAGTTCTGATTGGTGAGTGAGGATATGCCAATGGATTTTACACCACTGTTGCATAAATGATTATAATGTAATCAGTTGTTTTTAATGTTTTTGTTATTATGTATTGTTATTCACGATGTCACATACACACTTCTGTATTTTCTGTATCATGTCTATGTTTATGATGATACCGTACACAATATATGATGTTTGTTTTCATACACTTTGCATTTGATTGCTTTATAATGAGACTAATTATGTAAAAGAGTCTCAAACATATATAAACTTGCTGAGTAGATGTGTCACTAGGCTTGATAAAGATCCTATTGTAGGATTGAAACGTTGCTGTTAGTTTGGATTGAATAAACCACCATTTTTTTCATGTTGGAGTGCTGCAAATTTTCTTCTGCTATATATATATATATATATACACACACTACCGTTCAAAAGTTTAGGGTCACTTAGAAATTTCCTTATTTTTGAAAGAAAAGCACTGTTTTTTTCAATGAAGATAACATTAAATTAATCAGTAATACACTCTATACATTGTTAATGTGCTAAATGACTATTTTAGCTGCAAATGTCTGGTTTTTAATGCAATACCTACATAGGTGTATAGAGGCCCAATTCCAGCAACCATCACTCCAATGTTCTAATGGTACATTGTGTTTGCTAACTGTGTTAGAAGGCTAATGGATGATTAGAAAACACTTGAAAACCCTTATGCACTTATGTTAGCACCGCTGTAAACAGTTTTGCTGTTTAGAGGAGCTATAAAACTGACCTTCCTTTGAGCTACTTGAGAATCTGGAGCATTACATTTGTGGGTTCGATTAAACTCTCAAAATGGCTAGAAAAAGAGACCTTTCATGTGAAACTCGACAGTCTATTCTTGTTCTTAGAAATGAAGGCTATTCCATGCGAGAAATTGCCAAGAAACTGAAGATTTGCTACAACGGTGTGTACTACTCCCTTCAGAGGACAGCACAAACAGGCTCTAACCAGAGTAGAAAGAGAAGTGGGAGGCCCCGCTGCACAACTGAGCAACAAGACAAGTACATTAGAGTCTCTAGTTTGAGAAATAGACGCCTCACAGGTCCTCAACTGGCAGCTTCATTAAATAGTACCCGCAAAACGCCAGTGTCAACATCTACAGTGGAGAGGCGACTCCAGGATGCTGGCCTTCAGGGCAGAGTGGCAAAGAAAAAGCCATATCTGAGACTGGCTAATAAAAGGAAAAGATTAATATGGGCAAAAGCATACAGACATTGGACAGAGGAAGATTGGAAAAAAGTGTTATGGACAGACGAATTGAAGTTTGAGGTACATCTAACTTCAACGTAACAGAATAACATATACAAATATAATTTAAAAATCTAGATAAAATCTCCTTGATTATACACAACCAATCAAAAGCAAATGAGAGGTCAACATTAACTTTTTTACAGTAAACAGGAAAATGCAGATTAATTAATTTAGCCAGAAGAGTACACCCCTTTATAATCTTACTTTTTTTTATAGCCCTACAGATACAAAATGTATTGATTCTTTAGTAACACACATGATAGCTACATATTGGAAAACAATCAAGGCCTGGATATCCTAAATCGACACAATTTATCATCACACATAAGCTCTACTAATCTGCTTCAGTCCGGGTTCTTTATCTATAAACCTATGGCACCGCTACAGGCATTGGCTTTAAGCACAATTTTCATATGTGTCTCTAACCATTTGTAAAACAGCTCTTGGAATATTAGCTGAGAAAATAATGCTACTTCTATTATATTGGTCAGATAGTGGGTACATAAAAAATATGGGCAAAGAGATAGCAAGCTATGGGAAATTTACTAGGTAAGACTTTTGAACATAACAACACAATTATTGTTATGTTCAAATAAAGGCCTCCTCCTCCCCTTCAGCCTTGCCTCTCCATCTCCAAATTGGTGTCTTTACCAATCTTTTGTGTCACATATTGTAAATAGCAGCAAATATTAAAGTTCCTATAGCCTAGAACCCCATCATTCGGAAATCCAGTCAGTACAAAATTCTTAAAGAAATAGTTTCAAACCCCTGGCTATCAGATATCACATACTCAGGACCGCCATCAGGAATTTTAGGACCCCATACAGCTACATTTTCTGGGCCCCCCTACCGTGGCACCGCCTGTTAAGGGTACTCCGTCCAGCACTATATCATGCTACCAAGGGCCGCCATCAGGGGGGTATTAGGGGTAACTATGTGAGGGGCCCGGCCAAACCTAATTGAAAGGGGGGCCCGGCAACTGTCGCGACTTGCCTTTGGTAGAAAAAAAACAGTCCCCTGCAATGGGGCTCGTTTTTTTCACCAAAAGAATGTCGTGAGCTGCGGGACCCCCCCTCTCGTCATGGGGGCCGTCAAACACCGCCCGCGTGAACGATCGCGCGCATCCGCAAACTCCCGCTCGTGTGCACTCGCGAGCGTCGGCGAGCGAGCACCCGCGACCGCCCGCGCATGCGTCCACGAGCGCGCACCAGCGACCGCACGTACCCGCGACCGCCCGGAACCACGCACCGAATTTTGAGGCAGATTTTGACCTGCCCACACTATCTTGCCGTGTTTTTTGCCCGCGGCGATTGAGGACAGTAGACAAAAAATGCAGCGAAAAATGCATTTTCTGCCTCCCATTGATTTCGATGGGAGGTCAGAGGCGGAACCGCGGCAAGAAAGGACGTGCTGCTTTTCCTTTTTTCCGCGACTGGCTCCCATTGATTTCAGATTAAATCAATGGGAGGCGGTTTTGGAAGTTGTTTGGTGCTGATTCTGACGCAGTGTCCGAGTAAATATCAAGGCCCAAAAACTCTGTGAACTGGGCCTTATTGTTATGGCTTATTCAGACGAACGTGTAATACGTCCGTGCAATGCGCGTGATTTTAACGCGCCTCGCACGGACCTATGTTACTCTATGGGCCGTGCAGACTGTCAGTGATTTTCACGTAGCGTGTGTCCGTTGCGTAAAACTCACGACATGTCCTATATTTGTGCATTGTTCGCGCATCACGCACCCATTTAAGTCAATGGGTGCGTGAAAATCACGCCCAGCACTTCCGCAGCAGTATAAACTATGAATGTAAACAGAAAAGCGCCACGTGCTACAAACATACAAACAGAGTGTCATAATGATGGCGGCTGCGCGAAACTGACGCAGCCGCGCATCATACGCTGCTGCCACATGGAGCTGTTATGGACCTCTTGCATGCGCAAAATACCACGCTGCAAAAAAAATTTGACCTGTAGTGTGGCTTTTTAAGCCGCAGCATGTCAATTTATGCTGTGGGATCGCTGCTCCTCTGTTGCGGAAATGCTGCGGTTCTGCCGCAAAAATCACAAATGAGAAAAAAAAAAGGGTACTTTTTTAAATTTATAAAAAAGTTTAGACTTGCCCCGGCCGTAGTCCTGGTGACGCGATCCTCTATTCTTAGCACAGCCCGGCCTCCTGTCATGACGTTTCATCCCATGTGACTGCTGCAGCGGTCACATGGTCTACAGCGTCATCCCAGGAGGCGGGGCTACGTTCAGAAGAGAGAGATGCGTCACCAGGACTACGGCCGGGGTAAGTCTAAACTTTTTTTTCCCCTGCAGGATTCCCGCAGCGGACATGCCTCACGAAACCTGCGCCACTATTTGGTGCGGTTTTGCTGGCAGAATTCCCTGCGGCTACCGGGGCGGATAAGCTGTGTAGTTTTACTCAGCATATCCGCCTAGTGTGTTCCTACCCTTATGATGTCGCTCCTGGAGCTGCTGCCTGTCTCTAAATAGGCAATTGGTCCAGTAGAATTTGGAATTTTTTTTTTTTTGTGAACCAGCTTAAAAAAATACAAAACTTTTGTGTTAGGGCCTGTTCACATCACAGTTCGCTTCCGTTCCGGGGTTCCGTCTGAGGTTTCCGTCGGGTGAACCCCGCAACGGAAAGTGAAAGTGGCAGCACAGCTGCCGTTTCAGTCACCATTGATCTCAATGGTGACGGAAATATCGCTAATGGTTTCCATTCGTCACCATTCCGGCTGGTTTTCGGATGGAATCAATAGCGTAGTCGACTGCGCTAATGGTGACGAAAACGGAAGCTGTGCTGTCACTTTCACTTTCCGTTGCGGGGTTCACCCGACGGAAACCTCAGACGGAACCCCGGAACGGAAGCGAACTGTGATGTGAACAGGCCCTAACACAAAAGTTTTGTATTTTTTTAAGCTGGTTCACAAAAAAAAAAATCCAAATTCTACTGGACCAATTGCCTATTTAGAGACAGGCAGCAGCTCCAGGAGCGACATCATAAGGGTAGGAACACACTAGGCGGATATGCTGAGTAAAACTACACAGCTTATCCGCCCCGGTAGCCGCAGGGAATTCTGCCAGCAAAACCGCACCAAATAGTGACGCAGGTTTCGTGAGGCATGTCCGCTGCAGGGAAAAAAAAGCTTCGACTTGCCCCGGCCGTAGTTTAGGTGACGCATCTCTCTCTTCTGAACGTAGTCCCGCCTCCTGGGATGACGCTGTAGACCATGTGACCGCTGCAGCAGTCACATGGGATGAAACGTCATGACAGGAGGCCGGGCTGCGCTAAGAGTAGAGGATTGCGTCGCCTAAACTACGGCCGGGGCAAGTCTCAACTTTTTTATCAATTTAAAAAAGTACCTTTTTTTTTTCTCATTTGTGATTTTTGCGGCAGAACCACAGCATTTCCGCAACAGAGGAGCAGCGATTCCACAGAATAAATTTACATGCTGCGGCTTAAAAAACCACACTGCAGGTAAATTTTTTTTGCAGCATGTGGATGAGATTTGTTTAAATCTCATCCACTCGGCTGCGACTGTAATACGCTGCGGATTTTCCACAATAAAATGTGTTGCATAAAATCCGCAGTGTTCATGCCTAGTGTGTTCCTACCCTAAGGCCGGATTTACACAAGCGTGTGCTTTTTGCGCGTGCAAAAAACATGGCATTTTGCGCATGCAAAAGGTCCATAACAGCTCCGTGTGGCAGCAGCGTATGATGCAAGGCTGTGTGAGTCTCGCACAGCCGCCATCATTATGACACTCTGTTTGTATGTTTGTAAACAGAAAAGCACGTGGTGCTTTTCTGTTTACATTCATAGTTTATACTGCTGCGGAAGTGCTGGGCGTGATTTTCACGCACCCATTGACTTCAATGGGTGCGTGATGCGCGAACAATGCACAAATATAGGACATGTCGTGAGTTTTACGCAGCGGACACACGGACACACGCTACGTGAAAATCACTGACAGTCTGAACGGCCCCATAGAGTAACATAAGTCCGTGCGAGGCGCGTGAAAATCACAGACGTTGCACGGATGTATTACACGTTCGTCTGAATAAGCCCTAACAATAAGGCCCAGTTCACAGAGTTTTTGGGCCTTGATATTGACTCGGACGCTGCGTCAGAATCAGCACCAAACAACTTCCAAAACCGCCTCCCATTGATTATATCTGAAATCAATGGGAGACAGTCGCGGAAAAAAGGAAAAGCAGCATGTCCTTTCTTGCTGCGGTTCCGCCTCTGACCTCCCATCGAAATCAATGGGAGGCAGAAAATGCATTTTTCGCTGCATTTTTTGTCTGCTGTCCTCAATCGCCGCTGGCAAAAAACGCGGCAAAAAAACGCGGAAAGATAGTGTGGGCAGGTCAAAATCTGCCTCAAAATTCTTTAAGGAATTTTGAGGCAGATTTTTTTTTGCCTGAAAAATACTCTGTGTGAACAGGGCCATACAGAAACAGCACTTTGAGATACTTTACTCACTTTGTCAGAAGAGCTGCTGGCTCCCACTCCAGTCCTCTTCAGGCGATGTCTTCCAGGCGAGGTCTTCGGTCGAGACGTCCAGTCCTTCACCTCCAGCCAGGCTCCAGGTAAGTTGTATCCATGTGTTTCCGCGGCTGCGCGCGCTTCGTTCGCGGGTGCACGCGCGGGCGAGCTCGCGGGCGATCGCGGCTGCGAGCCCCCAAGCTATCGCGAGTGCGCGCTTTCGCGGGCGCGCGCGGGCGGTCTCGAGTGTGCACGCGCGGGAGTTTCCTTGTGCGCGCGCGCGGGCGGACGGCCCCCATGACGAGAGGGAGGGGGCCCGCAGCTCACGACATTCTTTTGGTGAAAAATATGGGACCCATTGCAGGGGCCCGTTTTTTCCTACCAAATGCAAGTCGCGGCGGTTGCCGGGCCCCCCTTTCAATTAGGTTTGGCCGGGCCCCTCACACCAGTACCCCTAATACCCCCCTGATGGCGGCCCTGCACATACTACTCTGGAACATAGAAGTAGAGACTGGTGACAAATTTACCAAAACCAAGTCCCTGTGGAGTCACTGGTCTCAAAGACTAAAAAAACACAGTGAACAACATCACTAAAATGAGGTCAGATGACTTCCTAACCAGCAAATGGTGCCATAATACGACACCTACACATAATTTTGAAAAAAGCAGATAACTTTATTCCCAATACCTTTCAAGGTTATTGGTCTCTGGCATTTCTCCAAAACAAACATGATACCATCTCAGACCACACAATTTTACAGAGAGAAAGAGTGGAGCAATAACATAAGCATTACATCTCTCTTTATTGCCCTGACCAAATCCAGCAAAAGGGACCTACCCTAAATTAATCCACTACACATGAAGCACCAATATCAAAGGAGGGCCCAGCAACTAAACCAAACAAACCACTTCTGACCAGACATCTCCATTGGAAATTAGATGAACGTAATGGAAATGACACAGTGATATGATAGCAATCTCACCATATCAACAATGTAACTATAATGACTTGAGGTACATATAACTTCAACGTAACAGAATAACATAAAATATAGTAACATAATCTAGATAAAATCTCTATGATTATACACAACTGATCAAAACCAAATGAGAGGACAACATTAACATGAAATGTGTGCAAGTATAAAGCAAAATTAAAAACTATACCAAAAAATCCCAACTTTTTTACAGAAAACAGGAAAACACAGAATTAATTCACCCAGAAGTGTATACCCCTTTACAATCTAGAATTAAAGATAGCGAGCTATGGGAAACTTACTAGATAAGACTTTTGAACATAACAACACAAGAGTTGTTATGTTCAAATTAAGGCCTCCTCCTCCTCCTCCCCTTCAGCCTTGCCTCTCCATCTCCAAAATTGGTGTCTTTACCAATCCTTTGCGTTACTTATTATTAACCCCTTCCCGCTCCTTGACGTACTATTACGTCATGGCAGCTGTATCGTTCGCGCTCCATGCCGTAATAGTACGTCTCGGGAGAAACGGCCGTTTCGGCCGTCCTCCCGACACATACAGGAGCTGTGACGCTGCTGTCTTGTTCAGCAGCTGTCACAGCTCCTACAGCGGGGACCGATCGCTGTGTCCCCGCTGATTAACCCCTTAAAAGCCGCGTTCTATAGAGATTGCGGCTTTTTAGGGGTTAAGCTGCCATCGCCGGCCTGCTACGCGATAGCGGCCGGCGATGGTGACTATGGCAACCGGACACCAAACAATGGCGTCCGGCTATGCCATAGACGGAAGCCTAGTGGGTCCTGACAACGTCAGGACCCACTATGCTTGCTGTCAGTGAGTAGCTGACAGTTCTAATACACTGCACTACGCATGTAGTGCAGTGTATTAGAATAGCGATCAGAGCCTCCTGCCCTCATGTCCCCTAGTGGGACAAAGTAATAAAGTGAAAAAAAAGTTAAAAAAAGATGTGTAAAAATTAGAAAATAAAAGATTTAAAAGTAATAAAAGTAAAAATCCCCCTTTTCCCTTATCAGTCCTTTATTATGAATAAAAATATATAAACAAACAAATAAACTATACATAATTGGTATCGCCGCGTCCGTAACGGCCTGAACTACAAAAATATTTCATTATTTATCCCGCACGGTGAACGCCGTAAAATAAAATAATAATAAACCGAACCACAATCACAATTCTTTGGTCACTTCACCTCCCAAAAAATGGAATAAAAAGAGATCAAAAAGTCGCATGCACCTAAAAATGGTACTGATCAAAACTACAGTTCGTTACGCAAAAAATAAGTCCTCGCACGGCTTTATTGATTGAAAAATAAAAACGTTATGGCTCTTTGAATAAGGTAACACAAAAAGTGAATGATTGTTTACAAAACGTATTTTATTGTGCAAACGCCATAAGACATAAAAAAAACTATAAACATCTGGTATCGCCGTAATCGTATCGCCCCGCAGAATAAAGTGAATATGTCATTTATAGCGCACGGTGAACGCTGTAAAAAAAAAAGTATACAAAAACAATAGTAGAATTGCTGTTTTTTAGTCACCACGCCACCTAAAAATAGAATAAAAACTGATCAAAAAGCCGCATGTACCCCAAGAAAACTACAATGGATTCCTCAAGGGGTCTAGTTTCCAAATTGGGGTCACTTTTGGGGGGTTCCCAATGTTTTGGCACCACAAGACCTCTTCAAACCGGACATAGTGCCTAATAAAAAAGAGGCCTCAAAATCCACTGGGTGCTCCTTTGCTTCGGAGGCCGGTGCTTCAGTCCATTACCGCCCAAGGGCCACATGTGGGATATTTCTCTAAACTGCAGAATCTGGGCAATAAGTATTAAGTTGCGTTTCTCTGATAAATCCTTTTGTGTTATAAAAAAAATGGTATAAAGAGGATTTTCTGACCAAAAAAAAATGTAAATTTCACCTCTACTTTGCTCTAAATTTCTGTGAAACACCTAAAGGGTTCATAAACTTTCTAAATGCTGTTGTGAATACTTTGAGGGGTCTAGTTTCTAAAATGGGGTATTTGATAGGGGTTTCTAATATATGGGCCCCTCAAAGCAACTTCAGAACTGAACTGGAACCTAAAAAAATTAATAAATGAGGCAATACTTCGCTTCTTACATTATACTGATAATGAGCCGTGCCCACCCCGAGATTACCCCAGTTTTGACCGTTTGTCTAAACGGAGACCCCTATTAGACCGTTCCAGTGCCCGGTTTTCCCAAGCATACACCCCCGAGAAGTGTATTTCTATTGAAGAGTCCCTGGTACATTTTAAAGGGAGGGTTCAATTCCGCGAGTACCTGCCGGGTAAGAGGGCAAGGTATGGCGTGAAGATGTATAAGCTGCGAGAGTGCATCAGGGTATACCTACAGATTTAGGATATATGAAGGAAAGGCCACCCCCAAACCAGACTGTATCCTGGACTACAATAGGTACATGGGAGTGATGGACTTGTAAGATCAAGACCTGAAGCCCTACAGCGCCATGCGGTGTGGTATAAGAAGCTGGCCGGGCACATCATACAGATGGCATTGTACAATGTGTACGTGCTACGTCGATGTGCAGGCCAGACGGGAACTTTCCTGGAATTTCAAGAGGTGATTATCAAGAACCTAATCTTTAGGGACCAAGAAGGGGGGGCACCCAGTACTTCTGGAAGCGAGCCCACACGCATCGTACCAGGGCAACACTTTCCAGGGGAAGTTCCCCAAACTGGCAAGAAGGGAAAAAGTCAAAAGAGGTGCAAAGTCTGCTATAAGTGGGGGATAAGGGATGACACAATATATCAATGTGACACGTGTCCCGAATAACCAGAGCTCTGTATGAAAGTGTTTTAAAATTTATCATACATCCCTTGGTTTATAATTTACCCCAATTTTACTTACCCTGATGCACTCCGCACAGCTTATCCCCCCTCGTCTTTCCCCTCTGGGCCCTGCTGTGTGTCCAGGCAGCTGATAACAGCCACATGTAGGGTATTGCCATACCCGGGAGAACCCACATTACAGTTTATGGGGTGTAGGTCTCCGGTCAAAATGGTCACTACACCTCTAGATGAATGCCTTAAGGGTGTAGTTTTTAAGACGGGGTCACTTCTTGCGGGTTTCAACTGTACTGGTACCTCAGGGGCTTCTGCATACATGACTTCGCACTAGAAAATCCCGAGTAGGCCAAATGGTGGTCCTTTCCTTCTGAGCCCTCCCATGGGCCCAAACGGCAGTTTATCACAACAAATGGGGTATTGTGGCACTCAGAACAAATTGTGCAACAGAATGGGGTATTTTGTTTCTTGTGAAAATAAGAAATTTTCAGCCAAAACTACATATTATTTGACAAAAATAATTTTGTTTTCATTCCCAGCCCAATTCAAATAAGTTCTGTGAAGAAACTATGGGGTCTAAATGGTCACATTACCCATAAATGAATTCCTTGAGGGGTGTAGTTTCCAAAATGGGGTCACTTCTGGTGGGTTTCCATTGCTTTGATACCTCTGGGGCTCTGCAAATGTGACATGGCACCCGAAAACCAATCCAACAAAATCTGTACTCCAAAGAACACACAGCGCTCCTTCCCTTCTGAGCCCTCCCATGGGCCCAAACGGCAGTTTATCACCACAAATGGGGTATTGCCGCACTCAGGACAAATTGGGCAACAAAATTGAGTATTTTATTTCTTGTGAAAATAAGAATTTTTGAGCTAAAATGACATATTATTGGAAAAAATATATTTTTTTTAAATTCCCAGCCCAATTCAAATAAGTTCTGTGAAGAAACTATGGGGTCTAAATGGTCACATTACCCATAAATGAATTCCTTGAGGGGTGTAGTTTCCAAAATGGGGTCACTTCTGGTGGGTTTCCATTGCTTTGATACCTCTGGGGCTCTGCAAATGCGACATGGCACACGAAAACCAAACCAGCAAAATCTGTACTCCAAAGAACACACAGCGCTCCTTCCCTTCTGAGGCCTCCCATGGGCCCAAACGGCAGTTTATTGCCACAAATGGGGTATTGATGCACTCAGGAGAAATTGGGCAACAAAATTGAGTATTTTGTTCCCTGTGAAAATAAGAAATTTAGGTAAAAAATTACATCTTATTGGAAAAAATGACATTTTTTTAATGTCACAGCCCAATTGAAATAGGTGCTGTGAAAAAACTGTGCGGTCAAAATGCTAACAACAACCATAAATGAATTCCTTGAGGGGTGTAGTTTCCAAAATGGGGTCACTTTTGGTGGGTTTCCATTGCTTTGATACCTCTGAGGCTCTGCAAATGCGACATGGCACCCGAAAACCAATCCAACAAAATCTGGACTCCAACAAACATATAGCGCTCCTTTCCTTCTGAGCCCTCCCATGGGCCCAAACGGCAGTTTATCACCACAAATGGGGTACTGCCACACTAAGGACAAATTGGGCAACAAAATGGGGTATTTTGTTCCCTGTGAAAATAAGAAATTTTGATCACAAATGACATTTTATTGGAAAAAATGACATTTTTTTCATTTCAGAGCCCAATTCAAATACGTGCTGTGAAAAAAATGTGCGGTCAAAATGGTAACAACAACCCTAAATGAATTCCTTGAGGGGTGTAGTTTACAAAATGGGGTCACTATTGGGGGATTCCTACTGTTTTGACACCTCAACACCTCTTCAAACCTGGCATGCTGCCTAAAATATATTCTAATAAAAAAAGAGGACTCAAAATGCACTAGGTGCTTCTTTGCTTCTAGGGCTTGTCTTTTAGTCCACGAGCGCAGTAGGGCCACATGTGGGACATTTCTAAAAACGGCAGAATCTGGACAATACATATATAGTAGTGTTTCTCTGGTAAAACCTTCTTTGTTACAGAAAAAAAAATGAATAAAATTGAAATTCAGCAAGAAAAATTAAATTTGCAAATTTCACCTCCACTTTGCTTTAATTCCTGTGAAATGCCTGAAGAGTTAAAAAACTTTATAACTGCTGTTTTGAATACTTTGAGGGGTCTAGTTTTTAAAATGGGGTGTTTTATCAGGGTTTCTAATACATAGGCCCCACAAAGCCACTTCAGAACTCAAGAGGTACCTTAAAAAAAAGGCTTTTGAAATTTTCTTAAAAATATGAGAAATTGCTGTTTATGTTCTAAGCCTTGTAACGTCCAAGAAAAATAAAAGAATGTTCAAAAAACGATGCCAATCTAAAGTAGACATATGGGAAATGTGAACTAGTAACTATTTTGGGTGGTATAACCGTCTGTTTTACAAGCAGATGCATTTAAATTCTGAAAAATGCAATTTTTTCAAAATTTTCTCTAAATTTTGCAATTTTTCACCAATAAACACTGAATATATCAACCAAATTTTACCACGAACATGAAGCCCAATGTGTCACGAGAAAACAATCTCAGAATCGTTTGGGTAGGTTTAAGCATTCCGACGTTATTACCACATAAAGTGAAATATGTCAGATTTGAAAAATGGGCTCTGAGCCTTAAGGCCAAAACTAGGCTGCGTCCTTAAGGGGTTAAAAGCAGCAAACAGTAAAGTTCCCATAGCCTAGGACCTCATCATCCAGGAAACTAGTCAGTCCAGAATTCTTTCAAAAAATAGTTTCAAATCCCTGCCTATCAGATATCACATACTACTCTGGGACAAATAAGTAGAGACTGGTGGCAAATTTACCAAAACCAAGTCCCTATGGAGTCACTGGTTTCAAAGACTAAAATAACATAGTGAACACCATCATGTAAAATAAACTCATATGACTTCCTAACAAGCAAATGGTGCCATACCACGACACCTACATGGAATTTTGAAAAAAGCACGTCTCTATTCCCAATACCTTCCAAGTTTATTGGTCTCGGGCATTTCTCCAAAACAAACATGATACCATCTCAGACCACACAATTGTACCCTGAGAGAGGAGCAATAACTTAAGCATTACAACTCTCTTTATTGCTCTGAACAAATCCAGCTAAAGGGACCTACCCTAAATTATTCCACTACACATGCAGTACCGATAGCCAATAAGGGCCCAATAACTGAACCAAACAAACCACTTCTGACCATACATCTCCATTGGAAATTAGGTGAAAAAAATTGAAATGACACAGTGACTTGATAGCAATTTTATCATATTACCAATGTGACCATCATTATTTGAGGTACAAGTAGTATAGAGCTACATAAGTCGTCAAACTATTTTCGACAGGCGCCACGCCCGTTTAGGGGCGTGGTGAGGGCCTGGCTAACATGTGGCCACGCCCTTATCCTTTGATCTTTGCCACTTGGCGCCGCCCCAGACCACGCCCTTCCGGTACCAGTACACGCCCTCCCGGTTCTGACGTTCCCCAGACCACGCCCTTCCGGTTTCAGTACACGCCTCTTCCGGTACTGGGGTTCCACAGACCACGCCCTTCCGGGTCAGTGACACGCCTCTTCCGGTACTCATATGATGCGTACGTAGAGGGACTGTGATTGGTGCGCGCTGAAGCCATGTTGTGATTGGTGCATACGGCATTGTGGGCGTGTTCATGCCCGTAGAATGAATGTGATTGGTGGGCGTTGAAGCCGTGATGTGATTGGTGCGTACCGAGTTGTGGTCGTGTTCATTGAACAGAAACATGCCCTGACATGCCTGGAAAGCGTCAGAAACATGCCCTGACATGCCTGGAAAGCGTCCGAACATGTTTTCTGCGGTTTTCTGAAACTATAAGTATAACTGTGCGCATGACAGGGTTACATTTTGAATAATGAATGTGATTAGTGCTCGCTGTAACCAAGGCATGACCAGGGTTATATCTGAACACGTTATTCACAAATTATTTGAATAAAAGCTCATTTTGTTCTTTTTGTATAAACACATAAAATTGCTGGGTAAATTTATTGTAAAAATAAAATAAAATAAAATAAAAAATAAAACAATGTTTAAAAGGATTACCTGGGGAGGGATTCGAACCCACACCGGCTTTTACGCCGATTGGGTTTTTATGTCCAACGCCTTAGCCCACTCGGCCACCCTGGTATAGGATGGATAATGTGGAAATAGAATAATATGAAGAAGTGCATTAAGGAGATGATTCAGATGGAATTTTAGTATAGGATGGATAATGTGGAAATAGAATAATATGAAGAAGTGCATTAAGGAGATGATTCAGATGGACTTTTAGTTCAGTCGTAGCTAACATTGCGAAGCAAATGTATATCTGACGTAGTCAACCATGAAAGTAATGTCCAAACCAAATAAAAAGCAGACGTATATTTCAACATACATTAGTTTATTTTATAAAAACAAATGTATAAAGCAGCTGTAGATTTCAACATACATTCGCAATACCCTATCAAAGCTTCTTTTGATGCTCAAAGGTCAGGGGCCAACTTTTACAGGCATCATAAATCGGGTACAGATAACAGAGGGCTTCATTCACACACATTATAACCGCAGGACGGCAGGTTATTGATGCTTAAAAGGTCATCTTCCAGGATTTCAAACATGCAAATCTGTGACAGCTGCTAAAGATAAAATTAGCATGGCAAATGTAGACAATACGACTCATGATGACTTACTACATAAAATATATTATGATGCAAAGCATGTCGGTGGTTTTGGAGGGGGTTAAAAATTTATACCAAGAGGCGAAAAAACAAGGCTTAAGAATCAAAAATGTTAAAAATTGGTTAGCGGCTCAAGATGCCTATTCACTTCATAAGGGATTAAGGCATCATTTTAAAAGAAATAAGATTTGTGTATCGAGGGTAGATGCCCAGTGGCAGGCCGATCTCGTGTCCATGATTGATGTTGCCAATTTCAACAAAGGCGGAAAATATATTCTCACTGTTATCGATGTATTTTCAAAATATGCCAGGGCGACCGTTTTACAGGCGAAAACAGGCGCCAGTGTCGCAGGCACCTTTCAGACAATTTACTCCATGGTCGTGTGCCCCAAAAATTGCAAACTGATAGAGGCAAAGAGTTTTTGAATACAAATGTAAAAAAAGTACTACAGATTAACAATATACACCATTTTCTAACCAACAACGACGTTAAAGCCGCCGTAGTAGAGCGATTTAACCGGACATTAAAATCTAAAATGTGGCGCTATTTTACAGCGCACAACACTTTCCGTTATATAGATGTTCTGCAGGATTTAATGTTCAGTTATAACCACACAGGACACAGGACAATACGCTGTCGACCGGTGGACGTCACAACCGCAAATTCGCTAGACATTTGGAAGAATATTTACGGTGAATATTTCAAAGCTAAAAAAGGTAAACCCTTGTTTAAAGACGGCGACCAGGTCAGGATTTCTAAATTTAAGGATCTTTTCAGCAAAGGCTATGAGCAGACGTTCACGGATGAAATATTTACTGTGCAGGCGGTAAACACTAAAGGCTTGAAGCCTCTGTATAAGTTAAAGGACGCCTCTGGGGACCCGATCGAAGGCTCTTTCTACGCCGAAGAAATACAAAAAATACCGGAAAACCACGATCGGGTGTACAGAATTGAAAAAGTTTTCAAAAAAAGCGTGTCAGAGGTGAAACATTATATTACATGAAGTGGCGCGGGTACCCAGCATCATTCAATAGTTGGATTGAAAAGCAGCAGTTAACAAGTATTTAAAAACGCAGACAGATGGAGACGGCACCGTTTTATATAACGCTTCCAAGCAATGCATCATACCGCACATATCCACAAAATTAGATCTCTAATTACACAATCAAACTTTCTAAACCGGTCACATTAATTGGCCCCTGGGAAGTCGGTCTTACAGAGATACAGTACCCACACACTTGGAATACTTTTCAAACGCATGAAGGCTACATATATTTAGGTCTGACGGGCGGTGCTAAGCAAGTCAACGTGAAGTCAGGCTATTACAAATCTGTTAAAGAACTGGTAAAAAGCATCAACGAGAGGATTGAGAATTACAAGCATCCGCCTATTGATGTAAAATTGTCATATGACGCCATCGAAAGAATAGTGACTGTAACAGGGCTGCATCCTTTCATACTCAGCGATAGACTGACGAACATATTGGGCTTAGACTCTAATAAAACCAATGTAGTGACTTGATAGCAATTTTATTATATTACCAATGTGACCATGATTATTTGAGGTACATCTAACTTCAACGTAACAGCATAACATATACAAATATAATTTCAAAAATCTAGATAAAATCTCCTTGATTATACACAACCAATCAAAAGCAAATGAGAGGTCAACATTAACATGATATGTGTGCAAGTTTAAAACAAAATTGAAAACTATACAAAAAATCTCAACTTTTTTACAGTAAACAGGAAAATGCAGATTAATTAATTTAGCCAGAAGAGCACACCCCTTTCTAATCTTACTTTTTTTTATAGCCCTACAGATACAAAATGTATTGATTCTTTAGTAACACACATGATAGCTACATATTGGAAAACAAACAAGGCCTGGATATTCTAAATCTACACAATTTATCATCACACATAAGCTCTACTAATCTGCTTCAGTCCGGGTTCTTTATCTATAAACCTATGGCACCACTACAGGCATTGGCTTTAAGCACAATTTTCATATGTGTCTCTAACCATTTGTAAAACAGCTCTTGGAATATTAGCTGAGAAAATAATGTTACTTCTATTATATTGGTCAGATAGTGGGTACGTAAAAAATATGGGCAGACAGATAGCGAGCTATGGGAAATTTACTAGGTAAGACTTTTGAACATAACAACACAATTATTGTTATGTTCAAATAAAGGCCTCCTCCTCCCCTTCAGCCTTGCCTCTCCATCTCCAAGTTGGTGTCTTTACCAATCTTTTGTGTCACTTATTGTAAATAGCAGCAAATATTAAAGTTCCTATAGCCTAGAACCCCATCATTCGGAAATCCAGTCAGTACAAAATTCTTAAAGAAATAGTTTCAAACCCCTGGCTATCAGATATCACATACTACTCTGGAACATAGAAGTAGAGACTGGTGACAAATTTACCAAAACCAAGTCCCTGTGGAGTCACTGGTCTCAAAGACTAAAAAAACACAGTGAACAACATCACTAAAATGAGGTCAGATGACTTCCTAACCAGCAAATGGTGCCATATTACGACACCTACACAGAATTTTGAAAAAAGCAGATATCTTTATTCCCAACACATTTCAAGGTTATTGGTCTCTGGCATTTCTCCAAAACAAACATGATACCATCTCAGACCACACAATTTTACAGAGAGAGAGAGTGGAGCAATAACATAAGCATTACATCTCTCTTTATTGCCCTGACCAAATCCAGCAGAAGGGACCTACCCTATGTTATTCTACTACACATGAAGCACTAATATCCAAGGAGGGCCCAGCAACTAAACCAAACAAACCACTTTTGACAAGACATCTCCATTGGAAATTAGATGAACGTAATGGAAATGACACAGTGATATGATAGCAATCTCACCACATCAACAATGTAACTATAATGACTTGAGGTACATATAACTTCAACGTAACAGAATAACATAAAATATAGTAACATAATCTAGATAAAATCTCTATGATTATACACAACTGATCAAAACCAAATGAGAGGACAACATTAACATGAAATGTGTGCAAGTATAAAACAAAATTGAAAACTATACCAAAAAATCCCAACTTTTTCACAGAAAACAGGAAAACACAGAATTAATTCACCCAGAAGTTTATACCCCTGTACAATCTAGAATTAAAGATAGCGAGCTATGGGAAACTTACTAGATAAGACTTTTGAACATGTCGCTGCAGAATTTACATTGTCCTTTAACGTTGGACATTATCTGCATTTGTCTATGAATTCCAAATTAATGAATGCTCTCTCAATGGTGGATCTGAGAGAGGCCGGCCGGAGAGAGACCATGACACGCAGCCTCAGTCTTCAAACAGTCTCTGCCATGGGGGGCAGATGCATCTTTATTTATAATGGAGAGAGAGAAGGTGTTACCCCCATGCTTACACATATACATACCACATATGGTAAAATACAGAATTCCAAGCTTATCTTAATATATATATTTAGTTAAAATGGATTGCAAATGTTATTGGGTTTTGTCATGTCAGCCCTTGTATCAGCTGATTACAAGGTCATTAGGTCATGTAGCAGAAGCCTTAGAATAGAATACCCCCTGTAGCTGTTGTTAGCAGATCTTTGAGCTTTAGTGACAACTCAACTGTCCTTTTAAAGCAATATATGTTCACACATATAAAGATAATGAAAATATTTTTTGACAATTCCCTTCTTTTGAACATAAAATTGCTTAGCCATGTATTAGAATATTCATCCGAGATTACGTTCTGGTCAGCTCCCCTGATCCAGGGCATCCCATGCCATTCACTGCGTCATGAATACTCAGGATACGTGTCTAGCAATAGGTGCGCGTACAGCGTTACATACTGTACACACCTGAAGATTTAGGGAAATACAGATTTCACAATTCGGGCAATACCATCTATCGTGGTGGTTTTCTACGACTTGACAGATAACTTTATCAGGTATGGAAGCATTTAGTGTCACGTAAACAGGTGGCTCTGAATGTTTCCTCCCACCTAGGTTCTTAGTGTGGTCTGGACCTCATGCACTTTAATATCCTGCGCTGTTTTCATAACTGCTGATACTTTTGCAATCAAACATGTTACAAGTTTAAACATAATATATCTCTATCTAAGTAGCTGGTTGTGGTCTGGCTCAGTACATACTCCTGGTCTCCTGGGTGGTAACCACTTATATGCTTTAAACCCCCATATATGACATATATGTTTGGTTGAAGCACATCCCTGGAGTGATTTAACACTCCTGCAATCCAGGAGAACAAGATTATGTCCCGTCCGGTGGGCATTCATCGATACCACCCCCTTTATTAGTTAGATTACCTCGTGTTACACCCTCTAGACCCTGCGTCATCCATTTTCTAGCTGTCTCTGAGCACTGGGAGCTGCCAGTTGCTCTTATCCCCAGACTATACATATTCTGTGTCTCTTCCCTCACAGCCGGTGAGATTTACAGCATCAAACAACTTGTCATTTTTATTAACCTGACCCATGTTTACACATCACACCCTGTCATTGGGGTAACATCTAATCATGGACGGCAGTATTCCTGGCCTGAGATCTATTTTCCGCAGCGCTTCCCTCTTTGAATATCTTACACGGTTTAAAGAGACAGGAAACCAATGCCCCCGCTGCTATTACAAGAGGAACAACTCCAGGAGTGTAAGGGTTAAGCGCTAGAGAAAAGAGATGGGACCGCAAGGCCAAGGCAATAACGTTATCTATCTTCAGATATGGCATCGTTTTTGAATGGAGACGTATACAATAGTCCAGCAATGTAGTCAATACTGATATCACTTGATGTTTGATAAACTTGTCATTAAACACTTCTTCTGACTCATCATTTAGACAATAGGTAATGTAGAGATGACAGAGAAGATGAAGGTCAGCCGGAGCTTGACGAGACTCATAGTTTATCATCGTGATTGAGGACCTGTCAGCAGTGACCGGCGTGTCCAAGTTCTTTCCTTCCAATTTAACGGATGTGGAAGTTGTGAGTTGGACTTGGTGCGAACGTCACGGTGCGGCTCTAGTGCTTTACGGTGTCTCTTTAAACAGGCCAAGTCCCCTGGCTGTATACAATGTCCTCCTTTCGCTTAGGTTCTGGAATGGAAACATAAACATATTTATACATCTGCGTGAGCTGTTTCTCCAGAGCTCCCACATAACTGGTGAGGTCAGAGTGCAATAGGCAGGCGCTCAGTCCATGGTTTATGGGTTTCAGCCATGACCTTCTGGATTTTTTACTTCAAAGTCCCATTCCACCTTTCTACCTTCCCACTGCTCTTGGGATACGGGGTGTGAAAAGCTGCTCTATACCCAGGACCTACAAGATTTCTTGGAGTACCTCTTCAGTAAAGTGAGTTCCTCTATCACTTTCTATTGTCTCAGGGACCCCTTATCTACATACCACTTCCAAGTGCCATCTTTTACTTTTGCTGTGGCCCACGTTACTGGCCACGCCTCAGGTCACCCAGAGAACAGATCTACACAGACCGTTACATGTTCATACTGTCCCACCTTTTGTAACGGAGTCAATCTGCAATCGCTGATATGGGTAGTCTGCCTTTACCATATGCCTTTTTGCAACTCGCACAGTTTTGCCTATGTTATGGCAGACACATATCATGCACCTCTGGACAAATCTGGCAGCAGCACTTGCTGAAACCCCGGGGGTACCCACCATTTGGTCACCATTGCACACATTCCTTCTCTTGACACATGCGTTGGTCCGTGCATTAGTTGGGTTATCATGGGGAAGAGAACTCTGGGTAGGCACATCCTGTTACCCACCTTCCATATTCCATCCTCCCCTTCACTGGCACCTTTTGTTTGCCAATGTCCTTTTTCCTCTTATATGGCTTGACTTTGTAGTCTACTTAATATTATCATGTCTATGGGACCAGATACTATGCTGGTCAAGAATACTACGTCCTCCTCTATGAGGGACATGAGAGCCGCAGCTTTTGCAGCCTTGTCTACTAGTCTGTTTCCCCTCGCTTCGGGGGCAGCTTGCACTTTAGTAAGAGCTTGCACTTTGTATATACCTGCCTGCTTTGGCAGTGTCAGAGCCTCAAACAGTTCTCTCACTCTCTCAACATTATGGGTTTATCCGTGGATCCAGCAAAATCTCTGCTCCTCCAGATTAGGGGATAATCAGGTGCAATACCAAAAGTATATCTAGAGTCAGTGTATCTATATATATTTGTGGTTTTACCTTCAGTCAGTCTACACACCTCAGCGAGTACCTTCACCTCCACCTCCTGTGCTGACACGGAGGGTGGGAGTGGTTGTTACTTTATTACCTCTGTTTCAGTGGTTACAGTATATACCCAGTCTTGTAGAATCCTTCATGGTGGTACCTGGAACCATCTACAAAAGAAACTCAAAAGCTGGATTAGATATTGGATCCTTTGTTACATTTTCTAATATTTTCATCTTTATTGTCATTAATTCAAGACAATTATGTTGGTGATCTGTGTACTGGGGAATCAAATGTGCTGAGAAATCAACTTCCCACCAGGCTGGAAATTCACTGTCTGCTGTTTCCTGTGACTTATCCCATTCCCTCTCAAAAGTCTCCCATTGACCATATATCCTTCTCTTCTTCCTCTTGTTACGTCCATGGCCGGGGATCGCCATTCTAACTCACCCCCTGACGATCCCGACCATGGACAGCTCTTTGCTCGGCGTCCTCCTCCCTCTGGCAGGCGCCGGCACTGTCTTCCGGGTCCTCGCGCCGTTCCCCGCAGGGCACGCGCGCCCGCGCGTGCACGGCCTTAAAGGGCCAGTACGCGTCCAGCTGCCAGTAATCAGTTATTAGCCCAAATGGCTGCTGGACTATAAAAATGAGCTCTGCCCACTGGTTCCTTGCCTGAGCGTTGTTGTATACCCTAGTCTGTCTTGCTAAAGGTCTCCCAGTGTTTTCCAGTTCCCAGTGTTGCCCGTTCCTGCTGCCTGTACCCTGTATCCCGTACTATCGTTACCTGCTGTGAAAGCCAAGTCGTGTCTTCCGCCGCATCCGCGGCGTCACCTGCTGTGAAAGCCAAGTCGTGTCTTCCGCCGCATCCGCGGCGTCACCTGCTGTGAAAGCCAAGTCGTGCCTTCCCGCTGCATCCGTGGCGTCACCTGCTGTGAAAGCCAAGTTGTGCCTTCCCGCTGAATCCGCGGCGTCACCTGCTGTGAAAGCCAAGTCGTGACCCTGCCACTGTCTACTATTGCGTCAGGTACCCGTTTCGAACTATAGACATTGTTTTGTACCTAGTTGGCCAGCTGCTACCCCGCTACGCGGTACGGCCCAGTGGGTCCACACCCCGCGCCGTGACAGTACGCTCAGGCCATGGACCCCGCTGGCCAAGTCAAGAGTCTGTCATCCTCCCAAGCCAAGCAGGCAGACCTGCAGGATCTGCAATCGCGACAGGATCAACTCATTGTGGCAGTAGACTCCATGGCGCAGCATCTTGGTGCACTAGTTTCTTCCGTCATCGCTCCTAGTGAAACTCCTCCGATCAACCCTCCAGCTACACCTCCTGGCAGCTCCAGTTCGGACTCTCGGTTCTCGCTGCCATTGCCACCACGGTTTCATGGAGATGCAAGTTCGTGCAGGGGGTTCCTGAACCAATGCCAAATCCATTTCACTCTGCACGCCCAAGCATTTCCTTCGGACGGAGCCATGATCGCCTTTATTGTATCCCTACTCGCCAGCAAGGCCCTGGCGTGGGCGAACCCAATCTGGGAACGACTGGGACCCGTGACCAGAGACTTCCTGGGGTTTGTGCGGTTGTTCCGTTCCGTATTTGAGGAGCCTGGACGAGCCTCATCGGCTGCTACTGCTATTTTTAACCTGCGTCAGGAGGACGTCTCCGTGGGCGAATACACCATCCAGTTCCGGACTCTGGCAGGAGAATTGTCTTGGAATAATGAGGCCTTGGTAGCATCCTTCTGGCATGGCCTATCGCCTGAGATCAAAGACGAACTGGCTGCTCGAGATCTCCCAGCTGCCCTGGATGATCTGATTCAGCAGGCTAGCCGCGTGGACATAAGGCTCAGAGAGAGATCCCAAGAGATTCTTCAGGAGAGACGGCTTCCTAGACTGGCGCTCAACTTCCAGCAACCCCTCTTGCCCTGTTCTTCTGCTGCGTCCGAGGTCCCGATGCAGGTGGATCGGCTTAAACTGTCTGATCAGGAGAAACAGCGCAGGCGCACCTCTGGACTCTTTCTGTATTGCGGCCTCGCTGGCCATGTCGTGCGTCTGTGTCCCCAGAGGCCTAAGAAACCCCAATGTCTGGGATTGGTTGGAGAGACAACCCTGGGCGCTACTGCACTTGATAGAGAATTCTCGTCCAAGCTGTTCATTCCTGTAACCATTGTCGCTGGCGGGAGACCTCATCCAGTCTCTGCCTACCTGGACTCTGGCTCCGCAGCCAATTTCATCTGTCAAGACTTTGTGGATCTCCTTCAGTTTCCCACTGTTTTGCTGGAGAGACCATTGATCGTTGCCTCGGTAGATGGACTGCCTTTGCCTGACCCAGTATTGTCTGTGACCAAGCCATTGAGACTCCAGGTGGGAGCTCTTCATTCCGAGTTGATCTCTCTGTATGTCCTGTCCAAGGCCGTCAACCCCGTGCTGCTGGGCTTGCCTTGGCTCCGTCTTCACGCCCCAGTCCTGAATTGGAACTCTGGAGAGGTTCTTCAGTGGGGCCCCAAGTGTCTAGACCGCTGTCTGGGTCATGTCCTTCCATCCCAGCCTTCTTCGCTTCAGTCATTGTCTGGGCAACCTCCTTGTTACTCTCAGTTCGCTGATGTCTTCGACAAAAAGGAGGTAGAGATATTGCCACCACATCGAGAATACGACTGTCCTATCGACTTGATTCCTGACTCTTCTCCTCCTCGCGGTAGAGTATACCCTCTTTCCTTGCCAGAGACCCAGTCTATGTCGGCCTACATTAAAGAGAATCTAGAGAGGGGCTTCATACGAAAGTCTTCATCCCCGGCCGGAGCCGGGTTTTTCTTTGTCAAAAAGAAGGATGGATCCCTTCGACCCTGTATTGACTACCGGGGTCTCAATAAGATCATGGTGAAGAACAGGTACCCCTTGACGTTGATTTCTGAGGTCTTTGATCGTATACGGGGGGCAAAATTTTTTTCCAAGCTTGACCTGCGGGGGGCCTACAATCTAATCCGGATCCGTCAGGGAGACGAGTGGAAGACTGCCTTTAACACACGTGATGGACACTATGAATATTTGGTCATGCCCTTCGGCCTGTGTAACGCTCCCGCAGTATTTCAAGAATTTGTGAATGACATATTTCGTGACCTTCTCTATGTCTGTGTTGTGGTGTACCTCGTTGATATCTTGATTTTTTCCCCAGATCTTGTGACTCATCAGGGCCATGTCCGCCAGGTGTTGCTTAGATTAAGAGAGAATCATCTCTACGCCAAGTTGGAGAAGTGTGTGTTCCAAGAAAAGTCTCTTCCCTTCCTGGGCTACATTATCTCTGATCAGGGTCTCAAGATGGATCCTGAGAAGGTCAAGGCTGTCCTGGAGTGGCCACGTCCCCAAGGCTTAAGGGCAATACAACGCTTCCTGGGATTCGCCAACTTCTACAGACTATTCATCCCCAACTTCTCTTCTCTGACCGCTCCCATCTCCACCCTTACTAAAAAGGGTATGAATGCCAAAGTATGGACTCCAGAGGCGGAGATCGCATTTGAAACCTTAAAGAAAGCCTTCACGTCTGCCTCCATTCTGCACCATCCTGATGTGTCTCTGCAGTTTTCGTTAGAGGTGGACGCCTCCTCTATTGGTGCCGGGGCTCTATTGTACCAGAGGGGTTCGAAAGGCAAGACGGTGGTATGTGGTTACTACTCCAAGCTGTTTTCTTCTGCAGAGCGCAACTACTCGATTGGGGACCGGGAGTTACTGGCCATCAAGATGGCTCTGCAGGAATGGAGACACCTACTTGAAGGCGCAGCTCATCCTATCCTGGTATTCACGGACCACAAGAACTTGACCTATCTACAGACGGCTCAACGACTGAATCCTCGTCAAGCCAGATGGTCATTGTTTTTTGCACGGTTCCAGTTCGAACTCCACTACCGACCTGCCGACAAGAATGTGAGGGCCGATGCCTTGTCTAGGTCTTTTGAAACAGAGGACACTGTGGAGTCCCCACAGAATATTATCGATCCCTTCTGCATCTACCCTGTCAACCCTCTGCAGGTTAGAGGCATTCCCCCAGGAAAAACTTTCGTACGGCTGGCAGACAGAGGAAGAATCCTTCGCTGGGGTCACTGTTCCAAGCTGGCAGGACATGCGGGTGCCCGTAAGACCCGAGACCTGATTGCCCGTCAGTTCTGGTGGCCCACACTGCCCAAAGACGTCATAGACTTTGTCTCCTCCTGTACGGTGTGTGCAGCCAACAAGGGTTCCCACTCCAGACCAGCCGGTCTGCTCCAACCACTGCCGGTGCCCGAGGCCCCCTGGCGGCATATTGCTATGGATTTTGTTACGGATCTGCCTCCCTCTGCAGGATGCAGTGTGATCTGGGTGGTGGTGGATCGTTTTTCAAAGATGGCTCATTTTGTTCCCGACTGGCCTGCCTTCTGCCGCTCGACTGGCTGACCTCTTCATGCAACACATCTTCTGTCTGCATGGATTACCTCTGCATATTGTCTCGGGTCGAGGGGTCCAGTTCACCTCTAAGTTCTGGAGAGCACTCTGTGGGTGATGACTGGGTGCAGCTGCTTCCGTGGGCGGAGTTCTCTTATAATAACCATACCAGTGAGTCCACCACTTCCAGTCCGTTCTTTATAGTCTATGGCCAACATCCTCGAATACCCCTGCCCGGCTCTACTATGTCTCAGGTGCCTGCAGCCGATTCTACCTTCAAGGACTTTCTGCAAATATGGCAGCAGACACGGTCTTCTATTCTGCTGGCGGTGGACCGCATGAAGAGAAAGGCAGACACAAGAAGACGAGAACCTCCCCAGTTTCTTCCAGGTACAAAGGTCTGGCTGTCTTCCAGGAATATTCGGCTGAGGGTGCCATCTTGCAAGTTTGCCCCCAGGTTCCTTGGACCCTTCGAGATTCTGCTGCAGATCAATCCTGTGTCGTACAAGCTTCGACTGCCTCCTACTCTCAAGATCCCTAATTCCTTCCACGTCTCCTTGCTAAAACCCGTGGTTCTAAACCGCTACTCCAGGACTCCTAGTTCCGCAGTGGCTCCTGGCAGTTTATGCGGAACTTTTGAAGTGAGGGAGATCCTGGCCACCAAGAAAGTAGGAGGCAGGACATTTTACTTGGTGGATTGGAGGGGATTTGGTCTAGAGGAGAGGTCTTGGGAGCCAGAGGAGAATATCGATGCCCCGGCCCTCGTGAAGAAATTTCTTTCCCGCTCTGGTCCCAAGAGGAGGGGGCGTAAGAGGGGGGATACTGTTACGTCCATGGCCGGGGATCGCCGTTCTAACTCACCCCCTGACGATCCCGACCATGGACACCTCTTTGCTCGGCGTCCTCCTCCCTCTGGCAGGCGCCGGCACTGTCTTCCGGGTTCTCGCGCCGTTCCCCGCAGGGCGCGTGCGCCCGCGCATGCACGGCCTTAAAGGGCCAGTACGCGTCCAGCTGCGAGTAATCAGTTATTAGCCCAAATGGCTGCTGGACTATAAAAATGAGCTCTGCCCACTGGTTCCTTGCCTGAGCATTGTTGTATACCCTAGTCTGTCTTGCTAAAGGTCTCCCAGTGTTTTCCAGTTCCCAGTGTTGCCCGTTCCTGCTGCCTGTACCCTGTATCCCGTACTATCGTTACCTGCTGTGAAAGCCAAGTCGTGTCTTCCGCCGCATCCGCGGCGTCACCTGCTGTGAAAGCCAAGTCGTGTCTTCCGCCGCATCCGCGGCGTCACCTGCTGTGAAAGCCAAGTCGTGCCTTGCCGCTGCATCCGCGGCGTCACCTGCTGTGAAGGCCAAGTCGTGCCTTCCCGCTGAATCCACGGCGTCACCTGCTGTGAAAGCCAAGTCGTGACCCTGCCACTGTCTACTATTGCGTCAGGTACCCGTTTCGAACTATAGACATTGTTTTGTACCTAGTTGGCCAGCTGCTACCCCGCTATGCGGTACGGCCCAGTGGGTCCACACCCCGCGCCGTGACACCTCTGTTGAACCCTGCGGAAGCAATGTAGTAGGGTTTCACACTGTAACACTGTACATCAATGTATGGTTAGTTTTATATGGGGCCATGAGACTGGTCTTATACTTAGTAGACATGTGCTTAGTGTGTGCTTGATGAAGAATCTCACTAACAGCATGGGGCACCCTGAGAACTAGAGGCTAATCTTAGCACTATGTCTGTTGTCTTGTCTTTGAGTAGAGCAGCTGCTGCTACTACACAGATACAAGACGGAAGGTAGAAAGTTTTTTTTTGCATTCTTAGGGAGAGGGGCTTATTATAAGGACATACACATTTCTTCTGTACCCCGGCCTCCAAATACTGTCTTATCTGGTTATCAATACTTTTCAACTGTGGGAGGCTCGGAGGGCACTGCTTCAAGTGAGGTTTGGGGCTGTTTGCAAACAATTTTAACAGTCACAGGGGCCACAGACATGCGTCCTACGTCTGTTTACCCTGTGCCCAGAAGGAGAACAGGACCGTCCTTAATATTCCTGAGATGTGAAGTCTTCCTCTCAGTGCAATCTCTCATAGAGTGCTGCACACATAAAATTTAGCATATTATCAATAACTTCAATCTGTCCATCAGACTTATATCCAATGACAACCTGAATTGCTACAAGGATGTCAGAAACTATAAGATTGACTGGACAGGAATCTGACACCATAAACTTGACAACAGCTCTTGTGAATGCTGTAATCTTATTTGCATTTTTCATTTCATCAAAAATATTCCCAATATGTTTGTGTGTGTGTGTGTGTATGTGTATATACCATCATTAAACAGAAAGGATACTCTTATAATTAAGAGGCTTGCTAAATATTTGTTTTCTTAATTAGTATATGTCAATATTAAATAAACCACTCTATTAACACAAATGATGAAACATATCGTGCACTATATGTGTCATCATATGCCAATAGAAACTTTTAATATCAAATAATCATAAACTAAAATGTAACAATGACATATATAAATCTTTCTTGTTGAATCACTTATCATGTGGTGATTTCAAAGAAACCATTTCCCTTTAAAAATAGTTCAGCACACACCAGTCACTCACAATACCAGCTGTTACCAGACACTCTCAGTACTGAGAATCCAATTTCACACATTATATACCTTTTGTGTGTGACCTTATATAAAACAAGTATATAACTAGAGTGACTGTGTATAAACTCCTATTCTTGGATTATTCATCCAATGAACTATAATCTTCATTTAGTAATGGGCATTATATTAAATGTAAATATGAAAGTCACATTTTTTCATTGTGGTCGACACATAAAACACATATAACGTAACAAATAACATAAACATAAAACATATAATACTCAATCCTGTGATTTTATGAGGCTTTTTTTAAATCTTTAAGTTACAGTTCTTATTTTGCACTACATGTGCACTTTCTGTAGACACAGCTATACTACAGATAACAGAGAATGTAGCATTAACCCCTTACTAGCTAAAACTTATGAGCTACAAGGTCAAAATGTCACCATGTGCTCCTGTCAGTCAATGACCAAGGATCTTAACTGTTTTGTTTTTTTTCCCACAATGGATATCTGAGACCTCCTGCTCTTGTAAGTAACACGTTATTCTCTTATCATTAGTTCTATTAGTCTAACACGGTTACTATAGATTAACAATAAATCTTGTTAGACATTCCATGCAATTATTAAAATGACTGTTAAATAAACCAAAAAGGAAAAAGATTTGCAGTATTGTTTAAAATGTCTTGGAAAAACACCTATAACGAGAGGAAATTTCATTAGTGACAATTTAGGACAGATGATATACAGTATATTCCAACAAGCAGATCTGGATAGAAACACATAAGAATCTTTATCAATCTCACTTCTGCTACAATCCGGGGTCATTACACTTAAAATTATCCTATTGGCTTTAACTCTATTTCTAGCCAATTCCTAATCCACGTCTATCTATCTCTCTATCAATAATCCCTGAACATTTCACCCAATGTTTCCTTTTTAGGAAGTGAAGAATTAATTGATTCCTTTATGAATTCTGATGACGCCTTTCTCTCTATGTATGGCTAATAACTGATCGCATGTCACCCCTGGAAACCACTTGTTTCTGTAAACCTTTGGTTTATAAAGCTGTACATAGAAGAATTATAGTTGGCACATTCTTTTCTACTGGAATGTCTCTATCTATAGAATTAGACGCTGGTTAATTCTTACTGACAACTGACAACTGTGTTTCCTTGTGTTTTTTTTTTGTTTTTGTTTTTTTTCCTATTTCTGGTGAATTCAATCACTTCTATCTGTTCTCTGCAACTCTGTCTATTAATCCAGGGCCCATCATCTATCAAGAAATCATCCCTTCTAGTATAACTGAAAACTACCTGCTTGGGCATTCCCGTTTTTTTAAATTTTTTTTCTCCAGGTTCATTTACTGCCCCTTCCCCACATTGGTTTTTAACAATATCTGCTGCTGTTTTACCACACCCTGTACCTTGGGTGTTATGCCCCAATTCCTGGCTGGCCAGCACTTCACCTTGGGCATACTTCGATCCAGATTTCCCCATGCCCTCTGCTAAATCCCAGACTTACTAATGTAGCCAACCTTATCCTGACTTTTTCTCAATGGCTTTTGCTGTGTGATGTCACGCTGCAGCAAGTTATCAGAGTCAAGACAAACCTGGCCACATCCGTACTAACTCTTCAGTCTATTTTTCTGGCCTACTTAACCCTTCAGCCTACATTTAGTCTGTCATGGGGGTTCCCTATGCACTTCTGCTGATCAGTAGGGCAACCGCGTATATCTGATCGGTTTCCTAAACAGCAGCCAAACTATCTTACTGTCTCAGGC
The DNA here is from genome assembly GCF_050947455.1 of Rhinoderma darwinii. NCBI lineage: Eukaryota > Metazoa > Chordata > Amphibia > Anura > Rhinodermatidae > Rhinoderma > Rhinoderma darwinii. The sequence continues at coordinate 275,767,765 of NC_134688.1, forward strand.
GCACATGGATATTCTATAAACTTTCTAGTCACAGAGATGTTACTTAATAATCAGCAACTCATTCAGATTGGGCGTCCGAGGATTAGCCCACATACGTACTCTTACTTCCGGCCAGGTGCGCCTCCTATGGGTCACAGTCTGGATACGCAAAAGTCCTAACAATCACTTGGGCGGGGATGGTTACCCGTCACTTCTGAAAGGATCAATTTGCAACCTGATCTTAATACATACTAAACCCAGGGGCCGGAGGGAACACTTCGGACAGGCCGTTTAGTGTTTTCTCGGTATTTGGTTGTTTCTGTATGCTTTGGGATCAGAAAACAAACGCTCCCTTATCTCAGCCTCTCACAGATACACTCACAGATTTGTTTCTACTCACACGCCTATTCCTATAATTCATACATACAACTCATAGACAAATGGTGTTCATGGTTCCCAAATAGTCAAAAGAGACAATACCTGGACGGCAGCTAAAACAAGAGAGAAGTGCACAGTAAGAATAACATTTATTACTCACCGGTTTTGTGTGCAGTTCTCCGTTATCTTAGCCATCATCCACCTTCGATTGTCGCCTTCGATCTGTGTTGAGAATCCCGGACAAGAGCCCCCAAGTAATGTCGCTGCAGAATTTACATTGTCCATTAATGTTGGACATTATCTGCATTTGTCTATGAGTTCCAAATTAATGAATGCTCTCTCAATGGTGGATCTGAGAGAGGCCGGCCGGAGAGAGACCATGACACGCAGCTTCAGTGTTCAAACAGTCTCTGCCATGGGGGGCAGATGCATCTTTATTTATAATGAAGAGAGAGAAGGTGTTACCCCCATGCTTACACATATACATACCACATATGGTAAAATACAGAGTTCCAAGCTTATCTTAATATATATATTTAGTTAAAATGGATTGCAAGTGTTATTGGGTTTTGTCATGTCAGCCCTTGTATCAGCTGATTACAAGGTCATTAGGTCATGTAGCAGAAGCCTTAGAATAGAATACTCATCCCCCCTGTAGGCTGTTGTTAGCAGATCTTTGAGCTTTAGTGACAACTCAACTGTACATTTAAAGCAATATATGTTCACACATATAAAGATAATTAAAATATTTTTTGACAAACATAACAACACAAGAGTTGTTATGTTCAAATTAAGGCCTCCTCCTCCCCTTCAGCCTTGCCTCTCCATCTCCAAAATTGGTGTCTTTACCAATCCTTTGCGTTACTTATTATTAAAAGCAGCAAACAGTAAAGTTCCCATAGCCTAGGACCTCATCATCCAGGAAACCAGTCAGTCCAGAATTCTTAAAAAAATAGTTTCAAATCCCTGCCTATCAGATATCACATACTACTCTGGGACAAATTAGTAGAGACTGGTGGCAAATTTACCAAAACCAAGTCCCTATGGAGTCACTGGTTTCAAAGACTAAAATAAAATAGTGAACACCATCATGTAAAATAAACTCATGTGACTTCCTAACAAGGAAATGGTGCAATACCACGACACCTACATGGAATTTTGAAAAAAGCACGTCTCTATTCCCAATACCTTCCAAGTTTATTGGTCTCGGGCATTTCTCCAAAACAAACATGATACCATCTCAGACCACACAACTGTACCCTGAGAGAGGAGCAATAACTTAAGCATTACAACTCTCTTTATTGCTCTGAACAAATCCAGCTAAAGGGACCTACCCTAAATTATTCCACTACACATGCAGCACCAATGTCCAAGAAGGGCCCAATAACTGAGCCAAACAAACCACTTCTAACCATACACCTCCATTGGAAATTAGGTGAAAAAAATTGAAATTACACAGTGACTTGATAGCAATTTTATCATATTACCAATGTGACCATCATTATTTGAGGTACATCTAACTTCAACGTAACAGAATAACATATACAAATATAATTTAAAAAATCTAGATAAAATCTCCTTGATTATACACAACCAATCAAAAGCAAATGAGAGGTCAACATTAACATGATATGTGTGCAAGTTTAAAACAAAATTGAAAACTATACCAAAAATCTCAACTTTTTTACAGTAAACAGGAAAATGCAGATTAATTAATTTAGCCAGAAGAGTACACCCCTTTATAATCTTACTTTTTTTATAGCCCTACAGATACAAAATGTATTAATTCTTTAGTAACACACATGATAGCTACATATTGGAAAACAAACAAGGCCTGGATATCCTAAATCTACACAATTTATCATCACACATAAGCTCTACTAATCTGCTTCAGTCCGCGTTCTATATCTATAAACCTATGGCACCACTACAGGCATTGGCTTTAAGCACAATTTTCATATGTGTCTCTAACCATTTGTAAAACAGCTCTTGGAATATTAGCTGAGAAAATAATGCTACTTCTATTATATTGGTCAGATAGTGGGTACGTAAAAAATATGGGCAAAGAGATAGCGAGCTATGGGAAATTTACTAGGTAAGACTTTTGAACATAACAACACAATTATTGTTATGTTCAAATAAAGGCCTCCTCCTCCCCTTCAGCCTTGCCTCTCCATCTCCAAATTGATGTCTTTACCAATCTTTTGTGTCACTTATTATAAAAGCAACAAATATTAACGTTCCTATAGCCTAGAACCCCATCATTCGGAAATCCAGTCAGTACAAAATTCTTAAAGAAATAGTTTCAAACCCCTGGCTATCAGATATCACATACTACTCTGGAACATAGAAGTAGAGACTGGTGACAAATTTACCAAATCCAAGTCCCTGTGGAGTCACTGGTCTCAAAGACTAAAAAAACACAGTGAACAACATCACTAAAATGAGGTCAGATGACTTCCTAACCAGCAAATGGTGCCATACTACGACACCTAGACAGACTTTTGAAAAAAGCAGATATATTTTTTCCCAATACCTTTCAAGGTTATTGGTCTCTGGCATTTCTCCAAAACAAACATGATACCATCTCAGACCACACAATTTTACAGAGAGAGAGAGAGTGGAGCAATAACATAAGCATTACATCTCTCTTTATTGCCCTGACCAAATCCAGCAAAAGGGACCTACCCTATGTTATTCTACTACACATGAACCACCAATATCCAAGGAGGGCCCAGCAACTAAACCAAACAAACCACTTCTGACCAGACATCTCCATTGGAAATTAGATGAACGTAATGGAAATGACACAGTGATATGATAGCAATCTCACCATATCAACAATGTAACTATAATGATTTGAGGTACATCTAACTTTAACGTAACAGAATAACATAAAATATAGTAACATAATGTAGATAAAATCTCTATGATTATACACAACTGATCAAAACCAAATGAGAGGACAACATTAACATGAAATGTGTGCAAGTATAAAACAAAATTGAAAACTATACCAAAAAATCCCAACTTTTTCGCAGAAAACAGGAAAACACAGAATTAATTCACCCAGAAGTGTATACGCCTTTACAATCTAGAATTAAAGATAGCGAGCTATGGGAAACTTACTAGATAAGACTTTTGAACATAACAACACAAGAGTTGTTATGTTCAAATTAAGGCCTCCTCCTCCCCTTCAGCCTTGCCTCTCCATCTCCAAAATTGGTGTCTTTACCAATCCTTTGCGTTACTTATTATTAAAAGCAGCAAACAGTAAAGTTCCCATAGCCTAGGACCTCATCATCCAGGAAACCAGTCAGTCCAGAATTCTTAAAAAAATAGTTTCAAATCCCTGCCTATCAGATATCACATACTACTCTGGGACAAATTAGTAGAGACTGGTGGCAAATTTACCAAAACCAAGTCCCTATGGAGTCACTGGTTTCAAAGACTAAAATAACATAGTGAACACCATCATGTAAAATAAACTCATGTGACTTCCTAACAAGCAAATGGTGCAATACCACGACACCTACATGGAATTTTGAAAAAAGCACGTCTCTATTCCCAATACCTTCCAAGTTTATTGGTCTCGGGCATTTCTCCAAAACAAACATGATACCATCTCAGACCACACAACCGTACCCTGAGAGAGGAGCAATAACTTAAAGAGGCTCTGTCATCAGATTTTGCAACCCCTATCTGCTATTGCAGCAGATAGGCGCTGCAATGTAGATTACAGTAACGTTTTTATTTTTAAAAAACGAGCATTTTTGGCCAAGTTATGACCATTTTTGTATTTATGCAAATGAGGCTTGCAAAAGTACAACTGGGCGTGTTGAAAAGTAAAAGTACAACTGGGCGTGTATTATGTGCGTACATCGGGGCGTGTTTACTACTTTTACTAGCTGGGCGTTGTGTATAGAAGTAACATCCACCTCTCTTCACAACGCCCAGCTTCTGGCAGTGCAGACACAGCGTGTTCTCCAGAGATCACGCTGTGTCGTCACTCACAGGTCCTGCATCATGTCAGACGAGCGAGGACACCGGCACCAGAGGCTACAGATGATTCTGCAGCAGCATCGGCGTTTGCAGGTAAGTCGATGTAGCTACTTACCTGCAAATGCTGATGCTGCTGCAGAATCAACTGTAGCGTCTGGTGCCGACACGATGCAGGACCTGTGAGTGACGTCACAGATCTGCACTGCCAGAAGCTGGGCGTTGTGAAGAGAAGTGGATGATACTTCTCATCAGAGCGGCCAGCTAGTAAAAGTAGTAAACACGCCCCGATGTACGCACATAATACACGCCCAGTTGTACTTTTACTTTTCAACACGCCCAGTTGTACTTTTGCAAGACTCATTTGCATAAATACGAAAATGGTCATAACTTGGCCAAAAATGCTCGTTTTTTAAAAATAAAAACGTTACTGTAATCTACATTGCAGCGCCTATCTGCTGCAATAGCAGATAGGGGTTGCAAAATCTGGTGACAGAGCCTCTTTAAGCATTACAACTCTCTTTATTGCTCTGAACAAATCCAGCTAAAGGGACCTACCCTAAATTATTCCACTACACATGCAGCACCAATGTCCAAGAAGGGCCCAATAACTGAACCAAACAAACCACTTCTGACCATACACCTCCATTGGAAATTAGGTGAAAAAAATTGAAATTACACAGTGACTTGATAGCAATTTTATCATATTACCAATGTGACCATCATCATTTGAGGTACATCTAACTTCAACGTAACAGAATAACATATACAAATATAATTTAAAAAAATCGAGATAAAATCTCCTTGATTATACACAACCAATCAAAAGCAAATGAGAGGTCAACATTAACATGATATGTGAGCAAGTTTAAAACAAAATTGAAAACTATACCAAAAATCGCAACTTTTTTACAGTAAACAGGAAAATGCAGATTAATTAATTTAGCCAGAAGAGTACACCCCTTTATAATCTTACTTTTTTTTTTTATAGCCCTACAGATACAAAATGTATTGATTCTTTAGTAACACACATGATAGCTACATATTGGAAAACAAACAAGGCCTGGATATCCTAAATCTACACAATTTATCATCACAAATAAGCTCTACTAATCTGCTTCAGTCCGGGTTCTTTATCTATAAACCTATGGCACCACTACAGGCATTGGCTTTAAGCACAATTTTCATATGTGTCTCTAACCATTTGTAAAACAGCTCTTGGAATATTAGCTGAGAAAATAATGCTACTTCTATTATATTGGTCAGATAGTGGGTACGTAAAAAATATGGGCAAAGAGACAGCGAGCTATGGGAAATTTACTAGGTAAGACTTTTGAACATAACAACACAATTATTGTTATGTTCAAATAAAGGCCTCCTCCTCCCCTTCAGCCTTGCCTCTCCATCTCCAAATTGGTGTCCTTACCAATCTTTTGTGTCACTTATTGTAAATAGCAGCAAATATTAAAGTTCCTATAGCCTAGAACCCCATCATTCGGAAATCCAGTCAGTACAATATTCTTAAAGAAAAAGTTTCAAACCCCTGGCTATCAGATATCACATACTACTCTGGAACATAGAAGTAGAGACTGGTGACAAATTTACCAAAACAAAGTCCCTGTGGAGTCACTGGTCTCAAAGACTAAAAAAACACAGTGAACAACATCACTAAAATGAGGTCAGATGACTTCCTAACCAGCAAATGGTGCCATACTACGACACCTACACAGAATTTTGAAAAAAGCAGATATCTTTATTCCCAATACCTTTCAAGGTTATTGGTCTCTGGCATTTCTCCAAAACAAACATGATACCATCTCACACCACACAATTTTACAGAGAGAGAGAGTGGAGCAATAACATAAGCATTACATCTCTCTTTATTGCCCTGACCAAATCCAGCTAAAGGGACCTACCCTAAATTATTGCACTACACATGCAGCACCAATATCCAAGAAGGGCCCAATAACTGAACCAAACAAACCACTTCTGACCATACACCTTCATTGGAAATTAGGTGAAAAAAATTGAAATTACACAGTGACTTGATAGCAATTTTATCATATTACCAATGTGACCATCATTATTTGAGGTACATCTAACTTCAACGTAACAGAATAACATATACAAATATAATTTAAAAAATCTAGATAAAATCTCCTTGATTATACACAACCAATCAAAAGCAAATGAGAGGTCAACATTAACATGATTTGTGTGCAAGTTTAAAACAAAATTGAAAACTATACCAAAAATCTCAACTTTTTTACAGTAAACAGGAAAATGCAGATTAATTAATTTAGCCAGAAGAGTACACCCCTTTATAATCTTACTTTTTTTATAGCCCTACAGATACAAAATGTATTGATTCTTTAGTAACACACATGATAGCTACATATTGGAAAACAAACAAGGCCTGGATATCCTAAATCAACACAATTTATCATCACACATAAGCTCTAGTAATCTGCTTCAGTCCAGGTTCTTTATCTATAAACCTATGGCACCACTACAGGCATTGGCTTTAAGCACAATTTTCATATGTGTCTCTAACCATTTGTAAAACAGCTCATGGAATATTAGCTGAGAAAATAATGGCACTTCTATTATATTGGTCAGATAGTGGGTACGTAAAAAAATATGGGCAAAGAGATAGCGAGCTGTGGGAAATTTACTAGGTAAGACTTTTGAACATAACAACACAATTATTGTTATGTTCAAATAAAGGCCTCCTCCTCCCCTTCAGCCTTGCCTCTCCATCTCCAAATTGGTGTCTTTACCAATCTTTTGTGTCACTTATTGTAAATAGCAGCAAATATTAAAGTTCCTATAGCCTAGAACCCCATCATTCGGAAATCCAGTCAGTACAATATTCTTAAAGAAAAAGTTTCAAACCCCTGGGTATCAGATATCACATACTACTCTGGAACATAGAAGTAGAGACTGGTGACAAATTTACCAAAACAAAGTCCCTGTGGAGTCACTGGTCTCAAAGACTAAAAAAACACAGTGAACAACATCACTAAAATGAGGTCAGATGACTTCCTAACCAGCAAATGGTGCCATACTACGACACCTACACAGAATTTTGAAAAAAGCAGATATCTTTATTCCCAATACCTTTCAAGGTTATTGGTCTCTGGCATTTCTCCAAAACAAACATGATACCATCTCACACCACACAATTTTACAGAGAGAGAGAGTGGAGCAATAACATAAGCATTACATCTCTCTTTATTGCCCTGACCAAATCTAGCAAAAGGGACCTACCCTAAGTTATTCTACTACACATGAAGCACCAATATCCAAGGAGGGCCCAGCAACTAAACCAAACAAACCACTTCTGACCAGACATCTCCATTGGAAATTAGATGAACGTAATGGAAATGACACAGTGATATGATAGCAATCTCACCATATCAACAATGTAACTATAATGACTTGAGGTACATATAACTTCAACGTAACAGAATAACATAAAATATAGTAACATAATCTAGATAAAATCTCTATGATTATACACAACTGATCAAAACCAAATGAGAGGACAACATTAACATGAAATGTGTGCAAGTATAAAACAAAATTGAAAACTATACCAAAAAATCCCAACTTTTTCACAGAAAACAGGAAAACACAGAATTAATTCACCCAGAAGTGTATACCCCTTTACAATCTAGAATTAAAGATAGCGAGCTATGGGAAACTTACTAGATAAGACTTTTGAACATAACAACACAAGAGTTGTTATGTTCAAATTAAGGCCTCCTCCTCCCCTTCAGCCTTGCCTCTCCATCTCCAAAATTGGTGTCTTTACCAATCCTTTGCGTTACTTATTATTAAAAGCAGCAAACAGTAAAGTTTCCATAGCCTAAGACCTCATCATCCAGGAAACCAGTCAGTCCAGAATTCTTGAAAAAATAGTTTCAAATCCCTGCCTATCAGATATCACATACTACTCTGGTACAAATAAGTACAGACTGGTGGCAAATTTACCAAAACCAAGTCCCTATGGAGTCACTGGTTTCAAAGACTAAAATAACATAGTGAACACCATCATGTAAAATAAACTCATATGACTTCCTAACAAGCAAATGGTGCCATACCACGACACCTACATGGAATTTTGAAAAAAGCACGTCTCTATTCCCAATACCTTCCAAGTTTATTGGTCTCGGGCAGTTCTCCAAAACAAACATGATACCATCTCAGACCACACAATTGTATCCTGAGAGAGGAGCAATAACTTAAGCATTACAACTCTCTTTATTGCTCTGAACAAATCCAGCTAAAGGGACCTACCCTAAATTATTGCACTACACATGCAGCACCAATATCCAAGAAGGGCCCAATAACTGAACCAAACAAACCACTTCTGACCATACACCTCCATTGGAAATTAGGTGAAAAAAATTGAAATTACACAGTGACTTGATAGCAATTTTATCATATTACCAATGTGACCATCATTATTTGAGGTACATCTAACTTCAACGTAACAGAATAACATATACAAATATAATTTAAAAAATCTAGATAAAATCTCCTTGATTATACACAACCAATCAAAAGCAAATGAGAGGTCAACATTAACATGATTTGTGTGCAAGTTTAAAACAAAATTGAAAACTATACCAAAAATCTCAACTTTTTTACAGTAAACAGGAAAATGCAGATTAATTAATTTAGCCAGAAGAGTACACCCCTTTATAATCTTACTTTTTTTTATAGCCCTACAGATACAAAATGTATTGATTCTTTAGTAACACACATGATAGCTACATATTGGAAAACAAACAAGGCCTGGATATCCTAAATCTACACAATTTATCATCACACATAAGCTCTACTAATCTGCTTCAGTCCGGGTTCTTTATCTATAAACCTATGGCACCACTACAGGCATTGGCTTTAAGCACAATTTTCATATGTGTCTCTAACCATTTGTAAAACAGCTCATGGAATATTAGCTGAGAAAATAATGCCACTTCTATTATATTGGTCAGATAGTGGGTACGTAAAAAATATGGGCAAAGAGATAGCGAGCTATGGGAAATTTACTAGGTAAGACTTTTGAACATAACAACACAATTATTGTTATGTTCAAATAAAGGCCTCCTCCTCCCCTTCAGCCTTGCCTCTCCATCTACAAATTGGTGTCTTTACCAATCTTTTGTGTCACTTATTGTAAATAGCAGCAAATATTAAAGTTCCTATAGCCTAGAACCCCATCATTCGGAAATCCAGTCAGTACAATATTCTTAAAGAAAAAGTTTCAAACCCCTGGCTATCAGATATCACATACTACTCTGGAACATAGAAGTAGAGACTGGTGACAAATTTACCAAAACAAAGTCCCTGTGGAGTCACTGGTCTCAAAGACTAAAAAAACACAGTGAACAACATCACTAAAATGAGGTCAGATGACTTCCTAACCAGCAAATGGTGCCATACTACGACACCTACACAGAATTTTGAAAAAAGCAGATATCTTTATTCCCAATACCTTTCAAGGTTATTGGTCTCTGGCATTTCTCCAAAACAAACATGATACCATCTCACACCACACAATTTTACAGAGAGAGAGAGTGGAGCAATAACATAAGCATTACATCTCTCTTTATTGCCCTGACCAAATCTAGCAAAAGGGACCTACCCTAAGTTATTCTACTACACATGAAGCACCAATATCCAAGGAGGGCCCAGCAACTAAACCAAACAAACCACTTCTGACCAGACATCTCCATTGGAAATTAAATGAACGTAATGGAAATGACACAGTGATATGATAGCAATCTCACCATATCAACAATGTAACTATAATGACTTGAGGTACATATAACTTCAACGTAACAGAATAACATATACAAATATAATTTAAAAATCTAGATAAAATCTCCTTGATTATACACAACCAATCAAAAGCAAATGAGAGGTCAACATTAACATGATTTGTGTGCAAGTTTAAAACAAAATTGAAAACTATACCAAAAATCTCAACTTTTTTACAGTAAACAGGAAAATGCAGATTAATTAATTTAGCCAGAAGAGTACACCCCTTTATAATCTTACTTTTTTTTATAGCCCTACAGATACAAAATGTATTGATTCTTTAGTAACACACATGATAGCTACATATTGGAAAACAAACAAGGCCTGGATATGCTAAATCTACACAATTTATCATCACACATAAGCTCTACTAATCTGCTTTAGTCCGGGTTCTTTATCTATAAACCTATGGCACCACTACAGGCATTGGCTTTAAGCACAATTTTCATATGTGTCTCTAACCATTTGTAAAACAGCTCATGGAATATTAGCTGAGAAAATAATGCCACTTCTATTATATTGGTCAGATAGTGGGTACGTAAAAAATATGGGCAAAGAGATAGCGAGCTATGGGAAATTTACTAGGTAAGACTTTTGAACATAACAACACAATTATTGTTATGTTCAAATAAAGGCCTCCTCCTCCCCTTCAGCCTTGCCTCTCCATCTCCAAATTGGTGTCTTTACCAATCTTTTGTGTCACTTATTGTAAATAGCAGCAAATATTAAAGTTCCTATAGCCTAGAACCCCATCATTCGGAAATCCAGTCAGTACAATATTCTTAAAGAAAAAGTTTCAAACCCCTGGCTATCAGATATCACATACTACTCTGGAACATAGAAGTAGAGACTGGTGACAAATTTACCAAAACAAAGTCCCTGTGGAGTCACTGGTCTTAAAGACTAAAAAAACACAGTGAACAACATCACTAAAATGAGGTCAGATGACTTCCTAACCAGCAAATGGTGCCATACTACGACACCTACACAGAATTTTGAAAAAAGCAGATATCTTTATTCCCAATACCTTTCAAGGTTATTGGTCTCTGGCATTTCTCCAAAACAAACATGATACCATCTCACACCACACAATTTTACAGAGAGAGAGAGTGGAGCAATAACATAAGCATTACATCTCTCTTTATTGCCCTGACCAAATCTAGCAAAAGGGACCTACCCTAAGTTATTCTACTACACATGAAGCACCAATATCCAAGGAGGGCCCAGCAACTAAACCAAACAAACCACTTCTGACCAGACATCTCCATTGGAAATTAGATGAACGTAATGGAAATGACACAGTGATATGATAGCAATCTCACCATATCAACAATGTAACTATAATGACTTGAGGTACATATAACTTCAACGTAACAGAATAACATATACAAATATAATTTAAAAATCTAGATAAAATCTCCTTGATTATACACAACCAATCAAAAGCAAATGAGAGGTCAACATTAACATGATTTGTGTGCAAGTTTAAAACAAAATTGAAAACTATACCAAAAATCTCAACTTTTTTACAGTAAACAGGAAAATGCAGATTAATTAATTTAGCCAGAAGAGTACACCCCTTTATAATCTTACTTTTTTTTATAGCCCTACAGATACAAAATGTATTGATTCTTTAGTAACACACATGATAGCTACATATTGGAAAACAAACAAGGCCTGGATATGCTAAATCTACACAATTTATCATCACACATAAGCTCTACTAATCTGCTTCAGTCCGGGTTCTTTATCTATAAACCTATGGCACCACTACAGGCATTGGCTTTAAGCACAATTTTCATATGTGTCTCTAACCATTTGTAAAACAGCTCATGGAATATTAGCTGAGAAAATAATGCCACTTCTATTATATTGGTCAGATAGTGGGTACGTAAAAAATATGGGCAAAGAGATAGCGAGCTATGGGAAATTTACTAGGTAAGACTTTTGAACATAACAACACAATTATTGTTATGTTCAAATAAAGGCCTCCTCCTCCCCTTCAGCCTTGCCTCTCCATCTCCAAATTGGTGTCTTTACCAATCTTTTGTGTCACTTATTGTAAATAGCAGCAAATATTAAAGTTCCTATAGCCTAGAACCCCATCATTCGGAAATCCAGTCAGTACAATATTCTTAAAGAAAAAGTTTCAAACCCCTGGCTATCAGATATCACATACTACTCTGGAACATAGAAGTAGAGACTGGTGACAAATTTACCAAAACAAAGTCCCTGTGGAGTCACTGGTCTCAAAGACTAAAAAAACACAGTGAACAACATCACTAAAATGAGGTCAGATGACGTCCTAACCAGCAAATGGTGCCATACTACGACACCTACACAGAATTTTGAAAAAAGCAGATATCTTTATTCCCAATACCTTTCAAGGTTATTGGTCTCTGGCATTTCTCCAAAACAAACATGATACCATCTCACACCACACAATTTTACAGAGAGAGAGAGAGAGTGGAGCAATAACATAAGCATTACATCTCTCTTTATTGCCCTGACCAAATCTAGCAAAAGGGACCTACCCTAAGTTATTCTACTACACATGAAGCACCAATATCCAAGGAGGGCCCAGCAACTAAACCAAACAAACTACTTCTGACCAGACATCTCCATTGGAAATTAGATGAACGTAATGGAAATGACACAGTGATATGATAGCAATCTCACCATATCAACAATGTAACTATAATGACTTGAGGTACATATAACTTCAACGTAACAGAATAACATAAAATATAGTAACATAATCTAGATAAAATCTCTATGATTATACACAACTGATCAAAACCAAATGAGAGGACAACATTAACATGAAATGTGTGCAAGTATAAAACAAAATTGAAAACTATACCAACAAATCCCAACTTTTTCACAGAAAACAGGAAAACACAGAATTAATTCACCCAGAAGTGTATACCCCTTTACAATCTAGAATTAAAGATAGCGAGCTATGGGAAACTTACTAGATAAGACTTTTGAACATAACAACTCAAGAGTTGTTATGTTCAAATTAAGGCATCCTCCTCCCCTTCAGCCTTGCCTCTCCATCTCCAAAATTGGTGTCTTTACCAATCCTTTGCGTTACTTATTATTAAAAGCAGCAAACAGTAAAGTTTCCATAGCCTAAGACCTCATCATCTAGGAAACCAGTCAGTCCAGAATTCTTGAAAAAATAGTTTCAAATCCCTGCCTATCAGATATCACATACTACTCTGGGACAAATAAGTACAGACTGGTGGCAAATTTACCAAAACCAAGTCCCTATGGAGTCACTGGTTTCAAAGACTAAAATAACATAGTGAACACCATCATGTAAAATAAACTCATATGACTTCCTAACAAGCAAATGGTGCCATACCACGACACCTACATGGAATTTTGAAAAAAGCACGTCTCTATTCCCAATACCTTCCAAGTTTATTGGTCTCGGGCATTTCTCCAAAACAAACATGATACCATCTCAGACCACACAATTGTATCCTGAGAGAGGAGCAATAACTTAAGCATTACAACTCTCTTTATTGCTCTGAACAAATCCAGCTAAAGGGACCTACCCTAAATGATTGCACTACACATGCAGCACCAATATCCAAGAAGGGCCCAATAACTGAACCAAACAAACCACTTCTGACCATACACCTCCATTGGAAATTAGGTGAAAAAAATTGAAATTACACAGTGACTTGATAGCAATTTTATCATATTACCAATGTGACCATCATTATTTGAGGTACATCTAACTTCAACGTAACAGAATAACATATACAAATATAATTAAAAAAATCGAGATAAAATCTCCTTGATTATACACAACCAATCAAAAGCAAATGAGAGGTCAACATTAACATGATTTGTGTGCAAGTTTAAAACAAAATTGAAAACTATACCAAAAATCTCAACTTTTTTACAGTAAACAGGAAAATGCAGATTAATTAATTTAGCCAGAAGAGTACACCCCTTTATAATCTTACTTTTTTTATAGCCCTACAGATACAAAATGTATTGATTCTTTAGTAACACACATGATAGCTACATATTGGAAAACAAACAAGGCCTGGATATCCTAAATCAACACAATTTATCATCACACATAAGCTCTAGTAATCTGCTTCAGTCCAGGTTCTTTATCTATAAACCTATGGCACCATTACGGGCATTGGGTTTAAGCACAATTTTCATATGTGTCTCTAACCATTTGTAAAACAGCTCATGGAATATTAGCTGAGAAAATAATGCCACTTCTATTATATTGGTCAGATAGTGGGTACGTAAAAAATATGGGCAAAGAGATAGCGAGCTATGGGAAATTTACTAGGTAAGACTTTTGAACATAACAACACAATTATTGTTATGTTCAAATAAAGGCCTCCTCCTCCCCTTCAGCCTTGCCTCTCCATCTCCAAATTGGTGTCTTTACCAATCTTTTGTGTCACTTATTGTAAATAGCAGCAAATATTAAAGTTCCTATAGCCTAGAACCCCATCATTCGGAAATCCAGTCAGTACAATATTCTTAAAGAAAAAGTTTCAAACCCCTGGCTATCAGATATCACATACTACTCTGGAACATAGAAGTAGAGACTGGTGACAAATTTACCAAAACAAAGTCCCTGTGGAGTCACTGGTCTCAAAGACTAAAAAAACACAGTGAACAACATCACTAAAATGAGGTCAGATGACTTCCTAACCAGCAAATGGTGCCATACTACGACACCTACACAGAATTTTGAAAAAAGCAGATATCTTTATTCCCAATACCTTTCAAGGTTATTGGTCTCTGGCATTTCTCCAAAACAAACATGATACCATCTCACACCACACAATTTTACAGAGAGAGAGAGAGTGGAGCAATAACATAAGCATTACATCTCTCTTTATTGCCCTGACCAAATCTAGCAAAAGGGACCTACCCTAAGTTATTCTACTACACATGAAGCACCAATATCCAAGGAGGGCCCAGCAACTAAACCAAACAAACCACTTCTGACCAGACATCTCCATTGGAAATTAGATGAACGTAATGGAAATGACACAGTGATATGATAGCAATCTCACCATATCAAAAATGTAACTATAATGACTTGAGGTACATATAACTTCAACGTAACAGAATAACATAAAATATAGTAACATAATCTAGATAAAATCTCTATGATTATACACAACTGATCAAAACCAAATGAGAGGACAACATTAACATGAAATGTGTGCAAGTATAAAACAAAATTGAAAACTATGCCAAAAAATCCCAACTTTTTCACAGAAAACAGGAAAACACAGAATTAATTCACCCAGAAGTGTATACCCCTTTACAATCTAGAATTAAAGATAGCGAGCTATGGGAAACTTACTAGATAAGACTTTTGAACATAACAACACAAGAGTTGTTATGTTCAAATTAAGGCCTCCTCCTCCCCTTCAGCCTTGCCTCTCCATCTCCAAAATTGGTGTCTTTACCAATCCTTTGCGTTACTTATTATTAAAAGCAGCAAACAGTAAAGTTCCCATAGGATAGGACCTCATCATCCAGGAAACGAAGTCAGTCCAGAATTCTTGAAAAAATAGTTTCAAATCCCTGCCTATCAGATATCACATACTACTCTGGGACAAATAAGTACAGACTGGTGGCAAATTTACCAAAACCAAGTCCCTATGGAGTCACTGGTTTCAAAGACTAAAATAACATAGTGAACACCATCATGTAAAATAAACTCATATGACTTCCTAACAAGCAAATGGTGCCATACCACGACACCTACATGGAATTTTGAAAAAAGCACGTCTCTATTCCCAATACCTTCCAAGTTTATTGGTCTCGGGCCTTTCTCCAAAACAAACATGATACCATCTCAGACCACACAATTGTATCCTGAGAGAGGAGCAATAACTTAAGCATTACAACTCTCTTTATTGCTCTGAACAAATCCAGCTAAAGGGACCTACCCTAAATGATTGCACTACACATGCAGCACCAATATCCAAGAAGGGCCCAATAACTGAACCAAACAAACCACTTCTGACCATACACCTCCATTGGAAATTAGGTGAAAAAAATTGAAATTACACAGTGACTTGATAGCAATTTTATCATATTACCAATGTGACCATCATTATTTGAGGTACATCTAACTTCAACGTAACAGAATAACATATACAAATATAATTTAAAAAATCTAGATAAAATCTCCTTGATTATACACAACCAATCAAAAGCAAATGAGAGGTCAACATTAACATGATTTGTGTGCAAGTTTAAAACAAAATTGAAAACTATACCAAAAATCTCAACTTTTTTACAGTAAACAGGAAAATGCAGATTAATTAATTTAGCCAGAAGAGTACACCCCTTTATAATCTTACTTTTTTTATAGCCTTACAGATACAAAATGTATTGATTCTTTAGTAACACACATGATAGCTACATATTGGAAAACAAACAAGGCCTGGATATCCTAAATCTACACAATTTATCATCACACATAAGCTCTACTAATCTGCTTCAGTCCGGGTTCTTTATCTATAAACCTATGGCACCACTACAGGCATTGGCTTTAAGCACAATTTTCATATGTGTCTCTAACCATTTGTAAAACAGCTCATGGAATATTAGCTGAGAAAATAATGCCACTTCTATTATATTGGTCAGATAGTGGGTACGTAAAAAATATGGGCAAAGAGATAGCGAGCTATGGGAAATTTACTAGGTAAGACTTTTGAACATAACAACACAATTATTTTTATGTTCAAATAAAGGCCTCCTCCTCCCCTTCAGCCTTGCCTCTCCATCTCCAAATTGGTGTCTTTACCAATCTTTTGTGTCACTTATTGTAAATAGCAGCAAAAATTAAAGTTCCTATAGCCTAGAACCCCATCATTCGGAAATCCAGTCAGTACAATATTCTTAAAGAAAAAGTTTCAAACCCCTGGCTATCAGATATCACATACTACTCTGGAACATAGAAGTAGAGACTGGTGACAAATTTACCAAAACAAAGTCCCTGTGGAGTCACTGGTCTTAAAGACTAAAAAAACACAGTGAACAACATCACTAAAATGAGGTCAGATGACTTCCTAACCAGCAAATGGTGCCATACTACGACACCTACACAGAATTTTGAAAAAAGCAGATATCTTTATTCCCAATACCTTTCAAGGTTATTGGTCTCTGGCATTTCTCCAAAACAAACATGATACCATCTCACACCACACAATTTTACAGAGAGAGAGAGTGGAGCAATAACATAAGCATTACATCTCTCTTTATTGCCCTGACCAAATCTAGCAAAAGGGACCTACCCTAAGTTATTCTACTACACATGAAGCACCAATATCCAAGGAGGGCCCAGCAACTAAACCAAACAAACCACTTCTGACCAGACATCTCCATTGGAAATTAGATGAACGTAATGGAAATGACACAGTGATATGATAGCAATCTCACCATATCAACAATGTAACTATAATGACTTGAGGTACATATAACTTCAACGTAACAGCATAACATAAAATATAGTAACATAATCTAGATAAAATCTCTATGATTATACACAACTGATCAGAACCAAATGAGAGGACAACATTAACATGAAATGTGTGCAAGTATAAAACAAAATTGAAAACTATACCAAAAAATCCCAACTTTTTCACAGAAAACAGGAAAACACAGAATTAATTCACCCAGAAGTGTATACCCCTTTACAATCTAGAATTAAAGATAGCGAGCTATGGGAAACTTACTAGATAAGACTTTTGAACATAACAACACAAGAGTTGTTATGTTCAAATTAAGGCCTCCTCCTCCCCTTCAGCCTTGCCTCTCCATCTCCAAAATTGGTGTCTTTACCAATCCTTTGCGTTACTTATTATTAAAAGCAACAAACAGTAAAGTTTCCATAGCCTAAGACCTCATCATCTAGGAAACCAGTCAGTCCAGAATTCTTGAAAAAATAGTTTCAAATCCCTGCCTATCAGATATCACATACTACTCTGGGACAAATAAGTACAGACTGGTGGCAAATTTACCAAAACCAAGTCCCTATGGAGTCACTGGTTTCAAAGACTAAAATAACATAGTGAACACCATCATGTAAAATAAACTCATATGACTTCCTAACAAGCAAATGGTGCCATACCACGACACCTACATGGAATTTTGAAAAAAGCACGTCTCTATTCCCAATACCTTCCAAGTTTATTGGTCTCGGGCAGTTCTCCAAAACAAACATGATACCATCTCAGACCACACAATTGTATCCTGAGAGAGGAGCAATAACTTAAGCATTACAACTCTCTTTATTGCTCTGAACAAATCCAGCTAAAGGGACCTACCCTAAATTATTGCACTACACATGCAGCACCAATATCCAAGAAGGGCCCAATAACTGAACCAAACAAACCACTTCTGACCATACACCTCCATTGGAAATTAGGTGAAAAAAATTGAAATTACACAGTGACTTGATAGCAATTTTATCATATTACCAATGTGACCATCATTATTTGAGGTACATCTAACTTCAACGTAACAGAATAACATATACAAATATAATTTAAAAAATCTAGATAAAATCTCCTTGATTATACACAACCAATCAAAAGCAAATGAGAGGTCAACATTAACATGATTTATGTGCAAGTTTAAAACAAAATTGAAAACTATACCAAAAATCTCAACTTTTTTACAGTAAACAGGAAAATGCAGATTAATTAATTTAGCCAGAAGAGTACACCCCTTTATAATCTTACTTTTTTTATAGCCCTACAGATACAAAATGTATTGATTCTTTAGTAACACACATGATAGCTACATATTGGAAAACAAACAAGGCCTGGATATCCTAAATCTACACAATTTATCATCACACATAAGCTCTACTAATCTGCTTCAGTCCGGGTTCTTTATCTATAAACCTATGGCACCACTACAGGCATTGGCTTTAAGCACAATTTTCATATGTGTCTCTAACCATTTGTAAAACAGCTCATGGAATATTAGCTGAGAAAATAATGCCACTTCTATTATATTGGTCAGATAGTGGGTACGTAAAAAATATGGGCAAAGAGATAGCGAGCTATGGGAAATTTACTAGGTAAGACTTTTGAACATAACAACACAATTATTGTTATGTTCAAATAAAGGCCTCCTCCTCCCCTTCAGCCTTGCCTCTCCATCTCCAAATTGGTGTCTTTACCAATCTTTTGTGTCACTTATTGTAAATAGCAGCAAATATTAAAGTTCCTATAGCCTAGAACCCCATCATTCGGAAATCAAGTCAGTACAATATTCTTAAAGAAAAAGTTTCAAACCCCTGGCTATCAGATATCACATACTACTCTGGAACATAGAAGTAGAGACTGGTGACAAATTTACCAACACAAAGTCCCTGTGGAGTCACTGGTCTCAAAGACTAAAAAAACACAGTGAACAACATCACTAAAATGAGGTCAGATGACTTCCTAACCAGCAAATGGTGCCATACTACGACACCTACACAGAATTTTGAAAAAAGCAGATATCTTTATTCCCAATACCTTTCAAGGTTATTGGTCTCTGGCATTTCTCCAAAACAAACATGATACCATCTCACACCACACAATTTTACAGAGAGAGAGAGAGAGTGGAGCAATAACATAAGCATTACATCTCTCTTTATTGCCCTGACCAAATCTAGCAAAAGGGACCTACCCTAAGTTATTCTACTACACATGAAGCACCAATATCCAAGGAGGGCCCAGCAACTAAACCAAACAAACCACTTCTGACCAGACATCTCCATTGGAAATTAGATGAACGTAATGGAAATGACACAGTGATATGATAGCAATCTCACCATATCAACAATGTAACTATAATGACTTGAGGTACATATAACTTCAACGTAACAGAATAACATAAAATATAGTAACATAATCTAGATAAAATCTCTATGATTATACACAACTGATCAAAACCAAATGAGAGGACAACATTAACATGAAATGTGTGCAAGTATAAAACAAAATTGAAAACTATACCAAAAAATCCCAACTTTTTCACAGAAAACAGGAAAACACAGAATTAATTCACCCAGAAGTGTATACCCCTTTACAATCTAGAATTAAAGATAGCGAGCTATGGGAAACTTACTAGATAAGACTTTTGAACATAACAACACAAGAGTTGTTATGTTCAAATTAAGGCCTCCTCCTCCCCTTCAGCCTTGCCTCTCCATCTCCATCTCCAAAATTGGTTTGCGTTACTTATTATTAAAAGCAGCAAACAGTAAAGTTTCCATAGCCTAAGACCTCATCATCCAGGAAACCAGTCAGTCCAGAATTCTTGAAGAAATAGTTTCAAATCCCTGCCTTTTAGATATCACATACTACTCTGGGACAAATAAGTACAGACTGGTGGCAAATTTACCAAAACCAAGTCCCTATGGAGTCACTGGTTTCAAAGACTAAAATAACATAGTGAACACCATCATGTAAAATAAACTCATATGACTTCCTAACAAGCAAATGGTGCCATACCACGACACCTACATGGAATTTTGAAAAAAGCACGTCTCTATTCCCAATACCCTCCAAGTTTATTGGTCTCGGGCATTTCTCCAAAACAAACATGATACCATCTCAGACCACACAATTGTATCCTGAGAGAGGAGCAATAACTTAAGCATTACAACTCTCTTTATTGCTCTGAACAAATCCAGCTAAAGGGACCTACCCTAAATTATTGCACTACACATGCAGCACCAATATCCAAGAAGGGCCCAATAACTGAACCAAACAAACCACTTCTGACCATACACCTCCATTGGAAATTAGGTGAAAAAAATTGAAATTACACAGTGACTTGATAGCAATTTTATCATATTACCAATGTGACCATCATTATTTGAGGTACATCTAACTTCAACGTAACAGAATAACATATACAAATATAATTTAAAAAATCTAGATAAAATCTCCTTGATTATACACAACCAATCAAAAGCAAATGAGAGGTCAACATTAACATGATTTGTGTGCAAGTTTAAAACAAAATTGAAAACTATACCAAAAATCTCAACTTTTTTACAGTAAACAGGAAAATGCAGATTAATTAATTTAGCCAGAAGAGTACACCCCTTTATAATCTTACTTTTTTTTATAGCCCTACAGATACAAAATGTATTGATTCTTTAGTAACACACATGATAGCTACATATTGGAAAACAAACAAGGCCTGGATATCCTAAATCAACACAATTTATCATCACACATAAGCTCTAGTAATCTGCTTCAGTCCGGGTTCTTTATCTATAAACCTATGGCACCACTACGGGCATTGGCTTTAAGCACAATTTTCATATGTGTCTCTAACCATTTGTAAAACAGCTCATGGAATATTAGCTGAGAAAATAATGCTACTTCTGTTATATTGGTCAGATAGTGGGTACGTAAAAAATATGGGCAAAGAGATAGCGAGCTATGGGAAATTTACTAGGTAAGACTTTTGAACATAACAACACAATTATTGTTATGTTCAAATAAAGGCCTCCTCCTCCCCTTCAGCCTTGCCTCTCCATCTCCAAATTGGTGTCTTTACCAATCTTTTGTGTCACTTATTGTAAATAGCAGCAAATATTAAAGTTCCTATAGCCTAGAACCCCATCATTCGGAAATCCAGTCAGTACAATATTCTTAAAGAAAAAGTTTCAAACCCCTGGCTATCAGATATCACATACTACTCTGGAACATAGAAGTAGAGACTGGTGACAAATTTACCAAAACAAAGTCCCTGTGGAGTCACTGGTCTCAAAGACTAAAAAAACACAGTGAACAACATCACTAAAATGAGGTCAGATGACTTCCTAACCAGCAAATGGTGCCATACTACGACACCTACACAGAATTTTGAAAAAAGCAGATATCTTTATTCCCAATACCTTTCAAGGTTATTGGTCTCTGGCATTTCTCCAAAACAAACATGATACCATCTCACACCACACAATTTTACAGAGAGAGAGAGTGGAGCAATAACATAAGCATTACATCTCTCTTTATTGCCCTGACCAAATCTAGCAAAAGGGACCTACCCTAAGTTATTCTACTACACATGAAGCACCAATATCCAAGGAGGGCCCAGCAACTAAACCAAACAAACCACTTCTGACCAGACATCTCCATTGGAAATTAGATGAACGTAATGGAAATGACACAGTGATATGATAGCAATCTCACCATATCAACAATGTAACTATAATGACTTGAGGTACATATAACTTCAACGTAACAGAATAACATAAAATATAGTAACATAATCTAGATAAAATCTCTATGATTATACACAACTGATCAGAACCAAATGAGAGGACAACATTAACATGAAATGTGTGCAAGTATAAAACAAAATTGAAAACTATACCAAAAAATCCCAACTTTTTCACAGAAAACAGGAAAACACAGAATTAATTCACCCAGAAGTGTATACCCCTTTACAATCTAGAATTAAAGATAGCGAGCCATGGGAAACTTACTAGATAAGACTTTTGAACATAACAACACAAGAGTTGTTATGTTCAAATTAAGGCCTCCTCCTCCCCTTCAGCCTTGCCTCTCCATCTCCAAAATTGGTGTCTTTACCAATCCTTTGCGTTACTTATTATTAAAAGCAGCAAACAGTAAAGTTTCCATAGCCTAAGACCTCATCATCTAGGAAACCAGTCAGTCCAGAATTCTTGAAAAAATAGTTTCAAATCCCTGCCTATCAGATATCACATACTACTCTGGGACAAATAAGTCAGATGACTTCCTAACCAGCAAATGGTGCCATACTACGACACCTACACAGAATTTTGAAAAAAGCAGATATCTTTATTCCCAATACCTTTCAAGGTTATTGGTCTCTGGCATTTCTCCAAAACAAACATGATACCATCTCACACCACACAATTTTACAGAGAGAGAGAGAGAGTGGAGCAATAACATAAGCATTACATCTCTCTTTATTGCCCTGACCAAATCTAGCAAAAGGGACCTACCCTAAGTTATTCTACTACACATGAAGCACCAATATCCAAGGAGGGCCCAGCAACTAAACCAAACAAACCACTTCTGACCAGACATCTCCATTGGAAATTAGATGAACGTAATGGAAATGACACAGTGATATGATAGCAATCTCACCATATCAACAATGTAACTATAATGACTTGAGGTACATATAACTTCAACGTAACAGAATAACATAAAATATAGTAACATAATCTAGATAAAATCTCTATGATTATACACAACTGATCAAAACCAAATGAGAGGACAACATTAACATGAAATGTGTGCAAGTATAAAACAAAATTGAAAACTATACCAAAAAATCCCAACTTTTTCACAGAAAACAGGAAAACACAGAATTAATTCACCCAGAAGTGTATACCCCTTTACAATCTAGAATTAAAGATAGCGAGCTATGGGAAACTTACTAGATAAGACTTTTGAACATAACAACACAAGAGTTGTTATGTTCAAATTAAGGCCTCCTCCTCCCCTTCAGCCTTGCCTCTCCATCTCCATCTCCAAAATTGGTGTCTTTACCAATCCTTTGCGTTACTTATTATTAAAAGCAGCAAACAGTAAAGTTTCCATAGCCTAAGACCTCATCATCCAGGAAACCAGTCAGTCCAGAATTCTTGAAAAAATAGTTTCAAATCCCTGCCTATCAGATATCACATACTACTCTGGTACAAATAAGTACAGACTGGTGGCAAATTTACCAAAACCAAGTCCCTATGGAGTCACTGGTTTCAAAGACTAAAATAACATAGTGAACACCATCATGTAAAATAAACTCATATGACTTCCTAACAAGCAAATGGTGCCATACCTCGACACCTACATGGAATTTTGAAAAAAGCACGTCTCTATTCCCAATACCTTCCAAGTTTATTGGTCTCGGGCATTTCTCCAAAACAAACATGATACCATCTCAGACCACACAATTGTATCCTGAGAGAGGAGCAATAACTTAAGCATTACAACTCTCTTTATTGCTCTGAACAAATCCAGCTAAAGGGACCTACCCTAAATTATTGCACTACACATGCAGCACCAATATCCAAGAAGGGCCCAATAACTGAACCAAACAAACCACTTCTGACCATACACCTCCATTGGAAATTAGGTGAAAAAAATTGAAATTACACAGTGACTTGATAGCAATTTTATCATATTACCAATGTGACCATCATTATTTGAGGTACATCTAACTTCAACGTAACAGAATAACATATACAAATATAATTTAAAAAATCTAGATAAAATCTCCTTGATTATACACAACCAATCAAAAGCAAATGAGAGGTCAACATTAACATGATTTGTGTGCAAGTTTAAAACAAAATTGAAAACTATACCAAAAATCTCAACTTTTTTACAGTAAACAGGAAAATGCAGATTAATTAATTTAGCCAGAAGAGTACACCCCTTTATAATCTTACTTTTTTTTATAGCCCTACAGATACAAAATGTATTGATTCTTTAGTAACACACATGATAGCTACATATTGGAAAACAAACAAGGCCTGGATATCCTAAATCTACACAATTTATCATCACACATAAGCTCTACTAATCTGCTTCAGTCCGGGTTCTTTATCTATAAACCTATGGCACCACTACAGGCATTGGCTTTAAGCACAATTTTCATATGTGTCTCTAACCATTTGTAAAACAGCTCATGGAATATTAGCTGAGAAAATAATGCCACTTCTATTATATTGGTCAGATAGTGGGTACGTAAAAAATATGGGCAAAGAGATAGCGAGCTATGGGAAATTTACTAGGTAAGACTTTTGAACATAACAACACAATTATTGTTATGTTCAAATAAAGGCCTCCTCCTCCCCTTCAGCCTTGCCTCTCCATCTCCAAATTGGTGTCTTTACCAATCTTTTGTGTCACTTATTGTAAATAGCAGCAAATATTAAAGTTCCTATAGCCTAGAACCCCATCATTCGGAAATCCAGTCAGTACAATATTCTTAAAGAAAAAGTTTCAAACCCCTGGCTATCAGATATCACATACTACTCTGGAACATAGAAGTAGAGACTGGTGACAAATGTACCAAAACAAAGTCCCTGTGGAGTCACTGGTCTCAAAGACTAAAAAAACACAGTGAACAACATCACTAAAATGAGGTCAGATGACTTCCTAACCAGCAAATGGTGCCATACTACGACACCTACACAGAATTTTGAAAAAAGCAGATATCTTTATTCCCAATACCTTTCAAGGTTATTGGTCTCTGGCATTTCTCCAAAACAAACATGATACCATCTCACACCACACAATTTTACAGAGAGAGAGAGTGGAGCAATAACATAAGCATTACATCTCTCTTTATTGCCCTGACCAAATCTAGCAAAAGGGACCTACCCTAAGTTATTCTACTACACATGAAGCACCAATATCCAAGGAGGGCCCAGCAACTAAACCAAACAAACCACTTCTGACCAGACATCTCCATTGGAAATTAGATGAACGTAATGGAAATGACACAGTGATATGATAGCAATCTCACCATATCAACAATGTAACTATAATGACTTGAGGTACATATAACTTCAACGTAACAGAATAACATATACAAATATAATTTAAAAATCTAGATAAAATCTCCTTGATTATACACAACCAATCAAAAGCAAATGAGAGGTCAACATTAACATGATTTGTGTGCAAGTTTAAAACAAAATTGAAAACTATACCAAAAATCTCAACTTTTTTACAGTAAACAGGAAAATGCAGATTAATTAATTTAGCCAGAAGAGTACACCCCTTTATAATCTTACTTTTTTTTATAGCCCTACAGATACAAAATGTATTGATTCTTTAGTAACACACATGATAGCTACATATTGGAAAACAAACAAGGCCTGGATATGCTAAATCTACACAATTTATCATCACACATAAGCTCTACTAATCTGCTTCAGTCCGGGTTCTTTATCTATAAACCTATGGCACCACTACAGGCATTGGCTTTAAGCACAATTTTCATATGTGTCTCTAACCATTTGTAAAACAGCTCATGGAATATTAGCTGAGAAAATAATGCCACTTCTATTATATTGGTCAGATAGTGGGTACGTAAAAAATATGGGCAAAGAGATAGCGAGCTATGGGAAATTTACTAGGTAAGACTTTTGAACATAACAACACAATTATTGTTATGTTCAAATAAAGGCCTCCTCCTCCCCTTCAGCCTTGCCTCTCCATCTCCAAATTGGTGTCTTTACCAATCTTTTGTGTAACTTATTGTAAATAGCAGCAAATATTAAAGTTCCTATAGCCTAGAACCCCATCATTCGGAAATCCAGTCAGTACAATATTCTTAAAGAAAAAGTTTCAAACCCCTGGCTATCAGATATCACATACTACTCTGGAACATAGAAGTAGAGACTGGTGACAAATTTACCAAAACAAAGTCCCTGTGGAGTCACTGGTCTCAAAGACTAAAAAAACACAGTGAACAACATCACTAAAATGAGGTCAGATGACGTCCTAACCAGCAAATGGTGCCATACTACGACACCTACACAGAATTTTGAAAAAAGCAGATATCTTTATTCCCAATACCTTTCAAGGTTATTGGTCTCTGGCATTTCTCCAAAACAAACATGATACCATCTCACACCATACAATTTTACAGAGAGAGAGAGAGAGTGGAGCAATAACATAAGCATTACATCTCTCTTTATTGCCCTGACCAAATCTAGCAAAAGGGACCTACCCTAAGTTATTCTACTACACATGAAGCACCAATATCCAAGGAGGGCCCAGCAACTAAACCAAACAAACTACTTCTGACCAGACATCTCCATTGGAAATTAGATGAACGTAATGGAAATGACACAGTGATATGATAGCAATCTCACCATATCAACAATGTAACTATAATGACTTGAGGTACATATAACTTCAACGTAACAGAATAACATAAAATATAGTAACATAATCTAGATAAAATCTCTATGATTATACACAACTGATCAAAACCAAATGAGAGGACAACATTAACATGAAATGTGTGCAAGTATAAAACAAAATTAAAAACTATACCAACAAATCCCAACTTTTTCACAGAAAACAGGAAAACACAGAATTAATTCACCCAGAAGTGTATACCCCTTTACAATCTAGAATTAAAGATAGCGAGCTATGGGAAACTTACTAGATAAGACTTTTGAACATAACAACTCAAGAGTTGTTATGTTCAAATTAAGGCATCCTCCTCCCCTTCAGCCTTGCCTCTCCATCTCCAAAATTGGTGTCTTTACCAATCCTTTGCGTTACTTATTATTAAAAGCAGCAAACAGTAAAGTTTCCATAGCCTAAGACCTCATCATCCAGGAAACCAGTCAGTCCAGAATTCTTGAAAAAATAGTTTCAAATCCCTGCCTATCAGATATCACATACTACTCTGGGACAAATAAGTACAGACTGGTGGCAAATTTACCAAAACCAAGTCCCTATGGAGTCACTGGTTTCAAAGACTAAAATAACATAGTGAACACCATCATGTAAAATAAACTCATATGACTTCCTAACAAGCAAATGGTGCCATACCACGACACCTACATGGAATTTTGAAAAAAGCACGTCTCTATTCCCAATACCTTCCAAGTTTATTGGTCTCGGGCATTTCTCCAAAACAAACATGATACCATCTCAGACCACACAATTGTATCCTGAGAGAGGAGCAATAACTTAAGCATTACAACTCTCTTTATTGCTCTGAACAAATCCAGCTAAAGGGACCTACCCTAAATGATTGCACTACACATGCAGCACCAATATCCAAGAAGGGCCCAATAACTGAACCAAACAAACCACTTCTGACCATACACCTCCATTGGAAATTAGGTGAAAAAAATTGAAATTACACAGTGACTTGATAGCAATTTTATCATATTACCAATGTGACCATCATTATTTGAGGTACATCTAACTTCAACGTAACAGAATAACATATACAAATATAATTAAAAAAATCGAGATAAAATCTCCTTGATTATACACAACCAATCAAAAGCAAATGAGAGGTCAACATTAACATGATTTGTGTGCAAGTTTAAAACAAAATTGAAAACTATACCAAAAATCTCAACTTTTTTACAGTAAACAGGAAAATGCAGATTAATTAATTTAGCCAGAAGAGTACACCCCTTTATAATCTTACTTTTTTTATAGCCCTACAGATACAAAATGTATTGATTCTTTAGTAACACACATGATAGCTACATATTGGAAAACAAACAAGGCCTGGATATCCTAAATCAACACAATTTATCATCACACATAAACTCTAGTAATCTGCTTCAGTCCAGGTTCTTTATCTATAAACCTATGGCACCACTACGGGCATTGGCTTTAAGCACAATTTTCATATGTGTCTCTAACCATTTGTAAAACAGCTCATGGAATATTAGCTGAGAAAATAATGCCACTTCTATTATATTGGTGAGATAGTGGGTACGTAAAAAATATGGGCAAAGAGATAGCGAGCTATGGGAAATTTACTAGGTAAGACTTTTGAACATAACAACACAATTATTGTTATGTTCAAATAAAGGCCTCCTCCTCCCCTTCAGCCTTGCCTCTCCATCTCCAAATTGGTGTCTTTACCAATCTTTTGTGTCACTTATTGTAAATAGCAGCAAATATTAAAGTTCCTATAGCCTAGAACCCCATCATTCGGAAATCCAGTCAGTACAATATTCTTAAAGAAAAAGTTTCAAACCCCTGGCTATCAGATATCACATACTACTCTGGAACATAGAAGTAGAGACTGGTGACAAATTTACCAAAACAAAGTCCCTGTGGAGTCACTGGTCTCAAAGACTAAAAAAACACAGTGAACAACATCACTAAAATGAGGTCAGATGACTTCCTAACCAGCAAATGGTGCCATACTACGACACCTACACAGAATTTTGAAAAAAGCAGATATCTTTATTCCCAATACCTTTCAAGGTTATTGGTCTCTGGCATTTCTCCAAAACAAACATGATACCATCTCACACCACACAATTTTACAGAGAGAGAGAGTGGAGCAATAACATAAGCATTACATCTCTCTTTATTGCCCTGACCAAATCTAGCAAAAGGGACCTACCCTAAGTTATTCTACTACACATGAAGCACCAATATCCAAGGAGGGCCCAGCAACTAAACCAAACAAACCACTTCTGACCAGACATCTCCATTGGAAATTAGATGAACGTAATGGAAATGACACAGTGATATGATAGCAATCTCACCATATCAACAATGTAACTATAATGACTTGAGGTACATATAACTTCAACGTAACAGAATAACATATACAAATATAATTTAAAAATCTAGATAAAATCTCCTTGATTATACACAACCAATCAAAAGCAAATGAGAGGTCAACATTAACATGATTTGTGTGCAAGTTTAAAACAAAATTGAAAACTATACCAAAAATCTCAACTTTTTTACAGTAAACAGGAAAATGCAGATTAATTAATTTAGCCAGAAGAGTACACCCCTTTATAATCTTACTTTTTTTTATAGCCCTACAGATACAAAATGTATTGATTCTTTAGTAACACACATGATAGCTACATATTGGAAAACAAACAAGGCCTGGATATGCTAAATCTACACAATTTATCATCACACATAAGCTCTACTAATCTGCTTCAGTCCGGGTTCTTTATCTATAAACCTATGGCACCACTACAGGCATTGGCTTTAAGCACAATTTTCATATGTGTCTCTAACCATTTGTAAAACAGCTCATGGAATATTAGCTGAGAAAATAATGCCACTTCTATTATATTGGTCAGATAGTGGGTACGTAAAAAATATGGGCAAAGAGATAGCGAGCTATGGGAAATTTACTAGGTAAGACTTTTGAACATAACAACACAATTATTGTTATGTTCAAATAAAGGCCTCCTCCTCCCCTTCAGCCTTGCCTCTCCATCTCCAAATTGGTGTCTTTACCAATCTTTTGTGTCACTTATTGTAAATAGCAGCAAATATTAAAGTTCCTATAGCCTAGAACCCCATCATTCGGAAATCCAGTCAGTACAATATTCTTAAAGAAAAAGTTTCAAACCCCTGGCTATCAGATATCACATACTACTCTGGAACATAGAAGTAGAGACTGGTGACAAATTTACCAAAACAAAGTCCCTGTGGAGTCACTGGTCTCAAAGACTAAAAAAACACAGTGAACAACATCACTAAAATGAGGTCAGATGACGTCCTAACCAGCAAATGGTGCCATACTACGACACCTACACAGAATTTTGAAAAAAGCAGATATCTTTATTCCCAATACCTTTCAAGGTTATTGGTCTCTGGCATTTCTCCAAAACAAACATGATACCATCTCACACCACACAATTTTACAGAGAGAGAGAGAGAGTGGAGCAATAACATAAGCATTACATCTCTCTTTATTGCCCTGACCAAATCTAGCAAAAGGGACCTACCCTAAGTTATTCTACTACACATGAAGCACCAATATCCAAGGAGGGCCCAGCAACTAAACCAAACAAACTACTTCTGACCAGACATCTCCATTGGAAATTAGATGAACGTAATGGAAATGACACAGTGATATGATAGCAATCTCACCATATCAACAATGTAACTATAATGACTTGAGGTACATATAACTTCAACGTAACAGAATAACATAAAATATAGTAACATAATCTAGATAAAATCTCTATGATTATACACAACTGATCAAAACCAAATGAGAGGACAACATTAACATGAAATGTGTGCAAGTATAAAACAAAATTGAAAACTATACCAACAAATCCCAACTTTTTCACAGAAAACAGGAAAACACAGAATTAATTCACCCAGAAGTGTATACCCCTTTACAATCTAGAATTAAAGATAGCGAGCTATGGGAAACTTACTAGATAAGACTTTTGAACATAACAACTCAAGAGTTGTTATGTTCAAATTAAGGCATCCTCCTCCCCTTCAGCCTTGCCTCTCCATCTCCAAAATTGGTGTCTTTACCAATCCTTTGCGTTACTTATTATTAAAAGCAGCAAACAGTAAAGTTTCCATAGCCTAAGACCTCATCATCTAGGAAACCAGTCAGTCCAGAATTCTTGAAAAAATAGTTTCAAATCCCTGCCTATCAGATATAACATACTACTCTGGGACAAATAAGTACAGACTGGTGGCAAATTTACCAAAACCAAGTCCCTATGGAGTCACTGGTTTCAAAGACTAAAATAACATAGTGAACACCATCATGTAAAATAAACTCATATGACTTCCTAACAAGCAAATGGTGCCATACCACGACACCTACATGGAATTTTGAAAAAAGCACGTCTCTATTCCCAATACCTTCCAAGTTTATTGGTCTCGGGCATTTCTCCAAAACAAACATGATACCATCTCAGACCACACAATTGTATCCTGAGAGAGGAGCAATAACTTAAGCATTACAACTCTCTTTATTGCTCTGAACAAATCCAGCTAAAGGGACCTACCCTAAATGATTGCACTACACATGCAGCACCAATATCCAAGAAGGGCCCAATAACTGAACCAAACAAACCACTTCTGACCATACACCTCCATTGGAAATTAGGTGAAAAAAATTGAAATTACACAGTGACTTGATAGCAATTTTATCATATTACCAATGTGACCATCATTATTTGAGGTACATCTAACTTCAACGTAACAGAATAACATATACAAATATAATTAAAAAAATCGAGATAAAATCTCCTTGATTATACACAACCAATCAAAAGCAAATGAGAGGTCAACATTAACATGATTTGTGTGCAAGTTTAAAACAAAATTGAAAACTATACCAAAAATCTCAACTTTTTTACAGTAAACAGGAAAATGCAGATTAATTAATTTAGCCAGAAGAGTACACCCCTTTATAATCTTACTTTTTTTATAGCCCTACAGATACAAAATGTATTGATTCTTTAGTAACACACATGATAGCTACATATTGGAAAACAAACAAGGCCTGGATATCCTAAATCAACACAATTTATCATCACACATAAGCTCTAGTAATCTGCTTCAGTCCAGGTTCTTTATCTATAAACCTATGGCACCACTACGGGCATTGGCTTTAAGCACAATTTTCATATGTGTCTCTAACCATTTGTAAAACAGCTCATGGAATATTAGCTGAGAAAATAATGCCACTTCTATTATATTGGTGAGATAGTGGGTACGTAAAAAATATGGGCAAAGAGATAGCGAGCTATGGGAAATTTACTAGGTAAGACTTTTGAACATAACAACACAATTATTGTTATGTTCAAATAAAGGCCTCCTCCTCCCCTTCAGCCTTGCCTCTCCATCTCCAAATTGGTGTCTTTACCAATCTTTTGTGTCACTTATTGTAAATAGCAGCAAATATTAAAGTTCCTATAGCCTAGAACCCCATCATTCGGAAATCCAGTCAGTACAATATTCTTAAAGAAAAAGTTTCAAACCCCTGGCTATCAGATATCACATACTACTCTGGAACATAGAAGTAGAGACTGGTGACAAATTTACCAAAACAAAGTCCCTGTGGAGTCACTGGTCTCAAAGACTAAAAAAACACAGTGAACAACATCACTAAAATGAGGTCAGATGACTTCCTAACCAGCAAATGGTGCCATACTACGACACCTACACAGAATTTTGAAAAAAGCAGATATCTTTATTCCCAATACCTTTCAAGGTTATTGGTCTCTGGCATTTCTCCAAAACAAACATGATACCATCTCACACCACACAATTTTACAGAGAGAGAGAGAGTGGAGCAATAACATAAGCATTACATCTCTCTTTATTGCCCTGACCAAATCTAGCAAAAGGGACCTACCCTAAGTTATTCTACTACACATGAAGCACCAATATCCAAGGAGGGCCCAGCAACTAAACCAAACAAACCACTTCTGACCAGACATCTCCATTGGAAATTAGATGAACGTAATGGAAATGACACAGTGATATGATAGCAATCTCACCATATCAACAATGTAACTATAATGACTTGAGGTACATATAACTTCAACGTAACAGAATAACATAAAATATAGTAACATAATCTAGATAAAATCTCTATGATTATACACAACTGATCAAAACCAAATGAGAGGACAACATTAACATGAAATGTGTGCAAGTATAAAACAAAATTGAAAACTATACCAAAAAATCCCAACTTTTTCACAGAAAACAGGAAAACACAGAATTAATTCACCCAGAAGTGTATACCCCTTTACAATCTAGAATTAAAGATAGCGAGCTATGGGAAACTTACTAGATAAGACTTTTGAACATAACAACACAAGAGTTGTTATGTTCAAATTAAGGCCTCCTCCTCCCCTTCAGCCTTGCCTCTCCATCTCCAAAATTGGTGTCTTTACCAATCCTTTGCGTTACTTATTATTAAAAGCAGCAAACAGTAAAGTTCCCATAGGATAGGACCTCATCATCCAGGAAACGAAGTCAGTCCAGAATTCTTGAAAAAATAGTTTCAAATCCCTGCCTATCAGATATCACATACTACTCTGGGACAAATAAGTACAGACTGGTGGCAAATTTACCAAAACCAAGTCCCTATGGAGTCACTGGTTTCAAAGACTAAAATAACATAGTGAACACCATCATGTAAAATAAACTCATATGACTTCCTAATAAGCAAATGGTGCCATACCACGACGACTACATGGAATTTTGAAAAAAGCACGTCTCTATTCCCAATACCTTCCAAGTTTATTGGTCTCGGGCCTTTCTCCAAAACAAACATGATACCATCTCAGACCACACAATTGTATCCTGAGAGAGGAGCAATAACTTAAGCATTACAACTCTCTTTATTGCTCTGAACAAATCCAGCTAAAGGGACCTACCCTAAATGATTGCACTACACATGCAGCACCAATATCCAAGAAGGGCCCAATAACTGAACCAAACAAACCACTTCTGACCATACACCTCCATTGGAAATTAGGTGAAAAAAATTGAAATTACACAGTGACTTGATAGCAATTTTATCATATTACCAATGTGACCATCATTATTTGAGGTACATCTAACTTCAACGTAACAGAATAACATATACAAATATAATTTAAAAAATCTAGATAAAATCTCCTTGATTATACACAACCAATCAAAAGCAAATGAGAGGTCAACATTAACATGATTTGTGTGCAAGTTTAAAACAAAATTGAAAACTATACCAAAAATCTCAACTTTTTTACAGTAAACAGGAAAATGCAGATTAATTAATTTAGCCAGAAGAGTACACCCCTTTATAATCTTACTTTTTTTATAGCCTTACAGATACAAAATGTATTGATTCTTTAGTAACACACATGATAGCTACATATTGGAAAACAAACAAGGCCTGGATATCCTAAATCTACACAATTTATCATCACACATAAGCTCTACTAATCTGCTTCAGTCCGGGTTCTTTATCTATAAACCTATGGCACCACTACAGGCATTGGCTTTAAGCACAATTTTCATATGTGTCTCTAACCATTTGTAAAACAGCTCATGGAATATTAGCTGAGAAAATAATGCCACTTCTATTATATTGGTCAGATAGTGGGTACGTAAAAAATATGGGCAAAGAGATAGCGAGCTATGGGAAATTTACTAGGTAAGACTTTTGAACATAACAACACAATTATTTTTATGTTCAAATAAAGGCCTCCTCCTCCCCTTCAGCCTTGCCTCTCCATCTCCAAATTGGTGTCTTTACCAATCTTTTGTGTCACTTATTGTAAATAGCAGCAAAAATTAAAGTTCCTATAGCCTAGAACCTCCATCATTCGGAAATCCAGTCAGTACAATATTCTTAAAGAAAAAGTTTCAAACCCCTGGCTATCAGATATCACATACTACTCTGGAACATAGAAGTAGAGACTGGTGACAAATTTACCAAAACAAAGTCCCTGTGGAGTCACTGGTCTTAAAGACTAAAAAAACACAGTGAACAACATCACTAAAATGAGGTCAGATGACTTCCTAACCAGCAAATGGTGCCATACTACGACACCTACACAGAATTTTGAAAAAAGCAGATATCTTTATTCCCAATACCTTTCAAGGTTATTGGTCTCTGGCATTTCTCCAAAACAAACATGATACCATCTCACACCACACAATTTTACAGAGAGAGAGAGTGGAGCAATAACATAAGCATTACATCTCTCTTTATTGCCCTGACCAAATCTAGCAAAAGGGACCTACCCTAAGTTATTCTACTACACATGAAGCACCAATATCCAAGGAGGGCCCAGCAACTAAACCAAACAAACCACTTCTGACCAGACATCTCCATTGGAAATTAGATGAACGTAATGGAAATGACACAGTGATATGATAGCAATCTCACCATATCAACAATGTAACTATAATGACTTGAGGTACATATAACTGCAACGTAACAGAATAACATAAAATATAGTAACATAATCTAGATAAAATCTCTATGATTATACACAACTGATCAAAACCAAATGAGAGGACAACATTAACATGAAATGTGTGCAAGTATAAAACAAAATTGAAAACTATACCAAAAAATCCCAACTTTTTCACAGAAAACAGGAAAACACAGAATTAATTCACCCAGAAGTGTATACCCCTTTACAATCTAGAATTAAAGATAGCGAGCTATGGGAAACTTACTAGATAAGACTTTTGAACATAACAACACAAGAGTTGTTATGTTCAAATTAAGGCCTCCTCCTCCCCTTCAGCCTTGCCTCTCCATCTCCAAAATTGGTGTCTTTACCAATCCTTTGCGTTACTTATTATTAAAAGCAGCAAACAGTAAAGTTTCCATAGCCTAAGACCTCATCATCCAGGAAACCAGTCAGTCCAGAATTCTTGAAAAAATAGTTTCAAATCACTGCCTATCAGATATCACATACTACTCTGGGACAAATAAGTACAGACTGGTGGCAAATTTACCAAAACCAAGTCCCTATGGAGTCACTGGTTTCAAAGACTAAAATAACATAGTGAACACCATCATGTAAAATAAACTCATATGACTTCCTAACAAGCAAATGGTGCCATACCACGACACCTACATGGAATTTTGAAAAAAGCACGTCTCTATTCCCAATACCTTCCAAGTTTATTGGTCTCGGGCATTTCTCCAAAACAAACATGATACCATCTCAGACCACACAATTGTATCCTGAGAGAGGAGCAATAACTTAAGCATTACAACTCTCTTTATTGCTCTGAACAAATCCAGCTAAAGGGACCTACCCTAAATGATTGCACTACACATGCAGCACCAATATCCAAGAAGGGCCCAATAACTGAACCAAACAAACCACTTCTGACCATACACCTCCATTGGAAATTAGGTGAAAAAAATTGAAATTACACAGTGACTTGATAGCAATTTTATCATATTACCAATGTGACCATCATTATTTGAGGTACATCTAACTTCAACGTAACAGAATAACATATACAAATATAATTTAAAAAATCTAGATAAAATCTCCTTGATTATACACAACCAATCAAAAGCAAATGAGAGGTCAACATTAACATGATTTGTGTGCAAGTTTAAAACAAAATTGAAAACTATACCAAAAATCTCAACTTTTTTACAGTAAACAGGAAAATGCAGATTAATTAATTTAGCCAGAAGAGTACACCCCTTTATAATCTTACTTGTTTTTATAGCCTTACAGATACAAAATGTATTGATTCTTTAGTAACACACATGATAGCTAGATATTGGAAAACAAACAAGGCCTGGATATCCTAAATCTACACAATTTATCATCATACATAAGCTCTATTAATCTGCTTCAGTCCGGGTTCTTTATCTATAAACCTATGGCACCACTACAGGCATTGGCTTTAAGCACAATTTTCATATGTGTCTCTAACCATTTGTAAAACAGCTCATGGAATATTAGCTGAGAAAATAATGCCACTTCTATTATATTGGTCAGATAGTGGGTACGTAAAAAATATGGGCAAAGAGATAGCGAGCTATGGGAAATTTACTAGGTAAGACTTTTGAACATAACAACACAATTATTGTTATGTTCAAATAAAGGCCTCCTCCTCCCCTTCAGCCTTGCCTCTCCATCTCCAAATTGGTGTCTTTACCAATCTTTTGTGTCACTTATTGTAAATAGCAGCAAATATTAAAGTTCCTATAGCCTAGAACCCCATCATTCGGAAATCCAGTCAGTACAATATTCTTAAAGAAAAAGTTTCAAACCCCTGGCTATCAGATATCACATACTTCTCTGGAACATAGAAGTAGAGACTGGTGACAAATTTACCAAAACAAAGTCCCTGTGGAGTCACTGGTCTCAAAGACTAAAAAAACACAGTGAACAACATCACTAAAATGAGGTCAGATGACTTCCTAACCAGCAAATGGTGCCATACTACGACACCTACACAGAATTTTGAAAAAAGCAGATATCTTTATTCCCAATACCTTTCAAGGTTATTGGTCTCTGGCATTTCTCCAAAACAAACATGATACCATCTCACACCACACAATTTTACAGAGAGAGAGAGTGGAGCAATAACATAAGCATTACATCTCTCTTTATTGCCCTGACCAAATCTAGCAAAAGGGACCTACCCTAAGTTATTCTACTACACATGAAGCACCAATATCCAAGGAGGGCCCAGCAACTAAACCAAACAAACCACTTCTGACCAGACATCTCCATTGGAAATTAGATGAACGTAATGGAAATGACACAGTGATATGATAGCAATCTC
This sequence comes from Rhinoderma darwinii, assembly GCF_050947455.1. Lineage (NCBI taxonomy): Eukaryota > Metazoa > Chordata > Amphibia > Anura > Rhinodermatidae > Rhinoderma > Rhinoderma darwinii. Next base: position 275,805,765 of record NC_134688.1, read on the forward strand.
ACCATATCAACAATGTAACTATAATGACTTGAGGTACATATAACTTCAACGTAACAGAATAACATAAAATATAGTAACATAATCTAGATAAAATCTCTATGATTATACACAACTGATCAGAACCAAATGAGAGGACAACATTAACATGAAATGTGTGCAAGTATAAAACAAAATTGAAAACTATACCAAAAAATCCCAACTTTTTCACAGAAAACAGGAAAACACAGAATTAATTCACCCAGAAGTGTATACCCCTTTACAATCTAGAATTAAAGATAGCGAGCTATGGGAAACTTACTAGATAAGACTTTTGAACATAACAACACAAGAGTTGTTATGTTCAAATTAAGGCCTCCTCCTCCCCTTCAGCCTTGCCTCTCCATCTCCAAAATTGGTGTCTTAACCAATCCTTTGCGTTACTTATTATTAAAAGCAGCAAACAGTAAAGTTTCCATAGCCTAAGACCTCATCATCTAGGAAACCAGTCAGTCCAGAATTCTTGAAAAAATAGTTTCAAATCCCTGCCTATCAGATATCACATACTACTCTGGGACAAATAAGTACAGACTGGTGGCAAATTTACCAAAACCAAGTCCCTATGGAGTCACTGGTTTCAAAGACTAAAATAACATAGTGAACACCATCATGTAAAATAAACTCATATGACTTCCTAACAAGCAAATGGTGCCATACCACGACACCTACATGGAATTTTGAAAAAAGCACGTCTCTATTCCCAATACCTTCCAAGTTTATTGGTCTCGGGCAGTTCTCCAAAACAAACATGATACCATCTCAGACCACACAATTGTATCCTGAGAGAGGAGCAATAACTTAAGCATTACAACTCTCTTTATTGCTCTGAACAAATCCAGCTAAAGGGACCTACCCTAAATTATTGCACTACACATGCAGCACCAATATCCAAGAAGGGCCCAATAACTGAACCAAACAAACCACTTCTGACCATACACCTCCATTGGAAATTAGGTGAAAAAAATTGAAATTACACAGTGACTTGATAGCAATTTTATCATATTACCAATGTGACCATCATTATTTGAGGTACATCTAACTTCAACGTAACAGAATAACATATACAAATATAATTTAAAAAATCTAGATAAAATCTCCTTGATTATACACAACCAATCAAAAGCAAATGAGAGGTCAACATTAACATGATTTATGTGCAAGTTTAAAACAAAATTGAAAACTATACCAAAAATCTCAACTTTTTTACAGTAAACAGGAAAATGCAGATTAATTAATTTAGCCAGAAGAGTACACCCCTTTATAATCTTACTTTTTTTATAGCCCTACAGATACAAAATGTATTGATTCTTTAGTAACACACATGATAGCTACATATTGGAAAACAAACAAGGCCTGGATATCCTAAATCTACACAATTTATCATCACACATAAGCTCTACTAATCTGCTTCAGTCCGGGTTCTTTATCTATAAACCTATGGCACCACTACAGGCATTGGCTTTAAGCACAATTTTCATATGTGTCTCTAACCATTTGTAAAACAGCTCATGGAATATTAGCTGAGAAAATAATGCCACTTCTATTATATTGGTGAGATAGTGGGTACGTAAAAAATATGGGCAAAGAGATAGCGAGCTATTGGAAATTTACTAGGTAAGACTTTTGAACATAACAACACAATTATTGTTATGTTCAAATAAAGGCCTCCTCCTCCCCTTCAGCCTTGCCTCTCCATCTCCAAATTGGTGTCTTTACCAATCTTTTGTGTCACTTATTGTAAATAGCAGCAAATATTAAAGTTCCTATAGCCTAGAACCCCATCATTCGGAAATCCAGTCAGTACAATATTCTTAAAGAAAAAGTTTCAAACACCTGGCTATCAGATATCACATACTTCTCTGGAACATAGAAGTAGAGACTGGTGACAAATTTACCAAAACAAAGTCCCTGTGGAGTCACTGGTCTCAAAGACTAAAAAAACACAGTGAACAACATCACTAAAATGAGGTCAGATGACTTCCTAACCAGCAAATGGTGCCATACTACGACACCTACACAGAATTTTGAAAAAAGCAGATATCTTTATTCCCAATACCTTTCAAGGTTATTGGTCTCTGGCATTTCTCCAAAACAAACATGATACCATCTCACACCACACAATTTTACAGAGAGAGAGAGTGGAGCAATAACATAAGCATTACATCTCTCTTTATTGCCCTGACCAAATCTAGCAAAAGGGACCTACCCTAAGTTATTCTACTACACATGAAGCACCAATATCCAAGGAGGGCCCAGCAACTAAACCAAACAAACCACTTCTGACCAGACATCTCCATTGGAAATTAGATGAACGTAATGGAAATGACACAGTGATAAGATAGCAATCTCACCATATCAACAATGTAACTATAATGACTTGAGGTACATATAACTTCAACGTAACAGCATAACATAAAATATAGTAACATAATCTAGATAAAATCTCTATGATTATACACAACTGATCAGAACCAAATGAGAGGACAACATTAACATGAAATGTGTGCAAGTATAAAACAAAATTGAAAACTATACCAAAAAATCCCAACTTTTTCACAGAAAACAGGAAAACACAGAATTAATTCACCCAGAAGTGTATACCCCTTTACAATCTAGAATTAAAGATAGCGAGCTATGGGAAACTTACTAGATAAGACTTTTGAACATAACAACACAAGACTTGTTATGTTCAAATTAAGGCCTCCTCCTCCCCTTCAGCCTTGCCTCTCCATCTCCAAAATTGGTGTCTTTACCAATCCTTTGCGTTACTTATTATTAAAAGCAGCAAACAGTAAAGTTTCCATAGCCTAAGACCTCATCATCCAGGAAACCAGTCAGTCCAGAATTCTTGAAAAAATAGTTTCAAATCCCTGCCTATCAGATATCACATACTACTCTGGGACAAATAAGTACAGACTGGTGGCAAATTTACCAAAACCAAGTCCCTATGGAGTCACTGGTTTCAAAGACTAAAATAACATAGTGAACACCATCATGTAAAATAAACTCATATGACTTCCTAACAAGCAAATGGTGCCATACCACGACACCTACATGGAATTTTGAAAAAAGCACGTCTCTATTCCCAATACCTTCCAAGTTTATTGGTCTCGGGCAGTTCTCCAAAACAAACATGATACCATCTCAGACCACACAATTGTATCCTGAGAGAGGAGCAATAACTTAAGCATTACAACTCTCTTTATTGCTCTGAACAAATCCAGCTAAAGGGACCTACCCTAAATTATTGCACTACACATGCAGCACCAATATCCAAGAAGGGCCCAATAACTGAACCAAACAAACCACTTCTGACCATACACCTCCATTGGAAATTAGGTGAAAAAAATTGAAATTACACAGTGACTTGATAGCAATTTTATCATATTACCAATGTGACCATCATTATTTGAGGTACATCTAACTTCAACGTAACAGAATAACATATACAAATATAATTTAAAAAATCTAGATAAAATCTCCTTGATTATACACAACCAATCAAAAGCAAATGAGAGGTCAACATTAACATGATTTATGTGCAAGTTTAAAACAAAATTGAAAACTATACCAAAAATCTCAACTTTTTTACAGTAAACAGGAAAATGCAGATTAATTAATTTAGCCAGAAGAGTACACCCCTTTATAATCTTACTTTTTTTATAGCCCTACAGATACAAAATGTATTGATTCTTTAGTAACACACATGATAGCTACATATTGGAAAACAAACAAGGCCTGGATATCCTAAATCTACACAATTTATCATCACACATAAGCTCTACTAATCTGCTTCAGTCCGGGTTCTTTATCTATAAACCTATGGCACCACTACAGGCATTGGCTTTAAGCACAATTTTCATATGTGTCTCTAACCATTTGTAAAACAGCTCATGGAATATTAGCTGAGAAAATAATGCCACTTCTATTATATTGGTCAGATAGTGGGTACGTAAAAAATATGGGCAAAGAGATAGCGAGCTATGGGAAATTTACTAGGTAAGACTTTTGAACATAACAACACAATTATTGTTATGTTCAAATAAAGGCCTCCTCCTCCCCTTCAGCCTTGCCTCTCCATCTCCAAATTGGTGTCTTTACCAATCTTTTGTGTCACTTATTGTAAATAGCAGCAAATATTAAAGTTCCTATAGCCTAGAACCCCATCATTCGGAAATCAAGTCAGTACAATATTCTTAAAGAAAAAGTTTCAAACCCCTGGCTATCAGATATCACATACTACTCTGGAACATAGAAGTAGAGACTGGTGACAAATTTACCAACACAAAGTCCCTGTGGAGTCACTGGTCTCAAAGACTAAAAAAACACAGTGAACAACATCACTAAAATGAGGTCAGATGACTTCCTAACCAGCAAATGGTGCCATACTACGACACCTACACAGAATTTTGAAAAAAGCAGATATCTTTATTCCCAATACCTTTCAAGGTTATTGGTCTCTGGCATTTCTCCAAAACAAACATGATACCATCTCACACCACACAATTTTACAGAGAGAGAGAGAGAGTGGAGCAATAACATAAGCATTACATCTCTCTTTATTGCCCTGACCAAATCTAGCAAAAGGGACCTACCCTAAGTTATTCTACTACACATGAAGCACCAATATCCAAGGAGGGCCCAGCAACTAAACCAAACAAACCACTTCTGACCAGACATCTCCATTGGAAATTAGATGAACGTAATGGAAATGACACAGTGATATGATAGCAATCTCACCATATCAACAATGTAACTATAATGACTTGAGGTACATATAACTTCAACGTAACAGAATAACATAAAATATAGTAACATAATCTAGATAAAATCTCTATGATTATACACAACTGATCAAAACCAAATGAGAGGACAACATTAACATGAAATGTGTGCAAGTATAAAACAAAATTGAAAACTATACCAAAAAATCCCAACTTTTTCACAGAAAACAGGAAAACACAGAATTAATTCACCCAGAAGTGTATACCCCTTTACAATCTAGAATTAAAGATAGCGAGCTATGGGAAACTTACTAGATAAGACTTTTGAACATAACAACACAAGAGTTGTTATGTTCAAATTAAGGCCTCCTCCTCCCCTTCAGCCTTGCCTCTCCATCTCCATCTCCAAAATTGGTTTGCGTTACTTATTATTAAAAGCAGCAAACAGTAAAGTTTCCATAGCCTAAGACCTCATCATCCAGGAAACCAGTCAGTCCAGAATTCTTGAAGAAATAGTTTCAAATCCCTGCCTTTTAGATATCACATACTACTCTGGGACAAATAAGTACAGACTGGTGGCAAATTTACCAAAACCAAGTCCCTATGGAGTCACTGGTTTCAAAGACTAAAATAACATAGTGAACACCATCATGTAAAATAAACTCATATGACTTCCTAACAAGCAAATGGTGCCATACCACGACACCTACATGGAATTTTGAAAAAAGCACGTCTCTATTCCCAATACCCTCCAAGTTTATTGGTCTCGGGCATTTCTCCAAAACAAACATGATACCATCTCAGACCACACAATTGTATCCTGAGAGAGGAGCAATAACTTAAGCATTACAACTCTCTTTATTGCTCTGAACAAATCCAGCTAAAGGGACCTACCCTAAATTATTGCACTACACATGCAGCACCAATATCCAAGAAGGGCCCAATAACTGAACCAAACAAACCACTTCTGACCATACACCTCCATTGGAAATTAGGTGAAAAAAATTGAAATTACACAGTGACTTGATAGCAATTTTATCATATTACCAATGTGACCATCATTATTTGAGGTACATCTAACTTCAACGTAACAGAATAACATATACAAATATAATTTAAAAAATCTAGATAAAATCTCCTTGATTATACACAACCAATCAAAAGCAAATGAGAGGTCAACATTAACATGATTTGTGTGCAAGTTTAAAACAAAATTGAAAACTATACCAAAAATCTCAACTTTTTTACAGTAAACAGGAAAATGCAGATTAATTAATTTAGCCAGAAGAGTACACCCCTTTATAATCTTACTTTTTTTTATAGCCCTACAGATACAAAATGTATTGATTCTTTAGTAACACACATGATAGCTACATATTGGAAAACAAACAAGGCCTGGATATCCTAAATCAACACAATTTATCATCACACATAAGCTCTAGTAATCTGCTTCAGTCCGGGTTCTTTATCTATAAACCTATGGCACCACTACGGGCATTGGCTTTAAGCACAATTTTCATATGTGTCTCTAACCATTTGTAAAACAGCTCATGGAATATTAGCTGAGAAAATAATGCTACTTCTATTATATTGGTCAGATAGTGGGTACGTAAAAAATATGGGCAAAGAGATAGCGAGCTATGGGAAATTTACTAGGTAAGACTTTTGAACATAACAACACAATTATTGTTATGTTCAAATAAAGGCCTCCTCCTCCCCTTCAGCCTTGCCTCTCCATCTCCAAATTGGTGTCTTTACCAATCTTTTGTGTCACTTATTGTAAATAGCAGCAAATATTAAAGTTCCTATAGCCTAGAACCCCATCATTCGGAAATCCAGTCAGTACAATATTCTTAAAGAAAAAGTTTCAAACCCCTGGCTATCAGATATCACATACTACTCTGGAACATAGAAGTAGAGACTGGTGACAAATTTACCAAAACAAAGTCCCTGTGGAGTCACTGGTCTCAAAGACTAAAAAAACACAGTGAACAACATCACTAAAATGAGGTCAGATGACTTCCTAACCAGCAAATGGTGCCATACTACGACACCTACACAGAATTTTGAAAAAAGCAGATATCTTTATTCCCAATACCTTTCAAGGTTATTGGTCTCTGGCATTTCTCCAAAACAAACATGATACCATCTCACACCACACAATTTTACAGAGAGAGAGAGTGGAGCAATAACATAAGCATTACATCTCTCTTTATTGCCCTGACCAAATCTAGCAAAAGGGACCTACCCTAAGTTATTCTACTACACATGAAGCACCAATATCCAAGGAGGGCCCAGCAACTAAACCAAACAAACCACTTCTGACCAGACATCTCCATTGGAAATTAGATGAACGTAATGGAAATGACACAGTGATATGATAGCAATCTCACCATATCAACAATGTAACTATAATGACTTGAGGTACATATAACTTCAACGTAACAGAATAACATAAAATATAGTAACATAATCTAGATAAAATCTCTATGATTATACACAACTGATCAGAACCAAATGAGAGGACAACATTAACATGAAATGTGTGCAAGTATAAAACAAAATTGAAAACTATACCAAAAAATCCCAACTTTTTCACAGAAAACAGGAAAACACAGAATTAATTCACCCAGAAGTGTATACCCCTTTACAATCTAGAATTAAAGATAGCGAGCTATGGGAAACTTACTAGATAAGACTTTTGAACATAACAACACAAGAGTTGTTATGTTCAAATTAAGGCCTCCTCCTCCCCTTCAGCCTTGCCTCTCCATCTCCAAAATTGGTGTCTTTACCAATCCTTTGCGTTACTTATTATTAAAAGCAGCAAACAGTAAAGTTTCCATAGCCTAAGACCTCATCATCTAGGAAACCAGTCAGTCCAGAATTCTTGAAAAAATAGTTTCAAATCCCTGCCTATCAGATATCACATACTACTCTGGGACAAATAAGTCAGATGACTTCCTAACCAGCAAATGGTGCCATACTACGACACCTACACAGAATTTTGAAAAAAGCAGATATCTTTATTCCCAATACCTTTCAAGGTTATTGGTCTCTGGCATTTCTCCAAAACAAACATGATACCATCTCACACCACACAATTTTACAGAGAGAGAGAGAGAGAGTGGAGCAATAACATAAGCATTACATCTCTCTTTATTGCCCTGACCAAATCTAGCAAAAGGGACCTACCCTAAGTTATTCTACTACACATGAAGCACCAATATCCAAGGAGGGCCCAGCAACTAAACCAAACAAACCACTTCTGACCAGACATCTCCATTGGAAATTAGATGAACGTAATGGAAATGACACAGTGATATGATAGCAATCTCACCATATCAACAATGTAACTATAATGACTTGAGGTACATATAACTTCAACGTAACAGAATAACATAAAATATAGTAACATAATCTAGATAAAATCTCTATGATTATACACAACTGATCAAAACCAAATGAGAGGACAACATTAACATGAAATGTGTGCAAGTATAAAACAAAATTGAAAACTATACCAAAAAATCCCAACTTTTTCACAGAAAACAGGAGAACACAGAATTAATTCACCCAGAAGTGTATACCCCTTTACAATCTAGAATTAAAGATAGCGAGCTATGGGAAACTTACTAGATAAGACTTTTGAACATAACAACACAAGAGTTGTTATGTTCAAATTAAGGCCTCCTCCTCCCCTTCAGCCTTGCCTCTCCATCTCCATCTCCAAAATTGGTGTCTTTACCAATCCTTTGCGTTACTTATTATTAAAAGCAGCAAACAGTAAAGTTTCCATAGCCTAAGACCTCATCATCCAGGAAACCAGTCAGTCCAGAATTCTTGAAGAAATAGTTTCAAATCCCTGCCTTTTAGATATCACATACTACTCTGGGACAAATAAGTACAGACTGGTGGCAAATTTACCAAAACCAAGTCCCTATGGAGTCACTGGTTTCAAAGACTAAAATAACATAGTGAACACCATCATGTAAAATAAACTCATATGACTTCCTAACAAGCAAATGGTGCCATACCACGACACCTACATGGAATTTTGAAAAAAGCACGTCTCTATTCCCAATACCCTCCAAGTTTATTGGTCTCGGGCATTTCTCCAAAACAAACATGATACCATCTCAGACCACACAATTGTATCCTGAGAGAGGAGCAATAACTTAAGCATTACAACTCTCTTTATTGCTCTGAACAAATCCAGCTAAAGGGACCTACCCTAAATTATTGCACTACACATGCAGCACCAATATCCAAGAAGGGCCCAATAACTGAACCAAACAAACCACTTCTGACCATACACCTCCATTGGAAATTAGGTGAAAAAAATTGAAATTACACAGTGACTTGATAGCAATTTTATCATATTACCAATGTGACCATCATTATTTGAGGTACATCTAACTTCAACGTAACAGAATAACCTTATACAAATATAATTTAAAAAATCTAGATAAAATCTCCTTGATTATACACAACCAATCAAAAGCAAATGAGAGGTCAACATTAACATGATTTGTGTGCAAGTTTAAAACAAAATTGAAAACTATACCAAAAATCTCAACTTTTTTACAGTAAACAGGAAAATGCAGATTAATTAATTTAGCCAGAAGAGTACACCCCTTTATAATCTTACTTTTTTTTATAGCCCTACAGATACAAAATGTATTGATTCTTTAGTAACACACATGATAGCTACATATTGGAAAACAAACAAGGCCTGGATATCCTAAATCAACACAATTTATCATCACACATAAGCTCTAGTAATCTGCTTCAGTCCGGGTTCTTTATCTATAAACCTATGGCACCACTACGGGCATTGGCTTTAAGCACAATTTTCATATGTGTCTCTAACCATTTGTAAAACAGCTCATGGAATATTAGCTGAGAAAATAATGCTACTTCTATTATATTGGTCAGATAGTGGGTACGTAAAAAATATGGGCAAAGAGATAGCGAGCTATGGGAAATTTACTAGGTAAGACTTTTGAACATAACAACACAATTATTGTTATGTTCAAATAAAGGCCTCCTCCTCCCCTTCAGCCTTGCCTCTCCATCTCCAAATTGGTGTCTTTACCAATCTTTTGTGTCACTTATTGTAAATAGCAGCAAATATTAAAGTTCCTATAGCCTAGAACCCCATCATTCGGAAATCCAGTCAGTACAATATTCTTAAAGAAAAAGTTTCAAACCCCTGGCTATCAGATATCACATACTACTCTGGAACATAGAAGTAGAGACTGGTGACAAATTTACCAAAACAAAGTCCCTGTGGAGTCACTGGTCTCAAAGACTAAAAAAACACAGTGAACAACATCACTAAAATGAGGTCAGATGACTTCCTAACCAGCAAATGGTGCCATACTACGACACCTACACAGAATTTTGAAAAAAGCAGATATCTTTATTCCCAATACCTTTCAAGGTTATTGGTCTCTGGCATTTCTCCAAAACAAACATGATACCATCTCACACCACACAATTTTACAGAGAGAGAGAGTGGAGCAATAACATAAGCATTACATCTCTCTTTATTGCCCTGACCAAATCTAGCAAAAGGGACCTACCCTAAGTTATTCTACTACACATGAAGCACCAATATCCAAGGAGGGCCCAGCAACTAAACCAAACAAACCACTTCTGACCAGACATCTCCATTGGAAATTAGATGAACGTAATGGAAATGACACAGTGATATGATAGCAATCTCACCATATCAACAATGTAACTATAATGACTTGAGGTACATATAACTTCAACGTAACAGAATAACATAAAATATAGTAACATAATCTAGATAAAATCTCTATGATTATACACAACTGATCAGAACCAAATGAGAGGACAACATTAACATGAAATGTGTGCAAGTATAAAACAAAATTGAAAACTATACCAAAAAATCCTAACTTTTTCACAGAAAACAGGAAAACACAGAATTAATTCACCCAGAAGTGTATACCCCTTTACAATCTAGAATTAAAGATAGCGAGCTATGGGAAACTTACTAGATAAGACTTTTGAACATAACAACACAAGAGTTGTTATGTTCAAATTAAGGCCTCCTCCTCCCCTTCAGCCTTGCCTCTCCATCTCCAAAATTGGTGTCTTTACCAATCCTTTGCGTTACTTATTATTAAAAGCAGCAAACAGTAAAGTTTCCATAGCCTAAGACCTCATCATCTAGGAAACCAGTCAGTCCAGAATTCTTGAAAAAATAGTTTCAAATCCCTGCCTATCAGATATCACATACTACTCTGGGACAAATAAGTCAGATGACTTCCTAACCAGCAAATGGTGCCATACTACGACACCTACACAGAATTTTGAAAAAAGCAGATATCTTTATTCCCAATACCTTTCAAGGTTATTGGTCTCTGGCATTTCTCCAAAACAAACATGATACCATCTCACACCACACAATTTTACAGAGAGAGAGAGAGTGGAGAAATAACATAAGCATTACATCTCTCTTTATTGCCCTGACCAAATCTAGCAAAAGGGACCTACCCTAAGTTATTCTACTACACATGAAGCACCAATATCCAAGGAGGGCCCAGCAACTAAACCAAACAAACCACTTCTGACCAGACATCTCCATTGGAAATTAGATGAACGTAATGGAAATGACACAGTGATATGATAGCAATCTCACCATATCAACAATGTAACTATAATGACTTGAGGTACATATAACTTCAACATAACAGAATAACATAAAATGTAGTAACATAATCTAGATAAAATCTCTATGATTATACACAACTGATCAAAACCAAATGAGAGGACAACATTAACATGAAATGTGTGCAAGTATAAAACAAAATTGAAAACTATACCAAAAAATCCCAACTTTTTAACAGAAAACAGGAAAACACAGAATTAATTCACCCAGAAGTGTATACCCCTTTACAATCTAGAATTAAAGATAGCGAGCTATGGGAAACTTACTAGATAAGACTTTTGAACATAACAACACAAGAGTTGTTATGTTCAAATTAAGGCCTCCTCCTCCCCTTCAGCCTTGCCTCTCCATCTCCAAAATTGGTGTCTTTACCAATCCTTTGCGTTACTTATTATTAAAAGCAGCAAACAGTAAAGTTTCCATAGCCTAAGACCTCATCATCCAGGAAACCAGTCAGTCCAGAATTCTTGAAAAAATAGTTTCAAATCCCTGCCTATCAGATATCACATACTACTCTGGGACAAATAAGTACAGACTGGTGGCAAATTTACCAAAACCAAGTCCCTATGGAGTCACTGGTTTCAAAGACTAAAATAACATAGTGAACACCATCATGTAAAATAAACTCATATGACTTCCTAACAAGCAAATGGTGCCATACCACGACACCTACATGGAATTTTGAAAAAAGCACGTCTCTATTCCCAATACCTTCCAAGTTTATTGGTCTCGGGCATTTCTCCAAAACAAACATGATACCATCTCAGACCACACAATTGTATCCTGAGAGAGGAGCAATAACTTAAGCATTACAACTCTCTTTATTGCTCTGAACAAATCCAGCTAAAGGGACCTACCCTAAATTATTGCACTACACATGCAGCACCAATATCCAAGAAGGGCCCAATAACTGAACCAAACAAACCACTTCTGACCATACACCTCCATTGGAAATTAGGTGAAAAAAATTAAAATTACACAGTGACTTGATAGCAATTTTATCATATTACCAATGTGACCATCATTATTTGAGGTACATCTAACTTCAACGGAACAGAATAACATATACAAATATAATTTAAAAAATCTAGATAAAATCTCCTTGATTATACACAACCAATCAAAAGCAAATGAGAGGTCAACATTAACATGATTTGTGTGCAAGTTTAAAACAAAATTGAAAACTATACCAAAAATCTCAACTTTTTTACAGTAAACAGGAAACTGCAGATTAATTAATTTAGCCAGAAGAGTACACCCCTTTATAATCTTACTTTTTTTATAGCCCTACAGATACAAAATGTATTGATTCTTTAGTAACACACATGATAGCTACATATTGGAAAACAAACAAGGCCTGGATATCCTAAATCTACACAATTTATCATCACACATAAGCTCTACTAATCTGCTTCAGTCCGGGTTCTTTATCTATAAACCTATGGCACCACTACAGGCATTGGCTTTAAGCACAATTTTCATATGTGTCTCTAACCATTTGTAAAACAGCTCATGGAATATTAGCTGAGAAAATAATGCCACTTCTATTATATTGGTCAGATAGTGGGTACGTAAAAAAAATATGGGCAAAGAGATAGCGAGCTGTGGGAAATTTACTAGGTAAGACTTTTGAACATAACAACACAATTATTGTTATGTTCAAATAAAGGCCTCCTCCTCCCCTTCAGCCTTGCCTCTCCATCTCCAAATTGGTGTCTTTACCAATCTTTTGTGTCACTTATTGTAAATAGCAGCAAATATTAAAGTTCCTATAGCCTAGAACCCCATCATTCGGAAATCCAGTCAGTACAATATTCTTAAAGAAAAAGTTTCAAACCCCTGGCTATCAGATATCACATACTACTCTGGAACATAGAAGTAGAGACTGGTGACAAATTTACCAAAACAAAGTCCCTGTGGAGTCACTGGTCTCAAAGACTAAAAAAACACAGTGAACAACATCACTAAAATGAGGTCAGATGACTTCCTAACCAGCAAATGGTGCCATACTACGACACCTACACAGAATTTTGAAAAAAGCAGATATCTTTATTCCCAATACCTTTCAAGGTTATTGGTCTCTGGCATTTCTCCAAAACAAACATGATACCATCTCACACCACACAATTTTACAGAGAGAGAGAGAGTGGAGAAATAACATAAGCATTACATCTCTCTTTATTGCCCTGACCAAATCTAGCAAAAGGGACCTACCCTAAGTTATTCTACTACACATGAAGCACCAATATCCAAGGAGGGCCCAGCAACTAAACCAAACAAACCACTTCTGACCAGACATCTCCATTGGAAATTAGATGAACGTAATGGAAATGACACAGTGATATGATAGCAATCTCACCATATCAACAATGTAACTATAATGACTTGAGGTACATATAACTTCAACATAACAGAATAACATAAAATGTAGTAACATAATCTAGATAAAATCTCTATGATTATACACAACTGATCAAAACCAAATGAGAGGACAACATTAACATGAAATGTGTGCAAGTATAAAACAAAATTGAAAACTATACCAAAAAATCCCAACTTTTTAACAGAAAACAGGAAAACACAGAATTAATTCACCCAGAAGTGTATACCCCTTTACAATCTAGAATTAAAGATAGAGAGCTATGGGAAACTTACTAGATAAGACTTTTGAACATAACAACACAAGAGTTGTTATGTTCAAATTAAGGCCTCCTCCTCCCCTTCAGCCTTGCCTCTCCATCTCCAAAATTGGTGTCTTTACCAATCCTTTGCGTTACTTATTATTAAAAGCAGCAAACAGTAAAGTTTCCATAGCCTAAGACCTCATCATCCAGGAAACCAGTCAGTCCAGAATTCTTGAAAAAATAGTTTCAAATCCCTGCCTATCAGATATCACATACTACTCTGGGACAAATAAGTACAGACTGGTGGCAAATTTACCAAAACCAAGTCCCTATGGAGTCACTGGTTTCAAAGACTAAAATAACATAGTGAACACCATCATGTAAAATAAACTCATATGACTTCCTAACAAGCAAATGGTGCCATACCACGACACCTACATGGAATTTTGAAAAAAGCACGTCTCTATTCCCAATACCTTCCAAGTTTATTGGTCTCGGGCATTTCTCCAAAACAAACATGATACCATCTCAGACCACACAATTGTATCCTGAGAGAGGAGCAATAACTTAAGCATTACAACTCTCTTTATTGCTCTGAACAAATCCAGCTAAAGGGACCTACCCTAAATTATTGCACTACACATGCAGCACCAATATCCAAGAAGGGCCCAATAACTGAACCAAACAAACCACTTCTGACCATACACCTCCATTGGAAATTAGGTGAAAAAAATTAAAATTACACAGTGACTTGATAGCAATTTTATCATATTACCAATGTGACCATCATTATTTGAGGTACATCTAACTTCAACGGAACAGAATAACATATACAAATATAATTTAAAAAATCTAGATAAAATCTCCTTGATTATACACAACCAATCAAAAGCAAATGAGAGGTCAACATTAACATGATTTGTGTGCAAGTTTAAAACAAAATTGAAAACTATACCAAAAATCTCAACTTTTTTACAGTAAACAGGAAACTGCAGATTAATTAATTTAGCCAGAAGAGTACACCCCTTTATAATCTTACTTTTTTTATAGCCCTACAGATACAAAATGTATTGATTCTTTAGTAACACACATGATAGCTACATATTGGAAAACAAACAAGGCCTGGATATCCTAAATCTACACAATTTATCATCACACATAAGCTCTACTAATCTGCTTCAGTCCGGGTTCTTTATCTATAAACCTATGGCACCACTACAGGCATTGGCTTTAAGCACAATTTTCATATGTGTCTCTAACCATTTGTAAAACAGCTCATGGAATATTAGCTGAGAAAATAATGCCACTTCTATTATATTGGTCAGATAGTGGGTACGTAAAAAAAATATGGGCAAAGAGATAGCGAGCTGTGGGAAATTTACTAGGTAAGACTTTTGAACATAACAACACAATTATTGTTATGTTCAAATAAAGGCCTCCTCCTCCCCTTCAGCCTTGCCTCTCCATCTCCAAATTGGTGTCTTTACCAATCTTTTGTGTCACTTATTGTAAATAGCAGCAAATATTAAAGTTCCTATAGCCTAGAACCCCATCATTCGGAAATCCAGTCAGTACAATATTCTTAAAGAAAAAGTTTCAAACCCCTGGCTATCAGATATCACATACTACTCTGGAACATAGAAGTAGAGACTGGTGACAAATTTACCAAAACAAAGTCCCTGTGGAGTCACTGGTCTCAAGGACTAAAAAAACACAGTGAACAACATCACTAAAATGAGGTCAGATGACTTCCTAACCAGCAAATGGTGCCATACTACGACACCTACACAGAATTTTGAAAAAAGCAGATATCTTTATTCCCAATACCTTTCAAGGTTATTGGTCTCTGGCATTTCTCCAAAACAAACATGATACCATCTCACACCACACAATTTTACAGAGAGAGAGAGTGGAGCAATAACATAAGCATTACATCTCTCTTTATTGCCCTGACCAAATCTAGCAAAAGGGACCTACCCTAAGTTATTCTACTACACATGAAGCACCAATATCCAAGGAGGGCCCAGCAACTAAACCAAACAAACCACTTCTGACCTGACATCTCCATTGGAAATTAGATGAACGTAATGGAAATGACACAGTGATATGATAGCAATCTCACCATATCAACAATGTAACTATAATGACTTGAGGTACATATAACTTCAACGTAACAGAATAACATAAAATATAGTAACATAATCTAGATAAAATCTCTATGATTATACACAACTGATCAAAATCAAATGAGAGGACAACATTAACATGAAATGTGTGCAAGTATAAAACAAAATTGAAAACTATACCAAAAAAATCCCAACTTTTTCACAGAAAACAGGAAAACACAGAATTAATTCACCCAGAAGTGTATACCCCTTTACAATCTAGAATTAAAGATAGCGAGCTATGGGAAACTTACTAGATAAGACTTTTGAACATAACAACACAAGAGTTGTTATGTTCAAATTAAGGCCTCCTCCTCCCCTTCAGCCTTGCCTCTCCATCTCCAAAATTGGTGTCTTTACCAATCCTTTGCGTTACTTATTATTAAAAGCAGCAAACAGTAAAGTTTCCATAGCCTAAGACCTCATCATCCAGGAAACCAGTCAGTCCAGAATTCTTGAAAAAATAGTTTCAAATCCCTGCCTATCAGATATCACATACTACTCTGGGACAAATAAGTACAGACTGGTGGCAAATTTACCAAAACCAAGTCCCTATGGAGTCACTGGTTTCAAAGACTAAAATAACATAGTGAACACCATCATGTAAAATAAACTCATATGACTTCCTAACAAGCAAATGGTGCCATACCACGACACCTACATGGAATTTTGAAAAAAGCACGTCTCTATTCCCAATACCTTCCAAGTTTATTGGTCTCGGGCATTTCTCCAAAACAAACATGATACCATCTCAGACCACACAATTGTATCCTGAGAGAGGAGCAATAACTTAAGCATTACAACTCTCTTTATTGCTCTGAACAAATCCAGCTAAAGGGACCTACCCTAAATTATTGCACTACACATGCAGCACCAATATCCAAGAAGGGCCCAATAACTGAACCAAACAAACCACTTCTGACCATACACCTCCATTGGAAATTAGGTGAAAAAAATTTTAATTACACAGTGACTTGATAGCAATTTTATCATATTACCAATGTGACCATCATTATTTGAGGTACATCTAACTTCAACGGAACAGAATAACATATACAAATATAATTTAAAAAATCTAGATAAAATCTCCTTGATTATACACAACCAATCAAAAGCAAATGAGAGGTCAACATTAACATGATTTGTGTGCAAGTTTAAAACAAAATTGAAAACTATACCAAAAATCTCAACTTTTTTACAGTAAACAGGAAACTGCAGATTAATTAATTTAGCCAGAAGAGTACACCCCTTTATAATCTTACTTTTTTTATAGCCCTACAGATACAAAATGTATTGATTCTTTAGTAACACACATGATAGCTACATATTGGAAAACAAACAAGGCCTGGATATCCTAAATCTACACAATTTATCATCACACATAAGCTCTACTAATCTGCTTCAGTCCGGGTTCTTTATCTATAAACCTATGGCACCACTACAGGCATTGGCTTTAAGCACAATTTTCATATGTGTCTCTAACCATTTGTAAAACAGCTCATGGAATATTAGCTGAGAAAATAATGCCACTTCTATTATATTGGTCAGATAGTGGGTACGTAAAAAAAATATGGGCAAAGAGATAGCGAGCTGTGGGAAATTTACTAGGTAAGACTTTTGAACATAACAACACAATTATTGTTATGTTCAAATAAAGGCCTCCTCCTCCCCTTCAGCCTTGCCTCTCCATCTCCAAATTGGTGTCTTTACCAATCTTTTGTGTCACTTATTGTAAATAGCAGCAAATATTAAAGTTCCTATAGCCTAGAACCCCATCATTCGGAAATCCAGTCAGTACAATATTCTTAAAGAAAAAGTTTCAAACCCCTGGCTATCAGATATCACATACTACTCTGGAACATAGAAGTAGAGACTGGTGACAAATTTACCAAAACAAAGTCCCTGTGGAGTCACTGGTCTCAAGGACTAAAAAAACACAGTGAACAACATCACTAAAATGAGGTCAGATGACTTCCTAACCAGCAAATGGTGCCATACTACGACACCTACACAGAATTTTGAAAAAAGCAGATATCTTTATTCCCAATACCTTTCAAGGTTATTGGTCTCTGGCATTTCTCCAAAACAAACATGATACCATCTCACACCACACAATTTTACAGAGAGAGAGAGTGGAGCAATAACATAAGCATTACATCTCTCTTTATTGCCCTGACCAAATCTAGCAAAAGGGACCTACCCTAAGTTATTCTACTACACATGAAGCACCAATATCCAAGGAGGGCCCAGCAACTAAACCAAACAAACCACTTCTGACCTGACATCTCCATTGGAAATTAGATGAACGTAATGGAAATGACACAGTGATATGATAGCAATCTCACCATATCAACAATGTAACTATAATGACTTGAGGTACATATAACTTCAACGTAACAGAATAACATAAAATATAGTAACATAATCTAGATAAAATCTCTATGATTATACACAACTGATCAAAATCAAATGAGAGGACAACATTAACATGAAATGTGTGCAAGTATAAAACAAAATTGAAAACTATACCAAAAAAATCCCAACTTTTTCACAGAAAACAGGAAAACACAGAATTAATTCACCCAGAAGTGTATACCCCTTTACAATCTAGAATTAAAGATAGCGAGCTATGGGAAACTTACTAGATAAGACTTTTGAACATAACAACACAAGAGTTGTTATGTTCAAATTAAGGCCTCCTCCTCCCCTTCAGCCTTGCCTCTCCATCTCCAAAATTGGTGTCTTTACCAATCCTTTGCGTTACTTATTATTAAAAGCAGCAAACAGTAAAGTTTCCATAGCCTAAGACCTCATCATCCAGGAAACCAGTCAGTCCAGAATTCTTGAAAAAATAGTTTCAAATCCCTGCCTATCAGATATCACATACTACTCTGGGACAAATAAGTACAGACTGGTGGCAAATTTACCAAAACCAAGTCCCTATGGAGTCACTGGTTTCAAAGACTAAAATAACATAGTGAACACCATCATGTAAAATAAACTCATATGACTTCCTAACAAGCAAATGGTGCCATACCACGACACCTACATGGAATTTTGAAAAAAGCACGTCTCTATTCCCAATACCTTCCAAGTTTATTGGTCTCGGGCATTTCTCCAAAACAAACATGATACCATCTCAGACCACACAATTGTATCCTGAGAGAGGAGCAATAACTTAAGCATTACAACTCTCTTTATTGCTCTGAACAAATCCAGCTAAAGGGACCTACCCTAAATTATTGCACTACACATGCAGCACCAATATCCAAGAAGGGCCCAATAACTGAACCAAACAAACCACTTCTGACCATACACCTCCATTGGAAATTAGGTGAAAAAATTTTTAATTACACAGTGACTTGATAGCAATTTTATCATATTACCAATGTGACCATCATTATTTGAGGTACATCTAACTTCAACGTAACAGAATAACATATACAAATATAATTTAAAAAATCTAGTTAAAATCTCCTTGATTATACACAACCAATCAAAAGCAAATGAGAGGTCAACATTAACATGATTTGTGTGCAAGTTTAAAACAAAATTGAAAACTATACCAAAAATCTCAACTTTTTTACAGTAAACAGGAAAATGCAAATTAATTAATTTAGCCAGAAGAGTACACCCCTTTATAATCTTACTTTTTTTTATAGCCCTACAGATACAAAATGTATTGATTCTTTAGTAACACACATGATAGCTACATATTGGAAAACAAACAAGGCCTGGATATCCTAAATCTACACAATTTATCATCACACATAAGCTCTACTAATCTGCTTCAGTCCGGGTTCTTTATCTATAAACCTATGGCACCACTACAGGCATTGGCTTTAAGCACAATTTTCATATGTGTCTCTAACCATTTGTAAAACAGCTCATGGAATATTAGCTGAGAAAATAATGCCACTTCTATTATATTGGTCAGATAGTGGGTACGTAAAAAATATGGGCAAAGAGATAGCGAGCTATGGGAAATTTACTAGGTAAGACTTTTGAACATAACAACACAATTATTGTTATGTTCAAATAAAGGCCTCCTCCTCCCCTTCAGCCTTGCCTCTCCATCTCCAAATTGGTGTCTTTACTAATCTTTTGTGTCACTTATTGTAAATAGCAGCAAATATTAAAGTTCCTATAGCCTAGAACCCCATCATTCGGAAATCCAGTCAGTACAATATTCTTAAAGAAAAAGTTTCAAACCCCTGGCTATCAGATATCACATACTACTCTGGAACATAGAAGTAGAGACTGGTGACAAATTTACCAAAACAAAGTCCCTGTGGAGTCACTGGTCTCAAAGACTAAAAAAACACAGTGAACAACATCACTAAAATGAGGTCAGATGACTTCCTAACCAGCAAATGGTGCCATACTACGACACCTACACAGAATTTTGAAAAAAGCAGATATCTTTATTCCCAATACCTTTCAAGGTTATTGGTCTCTGGCATTTCTCCAAAACAAACATGATACCATCTCACACCACACAATTTTACAGAGAGAGAGAGTGGAGCAATAACATAAGCATTACATCTCTCTTTATTGCCCTGACCAAATCTAGCAAAAGGGACCTACCCTAAGTTATTCTACTACACATGAAGCACCAATATCCAAGGAGGGCCCAGCAACTAAACCAAACAAACCACTTCTGACCAGACATCTCCATTGGAAATTAGATGAACGTAATGGAAATGACACAGTGATATGATAGCAATCTCACCATATCAATAATGTAACTATAATGACTTGAGGTACATATAACTTCAACGTAACAGAATAACATAAAATATAGTAACATAATCTAGATAAAATCTCTATGATTATACACAACTGATCAAAACCAAATGAGAGGACAACATTAACATGAAATGTGTGCAAGTATAAAACAAAATTGAAAACTATACCAAAAAATCCCAACTTTTTCACAGAAAACAGGAAAACACAGAATTAATTCACCCAGAAGTGTATACCCCTTTACAATCTAGAATTAAAGATAGCGAGCTATGGGAAACTTACTAGATAAGACTTTTGAACATAACAACACAAGAGTTGTTATGTTCAAATTAAGGCCTCCTCCTCCCCTTCAGCCTAGCCTCTCCATCTCCAAAATTGGTGTCTTTACCAATCCTTTGCGTTACTTATTATTAAAAGCAGCAAACAGTAAAGTTCCCATAGGATAGGACCTCATCATCCAGGAAACGAAGTCAGTCCAGAATTCTTGAAAAAATAGTTTCAAATCCCTGCCTATCAGATATCACATACTACTCTGGGACAAATAAGTACAGACTGGTGGCAAATTTACCAAAACCAAGTCCCTATGGAGTCACTGGTTTCAAAGACTAAAATAACATAGTGAACACCATCATGTAAAATAAACTCATATGACTTCCTAACATGCAAATGGTGCCATACCACGACGACTACATGGAATTTTGAAAAAAGCACGTCTCTATTCCCAATACCTTCCAAGTTTATTGGTCTCGGGCATTTCTCCAAAACAAACATGATACCATCTCAGACCACACAATTGTATCCTGAGAGAGGAGCAATAACTTAAGCATTACAACTCTCTTTATTGCTCTGAACAAATCCAGCTAAAGGGACCTACCCTAAATTATTGCACTACACATGCAGCACCAATATCCAAGAAGGGCCCAATAACTGAACCAAACAAACCACTTCTGACCATACACCTCCATTGGAAATTAGGTGAAAAAAATTGAAATTACACAGTGACTTGATAGCAATTTTATCATATTACCAATGTGACCATCATTATTTGAGGTACATCTAACTTCAACGTAACAGAATAACATATACAAATATAATTTAAAAAATCTAGATAAAATCTCCTTGATTATACACAACCAATCAAAAGCAAATGAGAGGTCAACATTAACATGATTTGTGTGCAAGTTTAAAACAAAATTGAAAACTATACCAAAAATCTCAACTTTTTTACAGTAAACAGGAAAATGCAGATTAATTAATTTAGCCAGAAGAGTACACCCCTTTATAATCTTACTTTTTTTATAGCCCTACAGATACAAAATGTATTGATTCTTTAGTAACACACATGATAGCTACATATTGGAAAACAAACAAGGCCTGGATATCCTAAATCTACACAATTTATCATCACACATAAGCTCTACTAATCTGTTTCAGTCCGGGTTCTTTATCTATAAACCTATGGCACCACTACAGGCATTGGCTTTAAGCACAATTTTCATATGTGTCTCTAACCATTTGTAAAACAGCTCATGGAATATTAGCTGAGAAAATAATGCCACTTCTATTATATTGGTCAGATAGTGGGTACGTAAAAAATATGGGCAAAGAGATAGCGAGCTATGGGAAATTTACTAGGTAAGACTTTTGAACATAACAACACAATTATTGTTATGTTCAAATAAAGGCCTCCTCCTCCCCTTCAGCCTTGCCTCTCCATCTCCAAATTGGTGTCTTTACCAATCTTTTGTGTCACTTATTGTAAATAGCAGCAAATATTAAAGTTCCTATAGCCTAGAACCCCATCATTCGGAAATCCAGTCAGTACAATATTCTTAAAGAAAAAGTTTCAAACCCCTGGCTATCAGATATCACATACTACTCTGGAACATAGAAGTAGAGACTGGTGACAATTTTACCAAAAGCAAAGTCCCTGTGGAGTCACTGGTCTCAAAGACTAAAAAAACACAGTGAACAACATCACTAAAATGAGGTCAGATGACTTCCTAACCAGCAAATGGTGCCATACTACGACACCTACACAGAATTTTGAAAAAAGCAGATATCTTTATTCCCAATACCTTTCAAGGTTATTGGTCTCTGGCATTTCTCCAAAACAAACATGATACCATCTCACACCACACAATTTTACAGAGAGAGAGAGTGGAGCAATAACATAAGCATTACATCTCTCTTTATTGCCCTGACCAAATCTAGCAAAAGGGACCTACCCTAAGTTATTCTACTACACATGAAGCACCAATATCCAAGGAGGGCCCAGCAACTAAACCAAACAAACCACTTCTGACCAGACATCTCCATTGGAAATTAGATGAACGTAATGGAAATGACACAGTGATATGATAGCAATCTCACCATATCAACAATGTAACTATAATGACTTGAGGTACATATAACTTCAACGTAACAGAATAACATAAAATATAGTAACATAATCTAGATAAAATCTCTATGATTATACACAACTGATCAAAACCAAATGAGAGGACAACATTAACATGAAATGTGTGCAAGTATAAAACAAAATTGAAAACTATACCAAAAAATCCCAACTTTTTCACAGAAAACAGGAAAACACAGAATTAATTCACCCAGAAGTGTATACCCCTTTACAATCTAGAATTAAAGATAGCGAGCTATGGGAAACTTACTAGATAAGACTTTTGAACATAACAACACAAGAGTTGTTATGTTCAAATTAAGGCCTCCTCCTCCCCTTCAGCCTTGCCTCTCCATCTCCAAAATTGGTGTCTTTACCAATCCTTTGCGTTACTTATTATTAAAAGCAGCAAACAGTAAAGTTTCCATAGCCTAAGACCTCATCATCTAGGAAACCAGTCAGTCCAGAATTCTTGAAAAAATAGTTTCAAATCCCTGCCTATCAGATATCACATACTACTCTGGGACAAATAAGTACAGACTGGTGGCAAATTTACCAAAACCAAGTCCCTATGGAGTCACTGGTTTCAAAGACTAAAATAACATAGTGAACACTATCATGTAAAATAAACTCATATGACTTCCTAACAAGCAAATGGTGCCATACCACGACGACTACATGGAATTTTGAAAAAAGCATGTCTCTATTCCCAATACCTTCCAAGTTTATTGGTCTCGGGCATTTCTCCAAAACAAACATGATACCATCTCAGACCACACAATTGTATCCTGAGAGAGGAGCAATAACTTAAGCATTACAACTCTCTTTATTGCTCTGAACAAATCCAGCTAAAGGGACCTACCCTAAATTATTGCACTACACATGCAGCACCAATATCCAAGAAGGGCCCAATAACTGAACCAAACAAACCACTTCTGACCATACACCTCCATTGGAAATTAGGTGAAAAAAATTGAAATTACACAGTGACTTGATAGCAATTTTATCATATTACCAATGTGACCATCATTATTTGAGGTACATCTAACTTCAACGTAACAGAATAACATATACAAATATAATTTAAAAAATCTAGATAAAATCTCCTTGATTATACACAACCAATCAAAAGCAAATGAGAGGTCAACATTAACATGATTTATGTGCAAGTTTAAAACAAAATTGAAAACTATACCAAAAATCTCAACTTTTTTACAGTAAACAGGAAAATGCAGATTAATTAATTTAGCCAGAAGAGTACACCCCTTTATAATCTTACTTTTTTTATAGCTCTACAGATACAAAATGTATTGATTCTTTAGTAACACACATGATAGCTACATATTGGAAAACAAACAAGGCCTGGATATCCTAAATCTACACAATTTATCATCACACATAAGCTCTACTAATCTGCTTCAGTCCGGGTTCTTTATCTATAAACCTATGGCACCACTACAGGCATTGGCTTTAAGCACAATTTTCATATGTGTCTCTAACCATTTGTAAAACAGCTCATGGAAAATTAGCTGAGAAAATAATGCCACTTCTATTATATTGGTCAGATAGTGGGTACGTAAAAAATATGGGCAAAGAGATAGCGAGCTATGGGAAATTTACTAGGTAAGACTTTTGAACATAACAACACAATTATTGTTATGTTCAAATAAAGGCCTCCTCCTCCCCTTCAGCCTTGCCTCTCCATCTCCAAATTGGTGTCTTTACCAATCTTTTGTGTCACTTATTGTAAATAGCAGCAAATATTAAAGTTCCTATAGCCTAGAACCCCATCATTCGGAAATCCAGTCAGTACAATATTCTTAAAGAAAAAGTTTCAAACCCCTGGCTATCAGATATCACATACTACTCTGGAACATAGAAGTAGAGACTGGTGACAAATTTACCAAAACAAAGTCCCTGTGGAGTCACTGGTCTCAAAGACTAAAAAAACACAGTGAACAACATCACTAAAATGAGGTCAGATGACTTCCTAACCAGCAAATGGTGCCATACTACGACACCTACACAGAATTTTGAAAAAAGCAGATATCTTTATTCCCAATACCTTTCAAGGTTATTGGTCTCTGGCATTTCTCCAAAACAAACATGATACCATCTCACACCACACAATTTTACAGAGAGAGAGAGTGGAGCAATAACATAAGCATTACATCTCTCTTTATTGCCCTGACCAAATCTAGCAAAAGGGACCTACCCTAAGTTATTCTACTACACATGAAGCACCAATATCCAAGGAGGGCCCAGCAACTAAACCAAACAAACCACTTCTGACCAGACATCTCCATTGGAAATTAGATGAACGTAATGGAAATGACACAGTGATATGATAGCAATCTCACCATATCAACAATGTAACTATAATGACTTGAGGTACATATAACTTCAACGTAACAGAATAACATAAAATATAGTAACATAATCTAGATAAAATCTCTATGATTATACACAACTGATCAAAACCAAATGAGAGGACAACATTAACATGAAATGTGTGCAAGTATAAAACAAAATTGAAAACTATACCAAAAAATCCCAACTTTTTCACAGAAAACAGGAAAACACAGAATTAATTCACCCAGAAGTGTATACCCCTTTACAATCTAGAATTAAAGATAGCGAGCTATGGGAAACTTACTAGATAAGACTTTTGAACATAACAACACAAGAGTTGTTATGTTCAAATTAAGGCCTCCTCCTCCCCTTCAGCCTTGCCTCTCCATCTCCAAAATTGGTGTCTTTACCAATCCTTTGCGTTACTTATTATTAAAAGCAGCAAACAGTAAAGTTCCCATAGGATAGGACCTCATCATCCAGGAAACGAAGTCAGTCCAGAATTCTTGAAAAAATAGTTTCAAATCCCTGCCTATCAGATATCACATACTACTCTGGGACAAATAAGTACAGACTGGTGGCAAATTTACCAAAACCAAGTCCCTATGGAATCACTGGTTTCAAAGACTAAAATAACATAGTGAACACCATCATGTAAAATAAACTCATATGACTTCCTAACAAGCAAATGGTGCCATACCACGACGACTACATGGAATTTTGAAAAAAGCACGTCTCTATTCCCAATACCTTCCAAGTTTATTGGTCTCGGGCATTTCTCCAAAACAAACATGATACCATCTCAGACCACACAATTGTATCCTGAGAGAGGAGCAATAACTTAAGCATTACAACTCTCTTTATTGCTCTGAACAAATCCAGCTAAAGGGACCTACCCTAAATTATTGCACTACACATGCAGCACCAATATCCAAGAAGGGCCCAATAACTGAACCAAACAAACCACTTCTGACCATACACCTCCATTGGAAATTAGGTGAAAAAAATTGAAATTACACAGTGACTTGATAGCAATTTTATCATATTACCAATGTGACCATCATTATTTGAGGTACATCTAACTTCAACTTAACAGAATAACATATACAAATATAATTTAAAAAATCTAGATAAAATCTCCTTGATTATACACAACCAATCAAAAGCAAATGAGAGGTCAACATTAACATGATTTATGTGCAAGTTTAAAACAAAATTGAAAACTATACCAAAAATCTCAACTTTTTTACAGTAAACAGGAAAATGCAGATTAATTAATTTAGCCAGAAGAGTACACCCCTTTATAATCTTACTTTTTTTATAGCCCTACAGATACAAAATGTATTGATTCTTTAGTAACACACATGATAGCTACATATTGGAAAACAAACAAGGCCTGGATATCCTAAATCTACACAATTTATCATCACACATAAGCTCTACTAATCTGCTTCAGTCCGGGTTCTTTATCTATAAACCTATGGCACCACTACAGGCATTGGCTTTAAGCACAATTTTCATATGTGTCTCTAACCATTTGTAAAACAGCTCATGGAAAATTAGCTGAGAAAATAATGCCACTTCTATTATATTGGTCAGATAGTGGGTACGTAAAAAATATGGGCAAAGAGATAGCGAGCTATGGGAAATTTACTAGGTAAGACTTTTGAACATAACAACACAATTATTGTTATGTTCAAATAAAGGCCTCCTCCTCCCCTTCAGCCTTGCCTCTCCATCTCCAAATTGGTGTCTTTACCAATCTTTTGTGTCACTTATTGTAAATAGCAGCAAATATTAAAGTTCCTATAGCCTAGAACCCCATCATTCGGAAATCCAGTCAGTACAATATTCTTAAAGAAAAAGTTTCAAACCCCTGGCTATCAGATATCACATACTACTCTGGAACATAGAAGTAGAGACTGGTGACAAATTTACCAAAACAAAGTCCCTGTGGAGTCACTGGTCTCAAAGACTAAAAAAACACAGTGAACAACATCACTAAAATGAGGTCAGATGACTTCCTAACCAGCAAATGGTGCCATACTACGACACCTACACAGAATTTTGAAAAAAGCAGATATCTTTATTCCCAATACCTTTCAAGGTTATTGGTCTCTGGCATTTCTCCAAAACAAACATGATACCATCTCACACCACACAATTTTACAGAGAGAGAGAGTGGAGCAATAACATAAGCATTACATCTCTCTTTATTGCCCTGACCAAATCTAGCAAAAGGGACCTACCCTAAGTTATTCTACTACACATGAAGCACCAATATCCAAGGAGGGCCCAGCAACTAAACCAAACAAACCACTTCTGACCAGACATCTCCATTGGAAATTAGATGAACGTAATGGAAATGACACAGTGATATGATAGCAATCTCACCATATCAACAATGTAACTATAATGACTTGAGGTACATATAACTTCAACGTAACAGAATAACATAAAATATAGTAACATAATCTAGATAAAATCTCTATGATTATACACAACTGATCAAAACCAAATGAGAGGACAACATTAACATGAAATGTGTGCAAGTATAAAACAAAATTGAAAACTATACCAAAAAATCCCAACTTTTTCACAGAAAACAGGAAAACACAGAATTAATTCACCCAGAAGTGTATACCCCTTTACAATCTAGAATGAAAGATAGCGAGCCATGGGAAACTTACTAGATAAGACTTTTGAACATAACAACACAAGAGTTGTTATGTTCAAATTAAGGCCTCCTCCTCCCCTTCAGCCTTGCCTCTCCATCTCCAAAATTGGTTTCTTTACCAATCCTTTGCGTTACTTATTATTAAAAGCAGCAAACAGTAAAGTTTCCATAGCCTAAGACCTCATTATCCAGGAAACCAGTCAGTCCAGAATTCTTGAAAAAATAGTTTCAAATCCCTGCCTATCAGATATCACATACTACTCTGGGACAAATAAGTACAGACTGGTGGCAAATTTACCAAAACCAAGTCCCTATGGAGTCACTGGTTTCAAAGACTAAAATAACATAGTGAACACCATCATGTAAAATAAACTCATATGACTTCCTAACAAGCAAATGGTGCCATACCACGACACCTACATGTAATTTTGAAAAAAGCACGTCTCTATTCCCAATACCTTCCAATTTTATTGGTCTCGGGCATTTCTCCAAAACAAACATGATACCATCTCAGACCACACAATTGTATCCTGAGAGAGGAGCAATAACTTAAGCATTACAACTCTCTTTATTGCTCTGAACAAATCCAGCTAAAGGGACCTACCTTAAATTATTGCACTACACATGCAGCACCAATATCCAAGAAGGGCCCAATAACTGAACCAAACAAACCACTTCTGACCATACACCTCCATTGGAAATTAGGTGAAAAAAATTGAAATTACACAGTGACTTGATAGCAATTTTATCATATTACCAATGTGACCATCATTATTTGAGGTTCATCTAACTTCAACGTAACAGAATAACATATACAAATATAATTAAAAAAATCTAGATAAAATCTCCTTGAGTATACACAATTAATCAAAAGCAAATGAGAGGTCAACATTAACATGATTTGTGTGCAAGTTTAAAACAAAATTGAAAACTATACCAAAAATCTCAACTTTTTTACAGTAAACAGGAAAATGCAGATTAATTAATTTAGCCAGAAGAGTACACCCCTTTATAATCTTACTTTTTTTTATAGCCCTACAGATACAAAATGTATTGATTCTTTAGTAACACACATGATAGCTACATATTGGAAAACAAACAAGGCCTGGATATCCTAAATCTACACAATTTATCATCACACATAAGCTCTACTAATCTGCTTCAGTCCGGGTTCTTTATCTATAAACCTATGGCACCACTACAGGCATTGGCTTTAAGCACAATTTTCATATGTGTCTCTAACCATTTGTAAAACAGCTCATGGAATATTAGCTGAGAAAATAATGCCACTTCTATTATATTGGTCAGATAGTGGGTACGTAAAAAATATGGGCAAAGAGATAGCGAGCTGTGGGAAATTTACCAGGTAAGACTTTTGAACATAACAACACAATTATTGTTATGTTCAAATAAAGGCCTCCTCCTCCCCTTCAGCCTTGCCTCTTCATCTCCAAATTGGTGTCTTTACCAATCTTTTGTGTTACTTATTGTAAATAGCAGCAAATATTAAAGTTCCTATAGCCTAGAACCCCATCATTCGGAAATCCAGTCAGTACAATATTCTTAAAGAAAAAGTTTCAAACCCCTGGCTATCAGATATCACATACTACTCTGGAACATAGAAGTAGAGACTGGTGACAAATTTACCAAAACAAAGTCCCTGTGGAGTCACTGGTCTCAAGGACTAAAAAAACACAGTGAACAACATCACTAAAATGAGGTCAGATGACTTCCTAACCAGCAAATGGTGCCATACTACGACACCTACACAGAATTTTGAAAAAAGCAGATATCTTTATTCCCAATACCTTTCAAGGTTATTGGTCTCTGGCATTTCTCCAAAACAAACATGATACCATCTCACACCACACAATTTTACAGAGAGAGAGAGTGGAGCAATAACATAAGCATTACATCTCTCTTTATTGCCCTGACCAAATCTAGCAAAAGGGACCTACCCTAAGTTATTCTACTACACATGAAGCACCAATATCCAAGGAGGGCCCAGCAACTAAACCAAACAAACCACTTCTGACCAGACATCTCCATTGGAAATTAGATGAACGTAATGGAAATGACACAGTGATATGATAGCAATCTCACCATATCAACAATGTAACTAGAATGACTTGAGGTACATATAACTTCAACGTAACAGAATAACATAAAATATAGTAACATAATCTAGATAAAATCTCTATGATTATACACAACTGATCAAAACCAAATGAGAGGACAACATTAACATGAAATGTGTGCAAGTATAAAACAAAATTTAAAACTATACCAAAAAATCCCAACTTTTTCACAGAAAACAGGAAAACACAGAATTAATTCACCCAGAAGTGTATACCCCTTTACAATCTAGAATTAAAGATAGCGAGCTATGGGAAACTTACTAGATAAGACTTTTGAACATAACAACACAAGAGTTGTTATGTTCAAATTAAGGCCTCCTCCTCCCCTTCAGCCTTGCCTCTCCATCTCCAAAATTGGTGTCTTTACCAATCCTTTGCGTTACTTATTATTAAAAGCAGCAAACAGTAAAGTTTCCATAGCCTAAGACCTCATCATCCAGGAAACCAGTCAGTCCAGAATTCTTGAAAAAATAGTTTCAAATCCCTGCCTATCAGATATCACATACTACTCTGGGACAAATAAGTACAGACTGGTGGCAAATTTACCAAAACCAAGTCCCTATGGAGTCACTGGTTTCAAAGACTAAGATAACATAGTGAACACCATCATGTAAAATAAACTCATATGACTTCCTAACAAGCAAATGGTGCCATACCACGACACCTACATGGAATTTTGAAAAAAGCACGTCTATTCCCAATTCCTTCCAAGTTTATTGGTTTCGGGCATTTCTCCAAAACAAACATGATACCATCTCAGACCACACAATTGTATCCTGAGAGAGGAGCAATAACTTAAGCATTACAACTCTCTTTATTGCTCTGAACAAATCCAGCTAAAGGGACCTACCCTAAATTATTGCACTACACATGCAGCACCAATATCCAAGAAGGGCCCAATAACTGAACCAAACAAACCACTTCTGACCATATACCTCCATTGGAAATTAGGTGAAAAAAATTGAAATTACACAGTGACTTGATAGCAATTTTATCATATTACCAATGTGACCATCATTATTTGAGGTACATCTAACTTCAACGTAACAGAATAACATATACAAATATAATTTAAAAAATCTAGATAAAATCTCCTTGATTATACACAACCAATCAAAAGCAAATGAGAGGTCAACATTAACATGATTTGTGTGCAAGTTTAAAACAAAATTGAAAACTATACCAAAAATCTCAACTTTTTTACAGTAAACAGGAAAATGCAGATTAATTAATTTAGCCAGAAGAGTACACCCCTTTATAATCTTACTTTTTTTATAGCCCTACAGATACAAAATGTATTGATTCTTTAGTAACACACATGATAGCTACATATTGGAAAACAAACAAGGCCTGGATATCCTAAATCTACACAATTTATCATCACACATAAGCTCTACTAATCTGCTTCAGTCCGGGTTCTTTATCTATAAACCTATGGCACCACTACAGGCATTGGCTTTAAGCACAATTTTCATATGTGTCTCTAACCATTTGTAAAACAGCTCATGGAATATTAGCTGAGAAAATAATGCCACTTCTATTATATTGGTCAGATAGTGGGTACGTAAAAAATATGGGCAAAGAGATAGCGAGCTATGGGAAATTTACTAGGTAAGACTTTTGAACATAACAACACAATTATTGTTATGTTCAAATAAAGGCCTCCTCCTCCCCTTCAGCCTTGCCTCTCCATCTCCAAATTGGTGTCTTTACCAATCTTTTGTGTCACTTATTGTAAATAGCAGCAAATATTAAAGTTCCTATAGCCTAGAACCCCATCATTCGGAAATCCAGTCAGTACAATATTCTTAAAGAAAAAGTTTCAAACCCCTGGCTATCAGATATCACATACTACTCTGGAACATAGAAGTAGAGACTGGTGACAAATTTACCAAAACAAAGTCCCTGTGGAGTCACTGGTCTCAAAGACTAAAAAAACACAGTGAACAACATCACTAAAATGAGGTCAGATGACTTCCTAACCAGCAAATGGTGCCATACTACGACACCTACACAGAATTTTGAAAAAAGCAGATATCTTTATTCCCAATACCTTTCAAGGTTATTGGTCTCTGGCATTTCTCCAAAACAAACATGATACCATCTCACACCACACAATTTTACAGAGAGAGAGAGTGGAGCAATAACATAAGCATTACATCTCTCTTTATTGCCCTGACCAAATCTAGCAAAAGGGACCTACCCTAAGTTATTCTACTACACATGAAGCACCAATATCCAAGGAGGGCCCAGCAACTAAACCAAACAAACCACTTCTGACCAGACATCTCCATTGGAAATTAGATGAACGTAATGGAAATGACACAGTGATATGATAGCAATCTCACCATATCAACAATGTAACTATAATGACTTGAGGTACATATAACTTCAACGTAACAGAATAACATAAAATATAGTAACATAATCTAGATAAAATCTCTATGATTATACACAACTGATCAAAACCAAATGAGAGGACAACATTAACATGAAATGTGTGCAAGTATAAAACAAAATTTAAAACTATACCAAAAAATCCCAACTTTTTCACAGAAAACAGGAAAACACAGAATTAATTCACCCAGAAGTGTATACCCCTTTACAATCTAGAATTAAAGATAGCGAGCTATGGGAAACTTACTAGATAAGACTTTTGAACATAACAACACAAGAGTTGTTATGTTCAAATTAAGGCCTCCTCCTCCCCTTCAGCCTTGCCTCTCCATCTCCAAAATTGGTGTCTTTACCAATCCTTTGCGTTACTTATTATTAAAAGCAGCAAACAGTAAAGTTTCCATAGCCTAAGACCTCATCATCCAGGAAACCAGTCAGTCCAGAATTCTTGAAAAAATAGTTTCAAATCCCTGCCTATCAGATATCACATACTACTCTGGGACAAATAAGTACAGACTGGTGGCAAATTTACCAAAACCAAGTCCCTATGGAGTCACTGGTTTCAAAGACTAAAATAACATAGTGAACACCATCATGTAAAATAAACTCATATGACTTCCTAACAAGCAAATGGTGCCATACAACGACACCTACATGGAATTTTGAAAAAAGCACGTCTCTATTCCCAATACCTTCCAAGTTTATTGGTCTCGGGCATTTCTCCAAAACAAACATGATACCATCTCAGACCACACAATTGTATCCTGAGAGAGGAGCAATAACTTAAGCATTACAACTCTCTTTATTGCTCTGAACAAATCCAGCTAAAGGGACCTACCCTAAATTATTGCACTACACATGCAGCACCAATATCCAAGAAGGGCCCAATAACTGAACCAAACAAACCACTTCTGACCATACACCTCCATTGGAAATTAGGTGAAAAAAATTGAAATTACACAGTGACTTGATAGCAATTTTATCATATTACCAATATGACCATCATTATTTGAGGTACATCTAACTTCAACGTAACAGAATAACATATACAAATATAATTTAAAAAATCTAGATAAAATCTCCTTGATTATACACAACCAATCAAAAGCAAATGAGAGGTCAACATTAACATGATTTGTGTGCAAGTTTAAAACAAAATTGAAAACGATACCAAAAATCTCAACTTTTTTACAGTAAACAGGAAAATGCAGATTAATTAATTTAGTCAGAAGAGTACACCCCTTTATAATCTTACTTTTTTTTATAGCCCTACAGATACAAAATGTATTGATTCTTTAGTAACACACATGATAGCTACATATTGGAAAACAAACAAGGCCTGGATATCCTAAATCTACACAATTTATCATCACACATAAGCTCTACTAATCTGCTTCAGTCCGGGTTCTTTATCTATAAACCTATGGCACCACTACAGGCATTGGCTTTAAGCACAATTTTCATATATGTCTCTAACCATTTGTAAAACAGCTCATGGAATATTAGCTGAGAAAATAATGCCACTTCTATTATATTGGTCAGATAGTGGGTACGTAAAAAATATGGGCAAAGAGATAGCGAGCTATGGGAAATTTACTAGGTACGACTTTTGAACATAACAACACAATTATTGCTATGTTCAAATAAAGGCCTCCTCCTCCCCTTCAGCCTTGCCTCTCCATCTCCAAATTGGTGTCTTTACCAATCTTTTGTGTCACTTATTGTAAATAGCAGCAAATATTAAAGTTCCTATAGCCTAGAACCCCATCATTTGGAAATCCAGTCAGTACAATATTCTTAAAGAAAAAGTTTCAAACCCCTGGCTATCAGATATCACATACTACTCTGGAACATAGAAGTAGAGACTGGTGACAAATGTACCAAAACAAAGTCCCTGTGGAGTCACTGGTCTCAAAGACTAAAAAAACACAGTGAACAACATCACTAAAATGAGGTCAGATGACTTCCTAACCAGCAAATGGTGCCATACTACGACACCTACACAGAATTTTGAAAAAAGAAGATATCTTTATTCCCAATACCTTTCAAGGTTATTGGTCTCTTGGCATTTCTCCAAAACAAACATGATACCATCTCACACCACACAATTTTACAGAGAGAGAGAGTGGAGCAATAACATAAGCATTACATCTCTCTTTATTGCCCTGACCAAATCTAGCAAAAGGGACCTACCCTAAGTTATTCTACTACACATGAAGCACCAATATCCAAGGAGGGCCCAGCAACTAAACCAAACAAACCACTTCTGACCAGACATCTCCATTGGAAATTAGATGAACGTAATGGAAATGACACAGTGATATGATAGCAATCTCACCATATCAACAATGTAACTATAATGACTTGAGGTACATATAACTTCAACGTAACAGAATAACATATACAAATATAATTTAAAAATCTAGATAAAATCTCCTTGATTATACACAACCAATCAAAAGCAAATGAGAGGTCAACATTAACATGATAAGTGTGCAAGTTTAAAACAAAATTGAAAACTATACCAAAAATCTCAACTTTTTTACAGTAAACAGGAAAATGCAGATTAATTAATTTAGCCAGAAGAGTACACTCTTTTATAATCTTACTTTTTTTTATAGCCCTACAGATACAAAATGTATTGATTCTTTAGTAACACACATGATAGCTACATATTGGAAAACAAACAAGGCTTGGATATCCTAAATCTACACAATTTATCATCACACATAAGCTCTACTAATCTGCTTCAGTCCGGGTTCTTTATCTATAAACCTATGGCACCACTACAGGCATTGGCTTTAAGCACAATTTTCATATGTGTCTCTAACCATTTGTAAAACAGCTCATGGAATATTAGCTGAGAAAATAATGCCACTTCTATTATATTGGTCAGATAGTGGGTACGTAAAAAATATGGGCAAAGAGATAGCGAGCTATGGGAAATTTACTAGGTAAGACTTTTGAACATAACAACACAATTATTGTTATGTTCAAATAAAGGCCTCCTCCTCCCCTTCAGCCTTGCCTCTCCATCTCCAAATTGGTGTCTTTACCAATCTTTTGTGTCACTTATTGTAAATAGCAGCAAATATTAAAGTTCCTATAGCCTAGAACCCCATCATTCGGAAATCCAGTCAGTACAATATTCTTAAAGAAAAAGTTTCAAACCCCTGGCTATCAGATATCACATACTACTCTGGAACATAGAAGTAGAGACTTGTGACAAATTTACCAAAACAAAGTCCCTGTGGAGTCACTGGTCTCAAAGACTAAAAAAACACAGTGAACAACATCACTAAAATGAGGTCAGATGACGTCCTAACCAGCAAATGGTGCCATACTACGACACCTACACAGAATTTTGAAAAAAGCAGATATCTTTATTCCCAATACCTTTCAAGGTTATTGGTCTCTGGCATTTCTCCAAAACAAACATGATACCATCTCACACCACACAATTTTACAGAGAGAGAGAGAGTGGAGCAATAACATAAGCATTACATCTCTCTTTATTGCCCTGACCAAATCTAGCAAAAGGGACCTACCCTAAGTTATTCTACTACACATGAAGCACCAATATCCAAGGAGGGCCCAGCAACTAAACCAAACAAACCACTTCTGACCAGACATCTCCATTGGAAATTAGATGAACGTAATGGAAATGACACAGTGATATTGTAAAGGATCTGCCAGGCACAGCGGGGTTAACTCCCAGAACTAATCAGTCAGCACCTGAGAATACATCCCTGAGACTGACTCCTGCTTCCACCATTCAGGCTGGCAGGCTTAGGAGTGGGAGAGCCTATCGTAACCTGGCCAGACTCAGCTAGCTCCCGCCCTCGGTCTATTTAAGCCTGCACTTCCTGTCCCTCGGTGCTTGTTATTGCTTGTGTTTCCCTCCTTGTGGTTTCCTGGCCCAGCTACAGCTCCTGCTATTTTTGATCCTGCTCCATACAGACCCTGGCTTACCGACTACTCTTCTGCTTTTCGTTTTGTACCTCGCACACTCCTGGCTTGACTCGGCTCGTTCACCACTCTGGTTGCTCACGGTGTTGCCGTGGGCAACGGCCCCTTTTCCTTGCTTGTGTTCCTTGTATGTTTGTCGTGTTTGTCGTGCACTTACTGAGCGCAGGGACCGCCGCCCAGTTGTACCCCGTCGCCTAGGGCGGGTCGTTGCAAGTAGGCAGGGACAGAGTGGCGGGTAGATTAGGGCTCACTTGTCCGTCTCCCTACCCCCTGCCACTACATAATAACAAGCCCATACCTAGTCTACCCCTGGTCCCTGACACCACTATGGATCCCCGTGAGACCCTGGCTCAGCAAATGCAGGGTCTCTCCCTACAGGTCCAGGCCCTGGCTCAGAGGGTCAACCAGCCTGATGCTACCCTGGTAGTTCCCCTCACCGCACCTCTTGAACCCCACCTCAAGTTTCCCGACCGGTTCTCAGGGGACCGGAGGGCTTTTCTCTCCTTTCGGGAGAGTTGTAGGCTTTACTTTAGTTTAAAGCCTCATTCCTCAGGTTCTGAGAGCCAGCGGGTGGGTATAATTATGTCCCGGCTCCAGGAAGGGCCCCAAGAGTGGGCCTTCTCCTTGGCTCCTGACGCCCCTGAACTTTCCTCCGTTGATTGTTTCTTTTCTGCTCTCGGACTTATTTATGACGAGACTGACAGGACTGCCTTTGCCGAGAGTCAGCTGGTGACCTTAATTCAGGGTAAGAGACCTGTTGAGGAGTATTGCTCTGACTTTCGGAAGTGGTGCATAGCTTCTCGGTGGAATGACCCTGCCTTAAGGTGCCAGTTTAGGTTGGGTCTGTCGAATGCCCTGAAAGACCTGCTAGTTAGCTATCCCTCTTCTGACTCCCTAGACCAGGTTATAGCTTTAGCGATACGACTTGACCGACGTCTCAGGGAACGACAACGTGAACGTTTATGTGTTTTCTCCTCCGACTCCCCCATGATGCCTCCCGAAGCTCCGTTGCTTCGTTCCTCCCCGAAAGATTCAGAGATACCTATGCAACTCGGGGCCTCCGTGTCCCCCCAACAACGTAGAGAATTCCGCAGGAAGAATGGTCTCTGCTTCTACTGTGGGGACGACAAGCATCAAGTGAACAACTGTCCTAAGCGTAAGGTTGCAGCCAGAGAACTTCCGCGTCTAAGTGATCATCGGGGAGGTCACTTGGGCGCACAGGTATTTCCAGTAAATATGAAACGTACTAAGATCTTGCTTCCCTTTCAGGTCTCTTTTGGTGGTAGGTCTGCTACCGGCAGTGCCTTCGTGGATTCAGGGTCCTCTACTAATATCATGTCTGTGGAATTTGCTATGTCCCTTGCTATGCCTCTTATTGATTTGCCTAAACCTGTCCCGGTAGTGGGTATCGACGCCACTCCTCTTGCTAATGGTTATTTTACACAGCATACCCCTGTTTTTGAACTCCTTGTTGGCTCCATGCATTTGGAGCAATGCTCTGTACCGTTGATGCAGGGATTATCGTACGATTTGGTTCTAGGTCTTCCCTGGTTGCAGTTGCATAATCCTACGTTTGACTGGAATACTGGGGAGCTAACCAAATGGGGTAATGAATGTTGTACGTCATGTTTTTCTGTTAATTCTATTTCTCCCCCTAAGGAGGCGAATACGCTACCCGAGTTTGTTCAGGACTTCGCTGATGTTTTCTCTAGGGAGGCCTCCGAAGTGTTACCTCCTCATAGAGAATACGATTGCGCTATCGAATTGGTACCAGGAGCTAAGCTTCCTAAGGGTAGGATATTTAATCTTTCTTGTCCCGAACGTGAAGCTATGAGAGTGTATATCCAGGAATCCCTGGCCAAGGGTTACATTCGTCCCTCTTCTTCTCCGGTAGGTGCTGGCTTCTTCTTCGTGGGGAAGAAGGATGGTGGTCTTAGGCCATGCATTGACTACCGTGGCCTGAATAAGGTCACGGTAAGGAACCAGTATCCCCTTCCTTTGATTCCTGATCTCTTTAATCAGGTTCAGGGGGCCCAATGGTTTTCTAAATTGGATCTACGGGGGGCGTATAACCTTATTCGCATCAAAGAGGGGGATGAGTGGAAGACTGCGTTTAACACGCCCGAAGGCCATTTCGAATACCTCGTCATGCCCTTTGGGTTGTGTAATGCCCCTGCGGTCTTCCAGAATTTCATAAATGAGATTTTGAGAAATTACCTGGGGATTTTTATGGTAGTGTACCTTGATGACATACTGGTGTTTTCCAAGGACTGGTCCTCCCACGTGGAGCATGTCAGGAAGGTGCTCCAGGTCCTTCGGGAAAATAAACTGTTTGCCAAAACCGAAAAATGTGTGTTTGGGGTACAGGAGATTCCATTTTTGGGTCAAATCCTCACTCCTCATGAATTCCGCATGGACCCCGCCAAGGTTCAGGCTGTGGCGGAATGGGTCCAACCTGCCTCCCTGAAGGCGTTACAGTGTTTTTTGGGGTTCGCTAATTATTACAGGAGATTTATTGCTAACTTCTCGGTCATCGCTAAGCCCCTTACGGACCTCACTCGCAAAGGTGCTGATCTCCTCCACTGGCCTCCTGAGGCTGTCCAGGCTTTTGAGGTCCTTAAGAAGTGCTTTGTCTCGGCCCCGGTGCTGGTTCAGCCCAACCAAATGGAGCCATTTATCGTGGAAGTTGACGCATCTGAGGTGGGAGTGGGGGCTGTCTTGTCCCAGGGTACCAGCTCCCTCACTCATCTCCGCCCCTGTGCCTACTTCTCCAGGAAGTTTTCGCCAACTGAAAGTAACTATGATATTGGCAACCGCGAACTCTTAGCCATTAAATGGGCATTTGAAGAGTGGCGCCACTTCCTGGAGGGGGCTAGGCACCAGGTAACGGTCCTTACCGACCACAAGAATCTGGTTTTCCTAGAATCTGCCCGGAGGCTAAACCCGAGACAAGCTCGATGGGCGTTATTTTTTACCAGATTCAATTTTTTGGTTACCTATAGGGCTGGGTCTAAAAATATTAAGGCTGATGCACTGTCGCGTAGCTTCATGGCCAGCCCTCCTTCGGAGGAAGATCCTGCTTGTATTTTGCCTCCAGGTATAATCATTTCCTCGATCGATTCTGATTTAGTCTCTGAAATTGCTGCTGATCAAGGTGCAGCTCCCGGGAACCTTCCTGAGAACAAGCTGTTTGTTCCCCTGCAATTCCGGCTAAGGGTACTTAGGGAAAATCATGACTCCGCACTATCTGGCCATCCAGGCATCCTGGGTACCAAACACCTCATTACCAGAAATTATTGGTGGCCTGGGTTGCCTAAAGACGTTAAGGCCTACGTCGCCGCTTGTGAGGTTTGTGCTAGGTCCAAGACTCCCAGGTCCCGACCAGCGGGCTTTCTGCGTTCGTTGCCCATTCCCCAGAGACCTTGGACACATATCTCCATGGATTTTATCACCGATTTGCCTCCATCCCAAGGCAAGTCGGTGGTGTGGGTGGTGGTGGACCGCTTCAGTAAGATGTGCCACTTTGTGCCCCTCAAGAAACTACCCAACGCCAAAACGTTGGCTACCTTGTTTGTCAAACACATCCTGCGTCTCCATGGGGCCCCAGTCAATATTGTTTCGGACAGAGGGGTACAATTTGTTTCATTGTTTTGGAGAGCCTTCTGTATGAAGTTGGGGATTGATCTGTCCTTCTCCTCTGCCTTCCATCCTGAAACCAATGGCCAAACGGAGAGGACTAATCAATCTCTAGAACAATACTTAAGGTGTTTTGTCTCTGACTGTCAATTTGATTGGGTCTCTTTCATTCCCCTCGCCGAATTTTCCCTTAATAACCGGGCCAGTAACTCGTCAGGGGTCTCTCCTTTTTTTTGTAATTTTGGGTTTAATCCACGGTTCTCCTCCGTTTCACCTGGTAGTTCCAACAATCCTGAGGTAGAGGTCGTTCATCGGGAACTGTGCACAGTCTGGGCCCAGGTTCAGAAAAACCTAGAGGTGTTCCAGAGGGTACTAAAAACTCAGGCTGATAAAAAACGTTCTGCTAACCCCCTGTTTATGGTCGGGGATCTGGTGTGGTTGTCGTCTAGGAACTTGCGTCTCAAGGTTCCGTCCAAGAAGTTTGCTCCCCGGTTTATTGGGCCGTATAAGGTCATTGAGGTCCTCAATCCTGTCTCCTTCCGGCTGGAGTTACCCCCGTCTTTTCGGATACACGACGTGTTTCATGCCTCCCTCCTCAAACGCTGCTCCCCGTCCTTGGCTCCCTCGAGGAGACCTCCTGTTCCCATCCTCACCCCGGAGGGGGTGGAATTCGAGGTGGCCAGGATTGTGGACAGCAAGATGGTCCAAGGCTCCCTCCAGTACCTGGTCCATTGGAGAGGATACGGGCCCGAGGAGAGGACTTGGGTACCCGGCCGGGATGTTCACGCTGGGGTATTGGTCAGGAGGTTCCACCTGCGTTTCCCCAGTAAGCCAGGTCCACTTAGAAAGGGTCCGGTGGCCCCTCATAAAAGGGGGGGTACTGTAAAGGATCTGCCAGGCACAGCAGGGTTAACTCCCAGAACTAATCAGTCAGCACCTGAGAATACATCCCTGAGACTGACTCCTGCTTCCACCATTCAGGCTGGCAGGCTTAGGAGTGGGAGAGCCTATCGTAACCTGGCCAGACTCAGCTAGCTCCCGCCCTCGGTCTATTTAAGCCTGCACTTCCTGTCCCTCGGTGCTTGTTATTGCTTGTGTTTCCCTCCTTGTGGTTTCCTGGCCCAGCTACAGCTCCTGCTATTTTTGATCCTGCTCCATACAGACCCTGGCTTACCGACTACTCTTCTGCTTTTCGTTTTGTACCTCGCACACTCCTGGCTTGACTCGGCTCGTTCACCACTCTGGTTGCTCACGGTGTTGCCGTGGGCAACGGCCCCTTTTCCTTGCTTGGGTTCCTTGTATGTTTGTCGTGTTTGTCGTGCACTTACTGAGCGCAGGGACCGCCGCCCAGTTGTACCCCGTCGCTTAGGGCGGGTCGTTGCAAGTAGGCAGGGACAGAGTGGCGGGTAGATTAGGGCTCACTTGTCCGTCTCCCTACCCCCTGCCACTACAGATATGATAGCAATCTCACCATATCAACAATATAACTATAATGACTTGAGGTACATATAACTTCAACGTAACAGAATAACATAAAATATAGTAACATAATCTAGATAAAATCTCTATGATTATACACAACTGATCAAAACCAAATGAGAGGACAACATTAACATGAAATGTGTGCAAGTATAAAACAAAATTGAAAACTATACCAAAAAATCCCAACTTTTTAACAGAAAACAGGAAAACACAGAATTAATTCACCCAGAAGTGTATACCCCTTTACAATCTAAAATTAAAGATAGCGAGCTATGGGAAACTTACTAGATAAGACTTTTGAACATAACAACACAAGAGTTGTTATGTTCAAATTAAGGCCTCCTCCTCCCCTTCAGCCTTGCCTCTCCATCTCCAAAATTGGTGTCTTTACCAATCCTTTGCGTTACTTATTATTAAAAGCAGCAAACAGTAAAGTTCCCATAGCCTAGGACCTCATCATCCAGGAAACCAGTCAGTCCAGAATTCTTAAAAAAATACTTTCAAATCCCTGCCTATCAGATATCACATACTACTATGGGACAAATAAGTACAGACTGGTGGCAAATTTACCAAAACCAAGTCCCTATTGAGTCACTGGTTTCAAAGACTAAAATAACATAGTGAACACCATCATGTAAAATAAACTCTAATGACATCATAACAAGCAAATGGTGCCATACCACGACACCTACATGGAATTTTGAAAAAAGCACGTCTCTATTCCCAATACCTTCCAAGTTTATTGGTCTCGGGCATTTCTCCAAAACAAACATAATACCATCTCAGACCACACAATTGTATCCTGAGAGAGGAGCAATAACTTAAGCATTACAACTCTCTTTATTGCTCTGAACAAATCCAGCTAAAGGGACCTACCCTAAGTTATTCCACTACACATGCAGCACCAATATCCAAGAAGGGCCCAATAAGTGAACCAAACAAACCACTTCTGACCATACACCTCCATTGGAAATTAGGTGAAAAAAATTGAAATTACACAGTGACATGATAGCAATTTTATCATATTACCAATGTGACCATCATTATTTGAGGTACATCTAACTTCAACGTAACAGAATAACATATACAAATATAATGTAAAAAATCTAGCTAAAATCTCCTTGATTATACACAACCAATCAAAAGCAAATGAGAGGTCAACATTAACATGATATGTGTGCAAGTTTAAAACAAAATTGAAAACTATACCAAAAATCTCAACTTTTTTACAGTAAACAGGAAAATGCAGATTAATTAATTTAGCCAGAAGAGTACACCCCTTTATAATCTTACTTTTTTTATAGCCCTACAGATACAAAATGTATTGATTCTTTAGTAACACACATGATAGCTACATATTGGAAAACAAACAAGGCCTGGATATCCTAAATCTACACAATTTATCATCACACATAAGCTCTACTAATCTGCTTCAGTCCGGGTTCTTTATCTATAAACCTATGGCACCACTACAGGCATTGGCTTTAAGCACAATTTTCATATGTGTCTCTAACCATTTGTAAAACAGCTCATGGAATATTAGCTGAGAAAATAATGCCACTTCTATT
Source organism: Rhinoderma darwinii (assembly GCF_050947455.1). Lineage (NCBI taxonomy): Eukaryota > Metazoa > Chordata > Amphibia > Anura > Rhinodermatidae > Rhinoderma > Rhinoderma darwinii. The sequence goes on from NC_134688.1 coordinate 275,849,383, forward strand.
ATATTGGTCAGATAGTGGGTACGTAAAAAATATGGGCAAAGAGATAGCGAGCTATGGGAAATTTACTAGGTAAGACTTTTGAACATAACAACACAATTATTGTTATGTTCAAATAAAGGCCTCCTCCTCCCCTTCAGCCTTGTCTCTCCATCTCCAAATTGGTGTCTTTACCAATCTTTTGTGTCACTTATTGTAAATAGCAGCAAATATTAAAGTTCCTATAGCCTAGAACCCCATCATTCGGAAATCCAGTCAGTACAATATTCTTAAAGAAAAAGTTTCAAACCCCTGGCTATCAGATATCACATACTACTCTGGAACATAGAAGTAGAGACTGGTGACAAATTTACCAAAACAAAGTCCCTGTGGAGTCACTGGTCTCAAAGACTAAAAAAACACAGTGAACAACATCACTAAAATGAGGTCAGATGACTTCCTAACCAGCAAATGGTGCCATACTACGACACCTACACAGAATTTTGAAAAAAGCAGATATCTTTATTCCCAATACCTTTCAAGGTTATTGGTCTCTGGCATTTCTCCAAAACAAACATGATACCATCTCACACCACACAATTTTACAGAGAGAGAGAGAGTGGAGCAATAACATAAGCATTACATCTCTCTTTATTACCCTGACCAAATCTAGCAAAAGGGACCTACCCTAAGTTATTCTACTACACATGAAGCACCAATATCCAAGGAGGGCCCAGCAACTAAACCAAACAAACCACTTCTGACCAGACATCTCCATTGGAAATTAGATGAACGTAATGGAAATGACACAGTGATATGATAGCAATCTCACCATATCAACAATGTAACTATAATGACTTGAGGTACATATAACTTCAACGTAACAGACTAACATAAAATATAGTAACATAATCTAGATAAAATCTCTATGATTATACACAAATGATCAAAACCAAATGAGAGGACAACATTAACATGAAATGTGTGCAAGTATAAAACAAAATTGAAAACTATACCAAAAAATCCCAACTTTTTCACAGAAAACAGGAAAACACAAAATTAATTCACCCAGAAGTGTATACCCCTTTACAATCTAGAATTAAAGATAGCGAGCTATGGGAAACTTACTAGATAAGACTTTTGAACATAACAACACAAGAGTTGTTATGTTCAAATTAAGGCCTCCTCCTCCCCTTCAGCCTTGCCTCTCCATCTCCAAAATTGGTGTCTTTACCAATCCTTTGCGTTACTTATTATTAAAAGCAGCAAACAGTAAAGTTCCCATAGGATAGGACCTCATCATCCAGGAAACGAAGTCAGTCCAGAATTCTTGAAAAAATAGTTTCAAATCCCTGCCTATCAGATATCACATACTACTCTGGGACAAATAAGTACAGACTGGTGGCAAATTTACCAAAACCAAGTCCCTATGGAGTCACTGGTTTCAAAGACTAAAATAACATAGTGAACACCATCATGTAAAATAAACTCATATGACTTCCTAACAAGCAAATGGTGCCATACCACGACGACTACATGGAATTTTGAAAAAAGCACGTCTCTATTACCAATACCTTCCAAGTTTATTGGTCTCGGGCATTTCTCCAAAACAAACATGATACCATCTCAGACCACACAATTGTATCCTGAGAGAGGAGCAATAACTTAAGCATTACAACTCTCTTTATTGCTCTGAACAAATCCAGCTAAAGGGACCTACCCTAAATTATTGCACTACACATGCAGCACCAATATCCAAGAAGTGCCCAATAACTGAACCAAACAAACCACTTCTGACCAAACACCTCCATTGGAAATTAGGTGAAAAAAATTGAAATTACACAGTGACTTGATAGCAATTTTATCATATTACCAATGTGACCATCATTATTTGAGGTACATCTAACTTCAACGTAACAGAATAACATATACAAATATAAGTTAAAAAATCTAGATAAAATCTCCTTGATTATACACAACCAATCAAAAGCAAATGAGAGGTCAACATTAACATGATTTGTGTGCAAGTTTAAAACAAAATTGAAAACTATACCAAAAATCTCAACTTTTTTACAGTAAACAGGAAAATGCAGATTAATTAATTTAGCCAGAAGAGTACACCCCTTTATAATCTTACTTTTTTTATAGCCCTACAGATACAAAATGTATTGATTCTTTAGTAACACACATGATAGCTACATATTGGAAAACAAACAAGGCCTGGATATCCTAAATCTACACAATTTATCATCACACATAAGCTCTACTAATCTGCTTCAGTCCGGGTTCTTTATCTATAAACCTATGGCACCACTACAGGCATTGGCTTTAAGCACAATTTTCATATGTGTCTCTAACCATTTGTAAAACAGCTCATGGAATATTAGCTGAGAAAATAATGCCACTTCTATTATATTGGTCAGATAGTAGGTACGTAAAAAATATGGGCAAAGAGATAGCGAGCTATGGGAAATTTACTAGGTAAGACTTTTGAACATAACAACACAATTATTGTTATGTTCAAATAAAGGCCTCCTCCTCCCCTTCAGCCTTGCCTCTCCATCTCCAAATTGGTGTCTTTACCAATCTTTTGTGTCACTTATTGTAAATAGCAGCAAATATTAAAGTTCCTATAGCCTAGAACCCCATCATTCGGAAATCCAGTCAGTACAATATTCTTAAAGAAAAAGTTTCAAACCCCTGGCTATCAGATATCACATACTACTCTGGAACATAGAAGTAGAGACTGGTGACAAATTTACCAAAACAAAGTCCCTGTGGAGTCACTGGTCTCAAAGACTAAAAAAACACAGTGAACAACATCACTAAAATGAGGTCAGATGACTTCCTAACCAGCAAATGGTGCCATACTACGACACCTACACAGAATTTTGAAAAAAGCAGATATCTTTATTCCCAATACCTTTCAAGGTTATTGGTCTCTGGCATTTCTCCAAAACAAACATGATACCATCTCACACCACACAATTTTACAGATAGAGAGAGTGGAGCAATAACATAAGCATTACATCTCTCTTTATTGCCCTGACCAAATCTAGCAAAAGGGATCTACCCTAAGTTATTCTACTACACATGAAGCACCAATATCCAAGGAGGGCCCAGCAACTAAACCAAACAAACCACTTCTGACCAGACATCTCCATTGGAAATTAGATGAACGTAATGGAAATGACACAGTGATATGATAGCAATCTCACCATATCAACAATGTAACTATAATGACTTGAGGTACATATATCTTCAACGTAACAGAATAACATAAAATATAGTAACATAATCTAGATAAAATCTCTATGATTATACACAACTGATCAAAACCAAATGAGAGGACAACATTAACATGAAATGTGTGCAAGTATAAAACAAAATTGAAAACTATACCAAAAAATCCCAACTTTTTCACAGAAAACAGGAAAACACAGAATTAATTCACCCAGAAGTGTATACCCCTTTACAATCTAGAATTAAAGATAGCGAGCTATGGGAAACTTAATAGATAAGACTTTTGAACATAACAACACAAGAGTTGTTATGTTCAAATTAAGGCCTCCTCCTCCCCTTCAGCCTTGCCTCTCCATCTCCAAAATTGGTGTCTTTACCAATCCTTTGCGTTACTTATTATTAAAAGCAGCAAACAGTAAAGTTTCCATAGCCTAAGACCTCATCATCCAGGAAACCAGTCAGTCCAGAATTCTTGAAAAAATAGTTTCAAATCCCTGCCTATCAGATATCACATACTACTCTGGGACAAATAAGTACAGACTGGTGGCAAATTTACCAAAACCAAGTCCCTATGGAGTCACTGGTTTCAAAGACTAAAATAACATAGTGAACACCATCATGTAAAATAAACTCATATGACTTCCTAACAAGCAAATGGTGCCATACCACGACACCTACATGGAATTTTGAAAAAAGCACGTCTCTATTCCCAATACCTTCCAAGTTTATTGGTCTCGGGCATTTCTCCAAAACAAACATGATACCATCTCAGACCACACAATTGTATCCTGAGAGAGGAGCAATAACTTAAGCATTACAACTCTCTTTATTGCTCTGAACAAATCCAGCTAAAGGGACCTACCCTAAATTATTGCACTACACATGCAGCACCAATATCCAAGAAGGGCCCAATAACTGAACCAAACAAACCACTTCTGACCATACACCTCCATTGGAAATTAGGTGAAAAAAATTGAAATTACACAGTGACTTGATAGCAATTTTATCATATTACCAATGTGACCATCATTATTTGAGGTACATCTAACTTCAACGTAACAGAATAACATATACAAATATAATTTAAAAAATCTAGATAAAATCTCCTTGATTATACACAACCAATCAAAAGCAAATGAGAGGTCAACATTAACATGATTTGTGTGCAAGTTTAAAGCAAAATTGAAAACTATACCAAAAATCTCAACTTTTTTACAGTAAACAGGAAAATGCAGATTAATTAATTTAGCCAGAAGAGTACACCCCTTTATAATCTTACTTTTTTTTATAGCCCTACAGATACAAAATGTATTGATTCTTTAGTAACACACATGATAGCTACATATTGGAAAACAAACAAGGCCTGGATATCCTAAATCTACACAATTTATCATCACACATAAGCTCTACTAATCTGCTTCAGTCCGGGTTCTTTATCTATAAACCTATGGCACCACTACAGGCATTGGCTTTAAGCACAATTTTTATATGTGTCTCTAACCATTTGTAAAACAGCTCATGGAATATTAGCTGAGAAAATAATGCCACTTCTATTATATTGGTCAGATAGTGGGTACGTAAAAAATATGGGCAAAGAGATAGCGAGCTATGGGAAATTTACTAGGTAAGACTTTTGAACATAACAACACAATTATTGTTATGTTCAAATAAAGGCCTCCTCCTCCCCTTCAGCCTTGCCTCTCCATCTCCAAATTGGTGTCTTTACCAATCTTTTGTGTCACTTATTGTAAATAGCAGCAAATATTAAAGTTCCTATAGCCTAGAACCCCATCATTCGGAAATCCAGTCAGTACAATATTCTTAAAGAAAAAGTTTCAAACCCCTGGCTATCAGATATCACATACTACTCTGGAACATAGAAGTAGAGACTGGTGACAAATGTACCAAAACAAAGTCCCTGTGGAGTCACTGGTCTCAAAGACTAAAAAAACATAGTGAACAACATCACTAAAATGAGGTCAGATGACTTCCTAACCAGCAAATGGTGCCATACTACGACACCTACACAGAATTTTGAAAAAAGCAGATATCTTTATTCCCAATACCTTTCAAGGTTATTGGTCTCTGGCATTTCTCCAAAAAAACATGATACCATCTCACACCACACAATTTTACAGAGAGAGAGAGTGGAGCAATAACATAAGCATTACATCTCTCTTTATTGCCCTGACCAAATCTAGCAAAAGGGACCTACCCTAAGTTATTCTACTACACATGAAGCACCAATATCCAAGGAGGGCCCAGCAACTAAACCAAACAAACCACTTCTGACCAGACATCTCCATTGGAAATTAGATGAACGTAATGGAAATGACACAGTGATATGATAGCAATCTCACCATATCAACAATGTAACTATAATGACTTGAGGTACATATAACTTCAACGTAACAGAATAACATAAAATATAGTAACATAATCTAGATAAAATCTCTATGATTATACACAACTGATCAAAACCAAATGAGAGGACAACATTAACATGAAATGTGTGCAAGTATAAAACAAAATTGAAAACTATACCAAAAAATCCCAACTTTTTCACAGAAAACAGGAAAACACAGAATTAATTCACCCAGAAGTGTATACCCCTTTACAATCTAGAATTAAAGATAGCGAGCTATGGGAAACTTACTAGATAAGACTTTTGAACATAACAACACAAGAGTTGTTATGTTCAAATTAAGGCCTCCTCCTCCCCTTCAGCCTTGCCTCTCCATCTCCAAAATTGGTGTCTTTACCAATCCTTTGCGTTACTTATTATTATTAAAAGCAGCAAACAGTAAAGTTTCCATAGCCTAAGACCTCATCATCCAGGAAACCAGTCAGTCCAGAATTCTTGAAAAAATAGTTTCAAATCCCTGCCTATCAGATATCACATACTACTCTGGGACAAATAAGTACAGACTGGTGGCAAATTTACCAAAACCAAGTCCCTATGGAGTCACTGGTTTCAAAGACTAAAATAACATAGTGAACACCATCATGTAAAATAAACTCATATGACTTCCTAACAAGCAAATGGTGCCATACCACGACACCTACATGGAATTTTGAAAAAAGCACGTCTCTATTCCCAATACCTTCCAAGTTTATTGGTCTCGGGCATTTCTCCAAAACAAACATGATACCATCTCAGACCACACAATTGTATCCTGAGAGAGGAGCAATAACTTAAGCATTACAACTCTCTTTATTGCTCTGAACAAATCCAGCTAAAGGGACCTACCCTAAATTATTGCACTACACATGCAGCACCAATATCCAAGAAGGGCCCAATAACTGAACCAAACAAACCACTTCTGACCATACACCTCCATTGGAAATTAGGTGAAAAAAATTGAAATTACACAGTGACTTGATAGCAATTTTATCATATTACCAATGTGACCATCATTATTTGAGGTACATCTAACTTCAACGTAACAGAATAACATATACAAATATAATTTAAAAAATCTAGATAAAATCTCCTTGATTATACACAACCAATCAAAAGCAAATGAGAGGTCAACATTAACATGATTTGTGTGCAAGTTTAAAACAAAATTGAAAACTATACCAAAAATCTCAACTTTTTTACAGTAAACAGGAAAATGCAGATTAATTAATTTAGCCAGAAGAGTACACCCCTTTATAATCTTACTTTTTTTTATAGGCCTACAGATACAAAATGTATTGATTCTTTAGTAACACACATGATAGCTACATATTGGAAAACAAACAAGGCCTGGATATCCTAAATCTACACAATTTATCATCACACATAAGCTCTACTAATCTGCTTCAGTCCGGGTTCTTTATCTATAAACCTATGGCACCACTACAGGCATTGGCTTTAAGCACAATTTTCATATGTGTCTCTAACCATTTGTAAAACAGCTCATGGAATATTAGCTGAGAAAATAATGCCACTTCTATTATATTGGTCAGATAGTGGGTACGTAAAAAATATGGGCAAAGAGATAGCGAGCTATGGGAAATTTACTAGGTAAGACTTTTGAACATAACAACACAATTATTGTTATGTTCAAATAAAGGCCTCCTCCTCCCCTTCAGCCTTGCCTCTCCATCTCCAAATTGGTGTCTTTACCAATCTTTTGTGTCACTTATTGTAAATAGCAGCAAATATTAAAGTTCCTATAGCCTAGAACCCCATCATTCGGAAATCCAGTCAGTACAATATTCTTAAAGAAAAAGTTTCAAACCCCTGGCTATCAGATATCACATACTACTCTGGAACATAGAAGTAGAGACTGGTGACAAATTTACCAAAACAAAGTCCCTGTGGAGTCACTGGTCTCAAAGACTAAAAAAACACAGTGAACAACATCACTAAAATGAGGTCAGATGACTTCCTAACCAGCAAATGGTGCCATACTACGACACCTACACAGAATTTTGAAAAAAGCAGATATCTTTATTCCCAATACCTTTCAAGGTTATTGGTCTCTGGCATTTCTCCAAAACAAACATGATACCATCTCACACCACACAATTTTACAGATAGAGAGAGTGGAGCAATAACATAAGCATTACATCTCTCTTTATTGCCCTGACCAAATCTAGCAAAAGGGATCTACCCTAAGTTATTCTACTACACATGAAGCACCAATATCCAAGGAGGGCCCAGCAACTAAACCAAACAAACCACTTCTGACCAGACATCTCCATTGGAAATTAGATGAACGTAATGGAAATGACACAGTGATATGATAGCAATCTCACCATATCAACAATGTAACTATAATGACTTGAGGTACATATATCTTCAACGTAACAGAATAACATAAAATATAGTAACATAATCTAGATAAAATCTCTATGATTATACACAACTGATCAAAACCAAATGAGAGGACAACATTAACATGAAATGTGTGCAAGTATAAAACAAAATTGAAAACTATACCAAAAAATCCCAACTTTTTCACAGAAAACAGGAAAACACAGAATTAATTCACCCAGAAGTGTATACCCCTTTACAATCTAGAATTAAAGATAGCGAGCTATGGGAAACTTACTAGATAAGACTTTTGAACATAACAACACAAGAGTTATGTTCAAATTAAGGCCTCCTCCTCCCCTTCAGCCTTACCTCTCCATCTCCAAAATTGGTGTCTTTACCAATCCTTTGCGTTACTTATTATTAAAAGCAGCAAACAGTAAAGTTCCGTTAGTATAGGACCTCATCATCCAGGAAACGAAGTCAGTCCAGAATTCTTGAAAAAATAGTTTCAAATCCCTGCCTATCAGATATCACATACTACTCTGGGACAAATAAGTACAGACTGGTGGCAAATTTACCAAAACCAAGTCCCTATGGAGTCACTGGTTTCAAAGACTAAAATAACATAGTGAACACCATCATGTAAAATAAACTCATATGACTTCCTAACAAGCAAATGGTGCCATACCACGACGACTACATGGAATTTTGAAAAAAGCACGTCTCTATTACCAATACCTTCCAAGTTTATTGGTCTCGGGCATTTCTCCAAAACAAACATGATACCATCTCAGACCACACAATTGTATCCTGAGAGAGGAGCAATAACTTAAGCATTACAACTCTCTTTATTGCTCTGAACAAATCCAGCTAAAGGGACCTACCCTAAATTATTGCACTACACATGCAGCACCAATATCCAAGAAGGGCCCAATAACTGAACCAAACAAACCACTTCTGACCATACACCTCCATTGGAAATTAGGTGAAAAAAATTGAAATTACACAGTGACTTGATAGCAATTTTATCATATTACCAATGTGACCATCATTATTTGAGGTACATCTAACTTCAACGTAACAGAATAACATATACAAATATAATTTAAAAAATCTAGATAAAATCTCCTTGATTATACACAACCAATCAAAAGCAAATGAGAGGTCAACATTAACATGATTTGTGTGCAAGTTTAAAACAAAATTGAAAACTATACCAAAAATCTCAACTTTTTTACAGTAAACAGGAAAATGCAGATTAATTAATTTAGCCAGAAGAGTACACCCCTTTATAATCTTACTTTTTTTTATAGCCCTACAGATACAAAATGTATTGATTCTTTAGTAACACACATGATAGCTACATATTGGAAAACAAACAAGGCCTGGATATCCTAAATCTACACAATTTATCATCACACATAAGCTCTACTAATCTGCTTCAGTCCGGGTTCTTTATCTATAAACCTATGGCACCACTACAGGCATTGGCTTTAAGCACAATTTTTATATGTGTCTCTAACCATTTGTAAAACAGCTCATGGAATATTAGCTGAGAAAATAATGCCACTTCTATTATATTGGTCAGATAGTGGGTACGTAAAAAATATGGGCAAAGAGATAGCGAGCTATGGGAAATTTACTAGGTAAGACTTTTGAACATAACAACACAATTATTGTTATGTTCAAATAAAGGCCTCCTCCTCCCCTTCAGCCTTGCCTCTCCATCTCCAAATTGGTGTCTTTACCAATCTTTTGTGTCACTTATTGTAAATAGCAGCAAATATTAAAGTTCCTATAGCCTAGAACCCCATCATTCGGAAATCCAGTCAGTACAATATTCTTAAAGAAAAAGTTTCAAACCCCTGGCTATCAGATATCACATACTACTCTGGAACATAGAAGTAGAGACTGGTGACAAATGTACCAAAACAAAGTCCCTGTGGAGTCACTGGTCTCAAAGACAAAAAAAAAAACACAGTGAACAACATCACTAAAATGAGGTCAGATGACTTCCTAACCAGCAAATGGTGCCATACTACGACACCTACACAGAATTTTGAAAAAAGCAGATATCTTTATTCCCAATACCTTTCAAGGTTATTGGTCTCTGGCATTTCTCCAAAAAAACATGATACCATCTCACACCACACAATTTTACAGAGAGAGAGAGTGGAGCAATAACATAAGCATTACATCTCTCTTTATTGCCCTGACCAAATCTAGCAAAAGGGACCTACCCTAAGTTATTCTACTACACATGAAGCACCAATATCCAAGGAGGGCCCAGCAACTAAACCAAACAAACCACTTCTGACCAGACATCTCCATTGGAAATTAGATGAACGTAATGGAAATGACACAGTGATATGATAGCAATCTCACCATATCAACAATGTAACTATAATGACTTGAGGTACATATAACTTCAACGTAACAGAATAACATAAAATATAGTAACATAATCTAGATAAAATCTCTATGATTATACACAACTGATCAAAACCAAATGAGAGGACAACATTAACATGAAATGTGTGCAAGTATAAAACAAAATTGAAAACTATACCAAAAAATCCCAACTTTTTCACAGAAAACAGGAAAACACAGAATTAATTCACCCAGAAGTGTATACCCCTTTACAATCTAGAATTAAAGATAGCGAGCTATGGGAAATTTACTAGATAAGACTTTTGAACATAACAACACAAGAGTTGTTATGTTCAAATTAAGGCCTCCTCCTCCCCTTCAGCCTTGCCTCTCCATCTCCAAAATTGGTGTCTTTACCAATCCTTTGCGTTACTTATTATTATTAAAAGCAGCAAACAGTAAAGTTTCCATAGCCTAAGACCTCATCATCCAGGAAACCAGTCAGTCCAGAATTCTTGAAAAAAGAGTTTCAAATCCCTGCCTATCAGATATCACATACTACTCTGGGACAAATAAGTACAGACTGGTGGCAAATTTACCAAAACCAAGTCCCTATGGAGTCACTGGTTTCAAAGACTAAAATAACATAGTGAACACCATCATGTAAAATAAACTCATATGACTTCCTAACAAGCAAATGGTGCCATACCACGACACCTACATGGAATTTTGAAAAAAGCACGTCTCTATTCCCAATACCTTCCAAGTTTATTGGTCTCGGGCATTTCTCCAAAACAAACATGATACCATCTCAGACCACACAATTGTATCCTGAGAGAGGAGCAATAACTTAAGCATTACAACTCTCTTTATTGCTCTGAACAAATCCAGCTAAAGGGACCTACCCTAAATTATTGCACTACACATGCAGCACCAATATCCAAGAAGGGCCCAATAACTGAACCAAACAAACCACTTCTGACCATACACCTCCATTGGAAATTAGGTGAAAAAAATTGAAATTACACAGTGACTTGATAGCAATTTTATCATATTACCAATGTGACCATCATTATTTGAGGTACATCTAACTTCAACGTAACAGAATAACATATACAAATATAATTTAAAAAATCTAGATAAAATCTCCTTGATTATACACAACCAATCAAAAGCAAATGAGAGGTCAACATTAACATGATTTGTGTGCAAGTTTAAAACAAAATTGAAAACTATACCAAAAATCTCAACTTTTTTACAGTAAACAGGAAAATGCAGATTAATTAATTTAGCCAGAAGAGTACACCCCTTTATAATCTTACTTTTTTTTATAGGCCTACAGATACAAAATGTATTGATTCTTTAGTAACACACATGATAGCTACATATTGGAAAACAAACAAGGCCTGGATATCCTAAATCTACACAATTTATCATCACACATAAGCTCTACTAATCTGCTTCAGTCCGGGTTCTTTATCTATAAACCTATGGCACCACTACAGGCATTGGCTTTAAGCACAATTTTCATATGTGTCTCTAACCATTTGTAAAACAGCTCATGGAATATTAGCTGAGAAAATAATGCCACTTCTATTATATTGGTCAGATAGTGGGTACGTAAAAAATATGGGCAAAGAGATAGCGAGCTATGGGAAATTTACTAGGTAAGACTTTTGAACATAACAACACAATTATTGTTATGTTCAAATAAAGGCCTCCTCCTCCCCTTCAGCCTTGCCTCTCCATCTCCAAATTGGTGTCTTTACCAATCTTTTGTGTCACTTATTGTAAATAGCAGCAAATATTAAAGTTCCTATAGCCTAGAACCCCATCATTCGGAAATCCAGTCAGTACAATATTCTTAAAGAAAAAGTTTCAAACCCCTGGCTATCAGATATCACATACTACTCTGGAACATAGAAGTAGAGACTGGTGACAAATGTACCAAAACAAAGTCCCTGTGGAGTCACTGGTCTCAAAGACTAAAAAAACACAGTGAACAACATCACTAAAATGAGGTCAGATGACTTCCTAACCAGCAAATGGTGCCATACTACGACACCTACACAGAATTTTGAAAAAAGCAGATATCTTTATTCCCAATACCTTTCAAGGTTATTGGTCTCTGGCATTTCTCCAAAAAAACATGATACCATCTCACACCACACAATTTTACAGAGAGAGAGAGTGGAGCAATAACATAAGCATTACATCTCTCTTTATTGCCCTGACCAAATCTAGCAAAAGGGACCTACCCTAAGTTATTCTACTACACATGAAGCACCAATATCCAAGGAGGGCCCAGCAACTAAACCAAACAAACCACTTCTGACCAGACATCTCCATTGGAAATTAGATGAACGTAATGGAAATGACACAGTGATATGATAGCAATCTCACCATATCAACAATGTAACTATAATGACTTGAGGTACATATAACTTCAACGTAACAGAATAACATAAAATATAGTAACATAATCTAGATAAAATCTCTATGATTATACACAACTGATCAAAACCAAATGAGAGGACAACATTAACATGAAATGTGTGCAAGTATAAAACAAAATTGAAAACTATACCAAAAAATCCCAACTTTTTCACAGAAAACAGGAAAACACAGAATTAATTCACCCAGAAGTGTATACCCCTTTACAATCTAGAATTAAAGATAGCGAGCTATGGGAAATTTACTAGATAAGACTTTTGAACATAACAACACAAGAGTTGTTATGTTCAAATTAAGGCCTCCTCCTCCCCTTCAGCCTTGCCTCTCCATCTCCAAAATTGGTGTCTTTACCAATCCTTTGCGTTACTTATTATTATTAAAAGCAGCAAACAGTAAAGTTTCCATAGCCTAAGACCTCATCATCCAGGAAACCAGTCAGTCCAGAATTCTTGAAAAAATAGTTTCAAATCCCTGCCTATCAGATATCACATACTACTCTGGGACAAATAAGTACAGACTGGTGGCAAATTTACCAAAACCAAGTCCCTATGGAGTCACTGGTTTCAAAGACTAAAATAACATAGTGAACACCATCATGTAAAATAAACTCATATGACTTCCTAACAAGCAAATGGTGCCATACCACGACACCTACATGGAATTTTGAAAAAAGCACGTCTCTATTCCCAATACCTTCCAAGTTTATTGGTCTCGGGCATTTCTCCAAAACAAACATGATACCATCTCAGACCACACAATTGTATCCTGAGAGAGGAGCAATAACTTAAGCATTACAACTCTCTTTATTGCTCTGAACAAATCCAGCTAAAGGGACCTACCCTAAATTATTGCACTACACATGCAGCACCAATATCCAAGAAGGGCCCAATAACTGAACCAAACAAACCACTTCTGACCATACACCTCCATTGGAAATTAGGTGAAAAAAATTGAAATTACACAGTGACTTGATAGCAATTTTATCATATTACCAATGTGACCATCATTATTTGAGGTACATCTAACTTCAACGTAACAGAATAACATATACAAATATAATTTAAAAAATCTAGATAAAATCTCCTTGATTATACACAACCAATCAAAAGCAAATGAGAGGTCAACATTAACATGATTTGTGTGCAAGTTTAAAACAAAATTGAAAACTATACCAAAAATCTCAACTTTTTTACAGTAAACAGGAAAATGCAGATTAATTAATTTAGCCAGAAGAGTACACCCCTTTATAATCTTACTTTTTTTTATAGCCCTACAGATACAAAATGTATTGATTCTTTAGTAACACACATGATAGCTACATATTGGAAAACAAACAAGGCCTGGATATCCTAAATCTACACAATTTATCATCACACATAAGCTCTACTAATCTGCTTCAGTCCGGGTTCTTTATCTATAAACCTATGGCACCACTACAGGCATTGGCTTTAAGCACAATTTTTATATGTGTCTCTAACCATTTGTAAAACAGCTCATGGAATATTAGCTGAGAAAATAATGCCACTTCTATTATATTGGTCAGATAGTGGGTACGTAAAAAATATGGGCAAAGAGATAGCGAGCTATGGGAAATTTACTAGGTAAGACTTTTGAACATAACAACACAATTATTGTTATGTTCAAATAAAGGCCTCCTCCTCCCCTTCAGCCTTGCCTCTCCATCTCCAAATTGGTGTCTTTACCAATCTTTTGTGTCACTTATTGTAAATAGCAGCAAATATTAAAGTTCCTATAGCCTAGAACCCCATCATTCGGAAATCCAGTCAGTACAATATTCTTAAAGAAAAAGTTTCAAACCCCTGGCTATCAGATATCACATACTACTCTGGAACATAGAAGTAGAGACTGGTGACAAATGTACCAAAACAAAGTCCCTGTGGAGTCACTGGTCTCAAAGACTAAAAAAACACAGTGAACAACATCACTAAAATGAGGTCAGATGACTTCCTAACCAGCAAATGGTGCCATACTACGACACCTACACAGAATTTTGAAAAAAGCAGATATCTTTATTCCCAATACCTTTCAAGGTTATTGGTCTCTGGCATTTCTCCAAAAAAACATGATACCATCTCACACCACACAATTTTACAGAGAGAGAGAGTGGAGCAATAACATAAGCATTACATCTCTCTTTATTGCCCTGACCAAATCTAGCAAAAGGGACCTACCCTAAGTTATTCTACTACACATGAAGCACCAATATCCAAGGAGGGCCCAGCAACTAAACCAAACAAACCACTTCTGACCAGACATCTCCATTGGAAATTAGATGAACGTAATGGAAATGACACAGTGATATGATAGCAATCTCACCATATCAACAATGTAACTATAATGACTTGAGGTACATATAACTTCAACGTAACAGAATAACATAAAATATAGTAACATAATCTAGATAAAATCTCTATGATTATACACAACTGATCAAAACCAAATGAGAGGACAACATTAACATGAAATGTGTGCAAGTATAAAACAAAATTGAAAACTATACCAAAAAATCCCAACTTTTTCACAGAAAACAGGAAAACACAGAATTAATTCACCCAGAAGTGTATACCCCTTTACAATCTAGAATTAAAGATAGCGAGCTATGGGAAACTTACTAGATAAGACTTTTGAACATAACAACACAAGAGTTGTTATGTTCAAATTAAGGCCTCCTCCTCCCCTTCAGCCTTGCCTCTCCATCTCCAAAATTGGTGTCTTTACCAATCCTTTGCGTTACTTATTATTATTAAAAGCAGCAAACAGTAAAGTTTCCATAGCCTAAGACCTCATCATCCAGGAAACCAGTCAGTCCAGAATTCTTGAAAAAATAGTTTCAAATCCCTGCCTATCAGATATCACATACTACTCTGGGACAAATAAGTACAGACTGGTGGCAAATTTACCAAAACCAAGTCCCTATGGAGTCACTGGTTTCAAAGACTAAAATAACATAGTGAACACCATCATGTAAAATAAACTCATATGACTTCCTAACAAGCAAATGGTGCCATACCACGACACCTACATGGAATTTTGAAAAAAGCACGTCTCTATTCCCAATACCTTCCAAGTTTATTGGTCTCGGGCATTTCTCCAAAACAAACATGATACCATCTCAGACCACACAATTGTATCCTGAGAGAGGAGCAATAACTTAAGCATTACAACTCTCTTTATTGCTCTGAACAAATCCAGCTAAAGGGACCTACCCTAAATTATTGCACTACACATGCAGCACCAATATCCAAGAAGGGCCCAATAACTGAACCAAACAAACCACTTCTGACCATACACCTCCATTGGAAATTAGGTGAAAAAAATTGAAATTACACAGTGACTTGATAGCAATTTTATCATATTACCAATGTGACCATCATTATTTGAGGTACATCTAACTTCAACGTAACAGAATAACATATACAAATATAATTTAAAAAATCTAGATAAAATCTCCTTGATTATACACAACCAATCAAAAGCAAATGAGAGGTCAACATTAACATGATTTGTGTGCAAGTTTAAAACAAAATTGAAAACTATACCAAAAATCTCAACTTTTTTACAGTAAACAGGAAAATGCAGATTAATTAATTTAGCCAGAAGAGTACACCCCTTTATAATCTTACTTTTTTTATAGCCCTACAGATACAAAATGTATTGATTCTTTAGTAACACACATGATAGCTACATATTGGAAAACAAACAAGGCCTGGATATCCTAAATCTACACAATTTATCATCACACATAAGCTCTACTAATCTGCTTCAGTCCGGGTTCTTTATCTATAAACCTATGGCACCACTACAGGCATTGGCTTTAAGCACAATTTTCATATGTGTCTCTAACCATTTGTAAAACAGCTCATGGAATATTAGCTGAGAAAATAATGCCACTTCTATTATATTGGTCAGATAGTGGGTACGTAAAAAATATGGGCAAAGAGATAGCGAGCTATGGGAAATTTACTAGGTAAGACTTTTGAACATAACAACACAATTATTGTTATGTTCAAATAAAGGCCTCCTCCTCCCCTTCAGCCTTGCCTCTCCATCTCCAAATTGGTGTCTTTACCAATCTTTTGTGTCACTTATTGTAAATAGCAGCAAATATTAAAGTTCCTATAGCCTAGAACCCCATCATTCGGAAATCCAGTCAGTACAATATTCTTAAAGAAAAAGTTTCAAACCCCTGGCTATCAGATATCACATACTACTCTGGAACATAGAAGTAGAGACTGGTGACAAATTTACCAAAACAAAGTCCCTGTGGAGTCACTGGTCTCAAAGACTAAAAAAACACAGTGAACAACATCACTAAAATGAGGTCAGATGACTTCCTAACCAGCAAATGGTGCCATACTACGACACCTACACAGAATTTTGAAAAAAGCAGATATCTTTATTCCCAATACCTTTCAAGGTTATTGGTCTCTGGCATTTCTCCAAAACAAACATGATACCATCTCACACCACACAATTTTACAGAGAGAGAGAGAGAGTGGAGCAATAACATAAGCATTACATCTCTCTTTATTGCCCTGACCAAATCTAGGAAAAGGGACCTACCCTAAGTTATTCTACTACACATGAAGCACCAATATCCAAGGAGCGCCCAGCAACTAAACCAAACAAACCACTTCTGACCAGACATCTCCATTGGAAATTAGATGAACGTAATGGAAATGACACAGTGATATGATAGCAATCTCACCATATCAACAATGTAACTATAATGACTTAAGGTACATATAACTTCAACGTAACAGAATAACATAAAATATAGTAACATATTCTAGATAAAATCTCTATGATTATACACAACTGATCAAAACCAAATGAGAGGACAACATTAACATGAAATGTGTGCAAGTATAAAACAAATTTGAAAACTATACCAAAAAATCCCAACTTTTTCACAGAAAACAGGAAAACACAGAATTAATTCACCCAGAAGTGTATACCCCTTTACAATCTAGAATTAAAGATAGCGAGCTATTTGAAACTTACTAGATAAGACTTTTGAACATAACAACACAAGAGTTGTTATGTTCAAATTAAGGCCTCCTCCTCCCCTTCAGCCTTGCCTCTCCATCTCCAAAATTGGTGTCTTTACCAATCCTTTGCGTTACTTATTATTAAAAGCAGCAAACAGTAAAGTTCCCATAGGATAGGACCTCATCATCCAGGAAACCAGTCAGTCCAGAATTCTTGAAAAAATAGTTTCAAATCCCTGCCTATCAGATATCACATACTACTCTGGGACAAATAAGTACAGACTGGTGGCAAATTTACAAAAACCAAGTCCCTATGGAGTCACTGGTTTCAAAGACTAAAATAACATAGTGAACACCATCATGTAAAATAAACTCATATGACTTCCTAACAAGCAAATGGTGCCATACCACGACACCTACATGGAATTTTGAAAAAAGCACGTCTCTATTCCCAATACCTTCCAAGTTTATTGGTCTCGGGCATTTCTCCAAAACAAACATGATACCATCTCAGACCACACAATTGTATCCTGAGAGAGGAGCAATAACTTAAGCATTACAACTCTCTTTATTGCTCTGAACAAATCCAGCTAAAGGGACCTACCCTAAATTATTGCACTACACATGCAGCACCAATATCCAAGAAGGGCCCAATAACTGAACCAAACAAACCACTTCTGACCATACACCTCCATTGGAAATTAGGTGAAAAAAATTGAAATTACACAGTGACTTGATAGCAATTTTATCATATTACCAATGTGACCATCATTATTTGAGGTACATCTAACTTCAACGTAACAGAATAACATATACAAATATAATTTAAAATATCTAGATAAAATCTCCTTGATTATACACAACCAATCAAAAGCAAATGAGAGGTCAACATTAACATGATTTGTGTGCAAGTTTAAAACAAAATTGAAAACTATACCAAAAATCTCAACTTTTTTACAGTAAACAGGAAAATGCAGATTAATTAATTTAGCCAGAAGAGTACACCCCTTTATAATCTTACTTTTTTTTATAGCCCTACAGATACAAAATGTATTGATTCTTTAGTAACACACATGATAGCTACATATTGGAAAACAAACAAGGCCTGGATATCCTAAATCTACACAATTTATCATCACACATAAGCTCTACTAATCTGCTTCAGTCCGGGTTCTTTATCTATAAACCTATGGCACCACTACAGGCATTGGCTTTAAGCACAATTTTCATATGTGTCTCTAACCATTTGTAAAACAGCTCATGGAATATTAGCTGAGAAAATAATGCCACTTCTATTATATTGGTCAGATAGTGGGTACGTAAAAAATATGGGCAAAGAGATAGCGAGCTATGGGAAATTTACTAGGTAAGACTTTTGAACATAACAACACAATTATTGTTATGTTCAAATAAAGGCCTCCTCCTCCCCTTCAGCCTTGCCTCTCCATCTCCAAATTGGTGTCTTTACCAATCTTTTGTGTCACTTATTGTAAATAGCAGCAAATATTAAAGTTCCTATAGTCTAGAACCCCATCATTCGGAAATCCAGTCAGTACAATATTCTTAAAGAAAAAGTTTCAAACCCCTGGCTATCAGATATCACATACTACTCTGGAACATAGAAGTAGAGACTGGTGACAAATTTACCAAAACAAAGTCCCTGTGGAGTCACTGGTCTCAAAGACTAAAAAAACACAGTGAACAACATCACTAAAATGAGGTCAGATGACTTCCTAACCAGCAAATGGTGCCATACTACGACACCTAAACAGAATTTTGAAAAAAGCAGATATCTTTATTCCCAATACCTTTCAAGGTTATTGGTCTCTGGCATTTCTCCAAAACAAACATGATACCATCTCACACCACACAATTTTACAGAGAGAGAGAGAGTGGAGCAATAACATAAGCATTACATCTCTCTTTATTGCCCTGACCAAATCTAGCAAAAGGGACCTACCCTAAGTTATTCTACTACACATGAAGCACCAATATCCAAGGAGGGCCCAGCAACTAAACCAAACAAACCACTTCTGACCAGACATCTCCATTGGAAATTAGATGAACGTAATGGAAATGACACAGTGATATGATAGCAATCTCACCATATCAACAATGTAACTATAATGACTTAAGGTACATATAACTTCAACGTAACAGAATAACATAAAATATAGTAACATATTCTAGATAAAATCTCTATGATTATACACAACTGATCAAAACCAAATGAGAGGACAACATTAACATGAAATGTGTGCAAGTATAAAACAAATTTGAAAACTATACCAAAAAATCCCAACTTTTTCACAGAAAACAGGAAAACACAGAATTAATTCACCCAGAAGTGTATACCCCTTTACAATCTAGAATTAAAGATAGCGAGCTATTTGAAACTTACTAGATAAGACTTTTGAACATAACAACACAAGAGTTGTTATGTTCAAATTAAGGCCTCCTCCTCCCCTTCAGCCTTGCCTCTCCATCTCCAAAATTGGTGTCTTTACCAATCCTTTGCGTTACTTATTATTAAAAGCAGCAAACAGTAAAGTTTCCATAGCCTAAGACCTCATCATCCAGGAAACCAGTCAGTCCAGAATTCTTGAAAAAATAGTTTCAAATCCCTGCCTATCAGATATCACATACTACTCTGGGACAAATAAGTACAGACTGGTGGCAAATTTACCAAAACCAAGTCCCTATGGAGTCACTGGTTTCAAAGACTAAAATAACATAGTGAACACCATCATGTAAAATAAACTCATATGACTTCCTAACAAGCAAATGGTGCCATACCACGACACCTACATGGAATTTTGAAAAAAGCACGTCTCTATTCCCAATACCTTCCAAGTTTATTGGTCTCGGGCATTTCTCCAAAACAAACATGATACCATCTCAGACCACACAATTGTACCCTGAGAGAGGAGCAATAACTTAAGCATTACAACTCTCTTTATTGCTCTGAAAAAATCCAGCTAAAGGGACCTACCCTAAATTATTCCACTACACATGCTGCACCAATATCCAAGAAGGGCCCAATAACTGAACCAAACAAACCACTTCTGACCATACACCTCCATTGGAAATTAGGTAAAAAAAATTGAAATTACACAGTGACTTGATAGCAATTTTATCATATTACCAATGTGACCATCATTATTTGAGGTACATCGAACTTCAACGTAACAGAATAACATATACAAATATAATTTAAAAAATCTAGATAAAATCTCCTTGATTATACACAACCAATCAAAAGCAAATGAGAGGTCAACATTAACATGATATGTGTGCAAGTTTAAAACAAAATTGAAAACTATACCAAAAATCTCAACTTTTTTACAGTAAACAGGAAAATGCAGATTAATTAATTTAGCCAGAATAGTACACCCCTTTATAATCTTACTTTTTTTATAGCCCTACAGATACAAAATGTATTGATTCTTTAGTAACACACATGATAGCTACATATTGGAAAACAAACAAGGCCTGGATATCCTAAATCTACACAATTTATCATCACACATAAACTCTACTAATCTGCTTCAGTCCGGGTTCTTTATCTATAAACCTATGGCACCACTACAGGCATTGGCTTTAAGCACAATTTTCATATGTGTCTCTAACCATTTGTAAAACAGCTCTAGGAATATTAGCTGAGAAAATAATGCTACTTCTATTATATTGGTCAGATAGTGGGTACGTAAAAAATATGGGCAAAGAGATGGCGAGCTATGGGAAATTTACTAGGTAAGACTTTTGAACATAACAACACAATTATTGTTATGTTCAAATAAAGGCCTCCTCCTCCCCTTCAGCCTTGCCTCTCCATCTCCAATTTGGTGTCTTTACCAATCTTTTGTGTCACTTATTGTAAATAGCAGGAAATATTAAAGTTCCTATAGCCTAGAACCCCATCATTCGGAAATCCAGTCAGTACAAAATCCATAAAGACATAGTTTCAAACCCCTGGCTACCAGATATCACATACTACTCTGGAACATAGAAGTAGAGACTGGTGACAAATTTACCAAAACCAAGTCCCTGTGGAGTCACTGGTCTCAAAGACTAAAAAAACACAGTGAACAACATCACTAAAATGAGGTCAGATGACTTTCTAACCAGCAAATGGTGCCATACTACGACACCTACACAGAAGTTTGAAAAAAGCAGATATCTTTATTCCCAATACCTTTCAAGGTTATTGGTCTCTGGCATTTCTCCAAAACAAACATGATACCATTTCAGACCACAGAATTTTACAGAGAGAGAGAGTGAAGCAATAACATAAGCATTACATCTCTCTTTATTGCCCTGACCAAATCCAGCAAAAGGGTCCTACCCTAAGTTATTCTACTACACATGAAGCACCAATATCCAAGGAGGGCCCAGCAACTAAACCAAACAAACCACTTCTGACCAGACATCTCCATTGGAAATTAGATGAACGTAATGGAAATGACACAGTGATATGATAGCAATCTCACCATATCAACAATGTAACTATAATGACTTGAGGTACATATAACTTCAACGTAACAGAATAACATAAAATATAGTAACATAATCTAGATAAAATCTCTATGATTATACACAACTGATCAAAACCAAATGAGAGGACAACATTAACATGAAATGTGTGCAAGTATAAAACAAAATTGAAAACTATACCAAAAAATCTCAACTTTTTCACAGAAAACAGGAAAACACAGAATTAATTCACCCAGAAGTTTATACCCCTTTACAATCTAGAATTAAATATAGCGAGCTTTGGGAAACTTACTAGATAAGACTTTTGAACATAACAACACAAGAGTTGTTATGTTCAAATTAAGGCCTCCTCCTCCCCTTCAGCCTTGCCTCTCCATCTCCAAAATTGGTGTCTTTACCAATCCTTTGCGTTACTTATTATTAAAAGCAGCAAACAGTAAAGTTCCCATAGCCTAGGACCTCATCATCCAGGAAACCAGTCAGTCCAGAATTCTTAAAAAAATAGTTTCAAATCCCTGCCTATCAGATATTACATACTACTCTGGGACAAATAAGTAGATACTGGTGGCAAATTTACCAAAACCAAGTCCCTATGGAGTCACTGGTTTCAAAGACTAAAATAACATAGTGAACACCATCATGTAAAATAAACTCATACTACTTCCTAACAAGCAAATGGTGCCATACCACGACACCTACATGGAATTTTGAAAAAAGCATGTCTCTATTCCCAATACCTTCCAAGTTTATTGGTCTCGGGCATTTCTCCAAAACAAACATGATACCATCTCAGACCACACAATTGTACCATGAGAGAGGAGCAATAACTTAAGCATTACAACTCTCTTTATTGCTCTGAACAAATCCAGCTAAAGGGACCTACCCTAAATTATTCCACTACACATGCAGCACCAATATCCAAGAAGGGCCCAATAACTGAACCAAACAAACCACTTCTGACCATACACCTCCATTGGAAATTAGGTGAAAAAAATTGAAATTACACAGTGACTTGGTAGCAATTTTATCATATTACCAATGTGACCATCATTATTTGAGGTACATCTAACTTCAACGTAACAGAATAACATATACAAATATAATTTAAAAAATCTAGATAAAATCTCCTTGATTATACACAACCAATCAAAAGCAAATGAGAGGTCAACATTAACATGATATGTGTGCAAGTTTAAAACAAAATTGAAAACTATACCAAAAATCTCAACTTTTTTACAGTAAACAGGAAAATGCAGATTAATTAATTTAGCCAGAAGAGTACACCCCTTTATAATCTTACTTTTTTTTATAGCCCTACAGATACAAAATGTATTGATTCTTTAGTAACACACATGATAGCTACATATTGGAAAACAAACAAGGCCTGGATATCCTAAATCTACACAATTTATCATCACACATAAGCTCTACTAATCTGCTTCAGTCCGGGTTCTTTATCTATAAACCTATGGCACCACTACAGGCATTGGATTTAAGCACAATTTTCATATGTGTCTCTAACCATTTGTAAAACAGCTCTAGGAATATTAGCTGAGAAAATAATGCTACTTCTATTATATTGGTCAGAAAGTGGGTACGTAAAAAATATGGGCAAAGAGATAGCGAGCTATGGGAAATTTACTAGGTAAGACTTTTGAACATAACAACACAATTATTGTTATGTTCAAATAAAGGCCTCCTCCTCCCCTTCAGCCTTGCCTCTCCATCTCCAATTTGGTGTCTTTACCAATTTTTTGTGTCACTTATTGTAAATAGCAGCAAATATTAAAGTTCCTATAGCCTAGAACCCCATCATTCGGAAATCCAGTCAGTACAAAATTCATAAAGACATAGTTTCAAACCCCTGGCTATCAGATATCACATACTACTCTGGAACATAGAAGTAGAGACTGGTGACAAATTTACCAAAACCAAGTCCCTGTGGAGTCACTGGTCTCAAAGACTAAAAAAACACAGTGAACAACATCACTAAAATGAGGTCAGATGACTTCCTAACCAGCAAATGGTGCCATACTACGACACCTACACAGAAGTTTGAAAAAAGCAGATATCTTTTTTCCCAATACCTTTCAAGGTTATTGGTCTCTGGCATTTCTCCAAAACAAACATGATACCATCTCACACCACACAATTTTACAGAGAGAGAGAGTGGAGCAATAACATAAGCATTACATCTCTCTTTATTGCCCTGACCAAATCCAGCAAAAGGGACCTACCCTAAGTTATTCTACAACACATGAAGCACCAATATCCAAGGAGGGCCCAGCAACTAAACCTAACAAACCACTTCTGACCAGACATCTCCATTGGAAATTAGATGAACGTAATGGAAATGACACAGTGATATGATAGCAATCTCACCATATCAACAATGTAACTATAATGACTTGAGGTACATATAACTTCAACGTAACAGAATAACATAAAATATAGTAACATAATCTAGATAAAATCTCTATGATTATACACAACTGATCAAAATCAAATGAGAGGACAACATTAACATGAAATGTGTGCAAGTATAAAACAAAATTGAAAACTATACCAAAAATCTCAACTTTTTCACAGAAAACAGGAAAACACAGAATTAATTCACCCAGAAGTGTATACCCCTTTACAATCTAGAATTAAAGATAGCGAGCTATGGGAAACTTACTAGATAAGACTTTTGAACATAACAACACAAGAGTTGTTATGTTCAAATTAAGGCCTCCTCCTCCCCTTCAGCCTTGCCTCTCCATCTCCAAAATTGGTGTCTTTACCAATCCTTTGCGTTACTTATTATTAAAAGCAGCAAACAGTAAAGTTCCCATAGGATAAGACCTCATCATCCAGGAAACCAGTCAGTCCAGAATTCTTAAAAAAATAGTTTCAAATCCCTGTCTATCAGATTTCACATACTACTCTGGGACAAATAAGTACAGACTGGTGGCAAATTTACCAAAACCAAGTCCCTATGGAGTCACTGGTTTCAAAGACTAAAATAACATAGTGAACACCATCATGTAAAATAAACTCATATGACTTCCTAACAAGCAAATGGTGCCATACCACGACACTTACATGGAATTTTGAAAAAAGCACGTCTCTATTCCCAATACCTTCCAAATTTATTGGTCTCGGGCATTTCTCCAAAACAAACATGATACCATCTCAGACCACACAATTGTACCCTGAGAGAGGAGCAATAACTTAAGCATTACAACTCTCTTTATTGCTCTGAACAAATCCAGCAAAAGGGACCTACCCTAAATTATTCCACTACACATGCAGCACCAATATCCAAGAAGGGCCCAATAACTGAACCAAACAAACCACTTCTGACCATACACCTCCATTGGAAATTAGATGAACATAATGGAAATGACACAGTGACATGATAGCAATCTCATCATATTACCAATGTGACCATCATTATTTAAGGTACATATAACTTCAACGTAAAATAATAATATATAAAAATTAAATTAAAAAACTAGATAAAATCTCCATGATTATACACAACCAACCAAAAACAAATGAGAGGACAACATTAACATGAAATGTGTGCAAGTATAAAACAAAATTGAAAGCAATACCAAAAAAATTACAACTTTTTTACAGTAAACAGGTATACGCAGAAGAATTAATTCAGCTAGAAGTGTATACCCCTTTACAATCTAACTATTTTTTTTATAGCTCTAGAGATAGAAAATGTATTGATTCTTTAGTAGCTACATATTGGAAAACGTACAAGGCCCAAACATCCTAATTCTACACAATTTATCTTCACACAAAAGGTCTCCCAATCTGGTTTAGTCTTGGTTCTTTATCTATAAAACCTTGGCACCACTACGGGCATTGGCTTATGTTAGGTGAGTAAATAATGCTACTTCTATTATACTGAAGAATCTGGACAAAAAGATAGCGAGCTATGGGAAATTTGCTAGATAAGACTTTTGAACATAACAACACAAGTACTGTTATGTTCAAATAAAGGCCTCCTCCCCTTCAGCCTTGCCGCAGTGCCCTCTAAAGATAGTACCACCCCCTGTATATAGTGCAAGACCCCCTGTAGATAATGACACGGTTTCCTCTGCAGATAGTGCCACACCCCCTGTAGATACCGCAGTGCCCTCTGTTGATAGTGCCACCCCCCGTACATAGTGCCAAAAACCCCCTTTAGATAATACTGCAGTGTCCTCTTTAGATAGTGCCACACCTTCCTGTATATAGTGCCATAGTCTAGGCTATGAAAATGTGCCCCTGTATATAGTGCCATACACACCCTGTAGATAATACCGCAGTGCCCTCTGTAGATAGTACCTTCCCCCCCGTATATAGTGCAACACCTTCCTGTAAATAATGACAAGGTTCCCTCTGTAGATAGTGCCACACCCCCTGTAGATACCGCAGTGCCCTCTATTGATAGTACCACCCCCGTATATAGTGCCACACACCCCCTTTAGATAATACCGTAGTGCCCTCTTTAGATAGTGCCACACCTTCCGGTTTATAGTGCCACACATGCCCCTGTAGATAATGCCGAAGTGCCCTCTGTATATAATGCCACAGTACCCCCTGTAGATTATGTCACACAGCCCCCCTGTAGATAGAGCCACACAGCTCCCTTGTAGGTAGTGCCACACAGGCCCCTTTATAGGCAGTGCCACACAGCCCTCTTGTAGGTAGCGCCACACAGCTCTTTTATAGGTAGCACCACACAGCTCCCTTGTAGGTAGTGCCACACAACACAATCCCCTTGTAGGTAGTGCCACACAGCCCACAGCCTCCTTGTAGGTAGCACCACACACCACACAGCCCACAGCCCCCTTGTAGGTAGTGCCACACAGCCCACAGCCCCCATGTAGGTTGTGCCACACAGCCTACAGCCCCTTGTAGGTAGTGTCAAACAGCCCACAGCCTCCTTGTAGGTAGTGCCACACAGTCCCCTTGAAAGTAGTGCTCCACAGCCCACAGCCCCCTTGTAGGTAATGCCACAAAGCCCACAACCCCCTAGTAGGTAGTGCCACACAGCCCCCCTTGTAGGTAGTGCCACACAGCCCACAGCCCCCTTGTAGGTAGTGCCACACAGCCCACAGCCCCCATGTAGGTAGTGCCACACAACCTACAGCCCCCTTGTAGGTAGTGCCAAACAGCCCACAGCCCCCTTGTAGGTAGTGCCACACAGTCCCCTTGAAAGTAGTGCCACACAGGCCACAGCCCCCTTTTAGGTAATGCCACACAACCCACAGCCCCCTTGAAGGTAGTGCCACACAGCCAATAGCCCCCTTGAAGGTAGTGCCACACAGATAGCACCCCTTCCCCTTCCTGCAGTTAGCCTGTAGCTCACTGAAGGAGTGAAATCCCCCTTTGGCCGGGGATTCCGCTCCTGGAACACTCCCCTTCATGTCTCTGTCCATATATGGACAGTGACATCAGGGGCAACTCCTGAAGCGGAATCACCGTACACAGCGTTGCCGACGCCCGGTGTCAAAGCTAGCAGCCACTGTGGCTGCTACAGCGGTAGGGACGCCACTGAGTGAAGAAGCAGCCGGGCGGAAAGGCGACTGCTGAGTCGCCGGGCCCGGGCACTTCTGAAACAAGCAGGGGAAGGGAGCTAGCGCAGCGCCCCCTTCCACCTGCTTCGGTGATGCACCATGTGCAATGACATAGGTCGCACACCCCTAAGGCCGGCCCTGGGTAGGAGGGTAGTCGTCAGGGTCTCCGCCTGGAGCGGAATCCCCGGCAATGCTAGGACCGGGGATTCCGCTCCTAGGTCACATCCACTTTCCCATCGGGTGCTGCCGGAATGTGGATGCGGCAGCACCTGGCGTTCATCCTGCCACCATTAAAATAGATAGAATATGGCGCCTGACCTCCCTGGGAGCCGGAACCAAAAACGCTGCAGGTAACGCTTTTAGATTCGGCTCCCAGGGAGGGCCAGCGCCGCACCACAATTGATGTCCTCCATGCCAGAACAGATCCCATAGAAACTATGGGATCCGTTCTAGCATCAGTTTGCCTCCGGCTTTTTCTTCAACACGCCGGAGGTAAACTGAAGCAGACGCCGGACATATGTGAACGGCCCCTAAGTCCTGAATTTTAAAAAAATTGTTTCAAATCCCCCTGTCTATAAGATTTTACCTACTACTCTGGTACACAGAGGAGAGACCTGTGGCAAATTTACCAAAACCAAGTCCCCGTGGCGTCACTGGTTTCAAAGACTAAAAAAAATAGTGAACATCATCATTTAAAATCAACCTATATGACTTCCTAACCAGCAATTGGTGTCATGCCATGACACTTACATGGAATTTTGAAAAAAGCAGGCATCTCTATTCCCAATACCTTCCAAAGTTATTGGTCTCTGACATTTCTCAAAAACAAACATGATACCATCTCAGATCAGACTATTATACCTCGAGAGAGAGGAGCAATAGCATAAGAATTAAATTTCTCTTTATTGCCCTGACCAAATCCAGCTAAAGGGACTTGCCCTAAGTCATTCCGCTACACATACCGCAACAATATCCAAGGAGGGCCCAATAACTGAATAAAACAAACCACTTCTGACCAGACACCTCCATTGAAAATTAGATCAAAATAATGGATTCAGCTCTTGGAATATTAGGTGAGTAAATAATGCTACTTCTATTATATTGGTCAGATAGTGGGTACGTGAAGAACTTGGACAAAAAGATACAGAGCTATTGGAAACTTACTAGATAAGACTTTTGAACATAACGACACAAGTATTGCTATGTTTAAGTAAAGGCCTCCTCCTCCCCTTCAGCCTTGCCTCTCCATCTCCAAAATTAGTGTCTTTACTAATCTTTGGCGTCACTTATTGTAAATAGCAGCAAACAGTCAAGTTCTCATAGCTAAGGCCTCATGCACACGACCGTAAAAACTCCCGTTATTACGGGTCGTAATAACGACCCGTAATAACGGGCTCATAGACTTCTATTGGCCACGGGTACCTTCCCGTTTTCTTACGGGAAGGTGCCCGTGCCGTTGAAAAAGATAGAACATGTCCTATTTCAGGCCGTAATAACGGCACGGGCAGCCCATAGAAGTCTATGGAGCTCCAGTAATGACGGGTGGCTACATGTGTGCACCCATCATTACGGGAGCGTTGCTAGACGACGTCAGTAAATAGTCACTGTCCAGGGTGCTTAAAGAGTTAACTGATCGGCAGTAACTCTTTCAGCACCCTGGACAGTAAATTCCGATCAGAATATAGAGCAACCTGTAAAAAAAAGACGTTCATACTTACCGAGAACTTCCTGCTTCCTCCAGTCCGGTCTCCCAGCCGTTGCCTTGGTGACGCGTCCTTCTCGACATACGGCCCGACATCCCTGGATGACGTATCATCCCATGTGACCGCTGCAGCCAATCACAGGTGAATCACATGCTGCAGCGGTCACATGGACTGCCGCGTCATCCAGGGATTCGGGCTGGATGTCAAGAGAGGGACGCGTCACCAAGGCAACGGCCGGGTAAGTATGAATGTCTTTTACTTTTACCTCGGAAAGGGCTGCCCCTTCTCTCTATCCTGCACTGATAGAGAGAAGAGGCTGCCGATTAGTGCAGTGCAATTTTGCATCGAAAACGTGCCTGTAAATACGGGTAGAATACTGGTGATTCCGGAACCGTATGTACGGGCACGGGTCCGTAAATACTGGTGCAAAACGGGTCGAATACGTGTGACACTGGACCCGTATTTATGCCAGTATTTACGGGTGGGAAAAAATACGGTCGCATGCATGAGGCCTTAGGACCTCATCATCCAGCAAACCAGTTAGTCCAGAATTCCTAAAAACATAGTTTCAAATCCCTGTCTATCAGATATCACATACTACTCTGGTAAAAAATCTAGATAAAATCTCCATGATTATATACAACCAATCAAAAATAAATGAGAGGACAACATTGACATGACAAGATTGCAACTATAAAACATTTCTGAAAACTGTACGAAGAATAACCATTTTTTTTGTTATAGTAAACCGGAAAACGCAGAAAACTTAATTCAGCCAGAAGAGTACACCCCTTTACATTCTAACTTTTTTTTTATAGCTCTACAGATACAAAATGTATCGATTTTTTAGTAACACACATGATAGCTACACA
Organism: Rhinoderma darwinii; assembly: GCF_050947455.1. NCBI lineage: Eukaryota > Metazoa > Chordata > Amphibia > Anura > Rhinodermatidae > Rhinoderma > Rhinoderma darwinii. The sequence continues at coordinate 275,879,818 of NC_134688.1, forward strand.
TTGGAAAACGTACACGGCCTGGATATCCTAAATCTACACAATTCATCTTCCCACATAAACTCTCCCAATCTGCTTCAGTCCGGGTTTTTTATCTCTAAAGTTTTGGCACCGCTTCAGACTTCGCCCTTAAAAGGATATTCTCTTCTTAGATATTTATGGCATATCCAGAGTATAAATGTCTGGATGCGGGTAATAGCTGTAGGACCCGCACTTATTTTGAGGACGGGAGATCCCTGATAGCATACCCGCTTGGTAAGGCTGTCGCTTAATATATGTCATTTATATTTAAGATGGTGAATATTCCTGTAAGCACAATATACAAATAAACCTTCATCCATTTCTCCAACAAAATTGTCATCATTATTTATTCTTTGCCTTACTCGTAAAGCAGCAAACAGTATATTTGCAATAGCCTAGAATCAAAACTCAGTAATTCTGTTCATCCATCATTTTAAAACAAACAGGCTAAAATAAAAACAATTTCAAACAACTAACATAGGTATAACAAAATAAATGGAGCAACACTCACCTTACCAATAAAATGTAAAAAATAGAGTTATACTCACCTTACCAATAATAAAAAAAAAACTAGAAATACAATTTTTTTTAATCCCCTTTGCTCCCATACTGGCGTGTCCCTGGTTGCCTGCTACTCCCTGTTTCTCCGACCTCAGCAATGATGGGTCGACATGACATGTGACCGCTGTAGTCAATCACTGGCTGTAGTGGTGATATGTCCACACCTCTGGGTTTACCTTTGCAGTCAGTGAATGTCTGCAGCAGTCACATGTCTTGTCGACACATTATAGCTGAACAGATATCGGCCGGGGGACAATGAAAGCGTCGGAACAGGAGTGGCAGGGTATTGGTAAGGTGAGTATTACTTCTTTTGTTATTGTAAACACATGTAAGAATTGTCATGGGGTGGGACAACTACATTATTATTATAGTGTAACCTCGATATTATTACATGTAAGGGTTGTTTACTTATCATAATTACTGGCATATGTCTAGGACATGCCAACAAGTATAATGTCTCACCGCCTAAAGTAACACTGGTCAAGAGATGCCAGACATAGCGGAAGGAGCAGCGTCAATCCAACCAGTGGGTCACGGACACAGGGTATGTGGACCCACTAGGCCGCTCCGCCGTAGCGGGGAGGCAGCTGACCAGGTCACAGTCTATGCGGAAGTAAATGGCAGACAGTAATGCTAGGGTACCTGAAATAGTCCGGGCGGTGGCTGTGGCTTCAGCACGGATGGAGGCAGGTGCGGCAAGTGGCGCCAGACGTGGCGGGCAGTATCCGATGAAGCGGTAGACACTTGACGTGGCAGATGACACTTGACGTGGCAGATGGCACTTGGCGTGGCAGAAGACACTTGACGTGGCAGATGGCACTTGACGTGGCAGATGGCACTTGGCGTGGCAGAAGACACTTGACATGGAAGATGGCACTTGGCGTGGCAGAAGACACTTGACGTGGCAGATGGCACTTGACGTGGCAGATGGCACTTGGCATGGCAGAAGACACTTGACGTGGCAGATGGCACTTGGCGTGGCAGATGGCACTTGGCATGGCAGAAGATACTTGACGTGGCAAATTGCACCTGACGTGGCAGATGGCACTTGGCATGGCAGAAGACACTTGACGTGGCGGATGGCACTTGACGTGGCAGATGGCACTTGGCGTGGCAGAAGACACTTGACGTGGCGGATGGCACTTGACGTGGCAGATGGCACTTGGCATGGCAGAAGATACTTGACGTGGCAGATGGCACTTGACGTGGCAGATGGCACATGGCGTGGCAGATGGCACTTGGCATGGCAGAAGATACTTGACGAGGCAGATGGCACTTGATGTGGCAGATGGCACTTGGCGTGGCAGAAGATACTTGACGTGGCAGATGGCACTTGGCGTGGCAGAAGACACTTGACGTGGCAGAAGACACTTGACATGGCAGATGGCACTTGGCGTGGCAGAAGACACTTGACGTGGCAGATGGCACTTGGCGTGGCAGATGGCACTTGGCATGGCAGAAGATACTTGACGTGGCAGATGGCACTTGACGTGGCAGGTGGCACTTGGCGTGGCAGAAGACACTTGACGTGACAGATGGCACTTGACGTGGCAGATGGCACTTGGCATGGCAGAAGACACTTGACGTGGCGGATGGCACTTGACGTGGCAGATGGCACTTGGCATGGCAGAAGATACTTGACATGGCAGATGGCACTTGACGTGGCAGATGGCACTTGGCATGGCACAAGACACTTGACGTGGCAGATGGCACTTGGCATGGCAGAAGATACTTGACGAGGCAGATGGCACTTGACGTGGCAGATGGCACTTGGCGTGGCAGAAGACACTTGACGTGGCAGATGGCACTTGGCGTGGCAGAAGACACTTTACGTGGCAGATGGCACTTGGCGTGGCAGATGGCACTTGACGTGGCAGATGGCACTTGGCGTTGCAGAAGACACTTGACGTGGCAGATGGCACTTGGCGTGGCAGAAGACACTTGACGTGGCAGATGGCACTTGACATGGCAGAAGGCACTTGACGTGGCAGATGGCACTTGACGTGGCAGATGACACTTGGCGTGGCAGAAGACACTTGAACGCTGGTAGGCACAGGAACAATACGGAATACAGGAACGGTAACAGGGCACGTGTAACAGCTGGTACGGGAGACACTAAGGGACCATTTGAGAGACAGACTGGGAAAGACTAACAACGCTCAGGCCAGGGACCTTCTTATAGACCAGGAAATCGTGGCAGTTGATGGTGATGACGATTTCCTAATTGCGCGTGCTGGCCCTTTAAGGCCGGGGACGAGCGTGCGCGCGCACCCTACGGGACCCAGCCGAACAGAGCGGAAGTGAGTGCTGGCATCTCCTAGGAGGGAGACGGAGGCCAGCGCTCACAGATCCATGGCTGCGGGCGTCGGGAGGTGAGTAAACCTGACGGCCCGTGGCCATGGACGCTACACAGTGCAGATGCAGCATTATTCTCTTCACAGGCGGCAGTCCTAGCAGTCACACCGCCACTAAGTACATCTTCATGACATATTGCAGCAATATCAATCAATCCTGATACGTTGTTTTTTTTTACTTTTTGTTGAACACAGAATAATTGAGGGAACAAGGATTTGTTGACGTAAAACTCACAGGAAGTAGATTAAGCTTATTCTGTTCTTCTTGTAGCTGCTATATGGAGCAAAATGTCAGTACGATGTATATTACAAATAACTTTCATTTATATTATTACAGAATTCATTTCGCTGGGCGGTATTACAGCACTTCCTTGTGGCTTTAGTCAGGCAATTTCAGTTGGTTTTACTCTAGAAATGTAAGGCCTTACTATAAAGTGCCCATTTTTGGCACTCTATAGCAGTATCGTTTTGCCATGGGATGGTGATATTATTTGAACTCTGATTTGAGGTGTTACAACATTCAGTCTAGTAAGTGACTAGGACGCTGCTGCTTGGTTACTGAATGGCAGTATTAGTTGAAGTAATTCTGTACTAATGTAAATAAATGTTAAAAAGTGTCAGCACCTAAAGTGATAAGTGTAAAACGGACAGGCATCTGCTAGGCCATACCTCTGGCATGACCTAGCAGGCATTCACTACAAGCAGACCTGGGGGCCTTTATTGGGCCCCCAGCTGCCATCGGAGACACAGACACTCAGCCATCTTATCGCCGGGTGTCGGTGGGAGAGAGAGGGAGCTCCCTCCCTCTCTCCATAACTCAGATGTGGCGCTCGCTATTGAGCGTCGCATCTGAGGGGTTAAACGGGTGAGATCGATACTGATATCGATCACACCCGTTCGAGCAGGGTTGCCCCCAGCCTTCTAGCTACCTCCGGTAGCTGAGAGCAGGGAGATGTAACGGCTCCCTGCTCTGTTTATTTATTCTGATGAAGCGCCGTGAAAAGGCATATGCATCAGAATAAAGCCCATTAGTGGCCGCTGTGAAAAGGCGTATTGGCGGTCACTAACGGGTTAAAGGGGTTGTCGGGGCATGGGACGGTTTTCCATACTCATGACCTATCCATAAGATAGGTTATCGGTATATGATAGGTGGGGGTCCGACACCCAGACCCCGAACCAAACAACTGTTCCGGCTTCCTCCGGGCACCGGATGTTATGCAGTGTCCGGTGTCTGAAGCAGATGACTCCGTATAGCAGCCATGCTGTAGTACTGCAGCTCTGCTCCTAATCACTTGAATAGGAGCAAAGCAGCAGTTCTGCAGCATGGCCGTTATCCTGTGTATGAAGCCATCTGCTTGCGGCACTGACCACTGCATAACTTCCAGAGGCAGCCGAAAAAGCGGATCGGTGCGGAGTCCGGGTGTCGGGCCCCCTCCGATCATATACTGATAACCTATCTTGTGGATGGGTCGTTAGTATATATAAAAAAAACGCGTACGGACAACTCCTTTAAATCCAGTGACTTACGGTTGAGGTGGTTCGCTTTGCTTTTCATTTTTGTCAGGGCTAGACCATTGTGAAGTGTTCTTACAGCTACGAATTTACTCTTCGGCACATCAAAGTCTCGACTCTAGCAGGGCACAAAAAATAAATGTTTTAGAAGCCACAGTAACCCAGTTGCATTACCATGGTATACATTGTCTACCACATTGCCTACCAGCTGCCACATAAAAAGTGCCTGCTAAACCCATAAATAATGTCAGCCATGCTGCCACTTTAAACAATAAGTGGCCAGCTGAGCCGATGCATAGTGCCAGCCATGGTGCTCAAATGCTGTGAAACAAAAAGATCATGACATTTCCTAACAGCATTGTCTGGCCTAATTCTATCTTCATTTCATGATTTGCAAACACATTCATGGCGCTGAGGTTCATACATTGGTGTAACTATAGCCGTAACAGCCATAGCAGCTGCAATAGGGCCCAGAGGTCTAGAGGGCTCATTCAGCTGCAAGAACATTGTTCCTTTTTGTGGAGATTACAAAGTTGGTGGCTTTCTGCTATCTAGCACCACTATATGGGTTCTCTGATATATGGGACTATTATCCATTTCTTCAAGTCTTGCTACTTATGCTGCTTTGTTCGCTATCAGCCGTATCCATCACTCAGCTGAACTGACGGTTGAGTGGGTCCTGTGTGTCTCTAAGGCCCTGTTCACACGGAGTTTTTTGCAGGAGGAAAATTCCTCCTGTAAAAACTGACCCTGGAGGTTTTCATGTTTGATGTGGTTTTTGACGTGGTTTTTGACGTGGTTTTTGACGTGGTTTTCCAGGCGGTTTTCCAGGCGGTTTTTCAGGCTGTTTTTGCCGAGGTTTTCACACGCATGAGGCTGGGTTCACACAACCATGTTACGTCCATAATGTACGGAACGTATTTCGGCCGGAAGACCCGGACCGAAGACAGTGCAGGGAGCCGGGCTCCTAGCATCATAGTGATGTACGACACTAGGAGTCCCTGCCTCTGTGTGGAACTACTGTCCCGTACTGTAATCATGATTACAGTACGGGACAGTTGTCCTGCAGCGAGGCAGGGACTCCTAGCGTCGTACATCACTATGATGCTAGGAGCCCGGCTCCCTGCACTGTCTTCGGTCCGGGTCTTCCGGCTGAAATACGTTCCGTACATTACGGACGTAACATGGTCGTGTGAACCCAGCCTGACAGCCTTCTGTCAACGGATCTGTCACCATTGAAATGAATGGTGATGCAAACGGAACTTACTTCACACTTGCCTTTCCGTTGAGGGGTTCCCCTGACTGAAAGCACCGACGGAACCCCTGAGCAGAAACCACGCTGATGTGAACAGGCCCACATTAAAAAAAACATTGTTTTCTGTTTGCATCATCATTGACTTCAATGCTGATGGATCCGTTGCTAATGGGATTCCCTACACTGCGGTATTGGTTCAGTCGAAACGACAGAACCCTTTGCACAACGGGGACAAACAGAAACAATTAGCAACGGATCTGTCACCACTTCACACTTGCCTTTCCGTTGAGGGGTTCCCCTGACTGAAAGCACCGACGGAACCCCTCAGCGGAAACCACGCTGATGTGAACAGGCCCACATTAAAAAAAAAAAAGTATACTTACTTCTTGAATCAATTTCCCAACATCAATGTCCATTCGGTGGTACACCTCTGCTGTCGTCATTTCTGTTCCTGAAATGTTAAAAAAAAATAAAAAAGAGATGACATACATGAACAACTGCATAACAAAATTAAAAAATTAAAAATAAAAAAATAGAAAAAAAAAATCTAAAAAAAAAATCAGAAAAAAAAATTAAAAAAAAATTCTAAAAAAAAAAATGCACAGCTCCATACATGTATAGCATGTATGGAACATAGGAGCAAGTGCACTTACTTGTATTTGGATGCAGGACTTCAGTTTTCTGTATCCCTGAGTTCTGTCCACGATGTTTTTCAGCCTCCACGAGCAGACAGGAAATGACAGCCCCTTTCTGGGCTGGACTAGCAGCAGGAGACTGCAAGAAACTCCTCCAAAACTCTCGGCAATATACTCGTCAGAAAACACCTCACTAGTTCGAGGTGTTTTTTGACGTGTCCCCATTGCTTTCAATGCGGTTTTGGACGCGGAAACCGCATCAAGAAGGGTCATGTCCCTTCTTTTTGCCGCGAGGCGTTTTTTTTACTCGCGGTAAAAAAACGCCTCCGTCTCCCATTGAAATCAATGGGAGTCATTTTGGGTCGTTTTTGGCGCGTTTTCCGACGCGTTTTCCGCGTCAAAAAACGTGTCAAAAAACTCCGTGTGAACAGGCCCTAACACACAGGATCCCGATAATATTGATCACATCTAAGCTGAACAACTTAGATGTGATCAACACCCGCTCTCTGCTGAGCCGTCATTTCAGCTGAGTGACAGATTTGGGTGTTAGTGAACGATGCAGCTTCTAAGTATAGAGGATATATGAAGGCCGCATCTGAAAAATGATAGAAAATGTTTCATAAAAGTCAACATAAAAAAGATTTTAAAACAGCTAAAACATACATTTAATAAAAAAAAAAAAAGTTGCAGCACAAGGATGCCACAAGAGGGAGCAAACTGAATACAAATTTATACAAGCTCACTGGGCAAGGTAAAGTGGAGCAGTTGTCCATAGTAACCAATCAGGTCATTGCTTTCATTTTCCAAAGGGCCACTGAGAAATGGCAGCTGGAATTTGATTGGTTGCCATGGGCAACCGTTTCACTTTTCCCTTGCACTAGTTTTAATAAATCTCGCCCAGTGTTCCTGTATAAATCATTACCCACTTTGTTCCCACTAATTATAAATGATCTCCGAATTTGATCTCTGGCGGTTCTTCGGTGGTCTTTCCCTATTGAAAATGAGCAGCCAGTGACCAGCATTATAACCATAAAATTTGTTTTGTTTTTTTAAAAAAAGGTGATTTCATGTTTTATTTATTTTTTCTGAAAAAAGGCATACAAAATATGAGCTATAGGGAATCACATGAGACATTATATAGTTTTTTTTTCCTGTGAAGGACATTTGAGGAAGATTAATTTGATATGTGTTTGATTGGTGGGAGTTTGACCAATGGGACACCACTGGTCCCTAGGATGGAGCATGCTCAGCTGTTACCGTATCTCCCATAGACATTATTGGAGGGTGACTTCCCATGCTTGGCCACTTTTACACTGGATGACGGGGTCTGGAATATTTAGTAGTGAAATGAGGGCACTTACCTCTGTACCAACACTTTTAGTAGACATGCTGGTGTCTGGGTGGCATCTGTATTCACCTTACAGTCCAGAAACAGGGTAGAGTGAGAAACAGCATCGTCTCCATACAATTTGTAGGGTCACAGCGCTGGTCTTGTAATGGCATCAAGCGGTCTGTAGGGTGGCAGTTGAACTGACCAGTGCTGCAGCATCATAGTTGTCATAGCAACTGAGCCCAACTCTGCCAACAAACAGTGGAATGTACCACTACAAAAGCAGGTAAGAGTCACCAAAATAAAAAATATGATATAGAAAGGCAGCCATACAATTAAAAACATGAAAAATTGAAAGTTCTGTGTCTCGCTGCTCTCTTCTCTTTTTTTTTAAGCATTTTGCTGCAGTTTACCTGCTCTTTTATTTTATCCACCCATCTATGGTTCAGTCCGCTGTTTGATTACTGATTGGTTGATTTAAAATTCTAAATTTTACCTATAAAAGTATAATTAAGGGGCAAGTTACTATTTATTTTTCCAGATAGCTTTTAAAACTTAGGGCACGTTCAGACGTGGCAGAATTTTTCCGCTGCAAATGTTGGTGCAGATTTGGGGCAATTACGCAACGAATCTGCCCCAACATTTGCATACTTGAGAGGTAATTCAGACGTTGCAGATATCACAGCGGACTTGCCACAGATTTCAGTTTTTGCATTGCAAAGGCTGAAATACGCAGTGAAATTCCGCTTCTTCTCCGCAACGTCATGAGCATGCTGCGGAGGGGAAGTTCGGCACCGCAGCATGATTTCCACACAGTTATTTTCTGCAACGTCTGAACTAAGTTTCCTAAAAATGTACAGAAACAAATGGAAAAAACGGCTGCTGCAGAATTCCACTGCGGACTGTCCGCAGCGGAATTCAACAGCAATTCCGCCACGTGTGAATGTGCCCTTAATACTTACTTAGGCTGTTTACATGTAATAAAATTTCTGCAGAAATTGAACTGCGGTGCAGAATTTTTACTCTGCAACATGTCAATTTATGCTGCAAAATGGTTTCAGATTTCCCCATTGAGTTCAATGAGAAAGGAAAAATCTGCAGCAAATGATCAGTGTCGGGACTTACCCTGCAGAAAAGCTGAGACGCCACAGGAAAAATAACAAGCAAGAAAAAGGATTTTATTTTACTTTAAAATAAAAACAAAACATACTTCTCCCTCTGGCGATCCAGTAACAATGCCTCACTGCTCTACTGGGTTGTTCTCTGTACAGCCAGCCTCCAGGGATGACATTTCATCCCATGTGACCACTGCAGCCAATCACAGGATGCAGCAGGTCACATGGAAAGCAACGTCATCCCAGGAGGGGGTGCAGTGATTGGTCGCTGCAGGAACGCCTGAGTAGGTGAGTATGGCCTTTTTTTTAAATCCCCTATTCCCCCCTGATCTCCTCTGCAGCGGCAAATCTGGTCAAAAATCTGCACCAAATCAAACACGACTTGGAGTGGACTTTTCTCCGGAGTTCCCTACAGTATCTAAGGCCTCATGCACACGAACGTGCTTTTGCGGCCGCAATTCCCCTGAAAATCCACAGGAGAATTGCGGCCCCATTCATTTCTATGTGGCCATGCACACGACCGTAGTTTTTACGGATCGTGCGTGGCCCGGGAGCCCGCACCACAGAAAGAATGGACATGTCTTATTACGGCCGTGTTCTATGGTCCAGGCTCATTGAAAATAATGGCGCGGCCATGTGCATGGCCCGTGATTTGCAGGCGGCTCGCAGCTGACAGTCCGCTGCTGGCCGACCCGAAAATCACACCCGTGCACATGGCTACGGTCGTGTGCATGAGGCCTAAGTCGGATTTACTGCATCGTTTTCCGCAGCAAATCCAACCTGTGTAAACTTACTATAAAAATGGACAATATAAAATCAACTGTCTGATGAGTAATCATTAATAATTTTATCATACTTTGTCAACTACACCCAAAGTTATGTTAAAAATGTAAAAAACTAAATAAAGAATGTATTCACTTGTGGACTCACAAGATTATCAAAATAAAAGATATACAATGCATATGGTTGTGGTTTATACAACATTTATCTGCAAATAACAGCTCAGGCGTGAGTTGTGTGTTCAGTGCGGATATGGAAACAATAATCTCAAGAATATTTTCTCTTAGGGCATGACCAGACGTGGCGTATTTTTTCCCCCACTGTCCGCATCAATGCCGCACAGAATCTGTGTTGCAGATTCTGTTGCGTCTTTGCCTGAAATGGGCATTAGATTGAGGCGGACTAGCCGTTGCGTATTCAGATGAAGAGGGCTTCCCTTCTCTCTATCAGTACAGGAAAGAGAGAAGGGACAGCCCTTTCCCTAGTAAAAGTAAAAGCAATTCAAACTTACCCGGCTATTGTCTTGGTGACGCGTCCCTCTTTCGACATCCAGCCCGATCTCCCTGGATGACGCAGCAGTCCATGTGACCGCTGCAGCCTGTGATTGACCTGTGATTGGCTGCAGCCGTCACTTGGACTGAAACGTCATCCCGGGAGGCCAGACTGGAGGAAGAAGCAGGGAGTTCTCGGTAAGTAGGAACTTCTATTTTTTTTACACCTTGATCTATATTGTGATCGGAAGTCACTGTCCAGGGTGCTGAAACAGTTACTGCCAATCGTTTAACTCTTTCAGCACCCTGGACAGTGACTATCTCCTGACGTCGCCTAGCAACGCTCCCGTAATTACGGGTGCACACACGTAGTCACCCGTAATTACGGGAGCCCCATTGACTCCTATGGGCCTGCCCGTGCCATAATAATGGCCCGTGATTACGGGCGTTTTTACGTTAGTGTGCATGGTGCCTCAGTCTGGCTGTAGACCTAGAAATACATAGGTCCAGTCAGAATGAGGAAATATCATGTTCCCAAGTAATACCAATACGCTACGAAGCACACATAGCATCTGCGGACTTCATTGCGGAATTTTGACTCTCCATTGAAGTCAATGGAGAAATTCCGCAATGAGTCCACAAGAAGTCCGCAACAGCCAGTGTATGCTGCGGACACCAAATTCCACACCGCAGCCTATGCTCCGCAGCGGAATTGTCCGCAACGTGTAAACGAACCTAACTACAAAGCTATGGAAAGCAATGGAGAAACGTGTACGCACCCCAATGCGCATTTCGGCGCAAATGCCTTCGTCTGGGGGTGTACCTCTGATTTCCCAGTTACTTGCGTCTCGGTGTATCCTGCCTCACTGTGTCGCTCTGTCATTGGTGCGTGGTGACCGGTCTCTGTTTTTGTCACTCGTGACGTGTCGGATACTGTACCCACGTGACCGGGTCTCATGACGCGGTGACGTGTTTCCGGTTCCGGCACCTCGCGACTGACACTCTCGGAGGTGCGGCCATTTCACTATCCAGGACACAGCGACCAGTAAGTATGCAATGAGGTTATTAGTCAACGGAACACATTTCAGGTGATGCAGGCTTTCCCAATTGGCCCTGATCCATTTAAATAGCATCCATTTATGGTCTAAAGCCACCCCCAGACGAAGTCATTTGAGCCGAAACGCGCGTTGGGGTGGACTCTGGCTGTGTCTCTTCCTGCTATTGATCATGGGTATGGTATATCCCAGTTAATATGCTACATCTACTTTTTATATGATCGATTCTTTCTTCAGTGAATATTTGTTTATTGTACTTGTGTTGCATACTATTACATTTATTATTTCATTGAGGCACTGACTATATATATGGTTTATTAGTACTTTGCACACACGGATTGTGCGTATGTAGCTTTGTGCTACATTTGTATGTGGTCATTAGACAAATTTCTCATCACGTTTATTACGTTATATTTGAATTTGCAAATTCATATGATACATATATGACTTATCAGTATCTTTCATACACATTTTTTGTGGTTATGTAACATATTGATACATTCACATACGGTCTATTCCTATATTTTTTCTGAAGGTCAATCATGGATACAAATCTGCAATTTATAATTATTTGGTAGATACACAGCTTAGTGTCCTCTTTTAACTGTTGGTCTATGGATTTCGTGTTTTTATACATTGTCTATTGTCCTGTATTATGTATAGTAATAAAGTATTTTTCTATTTTTCTCATAAATGTTTTGTCTCTCAGCATCCTTTTTTCTAGGTTATACAAATTTATAGCGTCTTTTATGATGTTTACACTGTTATAAAATAAAATAAAAACGGCTTTCTTTTCACTTAATGTGAGGCACGAGGTGTTATGAATTTTGAACCTCCATGTGCCTCACTTTAATAGTAATTAACCCCATCATGTACCTCAAACATTAACCCAATGTTGTCCATTATGACTGTGAGGAACATGATGGGGTTAATTACTATTAATGTGAGGCACATGGAGGTTCCAAATTCATCACACCACATGCCTCACATCAGAAAATGAGAGAATTTTTTTAAAAATTATTATTATTGTTGGCAAAGTATCGTTTCGGTATCGAGAATTGCAATACTACACAAAGTATCGGTATCGAAATCGACATTCTGGTATCGTGACAACCTTAATACATACACACAACATATATATATATATATATATATATATATATATATATATATATATATAAAATGAAAATGTACTCACCAAAATTTGTATTTCCTGGAGTCCTGGAGTCCGTAGGCAGCACATATGGGTTTTAGTCCCCTAGGTACAATCAAGCAGAGACAGGTTAATTAGCAGTAAGCATTAAGCAATTAAACAATTAAGGACTTCCCCTATAAGTATGTACCAGAAACCGGGCCCCAGCGTATTTTTACGAAGCAATAGTCATAAGTTCTGCCAGGGGCGGGGGAAGCTTGTGCTGCCTACGGACTCCAGGAAATAAAAATTTCGGAGAGTAAATTTTCGTTTTCCTGATCATCCTTGGCAGCACAACACATATGGGACTTGCCAAGCAATAGCTATATGGGTGGGATAGCAGACGCCATTTCAAGCATTCTTTCGCCAAATAGAGAACCCTCTGATGCCAGTGAGTTGAGCCTGTAGTGCTTGACAAAGGTTGATGCGGATGCCCACGTAGCCGCTATGCAGATTTGATCCAGGGACATATACCCGACTTCTGCCCATGAGGTAGCTGTAGAGCGTGTGGAATGTTCCCTGATCTGTAGAGGAGATTGAAGGTCACTGAGATGATTGCATTTTTCAATAGTTGATCTAATCCAGCTTGATAGGGTGGCTTTACTTGCTTTTTGCCCCTGGGGTATGTTCACACGAGGGCGTCCGTTACGGCTGAAATTACGGGGATGTTTCAGCCTGAAAACATCCCCGTAATATTAGCCGTAACGGCATGTGCAGGCGCTTGAACGCCGCGTCAATTACGGGCGTAATTGGCGCTGCTATTCATTGGAGTCAATGAATAACGGCTCCAATTACGGCCAAAGAAGTGACAGGTCACTTCTTTGACGCGGGCGTCTATTTACGCGCCGTCTTTTGACAGCGGCGCGTAACTTACGCCTCGTGTGAACAGACAAACGTCTGCCCATTGCTTTCAATGGGAAGATGTTTGTCAGCGCTATTGAGGCGCTATTTTCGGACGTAATTCGGGGCAAAAACGCCCGAATTACGTCCGTAAATAGGCCGTGTGAACATACCCTTATTAGGACCGGCATGTTAAAGTAACAGATTTTCTGATTTCCTAAAAGCCTTTGTCCTTTGAATATAGGTGAGAACTGTTCTTCTCACATCCAGTGCATGCCAATTTTCCTGATCTTCACCTTGGGGATGAGAGAAGAGAACTGGCAATAATATCTCTTGATTTATATTCCTAAAGGAAGGAACTTTAGGCAAAAACGCAGGCATGGTATGTAGTAGAAAACAATCTCCCAGGTCCCTCAAATATGGTTCTTTGAAGGAAAGGGCCTGAAGCTCGCTTATGCGCCTGGCCGACGTGATTGCTACCAGGAAGAAGGCCTTGAAGGAGAGAAATCTGATGGATGACTCTTGCATGGGTTCAAACGGTGGCTTTGTTAGAGTCGACACCACTATTGAAAGTTCCCAGGAAGGAGAGGGTACCTGAGAGACTGGGCTAAGGTTTTTGAAAGCCTTGAAGAAGGTCTTAACCAACTGCTGGTTGGAGAAACGATTTTGCATTTAGGTATTAATTGCTGTGAACTGCACCTTAAGGGTATTTAGCTTCAAACCTTTATTGAAGCCCTCCTGAACAAATTGTAGGATAGTATTCAGAGAGACTACGTTTGCTGAATTTTTAGAGCACCAGAAGGTAAACAGGGTCCAAACTCTGTTGTATACGTTGACTGTTGAAGGTCGTCTAGCTGACAGCAAGGTATTAATAACTTCTGATGAAAGCCCCATTTCTGTCAGGCTCTCCCGGTCAGTCTCCAGGCCGTGAGATGTAGACTGCGAGGGTTCGGGTGATACACCCCTTTCTGGGACAGGAGGTCTGGTGATACTGGTAGTTTCAGGAACCTGCCCTTCGAGAGAGACAATGCTAGCAAGAACCAGGAGCTGCGGGGCCAAAATGGCAGGATTGCAATAGCTTACGCTTTCTCGTCCCAAACTTTTTTCAATACTCTAGATATTAGGGGAGGGGAGGAAAAATGTAGATTAATTTTCTTCCCCAACTGACAGACAGGCCATCTAATGCTACTACATGGCGGGTGTGGTACAGAGAACAGAAGCTGAGGACTTTGTTGTTCTCTTCTGATGCCATCACATCCACGTCTGGCATTCCCCACGTGGCAGCTGAGCTGCTGAAATCCTGAGGGTTGAGACTCCACTCCCCTGGATGGAGAATATTGCGGCTGAGGAAGTCTGCAGTGTGGTTCAAGGAGCCCTTGATGTGAACTGCTGAAATTCTCAATGAATGTTGTTCTGCCCAACTCATAAGTCGTCTGCACTCGGTTGACATTGAGGCACTCCTCGTTCCACACTGTTTGTTTACATAGAACACAGTTGCAAGGTTGTCTGACTGGATCAGGATTTGGGTATTTCTCAGATGGGATTGAAAGGATATTAGCGGCAATCTTACTGCTTTGAGTTCCTTCATGTTGGAGGATAGTGACACTACCCTCTGACTCCATCTGTTCTGAACCCATAGGTGATCTACATGGGCACCCCAGCCCCAGGAGGAGGCATCCGTTGTGAGGACTTTCTGTGGTGGGGGAACCAGAGACTTGTCGGACCGGAGAGTGTCTGGGATTAACCACCAGCTAAGGTCTTGAAGGGTGAAGTTGGAGACTTTGAAGAGGGCGTCCAGATTTCTGCCATTTTTGTCCCAGGCTCTGAGGATGTCGAGCTGTAATGATCTCATGTAGGCTTTGGCCCAGGGGACCGCATCTATGGATGAGGTCATTAGACCTAGGATTTCCATAGCTCCTCGAACCGATATATTTGGATGGCAAATAAGGCATTCTATTGAACCCCGGATTGCAGCAATTCTCTCTGGAGACAATTTGACTGTCATCGACTGGGAATTCACCATGAACCCTAAAAATTTCAGATTCTGCGATGGTGAGAGCTGTGACTTTCTGAAGTTCACCAGGAACCCGTGAAAGTGAAGAAACTCCAATGTGGTTTGGATATGTTCTTGTAGAAGGGAATCTGATGATGCTTTAATTAGCCAGTCGTCAAGTAAGGGACCACACATATCCCTTTCAGTGTAACGGCTGCCGCGCCGTTCCCCGTCTTCCCCACAGTCTCTGCTCCGGTTCCTGCACCCTCCATTACCTCATGCTCATCCCGAGCTCCACTTACCAGATTCGGATGCTCTGCTGGCCCTGGGCGGCATCAGGTAAGTGCATCCCTCCAAGGGCCGTCATCCTCGATGTGCGGCTGCAGTCACTAGAGGGCAAGTGCGCTGACTCGCCCTTTCTTAATTCAAAAGACTTCCTACTTAAGGATCCTCCTCTCTCGAATCCATGCTTGTTCAACCAAGTTCCCCGTGAGTTTCCCTGTACCCTGGTTCTCTGTTTCCTTCCCTTCTGCCTTTGTCTGCATTTCCCATTGTTGACCTCTGCCTGAACTTGCTATCCATACCCGTTACGACGCCTGCCTTGACCTATTGCTATCCATACCCGTTACGACGTCTGTTGCCTGTCCTGACATCTGCCTTACCATCCGACCACCTATAACCTGCTGTGCCAAGCGTTGCCCTGGGTTCCAAGCACCATCTCCCAGACGACACAGAAGATCCACTAACCGTTACATTCAGCCTCAGTGCTGCTGTTAGGACCACCATGATTTTCGTGAACACACGGGGTGCCGACAAAATCCCGAAGGATAGGCAGGTAAATTGGAAGTGCTGTACTCCGCCTTTGCGTCTGGACCGCCAATCGGAGGAACCTTTTGTGCGCGGCCAGAATCGGGACATGCAAGTATGCATCCATGAGGTCAATTCTTGCCAACACGTCGTTCCTTTCCAGAAGGTTCATCATTGACCGGATAGTCTCCATCTTGAAGGTTTTCCTCACCAGATATTGATTGAGGAAAGTCAGGTCTATTACCAGCCTCCAACTGCCGTCTGATTTGGGCACAGGGAACACTCTGGAGTAAACTCCTTGCCCTTTTCCTGAGACTGGGACATCTTCCAGGGCTGCTTTCTGGAGAAAGACCTGCAGAAGCTGATGGCTTATCGGGTTGTGATGCCTGTTGAGGAAAAAGTAGTCTGGGGGGAGAGTTCTGAACTTCATAGAGTATCCACTCCTGATGTAAGATTGGCTGGGCGTCATAAATGGTTTGAATTTTGAGCGGGGTTTTTCTTCCGAAAGGAGGAAGGGTTTTCCCGCTTCGTTTTAAACGTGCGCTGACGGTCTGTAAACCTTCTTTTGAACTTCGGGGATTTTCTTCTCTAATCCCGAAAGTAACACCTGGTGTCCTTCTTTTTAGGTTCAGGAAACCTAGCCCCTTTGCCTTCCCCTAAGGAATTGAAAACATCCGTTAATTGGGGACCAAACAGACATTCTGGCTGAAAAGGGAGGCTAAAAAATTTATTTTTGGAGAGATTATCCCCAGACCATAACTTAAGCCAATGAGCCCTTCTGGCCGCATTCAATATGGACAAGGCCCTGGATACATACTTGATGTTATCCAGCTGGGAGTCACAGAGGAACTCCGAAGCCGACTTCATTACTGGGAAGGACTAGAGAATTTCTGCCCTTGGGACTCCATCTTCTAGATCCCTTGACAGGTGGCTTAGCCAGACCCGGAGTGCTCTAGCCACCGGTACTGAAGACAAGGAGGCTTTGCACGAGCCCACTGCTGAAGTATACACCTTCAGAAGGGAACCCGCCTTGCGTTCCATGGGGTCTTTCAGCAGGGCTGATTCATCGGATGGAAAAACGTCTTTCTTTGCCAATTTAAGCACTGGCAAGTCCAGTTTTGGAACATTCGCCCAATCTTTGGTGCTAGTTTTCTCCAGTCTGTAGAGGTTTTTGAACCGAGAGCCCTGTTCTGATTTCCTCTCAGGCTTATCCCAATCCCATTTCATCCATTCCGTTAGGACAGGATGGCTGGGAAAATTTTTCCCCTTGGTAAAAAAATGTGTCACGTAAAAAAAGTAGTGTCAGGTCAATTCTTCGGCGCGTAAAACGTGTGGAAAATGCGCCAAAATTGCACCCAATTTCTATAGTCAATGGAAGTTCTGATTGCGTGTCAAAAGCGTCTGTAGTTTGAAAAGAACTTTACAAAAACACTAGTGTTTTTAAGGGTATGTGCACGCACAAAGTAAAAAAACATCTCAAAATACGGAGCTGTTTTCAAGGGAACAGAATGCCGTTTTCCCATTTGGCAGATTTTTGGAGGCGTTCTGCTTCAGATTTTACAGCCGTTTTTAGCACAGTATGAACAAGTCCTATGTTTTGGTAAGGCTGTTTTCACATTACGTCCTGCCTGTCCATTTATCATATGCGGCGGAAAAGCTCCTGGCGCATACATTAAATGGACACAAAAAACATGCAGTATGATTTTGTTTTTACTGGACGCCACTGCTTAAAATAGCGCAGTACCCCCCGAACTGAGGCTTTTTTAACCTCCATCAGGTGTATGGGACTGTTTACCATACGTTCTGGGAGCTTTCCCGGCGCATACATTACACGGATGGGCAGGATGTAATATGAAATTACCTTTAGGGCTTATTCAGACGAACGGGATATACGTCCATACGTCGCACGGACCTATATTAGTCTATGGGGCTGTGCAGACAGGTGCGTGATTTTTACGCAGCATGAGACCGCTGCGAAAAACTCACGACATGTCCGTTCTATGTGCGTATTTCGCGCATCACGCACCCATTGAAGTCAATGGGTGCGTGAAAATCACGCGCACCACACGGAAGCACTTCCGTGGGACGCGCGTGTTTCGCGCAACAGCAGTGAAAAGGATGAATGAAACCAGTAAAGCACCATGTGCTTTTCAGTTTACAAACATCCAAACGGAGTGTCATAATGACGACGGCTGCGCGAAAAGCACGCAGCCGCGCATCATATGATGATGACACACGGAGCTGCTAAGTGCCTTTTGCGCACGCAAAACACCAAATTTTTTTCGTGCGCAAAACGCACACGCTCGTGTGAATCCGGCCTTAGACTTAGTTCACACGGGGCGGATACGCTGAGTAAAAGAACGCAGCGTATCCACCCTGTGCGCCGCAGGGAATTTGGGGTGAAAAACCGCACCAAACTGTGGGGCAGTTTCTCGCCTGGAATGTCTGCTGCGAAAAACTGCTTGCAGGCCGGCCTCCTGGGATGACGTTTCATCCATGTGACGCCGTTACAGCCTGTGATTGGCTGCAGCGGAGGTCACATCAGATGAAGCGTCATTCCAGGAGGATAAAACACAGATCCCTAGGTAAGTATAATATATCGTTTGTTTTCTGAGTGGCGTTTTTTGAAGCAGGATTGCTGCGAACCCGCCGCAAAAAACACAACTGCTATTTGTTGCGGAATTTACCTCCCCATTGAATACAACGGGGAAAACCCGCAACAAATAAGGCGCGTTTCCGCAAATACAATTGACGTGCTGCAGAATAAAACCCTGCAGCGCAGGTCAGTTTTTTCCGCTCAGTATTTACACAGCGTGTGGAGGAGATTTGTTTTATCTCATCCACTTTGCTGCTACTGTATTTGCTGCGGATTTTCTGCAACGAATTCCGTTGCGGGAAATCCACAGTATTTACGCAACGTGTGAACTGGCCCTTACTCTGTCTACTCAAAGGCTATCTTTTGTATAACAGGAAAAAATATTAAAACTGTTGTCCACGTGGGCAATGTTGGTACTTTTTATTACTTCTTATTTAACTCACTGTGAAGGCCGTAAAAAAAAAAAAAAAAGGAAATAGCCAAAATCGCTGTTTTTTGTTCATATTAGCTGTAAAAAAAAATGGAATAAAAAATTATCAAAAAGTTGCATGTACCAAAATATTGTACCAATAGAAGCTACAGCTCATCCCGCAAAAAAAATAAGATCTCACACCGCTTAGACGAAAATATAAAAAAAGTTCTGTCTCAGAATTTTTTTCAGTTTCCCAGTACATTATATGGTACTATAAATGGTGCCAATAGAAACTAGAACTCATACCGCAAAAAATTACCACCACCCTATTGACGGAAAAATAAAAAAGTTATGGCTCTAGGAAAGCGGGTAGTGAAAAACGTATGAAAAAGCAATAAATGTCTGAGTCCTGAAAGGGTTAAAATAAGAAAGCAGCCCATACTTACCTCTCTCTACCCAGACGTTCCTGCGTATGGGGGCTCCCGTCACCTCTGTTCTCGGTTTGTATACAGAGTGGCTGCAGTGGTGACATCACGTCGACAGTACATCACCGCTGCAGCTGCTCTGTATACAAACAGTGAACAGAGGTGACGGGAGCCCCCAGCGCAGGAACGTTGGGAAGAAAGAGGTAAGTATAAGTTATTTTTTATTTTAACTTCTCCTCTACTGCTTCAAAGAAAGAATAGATCCGGAGTACTAAAATATAACTTTTACTGGTATAGGTAAAAAATGGACAAACATGTAAAACAACATGAGGATCCTATCTGCCAATACTGCGTACAAATATGTATTTATTTTCCATTAATTCGGAATATTGTCAAGATTTCCTGTTGACAGCAATGAACAGCAATAAATCAGTCCACTTTTTGTGTGGTTTCCTAGTATGAATGGTGCTTGATTCTTGGATCACATGTGGAAAAAGTGTAAGAAACAACAGTGGGGCAATTGCCCTCCTACCCCGTATTTGGTTGGTAGTCCTCCACGTGAATGTGTCCAGCGAAAAATATTGAATCCTCTCTTTGGAAGGTGGAAAACGACAGGTAATTCCCCCAACGCGTTTCCTGCTGACCAGGCAATTCCTCAGGGGAGATAGGTCGATGAAGCAGTGATGTCCAAAGTCAGGGCTTGCTGCTTGAAATGTAGCTGTCAATCTTGATAGAGAGGAATGCTCAATAACTTAGAGCATGTTAGATCAAAGCAGCAGTTATTTTCAATGTGCTGCTCGGCTGTCATTTCTTGCACAAGGGAAAGCTCGATTAGAGCAAGTTTGCAGTGGCAAAAGGAATCCTTTAGAACAATCTTGCAGTGGCAACGATTATATCCTTCCTGGTAGGAGGTAAACAAAGAACGCCTGTCCCTGGCGTGTGCCGTCAGTGTACTGAGGGAATCCCTGCTTTTTATGCTAGATTATTTCCCCTAGCCCATCCCACCTATCACACCCCCTTGTGACGTATCAAGGGAGGTGTGTGTTAGAGGTGACAGATCTCTCCTCCCCGCGACTGAACGCACGCCGGGCATGAAAATCATGCTACGGCTGTGTGAGCAGCCGCGCCGAGAACGAGTGCCACTTAGAACCCCCGGCAGACTTACCCAGATCAATTTACTGCAGATATTACTGCGTCTCCTGTCTGCGATCAAGTGCAGACAGGAGATGCATGAAGGGGAGACAATCCCTTATGGTGACGCAGCGGCCAATGATTGGCTGTGACGTACCCAGTGTATTTCTCGTACATCAGGTCCGTGTGCCTATACAGGCATCACGGGTCTGTGTTAGAGAAAATAACATGGAAGATATCCATGCTTGGTGATGAGGAGCGTGGTCAGGGAATAACTGGTGGGATGAGGAGTAGGGAAGTGTCAGAACGGAACAAATGCCGTGTGCATGGGACAGTGGTGCCGACATAAGCATGTCAGCACTCATTGAACCAGGGACACAGCATTATATCTGAGCATAATCAAAAAAGCTATGTTTAGTTTAGGGTAATCCATTTCTAAATAGTCATGTGACTAAAATTCTTTGGATATTTAAGTGGCAAACTGAGTTTGATATTTTTAAAGCTATTATCAGAGGTTGAAAAAATTCAATATGTATCAAAGATACTTAGCAGAAATATTCTTTAATGTTTTGAATATTGGAAATAAAGTGTATTTAGATGAAACAACCAAAGTCCAGTTGTTCATTTAGACCATTTGGTACCATAGTACCTAGTTTAAAAATCCACTTGGATTCTCTTTGTAACAGAGTTCTATCCAGATCTCCACCCCTTATGGATGGTCGTAGTTGTTCAATTACCATAAATTTAAGACAATTTGGATCTCCTTTGTGTTTCAAGTGTACATGACGGGAAACTGGTTTATCTCTCTTATGACGCACGTCACCTATATGTTCTAAAATTCTCTTTCTGAATTCTCTTGTTGTTTTTCCAATGTAGTCCAAGGGGCATGAGCAGGTGATTTTATATACCACGTTGTTAGAACTACAATTTGAGAAGCTTTTAATCGGGTAGTAAATTCCTGTGTGTGCACTGTTGAACATTTTAGTGATTAGTATAAATGTACACGCTTTACAGTGCCCACATTTGAAGGATCCGTTTATTTTACGATCTAGCCAACAACCTTCACTTTTTGTAGTTTCTAGATGGCTGTGCATTAGTTGGTCCCCAATACTTCTACCTTTTCGGTAGGTAACTTGTGCTTTAGGTGTAACTATCCCCCTAAGATCTGTGTCCATCTGGAGAATTCTCCAATGCTTGTCTAGTATACTCCTGATCGTATGGTTTGCCATATCAAATGTGCCTATTAGTCGTATAGGTTGTTGTATAATTACTTTCTTTTTAGGTATAAGTAATTCCTCCCTTTTTGATGAGTGTGCATGTCGAAATGATTCTTTCAAAATTTTTGATGGGTAACCTCTCTCCATGAATCTAGCCTTAAGGTCCCTGGCCTTTACTTTAAAATCATGCGGGTCAGAACAATTTCTTCTAAGGCGAAGATATTGGCCCTTGGGTATACCTTTTTTAAGTGGTAGAGGATGGTAACTCTCCCACCGCAGGAGACTATTAGTGGCTGTGGGTTTCCTATAGATTGAGGTTTTTATTTTGCCCCCACCATCTATAAAAATATGCACATCCAAAAAGGGTAGGGAATTCTGACCAATTTCAAAGGTAAATCTCATTCCTATGTTGTTCTGATTTATGGACTGAACAAATTCTCTGAATATGTCATGTGGATCGGTCCATAAGACAAATATATCGTCTATATAACGCGCCCACATTGAAATCGGAAGGTTCTGTAAACACCGTTCGTCAGTGAATATAATGGTTTCTTCCCACCAACCCAGGAACAAGTTGGCATATGTAGGAGCACATGAGTTGCCCATAGCAGTGCCCCTGAGTTGGTGGTACATTCGTCCGTTGAATAAGAAATAATTTTTAGTTAGAACAAACTCCAATAATTTCAATGTGAGCGCGTTATGGTCCCTATGATGTATTCCTCTAGTGTCCAAGAAGTGATGTACTGCCCTGAGTCCCATTTCATGAGGAATGGATGAGTATAGGGCTTCTACATCTATACTGCATAAAGCAGTACCTGGCTCAATTGGTAAACCATCAATTTTGGAAAGCAGATCCATAGTATCCCTTGTATAGGAGGGTAGTGTTTCCACAAATCCTCTCAAGACCCTATCTAGATAGACCCCCACATTCTGTGTCAAACCCAAAATACCAGAGACTATAGGGCGCCCCTTCAAGGGATTGGTACCCTTGTGTATCTTGGGAAGAGCATAGAATGTGGGGGTCCTAGGCTTATCGATCATCATGAATTTAAATTCATGCTCACTGATGAGGTTGTTTTTCATTGCTTCATTTAATATTTTAAAGAGGTCTCTTTTATATTTGGATGTGGGATCTTCTGTTAAGATCTCGTAACTAATGGGATCATTCAAGATATTTTGGCACATTTCGATATATTTACTTTTATCCAGTATTACCACGTTACCCGCTTTATCTGATGACTTAATCACTATCTTGTCATCCCTTGCTAAAGCAATCAATGCGTTGTTATCATTTCTGGTTAGATTAGTGAACTTTTTTTGTATATTGATCTTCATTAGGTCATTGATGACCAAATCCTGGAATACGTCAATAACTGACGTCTCTCCTATTGGGGGCATTTTCTGGCTTTTAAGTTTGCAATTGGTGAATGGACCTGTCCCTCTTTGTTTGTCATTAGAGGCCAATAGGTTAGCTAGGTCTCTTGCATGCGGTAATTCTTCGAGTGTAATTCCTAGCTCGGAGCATTCTTTTTTATCTTTTAAACTGAATAATTTGTGCCATTTCAATTTTCTCGTAAACAGATTGATGTCTTTCACCCAATTGAAGATGTCAAATCCTGTTGGTACAAATGATAGGCCTTTAGTAAGAATAGAGGTCTCGATATCAGAAAGTTCTCTTTTGGATAAGTTGATGACCGTGAGCTCTTTTTTGTTTATTTGCGGTTGTTTGGTTTGTTTCGTAGTTGGTAGGGAGTTCTCGCTTCCTCTCTGTCTAAAAAAGGAGAAATTTCTGCATTTGGTCCAAGGTTTTGACTTGCTCCTGCAAAGTTGGAGATACCCGAATTTTGCGCAAAATCCCATCGTCTATGAGGGTTTCTATCTCTTTGGGAGTATCTGCCCCTTCCAAAACGGCTGGGATTTCTTCCTCTGTTGTTTTTTGACCAACTCTGATAGTTTGATTCTTGGTCTGTGTGGTCTGTATCAGATGAGGATTGATCTGTTTCGATTCTGGATACTCTACTGCATACTCTACTGCTTCAACAGAATTTTTTTTTAACCCCTTTAATGTAATGACAGGGTCTAAAAAGGCAACAAATGGCAAATGTGCACTATGGAGCAACTGAACAATGTGCCCATCTGCCATTTATTAACAGTGTCGTTCAGTGCCATCTTGGTGCCCATTTTCCACTTATTTCCCCTTTAGTGTCCTTATGTTCATTCCCCCCTGATGCATATTTTCCATTTACTGCCCCTTTTCGCACCCTCTGTCACAGAAGAAAAATAAATGAGCAATAAATGGCAAATGGGCATCGAAGGGGCACTGAACAGGACACTAAAGGGGCAATAAGTGGCAAATGGGCACCAAGGTGGCACTGAATCCTCTGCCCATTTTCCATTTTTAGACCCCCATCAGTGCCCCTATACAACCAAAGCCCACAGTCTGACTAACCTGCTGGGCTTCTTACAGTGCACTGCGTCCGCCGATGCTGCTGGAACGGAGCCCTGGGGAAATAGCCAGAGCAGGACCGCATGGTAAGATAGGCCTTATTCCCACATCAGGGTCCGAGTGTCGGCCGATAAAATTGGCAGTTTTTCCCGGCCGGTTTGCATCCATTTTGCATCCGTTCCGATTCCGTTACGGCCGTGTTGCCGTTTTTAACGGCCGAATTAGACCTGTTTTGCATCCGTTTTTTTCCCTGTCCATTTTAATATCGGATGAATTTCATTTGTAAATTTTTGCCACACATTTTCCTCTGTAGATAATGCCACACACTGCCCTCTGTAGATACTGCCACAGCCCCCCTGTAGGTAGTGCCACACAGCCCCCTGTAGGTAGTGCCACACAGCCCTCCTGTAGGTAGTGCCACACAGCCCCCTGTAGGTAGTGCCACACAGCCCCCTGTAGGTAGTGGCACACAGCCCCCTGTATGTAATGCCACACAGCCCCCTGTCGGTAATGCTACACAGCCCCTGTTGGTAATGCCACACAGCCCCCTGTAGGTAGTGGCACACAGCCCCCAGTATGTAGTGGCACACAGCCCCCTGTAGGCAATGCCACACAGCCCTCTGTAGGTAATGCCACGCAGCCCCCTGTAGCCTACTGCCACACAGTCCCCCCATAGGTAATGCCACACAGCCCCCTGCAGGTAGTTCTACACAGCACCCCGCCCCCATAGATGGCACACCCCCCCCCACCTGTCTGTAGATAGCGCCACCGTTCCAGGATAAGTCCCTTACTTCAATGTCCTTCAGAAGTGCCTGACGTCACTGTGTCCTTATATGGACACAGTGAAGTCAGGGACTTCTCCTGGAGCGGAATCCCCGGCCACATCGCCGGGAATTCCGCTTCAGAAGTTGCTGACGTCACTGTGTCCATATATGGACAGTGAAGCCAGGGACTTCTCCTGGAGCGGAATCCCCGGCCACATCGCCGGGGATTCCGCTTCAGAAGTCGCTGATGTCACTGTATCCATATAAGGACAGTGAAGCTAGGGACTTCTCCTGGAGCGGAATCCCTGGCCACATCGCCGGGGATTCCGCTTCAGAAGTCCCTGACTTCACTGTGTGGACACAGTGAAGTCAGGGACTTCTGCTGGAGCGGAACCCCGGCCACAGCATTGCCGAAGCTCCTACAGGGAGCAAAAAACATACCCTCCTCCTCACATGCACTTCGCACTGTGAGGAGGAGAAGGAGACAGCGAGCGACGGAAGACACGGCCGTCACTTTGAGCACATTCGTGTGCATTAGGGTTAAGTCTCCCCCCTGTCTTGCGTCCTGAGTGATGCATGTTATCACGCCTGATCATCACTCAGGACGTAAGACGAGGAGGGGAGAGGGGGAGAGGTAGTCGCGGCACGGGGAAGCCAGTAGTGAGGTCAGTGAGTGACACCTGACCCGCTGGCGCCACCTCCTGCAGAGGAGGAATCCTCCTGGTATTGAGGAGGTGGAAAGGGAGAGCGCTTGGCCCTCAGCATGGTGTGATGATTTTACATCCTCAAAAACTACAGGCAGCTGTTGTTTAAACCATTGCATAAATCCCCTAGAATCTTCCCTGGGAGGGGAGGTGACTGGGGTAGAGCATGAGACACACAGATTTGACACAATGTCATCAGGCAGAGGCTGGAGGCATTCCCTGAAAAGCCTGTACCTGGATTTGTGTATCCTTTTCCTACCTTCTCTTCTGGCAGACATCTAGAGAAGAGGCAGAAAGAAACGCATGGTAGGAAAATGTGCATAGCCATCAGCATCAAGACACATCAGGACCCATCAATGTAAACAGCCTTACTAACCTTAGCAAGCAGATGGCTGTCCAGAGGTAGAGCGCGCCAGGTTTCAAACAGGACGCCGACATTATGAGCCTGATGTGTCCGCGCGTCACATCCGGGGGTGGGGGCCAACCCGGGGGCGAGGCCAATGATGACATCACTTCCGCCCCCATCCATGCCTCTGTAACACCAAGCAGCACTTCCGGGTAACCGGGAGAGCGTGGGCAGTCGGTCCGGAATCCACTTCGGACCTAGACGAATGGGGGATGCTCCAACAGGGGATCCTCCTCCCCTGCTAAAATTACCAGGATCAGGTAAGGTGCCCCGTCGCCATGTACCAAGACGTTGACCACCATCTTGGTACACCTTCATGGCTGAGGGACAGAGGCGCAGCCCAGTATGCAGCCCGGAATAATCTTCTCCTCTGTTAGAAGGATAGGGTACTGTCTCCGTACTGACCTAAGAGAGAAAGAAAAAATAGGCTGGGGCCCGGTTTCCGGTACATACTTATAGACGAAGTCCTTAATTGTTTAATTGCTTAATGCTTATCGCTAATTAACCTGTCTCTGCTTGATTGTACCTAGGAGACTAAAACCCATATGTGTTGTACTGCCAAGGACGATCAGGAGAAATATATTATATATATATATTATATATATATATATATATATATATATATATATATATATATATATATATATATATATATATGTGTGTGTATCTATCTATCTATCTATCTATCTATCTATCTATATATATATATATATATATATAGATATATATATATAGATAGATATATATATATAGATATATATACACACATACTAGTCCTTCTCAATGAATTAGAATATCTTAAAAAAGCTAATTTATTTCAGTAATTCAATTCAAAAAGTGAAACTCATATATTACATCATCACCATAAAGAGGCTCTGTCACCAGATTATAAATGCCCTATCTCCTACCTAATCTGATAGGCGCTGTAATGTAGATAACAACAGTGGTTTTTATTTTGAAAAACAATCATTATTGAGCAAGTTATGAACAATTTTAGATTTATGCTAATTAGTTTCTTAATGCCCAACTGGGCGTTTTTTAACTTTTGACCAAGTAGTCGTTGTAAAGAGAAGAGTACGACGCTGTGATGTGAGTAAGTCCCACAGAAACTTTACCGAAGTGTCGGGAGTGCGAATAGACATCACATCTTGGCTGGAGGCGATTTCTATTCACTCTCAAGACACTTCAGTAAAGTTACTGTGGAAGTAAGTGACAGCACAGCATGATCTGTGCTGTGAGTACAGATGGACATGAATGAAGAGAAGTGTATGACATTGATTGGTCAGCGTCCTACACTTCCCTTTACAACGCCCACTTGGTCAAAAGTTAAAAACGCCCAGTTGGGCATTAAGAAACAAATTAGCATAAATCTAAAATAGTTTATAACTTGCTTAAAAATTATCGTTTTTCAAAATAAAAACCACTGTTGTTATCTACATTACAGCACCGATTGGCCAGCAAACTCGCCTGACCTAAACCTTATAGAGAATCTATGGGGTATTGTCAAGCTGAAGATGAGAGACACCAGACCCAACAATGCAGACGAGCTGAAGACCGCTATCAAAGCAACCTGGGCTTCCACAACACCTCAGCAGTGCCACAGGCTGATCGCCTCCATGCCATGCCGCATTGATTCAGTAATTCATGCAAAAGGAGCCCTGACCAAGTATTGAGTGCATATACTGTACATACTTTTCAGTAGGCCAACATTTCAAAATTGGGCTTATATAATATTCTAATTTTCTGAGAGACTAAATTTTGGGTTTTCATTAACTGTTAGCCATAATCTTCAACAATAAAAGAAAAAATGCTGGAATAGATCACTCTGTGTGTAATGAATCTATTGAATATATGAGTTTCACTTTTTTAATTGAATCACTGAAATGAATAAACTTTTGGATGATATTCTAATTCATTGAGATGGACTAGTATATGTATATATTGTCACGGGCATAGGGTATGTGGACCCACTAGGCCTCTCCGCCGTAGCGGGGAGGCAGTTGACCAGGTCACAGTCTATGCGGAAGTAAATGGCAGATAGTAATGCTTGGGTACCTGAAATAGTCCGGGCGGTGGCTGTGGCTTCAGCACGGATGGAGGCAGGTGCGGCAAGTGGCGCCAGATGTGGCGGGCAGTATCCGATGAAGCAGATGACACTTGGCGTGGCAGATGATACTAGACGTGGCAGATGGCACTTGACGTGGCAGATGGCACTTGGCGTGGCAGATGACACTAGACGTGGCAGATGGCACTTGACCTGGCAGATGGCACTTGGCGTGGCAGAAGACACTAGACGTGGCAGAAGACACTAGACGTGGCAGATGGCACTTGACGTGGCAGATGGCACTTGACATGGCCGATGGCACTTGACGTGGCAGATGGCTCTTGACGCTGGTAGGCACAGGAACAATACGGAATACAGGAACGGTAACAGGGCACGGGTAACAGCTGGAATGGGAGACAATAAGGAACCATTTTCGAGACAGACTGTGAAAGACTAACAACGCTCAGGCATCGAACTAGGGGGCTGAACCCCTCTTATAGCCCAGGGTACTCACGGGTCAAAGGTCGTTCAAGATGTCCGGTGCGCGCGCTGCCCCTTTAAAAGCGGGGACGAGCGTGCGTGCGCACCCTGCGGACTCCGGCGGAGGTGAGTGGATGCAAGCGCTGGCGTCTCCTGAGGAGGAGGCTGGGGCCAGCGCTTGCCGACTCGTGGCTGCGGCTGTCAGCGGGAGGCTGGAGCGGACAGCCCGCAGCCACGGACATTACAGTATCCCCCCTCTTACGCCCCCTCTTCTTGGGACCAGAGCGAGAGAGAAACTTCTTTAGAAGAGTAGGGGCATTGAGGTTCTCCTCTGGTTCCCAGGACCTCTCTTCGGGACCAAAGCCCCTCCAATCCACCAAATAAAAGGTCTTCCCTCTCACTCTCTTGGTGTCCAAGATCTCCTTGACCTCAAAGATGTCCGAGGAGCCGCTGGGAGCAACCGCAGGGCTGAGAGTCTTGGAATAGCGGTTTAGGATCACAGGCTTCAGGAGGGAGATGTGGAAGGAGTTGGGAATCCTGAGGGTAGGAGGCAGCCGAATCTTGTAGGCGACAGGGTTGATCTGCAGCAGGACCTCGAATGGTCCAAGGAACCTGGGAGCGAACTTGTATGATGGCACCTTCAAGCGAATGTTCCGAGAGGAGAGCTAGACTTTAGTCCCCGGAAGATACTGAGGCGGCTCTCTTCTCTTGGTATCTGCCATTCGCTTCATGCGATCTACTGCCAGCAAAATAGAGGACCGGGTCTGTTGCAAGATTTGCAGGAAGTCCCCATATGCAGAGTCAGCAGCGGGAACCTGAGATGAAGTCGACACAGGAAGAGGGACTCTGGGATGTTGACTGTACACGATGTGAAATGGAGTGGAGGTGGTGGACTCACTTGTGTGGTTGTTATATGAAAACTCGGCCCAAGGAAGAAGCAGTACCCAGTTATCGTGCTGAGAAGAGATGAAGTGGCGGAGATAATTTTCCATGATCTGGTTGATCCTCTCAACTTGCCCATTGGATTGGGGGTGATAGGCAGAGGAAAAGTCCAAACTCACATCCAGGAGTTTACAGAGTGCTCTCCAGAATTTAGAGGTAAACTGAACCCCCCGGTCGGACACGATGTGAAGAGGCAGGCCATGCAAGCAAAATATGTGCTGAATGAAGAGACTCGCCAGTCGGGGAGCAGAAGGTAGGCCGTTCAGTGGGATAAAATGTGCCATCTTAGAGAACCGGTCCACCACCACCCAGATGGTGTTGCATCCTGCTGAGAGAGGAAGGTCTGTGACGAAGTCCATTGCGATGTGCTGCCAGGGGGCACTGGGTACAGGCAGGGGTTGAAGCAGGCCGGCAGGCTTGGAGTGAGTCACTTTATTAGAGGCACACACCGTGCAAGCAGAGACAAAGTCCAGAACATCCTTAGGTAGCGTGGGCCACCAGAAGTGACGAGTAATCAGGTCTTGGGTTTTACGGACACCAGCGTGCCCAGCTAGTTTAGAACTGTGTCCCCAGCGGAGAATTCTTTTTCTGTCTGCCAACCGAACAAAAGTTCTCACCGGAGGGATATTCCTAAGCTGCAGAGGATTGGCGGTGACAACGCAGGATGGGTCTATGATCGTCTGAAGGGACTCCACCGTGTCTTCCGTCTGAAATGATCTGGACAGGGCATCGGCCCTCACATTCTTGTCAGCGGGACGGTAGTGGAGCAGAAATTGGAAACGGGTGAAGAACAGTGACCACCTGGCTTGACGGGGATTCAGTCTTTGAGCGGACTGAAGGTAGGTGAGTTTCTTGTGGTCGGTGAAGATCAGGATGGGGTGAGCTGCGCCTTCTAAAAGATGTCTCCTCTCCTCCAGGGCCAATTTGATAGCCAGTAGCTCCCGATCTCCAATGGAGTAATTGCGCTCAGCAGAGGAAAACAGTCTTGAGTAGTAGCCACATACAACTGCCTCTCCTTTGGAGCTCCTCTGGAACAGAAGTGCGCCTGCACCAACAGAGGAAGCGTCCACCTCTAGTGAGAACTGCTGAGATACGTCAGGGTGATGGAGGATTGAAGCTGAAGTGAAGGCTTTCTTGAGGCTAATGAATGCGGACTCTGCCTCTGGAGTCCACACCTTGGCGTTTACGCCCTTCTTGGTAAGGGTAGAGATTGGAGCCGTCAGAGAAGAAAAGTTCGGAATAAACTGCCGGTAGAAATTGGCGAAACCCAGGAACCGCTGTATGGCCCTTAGGCCTTGAGGACGTGGCCATTCAAGGACAGACTTTAGTTTCTCAGGGTCCATCTTAAGGCCTTGATCCGAGATGACGTAGCCCAGGAAGGGCAAAGACCTCTTTTCAAAGGTGCATTTTTCTAACTTGGCAAACAAGCGATTCTCTCTTAGTCGCAGGAGAACTTGACGAACATGCCTCCGATGGGTGATCAGATCTGGGGAGAAAATTAGAATATCATCGAGATAAACTACAACACACATATAGAGGAGATCTCGGAAGATATCATTAACAAACTCCTGAAATACTGCGGGAGCGTTACACAGTCCGAAGGGCATCACTAGGTATTCGTAGTGTCCATCGCGGGTGTTAAATGCCATCTTCCATTCGTCACCCCGGCGAATCCGGATTAGATTATAGGCCCCACGCAGATCTAACTTGGAAAAAATTTTGGCTCCTCGTATGCGATCAAACAGCTCGGAAATAAGTGGCAACGGGTATTTGTTCTTGACCGTGATCTGACTGAGACCACGGTAGTTAATGCAGGGTCGGAGAGATCCATCTCTCTTTTTAACGAAGAAGAAGCCTGCCCCGGCCGGGGAGGAAGATTTTCGAATAAAACCCCTCTCCAAGTTCTCCTTGATATAGGCTGACATCAATAAAGTCTCTGGCAAGGAGAGAGGATATACTCGTCCATGGGGAAGAGAAGCATTGGGAACCAGTTCAATGGGACAGTCATAACTCCGATGTGGAGGCAACGTCTCAGCCTCTCGTTTACAAAAGAAATCCGCAAAACTGGCATACTGAGAAGGTAGATCGGAGAGTGACTGAGGCAGAGGGGGAACAACAGGACGGACTTGTGACAGGCAATGGCTATGGCATCTGGAACCCCATTGAAGAACTTCTCCAGAACTCCAGTCGAGTGTCGGGGCGTGTAGACGGAGCCATGGCAGACCCAGCAGGATAGGATTGATAGCCTTGGGTAGTACCAGGAAGGAGATCTGTACTGAGTGAAGAGCTCCGACCCGTAATGTCAACGGCTCAGTGATGAGCATGATCGGATCAGGCAACGGTAGACCATTCACAGAAGCAACTGCCAGGGGTCTCTCCAGACGGACTGTGGGTAGTTGAAACCGATCCACTAGATCCTGGTGGATAAAATTAGCAGCCGCTCCAGAGTCAAGATAGGCGGAGGAAGGATGTGATGTCTGTCCGGTGACGATGGCCACAGGTATCGACAATTTGCAAGAGGTTTTAACGTTTGGAGATGTTCCACCTAGAGTTGCCTCGCCAACCAACCCTAGGTACTGGAGTTTCCTGGTTTCTGTGGGCATTGGCGCACAAAATGACCCTTGAGGCCACAATACATACAAAGTCCAGAGGAGCGTCTGCGCTGCTTCTCCTGTTCAGATAACTGGACTCTGTCTACCTGCATGGGTTCCTCAGGTAGCGCACTAGGAGTGGACAATAGTGGTCTCTGGGCAGAGGGTGCTGGTCTGTGGGCCCGGCTTTCCTGACGAACCTCTAGAGAGCGCTCCCGGATTCTCATATCAACCCGGGTGGCTAACAGGATGAGGGCATCCAAGGTAGAAGGAAGGTCGCGGGCTGCCAGTTCGTCCTTGATGTGAGAGGACAGTCCCTGCCAGAAGGTCGCCACCAGTGCCTCATTGTTCCATGCCAGCTCGGCTGCTAGGGTACGGAAAGGAGATAGTATACTCCCCTACTGTGGAGCCTTCTTGCTTGAGGCTCAACAGAGTGGCTGCGGCAGAGGATGTTCGACCCGGCTCCTCGAACAAGGCACGAAAGGACTGCAGGAACAAGGCTAGGTCCGAGGATACAGGTCCTTGTTGCTCCAAGATTGGGTTCGCCCATGCGAGGGCCTTGCCAGCGAGGAGGGAGATAATAAATGCCACTTTGGCCTCCTCGGAGGGGAAGAGATGAGGCCGTAGTCTAAAATGTACCGTGCATTGATTGAGAAATCCGCTACATGCTCTGGGATCACCGTCGTAGCGAGGAGGAAGAGGCAGAGGAACTGAGGATCCGGAACAAACAGGGGGAGCAACAGGCAGTGGCACAGCAACAGCTTCAGGAGGAAGAACCGGAGGTGGAACAGCGAGTAGATCCAGGCGGACCAGGATAGAATTCACCGCCTCAAGGAGTTGATCCTGACGTGTGCGTAGGTCATGCATCTCTGTCTGAATCTTCTGTACTGGGGTCTTGGGCTGGCCAGCGGGTTCCATGGCCTGAGCGTACTGTCACGGGCACAGGGTATGTGGACCCACTAGGCCGCTCCGCCGTAGCGGGGAGGCAGCTGACCAGGTCACAGTCTATGCGGAAGTAAATGGCAGACAGTAATGCTTGGGTACCTGAAATAGTCCGGGCGGTGGCTGTGGCTTCAGCACGGATGGAGGCAGGTGCGGCAAGTGGCGCCAGACGTGGCGGGCAGTATCCGATGAAGCAGATGACACTTGGCGTGGCAGATGACACTAGACGTGGCAGATGGCACTTGACGTGGCAGATGGCACTTGACGTGGCCGATGGCACTTGACGTGGCAGATGGCACTTGACATGGCAGATGGCTCTTGACGCTGGTAGGCACAGGAACAATACGGAATACAGGAACGGTAACAGGGCACGGGTAACAGCTGGAACGGGAGACAATAAGGAACCATTTGCGAGACAGACTGGGAAAGACTAACAACGCTCAGGCATCGAACTAGGGGGCTGGACCCCTCTTATAGCCCAGTGTACTCACGGGTCAAAGGTCGTTGAAGATGTCCGGTGCGCTGCCCCTTTAAGAGCGGGGACGAGTGTGCGCGCGCACCCTGCGGGCTCCGGCGGACGTGAGTGGATGCAAGCGCTGGCGTCTCCTGAGGAGGAGGCTGGGGCCAGCGCTTGCTGACTCATGGCTGCGGCTGTCAGCGGGAGGCTGGAGCGGACAGCCCGCAGCCACGGACATTTTATATATATATGTATATATATATATATATATATATATATATATATATATATACATATACACACACACACACACACACACAAATTGAGTCTTGGGGTGCAGGGCTGCGCTCATTACATTATAACCTTTTTCATCTGAATACATGGGCATTTTCAAATTCTATGATACACAAAGGATTTATAGCACCCCTACTACAGACACAGAATTTTCCCCTGGTACATAGCATTTTCCTAAGGGCTTATTCAGACGAACGTATAATACGGACCTATGTTAGTCAATGTGGCTGTTCAGACGAGTGTCTGCTTCGTAAATCTCACGACATGTCCTATATTTGTGCGTTTTTAACGCATCACGCACCCATTGAAGTCAGTGGGTGCGTGAAAATCACGCACGCCACACGGAAGCACTTCCGTGTGACATGCGTTTTTCACGCAACACTTGCTAATTTAATGTAAATGAGTTATAAAACTTGTCCAAACAAGCACAAACCAGGAAGTGCTTTGGAAGGTGTTTGGCACATAGAGACCTGCACACACACAACTGCAGCCATGCCATGCAGGGCCGCCATCAGGGGGGTATTAGGGGTACTGGTGTGAGGGGCCCGGCCAAACCTAATTGAAAGGGGGGCACGGCAACTGCCGCGACATTCTTTTGGTAGGAAAAAACGGGCCCCTGCAATGGGGCCCGTTTTTTTCACCAAAAGAATGTCGTGTGCTGCTGTGGGCCCCCTCCCCTCCCCTACCCTCATCATGGGGGGCCGTCAAACAGTCCGCCCGCGCACCCGATCGCGCGCACAAGGAAGCTCCCGCGCGTGCGCACTCGCGAGCGCGCACCCACGAATGCCCGCACTCGAGACCGCCCACGCGCGCACCCGCGATCGCCCGCGCGGCGCACCCATGGAAACACACGGACAAAACTTACCTGGAGCCTGGCTGGAGGTGAAGGACTGGACGTCTGGACCGAAGACCTCGCCTGGAAGACATCGCCAGAAGAGGACTGGAGTGGGAGCAGCTCTTCAGACAGTGAGTAAATTATCTCAAAGTGCTGATCATGTATGGCCCTGTTCACACAGTATTTTGCAGGCAAAAAAAAATCTGCCTCAAAATTCCTTAAAGAATTTTGAGGCAGATTTTGACCTGCCCACACTATCTTGCCGCTTTTTTTTGCTGCGTTTTTTGCCCGCGGCGATTGAGGACAGCAGACAAAAAACGCAGCGAAAAATGCATTTTCTGCCCCCCATTGATTTCGATGGGAGGTCAGAGGCGGAACCGCGGCAAGAAGTGACGTGCTGCTTTTTCTTTTTTCCGCGACTGGCTCCCATTGATTTCAGATTAAATCAATGGGAGGCGGTTTTGGAAGTTGTTTGGTGCTGATTCTGACGCAGTGTCCGAGTCAATATCAAGGCCCAAAAACTCTGTGAACTGGGCCTTATTGTTAGGGCTTATTCAGACGAACGTGTAATACATCCGTGCAACGCGCGTGATTTTCACGCGCCTCGCACGGACCTGTGTTAGTCTATGGGGCCGTGCAGACTGTCCGTGAGTTTCATGCAGCGTGTGTCCGTGTGTCCGCTGCGTAAAACTCACGACATGTCCTATATTTGTGAATTGTTCGCGCATCACGCACCCATTGAAGTCAATGGGTGCGTGAAAATCACGCCCAGCACTTCCGCAGCCGTATAAACTATGAATGAAAACAGAAAAGCACCACGTGCTACAAATATACAAACAGAGTGTCATAATGATGGCGGCTGCGCGAAAATCACGCAGCCACGCATCATACGCTGCTGACACACGGAGCTGTTATGGACCTTTTGCATGCTCAAAATGCCACGTTTTTTGCGCGTGCAAAAAGCACACGCTTGTGTAAATCCGGCCTTAGGGTAGGAACACACTAGGCATGAACGCTGCGGATTTTATGCAACACATTTTATTGTGGATAATCCGCAGCGTATCACAGTCGCAGCAGAGTGGATGAGATTTGAACAAATCTCATTCACACACTGCAAAAATAATGGACCTGCAGTGTGGCTTTTGGCTTTTTAAGCCGCAGCGTGTCAATTTATGCTGTGGAATCGCTGCTCCTCTGTTGCGGAAATGCTGCGGTTCTGCCGCAAAAATCACAAAAGAGAAAAAACAAAGGTACTTTTTTAAATTGATAAAGATTAGACTTGCCCCGGCCGTAGTCCTGGTGACGCGATCCTCTATTCTTAGCGCAGCCCGGCCTCCTGTCATGAAGTTTCATCCCATGTGACTGCTGCAGCGGTCACATGGTCTACAGCATCATCCCAGGAGGCGGGGCTACGTTCAGAAGAGAGAGATGCGTCACCAGGACTACGGCCGGAGCAAGTCTAAACTTATTTTTCCCTGCAGGATTCCCGCAGCGGACATGCCTCCCGAAACCTGCGCCACTATTTGGTGCGGTTTTCCTTGCAGAATTCCCTCCGGCTACCGGGGCGGATAAGCTGTGTAGTTTTACTCCGCATATCCGCCTAGTGTGTCCCTTATGATGTCGCTCCTGGAGCTGCTGCCGCTCTCTAAATAGGCAGTTGGTCCAGTAGAATTTGGAATTATTTTTTTTTTGTGAACCAGCTTAAAAAAATACAAAACTTTTGTGTTAGAGCCTGTTCACATCACCGTTCGCTTCCGTTCCGGGGTTCCGTCTGAGGTTTCTGTCGGGTGAACCCCGCAACGGAAAGTGAAAGTGACAGCACAGCTTCCGTTTCAGTCACCATTGATCTCAATGGTGACGGAAACATCGCTAATGGTTTCCGTTCGTCACCATTCCGGCTGGTTTTCGGACGGAATCAACATCGCAGTCGACTGCGCTAATGGTGACGGAAACGGAAGCTGTGCTGTCACTTTCACTTTCCGTTGCGGGGTTCACCCGACAGAAACCTCAGACGGAACCCCGGAACGGAAGCGAACGGTGATGTGAACAGGCCCTAACACAAAAGTTTTGTATTTTTTTAAGCTGGTTCACAAAAAAAAATAATTCCAAATTCTACTGGACCAACTGCCTATTTAGAGACCGGCAGCAGGTCCAGGAGCGACATCATAAGGGACACACTAGGCGGATATGCTGAGTAAAACTACACAGCTTATCCGCCCCGGTAGCCGCAGGGAATTCTGCCAGCAAAACCGCACCAAATAGTGGCGCAGGTTTCGTGAGGCTTGTCCGCTGCGGGAATCCTGCAGGGAAAAAAAAGTCTAGACTTGCCCCGGCCGTAGTCCTGGTGACGCATCTCTCTCTTCTGAACGTAGCCCCGCCTCCTGGGATGACGCTGTAGACCATGTGACCGCAGCAGCAGTCACATGGTATGAAACGTCATGACAGGAGGCCAAGCTGCGCTAAGAATAGAGGATCGCGTCACCAGGACTACGGCCGGGGCAAGTCTAGACTTTTTTATAAATTTAAAAAAGTGCCTTTTTTTTTTTCTCATTTGTGATTTTTGCGGCAGAACCGCAGCATTTCCGCAACAGAGGAGCAGCGATTCCACAGAATACATTGACATGCTGCGGCTTAAAAAGCCAAAAGCCACACTGCAGGTCCATTTTTTTTTGCAGCGTGTGGATGAGATTTGTTCAAATCTCACCCACTCTGCTGCGACTGTAATACGCTGCGGATTTTCCACAATAAAATGTGTTGCATAAAATCCGCAGTGTCCATGCCTAGTGTGTTCCTACCCTAAGGCCGGATTTACACGATTTACACGGCAGGATTTTGCGCGCGCAAAAATGTGGCATTTTGCGCATGGAAAAGGTCCATAACAGCTCGGTGTGGCAGCAGCGTATGATGCGCGGCTGCGTGATTTCCGCGCAGCTGCCATCATTATGACACTCTGTTTGTATGCTTGTAGCACGTGGTGCTTTTCTGTTTTCATTCATAGTTCATACGGCTGCGGAAGTGCTGGGCGTGATTTTCACGCACCCATTGACTTCAATGGGTGCGTGATACGCGAACAATGCACAAATATCGGACATGTCGTCAGTTTTACGCAGCGGACACACGGACACACGCTGCGTGAAAATCACTGACAGTCTGCACGGCCCCATAGACTAACACAGGTCCGTGCGAGGCGCGTGAAAATCACGCACGTTGCACGGACGTATTACACGTTCGTCTGAATAAGCCCTAACAATAAGGCCCAGTTCACAGAGTTTTTGGGCCTTGATATTGACTCGGACACTGCGTCAGAATCAGCACCAAACAACTTCCAAAACCGCCTCCCATTGATTTAATCTGAAATCAATGGGAGCCAGTCGCGGAAAAAAGAAAAAGCAGCACGTCCTTTCTTGCCGCGGTTCCGCCTCTGACCTCCCATCGAAATCAATAGGAGGCAGAAAATGCATTTTTCGCTGCGTTTTCTGTCTGCTGTCCTCAATCGCCGCGGGCAACAAACGCGGCAAGATAGTGTGGGCAGGTCAAAATCTGCCTCAAAATTCGGTGCGCGGTTCCAGGCAGTCGCCGGTGCGCATGCACGGGAGTTTGCGGGTGCGCGCGATCGGTCGCACGGGCAGCGGTGTTTGACGGCCCCCATGCCACCCAGGGCCGATATCAGGGGGGGTATTAGGGGTACTGATGTGAGAGGCCCGGCCAAAGCTAATTGAAAGGGGGGCCCGCATGCTCATGACATTCTTTTGGTGAAAAAAACGGGCCCCATTGCAGGGGCCTGTTTTTTTTCTACCAAAGGCAAGTCGCGGCAGTTTGCCGGGCCCCCCTTTCAATTAGGTTTGGCCGGGCCTCTCACATCACTACCCCTGATACCCCCCCTGATGGCGGCCCTGGGTACCATGATATAGTGCTGGACGGAATACCGTTAACAGGCGGTGCCACGGTAGGGGGGCCCAGAAAATGTCGCTGTAGGGGGCCCTGAAATTCCTGATGGCGGCCCTGGCCTCGGGTATTTGATGTCGAAAAATTGATCTGCCTTGTGCAGGAGAGGTCCGAATTGTGGGACACGCGCTGTGAAGCGTACCACGCCCGGAGTGTCAAAGATGTGGCAAGGGACCAGATTGGCCAGCCGCTCTTTACCCAGCAATGGTAGAAAAGCAGCACACGCGATCGCAAAAGAATTGGTAAGTACATTTGTTTATAGATGTCATTTAACCCAGTTTCAATAGTGTGTCCCTGTGCTAACAATTCCCAAATGCACAACGTATCATGTGTGTCACTGTATAATCAGCTTGTATAAGGTATGTTGCGGTGTAACGGAATGCTAATGTTTAGAAGTGTATATTTGTGTGCTGTTACGTAATTTGTG
Organism: Rhinoderma darwinii; assembly: GCF_050947455.1. NCBI lineage: Eukaryota > Metazoa > Chordata > Amphibia > Anura > Rhinodermatidae > Rhinoderma > Rhinoderma darwinii. The sequence continues at coordinate 275,918,814 of NC_134688.1, forward strand.
AAATTTTTTTTTTTTTACCTCGTACAGTAGATGATGTGAAGACCCGGTGGAGAAGCACCCGCGATCAATTTCGCAGGGAGTATGGGGCCAGAGGCAGAAGTGGAGATGGGGCCTCCAGAAAACGCAAATACTTCTATACGCAACAATTGATGTCTCTGAAAGACATCATGGAGATGCGACCATAAGTAATAATACAGGAGCGGCCGCACTGCCGACTGCAGGACATAAGGGGAGGCCGCCATGACAGGATAGGAGGTAGGGGGAAGTAAGGGGTTAATAGGTATAACGGTAGTTAAGGGAGGGATGCATAAGGTAGTTAGGGGAGGGGCTCGGAAGGAGGGGGTGAGAGTAACGGCTTCCCGCTGTTTTCCTCAGTGCGAGGGAGACAGCGAGAAGAACAACAGCAGAAGCAGTGAGCTGTTCATTTGTGCAAAGCGGATTTTACTTACCTGGGCGGTTGATGGCGTCGTTCGATGGTCTGGTGGAGCGGCTCCGGGTGGCAGCGGAGTCACATGAGGACGGCTGGTTGGAGACACAGGTGACAAGGCTGGTGGGGCTGGCGGCGCCCCAGGCAGCAGGGCCCCGGCGCTCGCATCGCGCGGTGTCCAGAGAGGGTGGAGGGACGGATCCCCTGCACTCGTCTCCCTCGTTGTCTGCTGCTGCAGTGCTGGACTTAGACGTGGGCAGCCCACTGCTGTTCACGACTCCTGTTAGTGGGGGAAGTGATCCGGTCTCTACAGGGGGGGTGACTGCTCGCAGGTCTAGGCGTACCCGCCCGCCGGCGAGACTTAGCCCGGAGGAAATCCCGCGGGCACGGCGCCGCCGGGGAAGCCCCTCCAGGGTCGCTGCAGTCCGGTCTCCAGGGAGAGCGGCATCCCCTAGGAGGTCCCGGCCTGGCAGAAATCCCCAGCCGCGGCGGTGCTTGCCGGTGAGGGGGGGGGCTGCCCCCAGTTTTCCAAATACCCCCCCTCCGTCGGGGGTGATGCAGGAGATGGGCACGTCGGCAGCCCCGCATGATGAAGAGCCAATCAGGGGGCTGGCTGCTGCGAGGTTGTCTGCTGGGAGGATGGAGAGGCCTGTGGGAGGTGGAGTGCGGTCAGAGGTCTGGGTTCCGCGGATCGGGCAACAGGCGGTTGGCCCTCTCAGCATCAGGGCTCCAATGGAGGTCGGCCCGGCAGGAGAATCGGGAAGAGGATCTCCGTGCCCTCACTGTGTGTGTGGGCAGCGGTCGCAGTTGACAAGGGATTTGGAAGAGGGAGAAGTCAGAGAGCATCAGCGCGGTCAAGTTAGTCCGGCTGGCGGGATCACAGCGCCTGAGCAGCCAGGTGGGTGTTCATCTTCTATCTCTGTTCATAATGCTGGTTTGTCGGGGGGTGCGAGGGTTGTGTCGAGCAGCGCGGCCGATGGCGGGTCTTCTGGGGGGAATGTTAGTGGTTTCGCGGACTTGGTAGGTTGTTTGCGCGAGCTGGTGAATAAGTTGGATAAGTCACAGGCGTCGGTATCGGCGGGAGTGGCTCCGGTGGCGGTTTGGGGGACGGCAGCGCTGGGGCAGGGCAGCCATTGGTGGGGTTGCAAGCTGGGGGCTCCGGGGGGCTGTAGCGGTGTCGGTACAGACGGAAGGGGCGCAAGAAGGCGAGAGAGTACGGTTGGATGATAGAGCGCGGGGTGAAGTCTATGTGTGTTTCGAGGGTCCGTTGGGAGCGCATTTAAAACAGGAGGTTCGCGAGCGCATTTGGAAGGACGAATATGTGGAAATATTTTCTCTCCTTCCTTTGGCGAAATTTAATTTGGATAAAGGAAAAAGGGACGAGAGTAAAAAGGAGGAGGAGGAACGGCGGCGTTATCGTCTTATTCCACAAACGTTTGTGAACTGGCTGCAGGCGTTTGCGATATTGGCTAGTGTGGTGGGGGAAAAAACTCCAGAACATTGCTCTGCCCTTTTCTGTTACATGGACGCTATTGGGGAGGCGCATCGGGTTTATGGCGGTATGGCATGGTTGCGTTACGACGAGCAGTTTCGGCAGCGGAAGGCGGTGCGACCCAGCATTGGATGGGATCAGAAAGACATCGCGTTGTGGTTGCGGGTGACTGCTCCGGTTAAGCCGGTACAGTCCTTTCCAGGGAGCGGGGGATCTGCAGGGCAGGTCGGACAGTCTGGTCAGAGTTCCGGTTCGAAACTTGGTTTCTGTTGGCAATTTAACGACGGCCAATGTAAATTTGGGGCCACGTGCAAGTTCAAGCACGTGTGTTCCCATTGCAGCGGGGCGTCTCATGGTGCGTCAAAATGCTTACGAAAAGGTAAAAGGGGTGGGGTTTCGGGGGGGCAGCTGGTCAAGGGAGTGACACCGGTGAGTTTACCAAGGATGGCCCCCTTTCTAAGTAATTATCCGGATAGGGCTGGGGCAAAGTTGCTTGAGGACGGTTTTAGTTGTGGTTTTGTGATTCCTGCCCCCCCGTATGATATTCCGGTTACTCGTAGGAATCTTAGGTCCGCGTATCAACACGCAGGGGTGGTTAACGAGAAATTGCGGAAAGAGGTTAGTTTGGGCCGCATGGCGGGTCCTTTTGTAGAACCCCCAGTGGATGACTTGGTGGTGTCTCCTTTGGGGGTTGTGCCTAAGCGTGAGCCTAACAAGTTTCGTTTGATACACCATTTGTCTTTTCCCCGGGGTGCATCGGTGAACGATGGAATTGATCCAGAGTTGTGTTCAGTGGTGTACGCGTCTTTTGATAAGGCGGTGGTTTTGGTTAGGGAAGCGGGGGAAGGTGCCTTGATGGCAAAAACGGATATTGAAGCGGCGTTTCGGTTACTGCCGGTTCATCCAATGAGCCAACGGTTGTTGGGTTGTTTTTGGGAAGGGGAATTTTTTGTGGATCGTTGTTTGCCGATGGGTTGTTCTTTGTCGTGCGCGTATTTTGAGGCATTTAGTTCGTTTTTGGAATGGGTAATACGGGAGGTCGCAGGTGTGAAGTCTGTCATTCATTACCTGGATGATTTTTTGTGTGTTGGCCCGGGTGGTTCAACAGTGTGCGCAAATATTTTGTATGCCTTACAGGGGGTCATGAGGGACTTTGGAGTCCCGTTGGCTCCTGACAAGATGGAGGGTCCGGTTACTGTTATTCGTTTTCTAGGTATAGAAATTGATTCGGTCTTGATGGAATGTAGACTACCTGAAGACAAATTGACAGGGCTTCGGTCGGAAGTTCAGGCATTGGCTCGGCTTAAAAAGGTTACGTTGCGTAGTTTGCAATCAGTATTGGGGAAGTTAAACTTCGCGTGTCGGATCATGCCCATGGGCAGAGTGTTCAGTAGGCGTCTGGCGGCGGCGACAGCCGGGGTGTTGGCACCGCATCATTTTGTGAGATTGAGTGGTGAGCACCGGGCGGATTTGGGCGTGTGGCATCAGTTTTTGGGCCAATATAACGGGCGGTCACTTTGGATGGACGGGGCTATGGATTCAGTGGATTTAGATTTGTTTACGGATGCGGCTGGAGGGGGCGGATTTGGAGCTTATTGTGGTGGCCAGTGGTGCGCCGGAGGGTGGCCAGATACCTGGGTTGACAACGGTTTGACTAAAAACTTGGCCTTACTCGAGCTGTTCCCTATAGTGGTCGCGGTGACCATTTGGGGGGACAGGCTCAGGAACAAGAAGATTTGTTTTCACTGTGATAACTTAGGGGTGGTATTGGCTATCAATAATATCTCGGCGTCATCGCCTCCAGTGGTGCAACTGTTACGGCACTTGGTGCTGGTATGTTTGTCCTTAAATGCTTGGGTGGTGGCGGTGCATGTTCCAGGGATTGAAAATTGTGTTGCTGATGCCCTTTCTCGCTCGCAGTGGGACCGTTTTCGTCAGCTGGCGCCGGGAGCGGATCGGATCGGCATGGTTTGTCCGGATCATCTCTGGGAGTTGGTTTCGCTGCGGCAGAAGCATAGATCGAGCGATCTCTGGCGACCTCTACGTGGGCATCATACAGGGCTGGCTGGGCTCAATGGGAGCTTTGGCTGAGATCCCTAGGTGACGTCCGGTCGGACCGGGACAGACTGGTGGCTTTGTTGTATTGGTTGGGGGACGCGTATGAGTCCGGTGTGTCTGTATCCAAAGTGAACAAGTTTGTGTCCGCAGTGGCGTTTGGTTTGAAACTGCATGGTTTGGTGGATGTGACTAAAGAGTTTTTAGCGGTTCAAGCTTTAAAAGGGGTTCGCAGGGGAAGAGCGTCAGTGGATCGGCGGCGGCCGGTTTCTTTTCAGATTCTTTGCATGTTGGGATCGGCGGTGGAAGGGGTTTGTAGTTCGGGTTTTGAAGTCCGATTGTTCCGCCTGGCTTTTTCGTTAGCCTTTTTCGGGGCGTTCAGAATTGGCGAACTGGTGTCGCCAAGTGTTTCTCGGGCAGGCGGTATAGCTTTGGATGATGTGGAATTGTTCGGTGACAGGGTGGAGATTGTGCTGCGTAGATCAAAAACTGACGTAACGGGCAAGGGTAGGCGGATAGTGTTGTTCGCGTTAGAGGGTTCGGTGATGTGCCCGGTACAGTGTGTGGCTGCGTTTGGGGGAAAAAGGGGGTTAACGGGGGTTCCGTTATTACGACATGAGGACGGGTCATTTCTATCTAGATTCCAGTTTAGTGCTGTGTTCAAGCGCTGTTTGATTACAATCGGGGTTCAGGAGACTGAGTATTCCTCACATTCATTCCGAATTGGCGCAGCGACAGAGGCGGTGAGATGGGGGTTGGACGAGGCGGGGGTGAGGCGCATCGGGAGGTGGGAGTCTAACCGTTTTCGTACCTACGTTCGTCCTCATCTGCTTTAACAGGGCGCAATTATTACTGGAGTGGAGGTGTGAGTTAGAAAATGGAGTGCGGATGGGATTGTAAGATGTGTGTTTTTCTCTTTTTTCAGGTTTACGCCCTTGTCTGGTCTGGATCTTTGGGGCATTCTTTTGTTTACTGGGGCGCTCTGAGGGCGGATGTTCGTCCTGATGGCCGCCAACTGAGGATTGCGCGGGAAGAGGCTGTCCTGCACTGGTTGGGTTTTAGGGGAATGGTCTGGGCTAGGGTGGTACAAGAAGTACAAATATATACCCAGTTAGACCGGGTTCCCGACATTTTAGTGTTGCATGTGGGGGGGAATGATTTAGGGGTGCGCCCTTTTCGTGATCTGATTAGGGACATTAAGCATAATTTGTTGTGCTTATGGGCATTGCACCCGAGATTATTGATAGTCTGGTCGGACATTGTGCCGAGAAAGTCGTGGCGTTTGGCTCGATCGGTTGAAAGGTTGAATAAGGCCAGAATAAAAGTTAATAGGGCGGTGTCAGCTTTTGTGGCAAAGCATGGTGGAGTAGTGGTCAGGCACAGGGACCTGGAAGCCGGTGTGGGGTGTTACTGGAGACATGATGGGGTGCACCTGAATGAGGTTGGGATGGATATATGGAGTTTGGCCCTGGCAGAAGGAATCGAAAGAGGGGTGTTGGTGTGGAGGAGCTCATGGGCTTGAGGTGGTCAAGGCGCATTTCGCAGTGGCGTGGGGAGTCCTTGAGGTTGGTCAGTAAAACTGGTGGGGGAGGTCGCATCAGGGGTATGCGTCCCCCAAAATATGTGGAAGGCTTCTTAGGGTGTTACCCCTTTGAAGTGCTTTATGGAAAAAGCCATCTGCAAGTGAGCGGTGCTTTCGAGCCGGGTTACGGCTGGAGGTAAAAACAAGTGGTGGTGGCAGATGGCTAGTTGGTTTTGATTTGGCGGTAACCTCAAGGGCTTCCCTGGTCATGTTGTTATTTATGTTGACCCTGTTAAGGGTTTTTTGTGATGTGTTTTTTGGAAGAATTCCAATTCTGGGGAATTCTTGGGTGTTTTATAATATTTGGGTTATAAAATTTTATTTGCATAAAATTTATAATAAACGGCTGCTGTGGCCATTAAAATCCAACCTCGGTGTCATGTGTGTTATTCTGGAGGCTAAAGAAGGTACGGTTCACTCTACTCTACTTATCCAAGTCAAGGAGCGGCCGCACTGCCGACTGCAGGACATAAGGGGAGGCCGCCATGACAGGATAGGAGGTAGGGGGAAGTAAGGGGTTAATAGGTATAACGGTAGTTAAGGGAGGGATGCATAAGGTAGTTAGGGGAGGGGCTCGGAAGGAGGGGGTGAGAGTAACGGCTTCCCGCTGTTTTCCTCAGTGCGAGGGAGACAGCGAGAAGAACAACAGCAGAAGCAGTCCCACCCACCCGCCCTTTATTTTCGGTTGTGCATGAAGATGTGGGATCAGGAGGGTGTATGGTGAATGATATATGGGGTGAATATGTTGTCATGGTGGCTGGCGTGGGGAGTCCTTGAGGTTGGTCAGTAAAACTGGTGGGGGAGGTCGCATCAGGGGTATGCGTCCCCCAAAATATGTGGAAGGCTTCTTAGGTTGTTACCCCTTTGAAGTGCTTTATGGAAAAAGCCATCTGCAAGTGAGCGGTGCTTTCGAGCCGGGTTACGGCTGGAGGTAAAAACAAGTGGTGGTGGCAGATGGCTAGTTGGTTTCGATTTGGCGGTAACCTCAAGGGCTTCCCTGGTCATGTTGTTATTTATGTTGACCCTGTTAAGGGTTTTTTGTGATGTGTTTTTCGGAAGAATTCCAATTCTGGGGAATTCTTGGGTGTTTTATAATATTTGGGTTATAAAATTTTATTTGCATAAAATTTATAATAAACGGCTGCTGTGGCCATTAAAATCCAACCTCGGTGTCATGTGTGTTATTCTGGAGGCTAAAGAAGGTACGGTTCACTCTACTCTACTTATCCAAGTCATGTAGCTTGAACAAATGTCTGTTTTCACATGTCAAAGAGTATAATGACGCTGTTTGTCCCTTGGTGAAATGGTGCTAATCACTATACATTTCCATTCTAGAACGAGTGACAATCTCGCCGACTCTGAAGAGGAGCCTGGCCAGGAAGAGTGGCAGCTGGCAGATAACCCCAATACCCTCCTGCCTTTAACACCGGAGCCGACAGCTGAGGAACCTGCGGCCATGGCCGGCCTTAGCTATGTGCGACACGTGCGGTCGCACAGGGCGCCGGGCGCCATGCTGTAAGGGGGGCGCCAGTGGGTACGAGCAGAAGAGAGGAGAAATGTTCCTCCCTCTGCACTGCTGCGTGAAGTGAGTGCTGATTGGAGGAGCAGCAGGTGCTTCTGTCTGCTCCACCAATCAGCACAGCCTGTACTGCAGTGTCACACACACTCAGCACCTCACGCAGCTCCTTCCTGCTGTGCTGCCCCAGTGAAGACTCCTCCACGGAGCTCCAGAGTCAGGTAAGAAGAGCAGCAGCTTTAGCTTAATCTATGTCTATTTATGTGCTGTGTGAGAGAGGGGCCTTTATGTGCTGTGTGAGGGAGGGGGAGAGAGGGGGCTTTTAGTGATGTGTAACAGGATGTGTTTTTTTTTTTTTAAAGATCGATTTTGTGGGGGAGGTGAGACTAGGTTAGAGGTACTTTGTGTGTGTTTGTATTTTTTACAGATCGATTTTGTGGGGGAGGGGACATTGCCCTAAATGCTATAGGAGTGGGGGGATTCTTTATAAATGTATTTTGTGAGGAGGGGGACTTCTGTATAGTTTATTTTGTGGTGTAGGAGCTTATTATGAATCATGGGGGAGGGGAACTTAGCGTTATGTATGGGGAGAAAGGATTCTTTAGGGTACGGCAACACGGAGCGGCCCTCACACTGTCGCAACACGGCCATCAACCGCGCTGGCACTATGTAGGAGCGGCTGTCAAATACCTCGTAAAGGGCTATTCCGGTTACACTCGCGTGCGCACTGCCGCTCCATTCATTCTCTATGGGAGCGCTGGAGAAGGCTGAGTGCAGTGTTCTGCTTTTTCCGGCGCTCCCATAGAGAATGAATAGGAGGTAAGTTGTTGTAATTTGCAAAATCGTGCGGCCATAAAGGGTGTATTAATTTATGGCTGCACGTTAACACGGGTAAACCGTCCCATTATCTGCAAAATCCTGCGCCCATGAATTAATACACCCTTTATGGCCGCACGATTTTGCAAATTACAACAACTTACCCCCTATCCATTCTCTATGGGAGCGCCGGAAAAAGCAGAACACTGCACTCAGCCTTCTCAAGCGCTCCCATAGAGAATGAATGGAGCGGCAGTGCGCATGTAACCGGAATACGCGCGGCCACTAACAGGCTGTTTGACAGCCGCACTGAACATGGTGACGGCGTGGTTGATAGCTGCGTTGCAACCGTGTCAGGGCCGCTCCGTGTGGCCTTACCCTTAGGCTGGAGTCACACGAGCGTGTGCCTTTTGCGCACGCAAAAAACACGCCGTTTTGCCTGCGCAAAAGGCATTTGACAGCTCCGTGCGGCAGCCACATATGATGCGCGGCTGCGTGCTTTTTGCGCAGCCGCCATCATTATGACACTCCATTTGGATGTTTGTAAACAGAAAAGCACGTGGTGCTGTTCTGTTTTCATTCATCCTTTTCACAGCTGTTGCGCGAATCACGCTGGTCGCATTGAAGTGCTTCCGTGTCGCATGCATGGTTTTCACGCACCCATTGACTTCAATGGGTGCATGATGCGCAAAGAACTGACATGTCATGACTTTTACGCAGCGGACTCACGCAGCATAAAAATCACGCACATGTCTGCACGGCCCCATAGACTAATATAGGTCCGTGCAACGCGCATGAAAATCACGCACGTTGCACAGACGTATATCCCGTTCGTCTGAATAAGCCATTAGAGATAATATTTGTGGGGAGAGCAACTTGATTATAAGGGTAGGAACACACAGGGCGGATACGTAAAACCACACAGTGTATACGTCCTGAGAACCGCAGGGAATTTCACCTGAAAAACAGCACCAAATTTTGGTGCAGTTTTTTGGGCGGAAAGACTGCAGAAATAAATTAAAATAAAAGCTAATAGTCCCAGCCGTAGTCCCTCTCCCTCTCTGAGCGTAGCCCGGCCTCCTGTGATGACGCTGTAGTCCATGTGACCGCTGCAGCCTTTGATTGGCTGCAGCTGTCACATGGGATGCATCGTCATCCCTGGAGGCCGGGCTACGCTCAGAACAGAATATGCATCGCTATGACTACGGCCGGGTGTATTACCTTTTTTTTTTCTCATTAGAGATTAACGATAAGCAAAGTTTTTATCATTGATCTTCCACTTTGTTAACACTGACCAAATATCATTATAATTGGTCAGAAACTGGCGAATCATGATGATAATTGGCTAAACTAAATAGGCCTTTAATGGGGATATATTCAGGCTTAGTGCCTAGGCCAGCATGAGCTGTAAATACGGCTCTGCTAAAGACGCAGATACTATTCAACACTATAGCAGAGCAGGGAGGTATCTCCCTGCTCTGTGATCTACTAGACTGGTGGTTCCCAACATGAGGTTCCCATGAGAATCCTCCAGGGGTGCCGCGACACTCCTCTGGACAACTGCCACGGACGTGCTTTCTCTCCTCCTCCTCATCATAGCGCGAAGTAGATGTGAGGAGGAGGAGGAGATTTTTTTGCAGAACCCCTGTAGATGGCACCCCCGACTAAATGGACAGAGACGTCGGGGGCTTCTCCTGGAGTGGAATCCCCGGTCACAGCGTCGGCAACGCTGTGGACAGGGATTCCGCTTCAGGAGTTAGTTGCCCGATGTCACTGTTCATATATGGACAAAGACATCAAACACTCCGTCAAGGAGCGGAATCCCCAGCCACAGGGAACTACAGTGGCGCTATCTACATGAAGGGAGTGCTACCTACAAGGGTGTGTGTTGCACTACCTACAATGGTGTGTGTGGCACTACAAGGGATCTGTGTGGCACTACCTACAAGGCGGCTGTGCGGCAAGGGGGGGATTTGTGGCATTACTTACTAGGGATGCACAATGCATCGAAACTTCGATACTGTGCATCCCCAAATGGTTCGAGCCACACCGGTAAGTATAGTAATACATGATGAATGAGAGCGGGGCTGCGGCTGTGTAATACAGTCACTGCCCCGCTCCGGAGTCCTGACAAGTGCACGCTGTCAGGATGATGTGATGCGGCCAGTGCTGCACTAATGAGCGGCGGCACTGAAAACAGAACATGGCGGCCGCACTGCAAAACACCCCCATGTTCTGTCTTCGGTGTCTGTGCCGCCGCTCATTAGCATTACCTCATGCTGACCGCGCACGCACTTCTGTCAGGAGCGGGGCAATGACTGTATTACACAGCCGCAGCCCCGCTCTATAACGGCGGAGATCAGAGAAACCGCTCATCTCCGCCGCTATTCTCCTGAATGCTGCGATCAAAACTGACTGCAGCATTCAGGGGAAAGTGAGGAGGGTGATGCCCCTTCGATCGCGTCACAGAGAATTCCTGTGACGCGATTGAGGGCCATACCATATATGGGCAGACAGCCCAGGGTCTATTGAAGGACCCCAGGGCTGTCTTACCATATTTCCTGTTGTTAGGGCATACTTAGGTATGTCATAACAACTGCCTGTGTACTATACATACACCGGCTAATGTACTGACATATATCTGATATATGCCAGTACATTAAAGTTTAAAAATAAAGTAAAATCATAAAGTAATGTTAAATTTAAAAAAATACACATACGCCTTTTTTTTACAATAAACCTTAAAATAAGTCTCAATATTTAAAATACACACATTCAGTATTGGCGCGGCCGTAATTACCTGCACAACAATTTTTTTGCGTCATTTATGATGTGTACGTTGTAAAAAAAAAATAAAAAAAAAATTCATTCACTTATTAATGTGAGGCCCGAGGTGCGATGAATTTAACCTCCATGTGCCTCACATTAATAGTAATTAACCCCATCATGTAACTCACACAACCCATTATGACTGAGAAACATGATGGGGTTAATTACTATTAATGTGAGGCAAATGGAGGTTAAATTCAGCATCACACCTCGCGCCTCACATCAGAAAATGGAAGAACTTTTTTTTATTACTGTTGGCAAAGTATTGTTTTGGTATCGAAATTGCAATACTACACGAAGTATCGGTATTGAAGTCCAAATTCAGGTGTCGTGACATCCCTACTACCTACAAAGGGGCTGTGTGGCATGACCTACAGGGGGCTGTGTGGCACGAACTACAAGGGGGCTGTGTGGCACGAACTACAAGGGGCCTGTGTGGCACGAACTACAAGGGGGCTGTGTGGCACGAACTACAAGGGGGCTGTGTGGCACGAACTACAAGGGGGCTGTGTGGCACTACCTACAAGAGGGCTGTGTGGCACTACCTACAAGGGGGCTGTGTGGCACGACCTACAAGGGGGCTGTGTGGCACGACCTACAAGGGGCTGTGTGGTACTATCTACAGGGGGCATCTGTGAGTGGCGGGCTGATGGTCATTTTACTGTGAGTGGACGGGCTGATGGTAGTTTTACTGTGAGTCGGGGGCTGATGGTAGTTTTACTGTGAGTGGGGGGCTGATGGTAGTTTTACTGTGAGTCGGGGACTGATGGTAGTTTTACTGTGAGTCGGGAGCTGATGGTAGTTTTACTGTGAGTGGGGGGCTGATTGTCATTTTACTGTGAGTGGGGGGCTGATGGTCATTTTACTGTGAGTGGGGGCTGATGGTAGTTTTACTGTGAGTCGGGGGCTGATGGTAGTTTTACTGTGAGTCGGGAGCTGATTGTAGTTTTACTGTGAGTGGGGGGCTGATGGTCATTTTACTGTGAGTGGTGGGCTGATGGTCATTTTACTGTGAGTGGGGGCTGATGGTAGTTTTACTGTGAGTGGACGGGCTGATGGTAATTTTACTGTGAGTGGGTGCTGATGGTTACTTTACTGTGAGTGACAGGCTGATGGTCATTTTACTGTGAGTGGGGGCTGATGGTAGTTTTACTGTGAGTGGACGGGCTGATGGTAGTTTTACTGTGAGTGGACGGGCTGATGGTCCTTTTAGGGTATGTTCACACGGCAGCGTCCATTACGGCTAAAATTACGGAGCTGTTTTCAGGAGAAAACGGCTCCGGAATTTCAGACGTAATGGCATGTGCAGGCGCTATTCGCTGCGTCCATTACGGACGTAATTGGAGCAGTTTTTCTATGGAGTCAAGGGAAAACGGCTTCAATTACGTCTCAAGAAGTGACAGGCTTTTCTTTGACGCGGGCGTCTCTTTTACGCGCCGTCTTTTGACAGCGGCACGTAAAAAAAATGACCGTCAGCACAGAATATCGTAAGACCCATTCAAATGAATGGGTAGATCTTTGCCGACGCTTTTGAGCCGCATTTTCGGACGTAATTCGGGGCTAAAACGCCCGAATTACGTCCGTAAATAGTGTGTGTGAACCCAGCCTTACTGTGAGTGGGAGGCTGATGGTCATTTTACTGTGAGTGGGGGGGGGCTGATGGTCTTCAAGTGGTTTCCACCTCTGACCTCCAATTGAAATTAATAGTAGGAAGAAAATAGCTTTGGCGCTCTTTTGGAGCTTTTTTTTCTGCGTCTTTTGCATTCGCTTCAACGGCTTAAAAAAAAACGCCAAAAAAACCCCATCAAATAACGCTGTCAATTCAAAAGTAGATTTTTTTCTGCCTTACAAAAAACGCTGTGTGAACATACCCTAAGAATGTAGTGCTTATTTTTAGCTATTTTCTGTCTTTCTCTAAACAATTTTTGGTAGGGGGGCCCTGAGGATTTTTTTTTTCCAGGGGTGGCTCAAGTCCGAAAAGGTTGGGAAACTCTGTAACAGGCTACAGAGGCGCCTGCAGCCTATGAGGCAGTCGGCGTGATGACATCTCTGGATCAAGCCGGCCTACGCAAGGATCCTGTCAGGTGGAGGTGGGGGGCAGTATGGCACTGTCTACAAGGGGGAGGTGGGTGCTGTATGACACTGTCTACAAGGGGGCGGTGGGGGGCACTGTGTACAAGAGGGAGGTGGGGCTGTATGGCACTACAAGGGGCAGATGGGGGGCTGTATGGCACTACAAGGGGCAGATGGGGGCTGTATGACACTACAAGGGGCAGATGGGGGCTGTATGGCACTGTCTACAAGGAGGAGGTGGGGGATTATGGCACTGTCTACAGGGAGGCTGTACGGCACAATCTACAGGGGGAACTTTCTACTAGCGGGGCTGTGGGGGCATTATACTCTGTGGAGAACATCATACTGTGTAGGGGCACTACAGGGGGCAATATAATGTGTGTGGCACTTAGGGGGCATAACACTGTGTGGGCACAATTAGAGGACAAAATACTGTGTCCTTGAAGGCGTTATAATATATTACATTATTAAATATTATTATTATACTGTGTGTGGGGCACTAAAGGGGTATTACACTGTGTGGGGGCACTATATAGGGTATTATGCTGTGGGGAGGAATTATGCTTTTTTATGGGGCATTTTTTATAATGGCGTGGGGCGCCGAAAGATAATTTCGCACGGGGCGCCATTAGTGCGACCGGACGAAAATGCAGCAACCCAAGCAGCAGCCAGGCGGAGGCGCAGACAGATTCCATCCGCAGGTAGCCAAGTGGACTCTAGGGTTCTTGCACGGGGCGCCACAAGTGCGACCGGACGAAAATGCAGCAACCCAAGCAGCAGCCAGGCGGAGGCGCAGACAGATTCCATCCGCAGGTAGCCAAGTGGACTCTAGGGTTCTTGAATACCTGCGGCGCTGCGCGGAGGAGGACGTCTGTGACTCATTTGGCCGCACCATTGCCCCTTACTGCGTAAGGTCCCCGAAAATAGGCTGGTGCGCCTCCAGGCGGCCATAATCACGCTCATAGACAGTGCCACTCTACCGAACAATCCACGCCACTGCTTAAACGCTATTGAGCATTGGCGTGTATTACCGGAGCCTACCTTAGGGTACAATGCACCTTGGCATGGCCCATCACATCCTGTCACCCCCAGTGCAAGGCAACATCCATATAGGCCATTGCCTGCAAGAATGTCTCCTGGTCCTCTGGCGACTCGTGACAGACATTTTCAGGGCCACAGCCGACATGTTGAAACCTATCCTCCCCCGCCAAGTCACATATATCAGACGCAGCATCAGCACCCCTATGCTGTTGAGGAACATCCTCTGCAGGCCCGTGGACAGCATAGTGGTGCTGAAATGTCCAGCTGCGCATCCCCGCCACATCACTACCAGGAGTTGTAGTTGTGACAGGTTCACCACGTTTTTCCCGAAATGTATCCCTCTGTGTGGGATTTTTGAGTTTGCATCACGTTGGAGCGAGTTTATTGTTTGTGGTTATATATGTTCTTACTTTAGTTTTTTTGGGACCAGAACATAAAGTCATGTTTTGTTGGTGTCAATGAGTGTGTGTGTTATTTTTTTATACTGCTGTTTCACAATTTTTGCCAATCATGTTGTTGGTTAAGGTTTTTGCAAGGTTTACATGGGCCAACATTGTTGCCCAACATCATTGAGGTATTAAGAACAAAAACCTAAAAAATGGAGTCAATACACAGCTTTGACTAATAAACATAATGATCTTTATTTATACAAAACATAAAACATATATCACACATTAAAATCAAGGATGATTGCCACAGTGTGGAAATGTTTGGAAGCCAGACAGGTATAGATCACAGTGTATAAATATAGAGGTATTATACTCAAAAGGATAACACGGAGGGGACTGAAAAGTCAATTCCAATTAGTATACACAGTCCTAGATCATAGTAGATGGTTATAAACATAAGGGATAGGGCAGAAATACCTAGCCCATCCACAAACTGGTATAGAGGAAGGTGTATGAGTAATATGTTAGAGTCTTACCCATGGTATGTTATCCTGCTGTCTGGCGTCACACCCGACGCGCGTTTCGGCGGAAAAGCCTTCGTCCGGGGGTGGTGCCAGAGAGCTAAGAGGAGGAATTTATACAGATAGAGCACCAATCGCGTACGCAGCTGGTAAGTAGCCTCATCACTTACAGCTGACCAAAGGAATGAGGCAAGTGACGAGGCATTCGAGACGCCAATCACATCACATGCATGACACATCACAGAGTTCAAGATGAGGAAGGTCAAAAGCCTGCGCATGCGCAGGCGATGATCGGGACAAAACATAGCCCGCAAGTGGATTGCCTGACCAGCTGAACTGAGCGGTCACATGACCGAATCAGCCGTGGAGGTCACATGATCTGGCGGATGTCAACAAGGAAACATCGGAGCTACAGACAAGTACGTAGATACACTGCTGTGTATCCCAGTTTCAGAATGTAAATGCATGTCGTCGCATTTTGGGAACCATTATATGTCATTGTATACAGATATGAAAATACATATACTATCCCTAATCTTTCCCTATTTCATAATATACAGTGTACATGTGTACATATAAAAACAAAGACAACAGTGAATAAATATACAATATATACGAAAGATATATACATATATAAATATATACATATATATATAAATATGTGACAAACAGGTAATGCATTTGCGAAGTAAATAAATAAGTAATACATAACATACAAAACACATTTACTATGTACAATAAAATAAATTAATCATTACACTATGTGGGTAAAATATGCATATATACATATAACCATATATAAAGAAATATACACACATACATATCAACACATGCACATAACTTATATTATAAAAACTAAAATTTATTAATATTTTAAATCTAAAAAATAAAAATAAAAAATAAGAAATAAATAATAAAAATAGTGCTACATCGACCATATATCCAAAAGTATATGAAAAAATGAAAATAGTGTGTGTAAAGTGAATTGTGAATGATAAATTAGTGTATGTTTGTGAAGATCATAGAAGAAAATTATAAAAGAGAATTATAAATCCTTCATTGTTTATTCTCTATGTTGTGTGTTTAGTTGCTAGTGATTGGAAAAATATATGTGAATAAATGTGAAAAACTATATATACACATATATACATATGAGTATATACAAACCCGGATGTACAAAAAGAGGTACACACATATATATCGAGGAAGATCCTATTTTTGTGTTAAAAACATATATATGTGTGTGAAGTACGTGCATGCATACATGAAACACATAAAACACATAAAAGTGTGCAATGTGCAATATACCCCTACGCCCACACATATGAAACCAACAATATAAAAAGAAAAAATATATGAAAAATTAATGGCATGCCTACATGACCACATATATAAACAAAATAAATTATTATAAACTGAATATATAATTCAGATAATACAGAAAAAAAGAAAGAAAAGAACCACAAAATATTTATTAATTATATCCATCCATCTGATGAGAAGGTAATAGTGCAGATGTTCATCTAGAATGTATAAATGGCCTCCAAATAGACTCATAAATCATCAAAAAATGGTCAACAGGACCTAAAATTCAGAAACAAAGACAAGAAAAGGAAAAAGTTATAACATTAAAATTATCATGTCATTGTTCGACACCTAAAAGCATCACACAAGAGATCCTGACACCAGTTATAGAAAGGCTGCAAAACCCAAATTCTCGTTAAGGCCTGTTGGATGCATGGTTTTCAATTTCCAGATCCAACGGGTCTCTAGTCGAAGAAGTTTCTTCATCAGAGACCCACCTCTAAGGCCCACCTCCGTGTGGTCTATGCCCATGGCACGCAGGCCCTTAGAATCACAACTGTGGTGGAGAAAGAAGTGCCTAGGCAAAGTTTTTAATGAGTCTACCATTTCAGGCATCGTTCCTCTGGCAGCCTCGATCCCATTCACATGTTCTCGTATCCTTACCTTTAGTTCTCTTGTAGTCAACCCAATGTATATCAAGGGACACGGGCACTGGGCATAGTAGATCACCCCTTTCGTATTGCATGTAATGGGCCACGTGATTCTATACTTCATCTCCTTGCTTGAATCCCAGAACTCCTCACTCATAATGATGTTTGGGCAGGCAATACAACGTCCGCATGGGCGACAGCCCCAACGTGGTTTACCTGCACCAAAAATAGGTTTTATTGTAGGGGGGCCATAATGACTGTGAACCAGTGTGTCTCGAAGGTTCATCGCTCGTCTGGAGGCCACCGAAGGTCTCAGGGGCAACAATTCTGATAGGACTGGGTCTGTCCTCAGTAGGGGCCAGTATTTAGACAAACATTGCACCATTTCCCCCCACCTGTCATGGTAAGTTGTCACATACCTAATTTGTGAGGGTAGTGATCGCTTGGCTACAGGCTGCAATCGTTTAGAACGGGTTGTTTTACAAGCTCTATTATATGCCTTCCGTATATTCTTTATATTGTATCCTCTATCCAGAAAACGCTGTCTCAGAATAGCTGCCTGTTTTTCAAAGTCCTCTTCGGTGGAACAAAGCCTCTTCATTCGAAGGAATTGTCCTGTTGGAATAGCCCGTATCATATGCCTAGGGTGAGACGAGGATGCATGCAAATATGAATTAACAGCGGTTTCTTTTCTATGGACATCCGTCTGTATGTACCCATCATTGTCACGTTTGATGAGCACATCCAGAAAATCTATTGCCTGATCTTCTACTTTCCATGTCAACTTGATGTTGACCTCATTACAATTCAATTCAGTTACAAAAGAGTAAAATTCCTCTCTTGTGCCATGCCATATCAGGAAAATGTCGTCGATGAATCTGGTCCAAAGTACGACCTTGCTCACCGACGACATCCGGTCAGACAAAAAGAGATCCCTCTCCCACAGCCCCAGGAATAGGTTGGCATATGATGGTGCACATGCTGACCCCATTGCAGTGCCCTGGAGCTGTAGGTAGAAGGAACTTCCAAAAGTGAAAAAGTTGTGGGTCAACACAAACTCCAAGATAGTTAGTATAAATTGGATCTTGGCAGGGTCTGTGTCAGTCATTCTTAAGAAGTATGCCGCTGCACACAAACCATCCTGGTGTCTGATGTTAGTATATAAAGACTCGACATCACAGGTGGCTAATAGCATCCCAGGGTCAAGATGAATACCCTCTAATTTTTGAATAAGATCCGCAGAGTCCCTCAGATAGGACGGGAGGGTCTCAACTGATGGTTTAAGCATAGCATCTATGTACTTACTAAGATTATCACATAAATTTCCCCTTCCCGAAATAATGGGGCGTCCAGGTGGTACTTTAGGATTCTTGTGAATCTTAGGTAGCAAGTACAGGCTTGCTATTGTAGGTTCTTGTATGGTCAAACATTCCTTCAATTCAGCGGAGATGATACCATCATCTGAGGCTTCCCTTAGAATATCCATTAAAGCTGCACTGAAAGAAGAGAGAGGGTTGAATGTCAGCTTTTTGTAGCAGGTAGGATTTTTCAAGTGACGATATGCCTCTTTCTCGTACATGTTTCTTGGCCAGACCACTATATTACCCCCTTTATCTGCCGGTTTGTATATGATATCCGGTAGATTCCTCAATTTTTTAAGGCTCTTACGTTCAACTATAGAGAGGTTATCATGTCTAATGGATACAGGAATTTTTTCCAAATCCTGTGTCACCAATTTAACGAATAGCTCGATAGGAGGGCATGTAGCAAATTGTGGAAATCTGGTAGAACGTTTACGTATAGAGATCGGAATCCTACCTGCTGTTAATTCTTCTTGTTCGTTCAGCAGTTGTTCCAAACATCGCAATGTCTCAATTTCTTCCGGTGTCTCAAAATTGTAACTGTCATCTCTCCTATGGTACCATCTCTTGAACATGAGACTCCTGGCAAATAGATGGAGGTCCTTTATTGCTGTAAAAGTATCGAATTGTGAGGCGGGCACAAATGTCATCCCCTTAGACAGGACCCCTATATCAATACTTGATAGAGCATGTTCTGATAGGTTAATTACCTTAAGCCTTGGGTTGTCCATTAGATTTTCTGATGGGTCCACCCTTCTTTGCCTGTTATAGGCTCCAGAACCGCGTGGTTCCATATGGCGTCCAGTTTGTTTGCGTCTTTGACGACCTCTGTAACTATTCTCATTAAATCGTCTGGGGTCCATGGTGCTTCGTGTTCTCATCCCCTGTGATGTGTCACTGGATTCTGATGTAGAATTACCCGACGACATGGACGACGTTCTAAATATAATTTTATTCTTAGGTTTCGGGTTACGCCATCTATATACACGGTTCAGAGATGCATCATTCTGATCACGCATAAATTTGTTTTTCTTTACCTCCTGTATTTCTTTTTCCCATTTGTCCATGTCTAGCTCCAGGGACTGAAAAAAGATTCCAAAATCTTCATTACTCATTTTGTCTTTCAGTTGGGTTTGTATTAATTGGATATCAACATCTATGGTTTCAAGCCCTTTCCTATCTAGACCGACCAGGAGTTCCATAAAAGTTTTGGATGCTATGTTACAAGCATCCTCCCACCGTGACATAAACATGTCATCATCCACTGGGAAAGAAGGGAAAACTTGGATACGAAGGCCTCTGGGAAGGAGGCCCCGTTGTAAATATTTTTCGAGAAAGGCCTTATTCCACCAAGTTTTAACCCGTTTGTGGAAAAGGGTTCTAAAGGTGTTTTTAAGGGCAGCAACATTCTCCCTGGTGTCAGGATCTACCCCTGTGGCATCATCCTTAAAAACCAAATCGAGTTTGGTCAGCCAGGTCTTTTCCCTGGCTGTGAAGTCCATGTCGGTGGACCTCCTGGAATCTGAAAGAACAACAGATAATGAATATACACAACCAATTTGGAGGACAACCTGAATTCCCCTTAAAATTATGTCCATAAGTAATGTCATATAGACAAGGAAAAAGAGGCGTACAATAATGCCTATGACTGTAAGTAACAGGTAGCTATGACTCCTAAAATATCAAGAACAAAAACCTAAAAAATGGAGTCAATACACAGCTTTGACTAATAAACATAATGATCTTTATTTATACAAAACATAAAACATATATCACACATTAAAATCAAGGATGATTGCCACAGTGTGGAAATGTTTGGAAGCCAGACAGGTATAGATCACAGTGTATAAATATAGAGGTATTATACTCAAAAGGATAACACGGAGGGGACTGAAAAGTCAATTCCAATTAGTATACACAGTCCTAGATCATAGTAGATGGTTATAAACATAAGGGATAGGGCAGAAATACCTAGCCCATCCACAAACTGGTATAGAGGAAGGTGTATGAGTAATATGTTAGAGTCTTACCCATGGTATGTTATCCTGCTGTCTGGCGTCACACCCGACGCGCGTTTCGGCGGAAAAGCCTTCGTCCGGGGGTGGTGCCAGAGAGCTAAGAGGAGGAATTTATACAGATAGAGCACCAATCGCGTACGCAGCTGGTAAGTAGCCTCATCACTTACAGCTGACCAAAGGAATGAGGCAAGTGACGAGGCATTCGAGACGCCAATCACATCACATGCATGACACATCACAGAGTTCAAGATGAGGAAGGTCAAAAGCCTGTGCATGCGCAGGCGATGATCGGGACAAAACATAGCCCGCAAGTGGACTGCCTGACCAGCTGAACTGAGCGGTCACATGACCGAATCAGCCGTGGAGGTCACATGATCTGGCGGATGTCAACAAGGAAACATCGGAGCTACAGACAAGTACGTAGATACACTGCTGTGTATCCCAGTTTCAGAATGTAAATGCATGTCGTCGCATTTTGGGAACCATTATATGTCATTGTATACAGATATGAAAATACATATACTATCCCTAATCTTTCCCTATTTCATAATATACAGTGTACATGTGTACATATAAAAACAAAGACAACAGTGAATAAATATACAATATATACGAAAGATATATACATATATAAATATATACATATATATATAAATATGTGACAAACAGGTAATGCATTTGCGAAGTAAATAAATAAGTAATACATAACATACAAAACACATTTACTATGTACAATAAAATAAATTAATCATTACACTATGTGGGTAAAATATGCATATATACATATAACCATATATAAAGAAATATACACACATACATATCAACACATGCACATAACTTATATTATAAAAACTAAAATTTATTAATATTTGAAATCTAAAAAATAAAAATAAAAAATAAGAAATAAATAATAAAAATAGTGCTACATCGACCATATATCCAAAAGTATATGAAAAAATGAAAATAGTGTGTGTAAAGTGAATTGTGAATGATAAATTAGTGTATGTTTGTGAAGATCATAGAAGAAAATTATAAAAGAGAATTATAAATCCTTCATTGTTTATTCTCTATGTTGTGTGTTTAGTTGCTAGTGATTGGAAAAATATATGTGAATAAATGTGAAAAACTATATATACACATATATACATATGAGTATATACAAACCCGGATGTACAAAAAGAGGTACACACATATATATCGAGGAAGATCCTATTTTTGTGTTAAAAACATATATATGTGTGTGAAGTACGTGCATGCATACATGAAACACATAAAACACATAAAAGTGTGCAATGTGCAATATACCCCTACGCCCACACATATGAAACCAACAATATAAAAAGAAAAAATATATGAAAAATTAATGGCATGCCTACATGACCACATATATAAACAAAATAAATTATTATAAACTGAATATATAATTCAGATAATACAGAAAAAAAGAAAGAAAAGAACCACAAAATATTTATTAATTATATCCATCCATCTGATGAGAAGGTAATAGTGCAGATGTTCATCTAGAATGTATAAATGGCCTCCAAATAGACTCATAAATCATCAAAAAATGGTCAACAGGACCTAAAATTCAGAAACAAAGACAAGAAAAGGAAAAAGTTATAACATTAAAATTATCATGTCATTGTTCGACACCTAAAAGCATCACACAAGAGATCCTGACACCAGTTATAGAAAGGCCGCAAAACCCAAATTCTCGTTAAGGCCTGTTGGATGCATGGTTTTCAATTTCCAGATCCAACGGGTCTCTAGTCGAAGAAGTTTCTTCATCAGAGACCCACCTCTAAGGCCCACCTCCGTGTGGTCTATGCCCATGGCACGCAGGCCCTTAGAATCACAACTGTGGTGGAGAAAGAAGTGCCTAGGCAAAGTTTTTAATGAGTCTACCATTTCAGGCATCGTTCCTCTGGCAGCCTCGATCCCATTCATTGAGGTATTAGTTCATCTGTTGGGATTTGGCTTTAATCCTTAGGGTATGTTCACACGATGAGAGGCATTTACGTGTGATAAGACAGACTGTTAACAGCTGCCTCGTTTCACAAGTAAATGCTCCTCCTCGCATTTTGCGAGGCGTCTGAGACGCTCGTAAATCTTGAGCTGTGCTTCATTGAGTTCAATGAAGAACAGCTCAAATTACGTGGCAAAGAAGTGCCCTGCACTTCTTTGCCGAGGCAGTCCATTTACGCGTCGTCGTTTGACAGCTGTCAAACGACGACGTGTAAATTACAGGTCGTCTGCACAATATGTCGGCAAACCCATTCAAATGAATGGGCAGATGTTTGCCGACGTATTGCAGCCCTATTTTCAGGCGTAAAACGAGGCATAATACGTCTCGTTTACGTCTGAAAATAGGTCGTGTGAACCCAGCCTTAGACATTTCAATGAGGCCGTGCAGTGCTATAGTATTTCACACACAAATGACAGTTGTGATTGTCTTTCAAAACATTGCTTTTGCCAATGTTTTTCACATACAATGAACTGTTTGCCTGCAAAATACAAAGTCTAAACCCCAAAAGATATAAGCTCGCAACCCGTGTCAAGGGTCCTCATGTATTGCGAGTCCCTAACACTACAAGCCCCCACAAAACCAACACATTTCTGATCACAAATGACCTATTTTTCCCCCAAAAAAAACGATGCCTCCCTTTAAATAGAATCGTGCTGCCATGGTACTGGCCGGGCTCTCAAAATATTCTGCACTCAGAATCCAGATGTTTGTGCCCTCCCTTGTGGAATTGGCCGCACAATGTTTGGGGTGCTTGCATTCGTTTGGATATATTCTGCATCAAAACTTGCATCATGTATGCGTGTAAAGTTATGCAAAACTAGACACGCTTGTATGACATGAGTCACATTCCATGGCGTCATTTGTATGGTTGTGATACGCTCATCCAAGCCCCTTCTACCAAATAGACGCATTACTTGGCTTGTCAGGCCAAAACCCTCATCTGCAACGATTACATATGGGACTGGTGGTCCGCTGGAGCCAGGGAGGATGGTAGGTTCAGGCACAGCAAGTTGATTGGTCATAAGCATTCTGGATGACCTAAATATGCGTGCATCAGCACAGCTTCCATACGACCCAATGCCTACTATTGTAAAACAATAACTACTGTCCGCCAAGGCCAACAAGACGAGGGAAAAATACTGCTTGTAATTATAGTATCTGGAGCCAGAGTGGGGGGGCTTTTCACACGAATGTGCTTCCCGTCTAGTGCACCAATACAATGATTAAATTGGGTGGCACTAAAAATTTGTGAGAAATACTAAGCCACTGTTGTGGCGTGGGCTGAGGCATCACCGTGCCCTTTAATCTCTGCCACAGCACGACACAGGTGGATGTCACAATGTATGAAATGGTGATCACTTCCAGAAGAAATTCAAAATGTAACGAATGGTAACTATTTCCTGTGGCCATAAATCTACATGACGGCAAAAACACAAACAACAAAGAACACATGTTATGTAGGACATGACACACACAAACATCCTGTAAGCACAAATACAAAAACACAAATACCTCAAGATCACAATGAGTCGCTCCTCTGGGGAAATGCAGCGCCGTATGTTTGTGTCCTGGTAGGTGATTCCTGAACGAATCTCCTCAAGCAGCAGATCAAAGGCGGCCACAGACATGCGGCAAAAGGATCTAAATTTCTCAGGGTGATGCCGGAGGTCATCATAAAGTGGCATTTGGAGGTGCGTTGGGTTACAAGAGGATGAATCCAAAGCCTCCTTCCTCTCCGCGGTTCGTCCTCTAGCATGGGACGGCGATTCCCAAATTTCCGAGAAATCATCCATGCTAACAGCACACGGGCCAGCGGCGTATACGCCATCATCTGGCTTATACGACAACAAGGCAGTAAACTCTGTCAACTGAACAAACCCTTTAGCAAGCTGCAAAAAGGCTGAGAACATGTGCACAGAGCAAGCATGTGTTGGTCAAGGGTGCCTTTTTGTAGGCTTGCCTCTCCATAACGCTACCCTCCGTTTTTTTCACGCACGTTAAAAACGCAGACACGCAGCATATACGGATGCCACACGCACCTGCAATGCGCGCAAAGCGCCGCATTTTTTGCGCGCGCAAAATGCACACGCTCGTGTGAATCCGGCCTTAGGCTGATTACACACCCAGTGTTTTGATGTGTTTTGATGTGTTTTGAATGGCGTTTTTATGGTGCAGCCGGATGTTACATTAAAGGCTATGTCACCCATGCAAGGCAAAGTTTTATTTTTTAATAAAAAAGGATGGATCAGTGTGTTTGTTATAACTTTTTAAGTTAGATTGTAGCGTCCATGGCCACAGGTCGTCGGGTTTACTCACCTCCCGACGCCTGCAACCATGGATCCATGAGCGCTAATCCCCATCTCCTTCCTAGGAGACGCCAGCACTCACTTCCGCTCCTTTCTGCTGTGTCCCGTAGGACACAAAGGAAATCGGCATCATAATCAACTGCCATGATTTCCTGGTCTATAAGAAGGCCCCAGGCCTTCTGATCCTTGTTAGCGTTGTTAGTTTATCCCAGTCTGTCTTGCAAATGGTCCCTTAGTGTTTCCCGTTCCAGTTGTTACCCGTGCCCTGTTACCTCTTCCTGTATCCCGTACTGTTCTTTTTCCTGTGCCTACCAGTATTGGAGTCGTGTATACTACACCTGCTGTCGTTTGCCACGTCCAGTGTCTTCCGCCAAGTCCTGTGTCATCTGCCAGGTCTGGAGGAATACGCCACGTCCTGTGTCATCTGCCACATCCGGAGAAACTCGCCACGTCTGGCGCAACCTGCGGCACCTGTGTCATCCGCCACGTCTGGCGTTACCTGCTGCGCCCTTCTCCATCTGTGCCATAGCTGTGGCCACTGTCTGGACTACCCAGGCAGCCTTGTACGGGACATTGTATTGCTGGTGTTTCCTGTTGTTTTGCCAGCTGCCTCCACGCTACGGCGGTATGGCCTAGTGGGTCCACTGACCAGCCTCGTGACACACATATTCTGATGGGTTCAGCCATAGCGGGTCCTGCATGTCTGTGACACGCAGGATACACCTGTAATCTATCACATAAAGCCTTAGGGTAAATTCACACGTAGCGGTAGAGGTGTGGTTGGAAACCGCATTTGAAAAAACATGCAGTTTTGCGATGCGTTAAATGATCGCCAATTTTTTCGGGTAAAGCACATGTATTTGATATGTTTTTCCAATGAAAACTGTGGCCAATTACTGCATCACAAAACCACGACAAACTGTAAAAAAAAAATAGTTTTTTGACTGGACTTCAACCACTACGTGTAAATATGCCCTAAGGGAACAAAATAGTCACGCCTCCCTCCCCCACACAAAAACAAGAAGGAAAAATCATCCACACATAATATTTACAGAAAAGCCCCCTTACACAAAATGAATGAATTATAAGGTTCTCTTCTTATGCCACACATTACATTTTTTTCCAGCGTTTTTTGGGCAATTGGTTTATAACTATGTCATTCACAGTTTTGTGAAAATCGCTGTAAAAAAATATGATATGACCGTAACCTGTGAATAGATGCTAAATAAGTCCCCATACACAGTGTCCACCCCATCCACACAAAAAACA
This sequence comes from Rhinoderma darwinii, assembly GCF_050947455.1. NCBI lineage: Eukaryota > Metazoa > Chordata > Amphibia > Anura > Rhinodermatidae > Rhinoderma > Rhinoderma darwinii. The sequence goes on from NC_134688.1 coordinate 275,944,490, forward strand.
ATGTCCCCCTCCCCCGACACATAGAATTTACAGTAAAATCCTCCCTCACCCCACACAACCCCCTCCCCACAAAAACAATTTATAAAATAACCTCCCACACACATAGCATTTACAGATAAGTCCCCCCTCCCCACAAAAACGATTATAGAAAATCCCCTCCCCCCACATATAACACTTAAAGTAAAGTCCCCCTTCCCCAAAAAAACTATTTATAGAGCATACCCCCCCCTACACATAACACTTAGGCCTCATGCCCACTTCAGTTATTTTCTTCAGGGTGCTATGCATTTTTTTAACTGATACCACCCTGACACATTCATTTCTATGGGGGTACACTTTCATTGTTTTGACGGTTCTGTTCAGTCAAAGGTAGTGCATGTCCTTCCTTTGTCCGTCACTCAGTGACCGTGGGGCCATTGAGGTCTATGGGTCTGTCAAAAAAACGGACGACACACGGAAGGCATCCGTGTGCAGTCCGTTTTTCATGGATCTGTTGCCAAGCAATGGCAGGGCGTGCCAAAGTTCCCTGCATTCAAAACACAAGATGGATTTTAACCAGTTCAGGACTGGGCTATTTTGAGCCTTCAGGACCAGACACCATTTAGCCATTTTTAGCACGTGTTAGTTAAATAGCTATAACTTTTTTATTTGTTGTGTTAACGACGTGATTTTTGCCATGTTTTTTCCGTAGACAATGCAGGTTTCTTTTTTTATCGTTTTTATACACATCCTTTTTGCTATTTTAGAATTTTTATTCTTGAAGTTTGAAAATAATAGTAAAAAAATAAGCTTTTTTTCTTTTCAGCTATTTTTTGGTAATAACATAGTTTTACCCTGAAATAGACCTTTTATTTGTGATCATCATTGTCTACCGTAAATTTTAATATATTACATGTCTATTTTAGGGTAATTGGGTCAGCACTAGCGTTACAACAATGATTGGCAATGTTTTTTTTTGGGGTGGGTATTTTATGTGTATTTATTATAAAAAAAATTTGCACTTTACTTTACTTTTATTTTTTTATTACTATAGTCTGTCCCTCAAAGGTCAAAAATGACCTTTGGGGAACATTATATATATTTTTTCTTTCTTTTACACCATGTTTCTCCACTGTAACTGGAGCTGCACAGCAGCCCCAGTTACAGGGGAAATTAGCCCTCTCATAGTGACGATTGTCACTAATAGTGCTGTGCTGGGTCTAGTAAGACCCAGCAGCAGTCTGTCACTAAGAGCACCCGGCGATCATGTGACCAGTCACATGAACACCGGGAGCATTAGAAACAGCGGCGCGGCTGTTGCCTCTATTCCTATACACAGCGTTCATTGAGCGCTGTGTACAAGTGATCAGAGAAGACAGAAGCAGCGAAAGCTGCTTCTATCTTCTCCTCAGTGTCCCCGGCAGTCACTGACAGACGGAGACCCGACATTCAGATGCCCGATCGCTCGGGCAGCAAGTTAAAACCCGAGCCGTAAAAAAGTCTATGGCGCGGGTTTTAAGGACCCTGACCGCTAGCCGTAAAAACACAGCCAGCGGTCGGGATCCAGTTAACGGACCGTTTAAAATGGAAGCACAACATCAATTTAAAATGGAACAATGGAACGGATGCGGAGTGACAACGTAAACCACACGGATGTCACAACGGACACACGGATCCATTTTAAATGGACGTGAAAACGGTGAAGGACGTGTGCATGAGGCCTTACAGTTCCCCCTACTTTCTCAGAACATAGACAGCTATACTTGCCAGTTCTCAACTCCGTGGAGGGTTGCACAACATTCTCCTCACAGGCAGAGTGTACGGCCGGCTGCATTATATGATATCACATGTGATGTATAATGCAGTCGCCCGAAAGCACACACATTCTGCCTGTACAGGAGAACATTGTACATTACACACGCAGCTCCTGTCCCCTGCGCTGGCCCAGCATTTTAATACATTTTACAGGCCTCACTGCCCCCCGGCCCAGCCCTCTCCTGGCCCAATACCTACACACCATACAGGAGAGCGCCCCCTACCCGGCCCACTGGGAAAATTCCCGGCAAACTACTACATGGCCATTCCGCCCCTGTATATATGCCTTGTCTCTTTTCTGTGTCTTTTCTTTGTCCTACTTGATTATGTTTGCTGACTCCTTCCCTAGATGTCCAGTACATCTGAGGAATTACCTAGAAGGAAGGAGCCTGTCTAGAGAAAGTTCAGGCATAGAGAGTGCAACGTCTGTCAACAGCCCTTGTCAGATAAGTATATGCAGGATGTCTGTGGTCACTGCACAGCGTTGGAGGAGTTGCCTCTAGCTTGTGAAGCAAAGTCTTTTTTTTTTGCGTGGTTTAAAGGTCACTTAGTGTAAACCTTTAGAGAAGTGGCGACATCTGGTTATCATTCCACTAAATAGGTCCCTAAACCTGCAGACTCCCCTGTCAGAGAAAAAAAGAGCATCCTGCCCTGTTATTGCAGAGTCTTCAATGGCGACCTCTAGCAATTCTGACTCAGATGATGAGTCTGATTAAAGCAGTTAAAGCTACCATAGAAGTGGATGATGTAGGACTTCCGATACAAGGTAGAAAAAAAATCTCTTATTTTCCAAAGGAGAAGTTTAAAGTTTTGCCCTCCCATCCTATTCTGGAGACTATGCTTACTATAGAGTGGGCAGCTCCCGACAAGAAAACTGATTTTGGGAATAGGTTCAACTCCATCTACAGACTTGATGAAAATGAGTGTGTTGCTTGGATTCTCCTGCAAAAATTTACTTGGCTGTAGCTACGTTGTCTAAAGCTGTAGTGTTTCCTGCTGAAGGTTCTTCTCTTCTAAAGACCCCGCTAGACAGAAGAGCTGATACTTCACTAAAGAATATTTACCCTACTGCTGCAGCCCTATGGAAAGCCTCCATGGCCACAGCTTCTGTTGCCAGAGCACTCAGGTTAAGCCAGCTGTATAATGACATAGAAGCAGTAAAACCTAGAGACCAGATTCTGCGGATGATCCCAATGATGAAAGCCTCCTCAGACTTCCTCTGTGATTTTCCCTTGGTTGTTTTGTGCCTGTCTTCCAAGGAGATGTTTTTTTTCTAATACTAGCAGATGTGTGGTTTGGTTAAACCCTGGTCTGGTAATATATGGCCTCAAAGAATCATTTTTTTCTTAATGCCTTTCCAGCCAGGGTATATTTTTTTGGAACAACTTAAGATTTTAAGGAATCCTAATGAGGAAAAGGGTAATTTTTTCACAGGTTCTTCAGCAAGAAGGAGATTTTGTCCATGCCGAACATCTAGATCATCTCCTTCTAGGTGAAGACCCTTTCGTCCCCTTAATAGACAAGAACCATAAGAAGCCTTCAGCTCCTCCCTCCAAGACTGATTTTTAACGCCAGGTAGGCGGCAGGCTCAAACATTTCTACCACATCTGGCAAGCTACCACCACCCACTCCTTGGTGCTAAAAATAATAAAGGAAGGTTATTCTCTAGAATTTGCCTGTCTTCCGCCAACCAGATTTCTCCTCAACCCAGGAAATCATCCTCAGGTCCCCCTGCTGAAGGAATTTGTTAAACAACAAGCCTTAGAACCTGTTCCTCCGGACGAGTCTTCAAAGGGTTACCTCTCATGTTTCCTGTCCCCAAGCCCGGAAACAGATGGAAACTTATATAAGACCTCTCAGGTCTTATATATATATAAGTCAACAAGTGCCCCTGCAAGAAAAAAATTTAAGATGTTGACTTTCAGGTCTGCAGCTGCACTAATTACAAAAGGAGACATAATGGCAAAATTAGATCTCAGGGATGCATACTTGCACATTACAATACATCCAGACCACAGACGCTTCCTCTGGATTGCTTATCATCATTTGGGCGAGATAATACATCTCCAATGTGCAGCCCTGCCCTTCTGGCTTTCTGTAGTCCCAACGGTCTTTACATAGATATTGTGGTGTTGGCAACCGCTCTTCGTCTTCAAGGAATACGTATAGTTCCAAACCTGGACGATTGGTGGTTAAAGGGGTCATCCCCAGGACTTGTTCAAAGTCAGATTCAGCTAACCATAAGTTGTCTAGAAGACCATGGGTTTGTTATAAATTGGGAGAAATCCAATATAGTCCACAGCAGAACTCTCAAGTTCCTAGGATTACAGTTGGACTCTGTGGCCATGAAAACATTCCTCCCTCTAGAGAAGCTAAAGGCTATAACACAAGGAATCCTGTCTGTTCTCAGCAGCTGCACTATTTCATCAGTGAGGCCATGAGAGTTTTAGGCCTTTTAACAGCAGCTATAGAAGCAGTATCATGGACCAAAGCCCACTTGAGGTCTTTACAGTCAGCTATCCTTTGGGAATTGGAACAACAACTGGCAGGCTTAGCCCGCAGATTCTCCATCACCCCACAGACAAAGTTTCTTCTAAAGCGGTGAAAAGACAAAGAATCTTCAGGAGGGGAAGTCTCTTGCATCACAGGACCAAGTCCTGGTAACTATGGATGCATCCAGCAAAGGTTGGGGGGCCACCTTCAGGAACACTAGACTCAGGACATTCAGAGTTTCCAAAACATTTTAAGAGCAGGATCAGGGGTACCCATGTAAAGATATAATCAGACAATCTAGTAATGTTGTACTACCTGAACAAACAGGGAGGCACCAGATGTCGTTGTAATGGCAGGAAGGAGGTGAAGGGAACAAGTGAGCCCTAATCTACCCACCTCCCTGTCCCTGCCTACTTGCAACGACCCGCCCTAGGCGACGGGGTACAACTTGGCGGCGGTCCCTATGCTGTCTAAGTGCAAGGGAGTACAAACAGGGAACACGCAAGGGAATACAGTAGCCCACGGAACGCCGCGAGGAAACGGAGCGGTGAATGAGCCAGTCAGGATCAGGATGTAGTGGAGTATACAAACGGGAGCACGGAGCAGAAGCAAGCCAAGGGCAGAGCAACGCAGGATAAACGGAACTGAAGCAAGGCAGAAGCACGGCAGAAGCAGGCTAAAGCAAGGCAGCAGTGGGGCCAGGAATTAAAGAAGAATAACAAGCAAGGAGGAAGAGAAAACGGCAGGTATAAATGGACAGGGGGCGGAGCTAACTCTGACTGACCAGGCCGCGATAGGCTCCCCCACTCCTGAGCCTGCCACCCTGATTGGTGGGAGCAGGTGTCAGTCTCAGAGGTCTGGCCTCAGGTGTCGACTGATTAATCCTGGGAGTATACCCAGACGTAGTGCCTGGCAGATCCTTTACAGTACTCCCCCTTTTATGAGGGGCCACCGGACCCTTACTAGGAGGACCCGGTTTAGTGGGGAAGAGAAGGTGGAACCTCCTGATCAATACCCCAGCGTGAACATCTCGAGCAGGTACCCAAGTCCTCTCCTCCGGCCCGTATCCTCTCCAATGGACCAGGTACTGGAGGGAGCCCTGGATCATCCTACTGTCCACAATCTTGGCCACCTCAAATTCCACCCCCTCAGGGGTGAGAACGGGAACAGGAGGTTTCCTCGAGGGGGACCAGGACAGGGAGCAGCGTTTCAGGAGGGAGGCATGGAAGACGTCGTGTATGCGAAAGGATGGGGGCAGCTCCAGACGGAAGGATACAAGGTTGAGGACTTCAATGACCTTATAAGGTCCAATAAATCGGGGAGCAAACTTCCTGGACGGGACCTTAAGGCGCAAGTTCCTCGACGAAAACCACACCAGATCCCCGACGACAAACCGGGGGTTAGCAGAACGTCTACAATCAGCCTGAATCTTTTGTACGCTCTGGGACGCCTCTAGGTTCTTCTGAACCTGGGCCCAGACTGTGCACAGTTCCCGATGAACGTCCTCTACCTCGGGATTATTGGAACAACCAGGGGAAATGGAGGAGAACCTAGGATTAAACCCGAAATTACAGAAAAACGGGGAGACCCCTGACGAGTTACTGACCCGGTTATTCAGGGAAAATTCGGCGAGGGGAAGGAATGAGACCCAATCAAATTGACAGTCAGAAATGAAACACCTTAAATATTGTTCCAGGGATTGGTTAGTCCTTTCCGTTTGGCCATTAGTTTCGGGATGGAAGGCGGAGGAGAAGGATAGATCAATCTCCAACTTTTTACAAAAAGCTCTCCAAAATAAGGAAACAAATTGTACCCCTCTGTCCGAAACGATATTGACTGGGGCCCCATGGAGACGCAGAATGTGTTTCACAAACAAAGAAGCTAACGTCTTGGCGTTAGGTAGTTTCTTAAGGGGCACGAAGTGGCACATCTTGCTGAAGCGGTCTACTACCACCCACACCACCGACTTTTCCCTGAGATGGAGGCAAATCGGTGATAAAATCCATGGAGATATGGGTCCAAGGTCTCTGGGGAATGGGCAAGGAACGTAGTAAGCCCGCAGGTCGGGACCTAGGGGTCTTGGACCTAGCACAGACCTCACAAGCGGCGACATAAGCCCTAACATCTTTAGGCAACCCAGGCCACCAATAGTTTCTGGTAATGAGGAGTTTGGTACCCAAGATGCCAGGATGACCAGATAGAGCGGAGTCATGGTTTTCCCTGAGTACCCTTAGCCGGTATTGCAGGGGGACAAACAGTTTGTCCCCAGGGAGGTTCCCGGGAGCTGAGCCTTGATCAGCCGCGATGTCAGAGGCTAAGTCAGAATCAGTGGCAGAAACAATTATACCAGGGGGTAAAATACAAGCAGGATCCTTCTCAGAAGGAGGATTAGCCATGAAACTACGTGACAGTGCATCAGCCTTAATATTTTTGGACCCAGCCCTATAGGTAACCAAGAAATTAGATCTGGTAAAGAATAGTGCCCAACGAGCTTGTCTAGGATTAAGCCTCCGGGCAGATTCTAGGAAAACCAGATTCTTGTGGTCAGTAAGGACCGTTACCTGGTGTCTGGCCCCCTCCAAGAAGTGACGCCACTCTTCAAAAGCCCATTTAATGGCTAAAAGTTCGCGGTTGCCAATATCATAGTTACACTCCGTGGGCAAAAAACTTCCTAGAGAAGTAAGCACAGGGGCGGAGATGGGTGAGGGAGCTGGTACCCTGGGACAAGACGGCCCCCACTCCCACCTCGGACGCGTCAACCTCCACAATAAATGGCTCCCTTTGGTTGGGCTGAACCAGCATGGGGGCCGAGATAAAGCACTTCTTGAGGGTCTCAAAAGCCTGGACGGCCTCAGGGGGCCAATGGAGGACATCAGCACCCTTGCGAGTGAGGTCCGTAAGAGGCTTAGCGACGACCGAGAAGTTGGCAATAAATCTCCTGTAATAGTTAGCGAACCCCAAAAAACACTGTAGCGCCTTCAGGGAGGCAGGTTGGACCCATTCCGCCACAGCCTGAACCTTGGCAGGGTCCATGCGGAATTCATGAGGAGTGAGGATTTGACCTAAAAATGGTATTTCCTGTACCCCAAACACACATTTTTCGGTCTTCGCAAACAGATTATTTTCCCGAAGGACCTGGAGGACCTTCCTGACATGCTCCACGTGGGAGGACCAGTCCTTGGAAAACAACAGTATGTCATCAAGGTACACTACAAGAAAATTACCCAGGTAATCTCTCAGAATTTCATTAATAAAATTCTGGAAGACGGCAGGGGCATTACACAACCCAAAGGGCATGACTAGGTATTCGAAATGACCTTCGGGTGCGTTGAACGCAGTTTTCCACTCATCCCCCTCTTTGATGCGGATAAGTTTATATGCCCCCCATAGATCGAACTTAGAGAACCATTGGGCCCCCTGAACCTGATTAAAAAGATCCGGAATCAAAGGAAGGGGATACTGGTTCCTTAATGTGACCTTATTCAAGTTCCGATAATCAATGCACGGCCTAAGACCACCATCCTTCTTCCCCACGAAGAAGAAGCCAGCACCTACAGGAGAAGTCGAGGGGCGAATGAAACCCTTGGCCAGGCATTCTTGGATATACTCCCTCATAGCTTTACGTTCAGGACATGAAAGATTAAATATCCTCCCCTTAGGAAGCTTGGCACCAGGCACCAAATCGATGGCGCAATCGTAATCTCTATGAGGGGGCAACACCTCGGAGGCCTCCTTAGAAAACACATCAGCGATGTCCCGAACAAACTCAGGAAGCGTGTTTACCTCCTCCCGGGGAGAAATAGAGTTAACCGAAAGACATGACATCAGGCAATCACTACCCCATTTGGTGAGATCCCCAGTATTCCAATCAAACGTGGGATTATGCAGCTGCAACCAGGGAAGACCTAATACCAGATCGGACGATAATCCCTGCATCACCAGTACAGAGCACTGCTCCAAATGCATGGAGCCAACACGGAGTTCAAAAACAGGAGTATGCTGAGTAAAATAACCATTAGCAAGAGGAGTGGAGTCGATACCCACTACCGGGATAGGATAAGGTAAATCAATAAAAGGCATTTTTAGAGACATAGCAAATTCCACAGACATGATATTAGCAAATGGGCCCGAATCCACGAAGGCACTGCCAGTGGCAGACCGGCCAGCAAACGAGACCTGAAAGGGAAGCAAAATCTTATTGCGTTTAGTATTAACGGGAAATACCTGTGCGCCCAAGTGACCTCCCCGATGATCACTTAGGCGCGGAAGTTTTCCGGCTGCTTATTCTTGCGCCTGGGACAGGTGTTCAGTAGATGCTTGTCGTCCCCACAATAGAAGCAGAGACCATTCTTCCTGCGAAACTCTCTACGTTGTCGAGGGGACATGGAGGCCCCGAGTTGCATAGGTACCTCCGAGTCCTCCGTGGAAGAGCGAGGAGACGGGACCTCAGGGGGGAATCGCAGGGCAGTCAGAGGGGAAAACATTGAAACGTTCAAGCTGACGTTCCCTGAGACGTCGGTCAAGTCGTACTGCTAGGGCCATAACCTGGTCTAGGGAGTCAGAAGAGGGGTAGCTAACCAGCAGATCCTTCAGGGCGTCAGATAATCCTAACCTAAACTGGCACTTTAGGGCCGGGTCGTTCCACCGAGAAGCTACGCACCACTTTCTAAAATCAGAACAGTATTCCTCAACAGGTCTCCTACCCTGACGTAAGGTCACCAGCTGACTCTCGGCTAAGGCAGTCCTGTCAGTCTCGTCGTAAATGAGTCCGAGGGCGGAGAAAAAACGATCAACGGAGGAAAGTTCAGGGGCGTCAGGAGCCAAGGAGAAGGCCCACTCTTGGGGCCCTTCCTGGAGTCGGGATATAATGATACCCACCCGCTGGTTCTCGGAACCTGAGGAGTGAGGTCTTAAGCGGAAATAAAGTCTGCAACTCTCCCGGAAGGAGAGAAAAGTCTTACGGTCCCCTGAGAACCGGTCAGGTAACTTGAGGTTGGATTCTAGAGGTGAGGTGAGGGGTACTACAAAGGCAGCGTCAGACTGATTGACCCTCTGAGCCAGGGCCTGGACCTGTAGGGAGAGGCCCTGCATCTGCTGGGTCAGGGTCTTAAGGGGGTCCATGATAGCGTCAGCGTAGAAGAAATGGTAGACTAGGTAAGGGCTTGTTATTATGTAATGGCAGGAAGGAGGTGAAGGGAACAAGTGAGCCCTAATCTACCCACCGCCCTGTCCCTGCCTACTTGCAACGACCCACCCTAGGCGACGGGGTACAACTTGGCGGCGGTCCCTACGCTGTCTAAGTGCAAGGGAGTACAAACAGGGAACACGCAAGGGAATACAGTAGCCCACGGAACGCCGCGAGGAAATGGAGCGGTGAATGAGCCAGTCAGGATCAGGATGTAGTGGAGTATACAAACGGGAGCACGGAGCAGAAGCAAGCCAGGAGCAGAGCAACGCAGGATAAACGGAACTGAAGCAAGGCAGAAGCACGGCAGAAGCAGGCTGGAGCAAGGCAGCAGTGGGGCCAGGAATCCAAGAAGAATAACAAGCAAGGAGGAAGAGAAAACGGCAGGTATAAATGGACAGGGGGCGGAGCTAACTCTGACTGACCAGGCCGCGATAGGCTCTCCCACTCCTGAGCCTGCCACCCTGATTGGTGGGAGCAGGTGTCAGTCTCAGAGGTCTGGCCTCAGGTGTCGACTGATTAATCCTGGGAGTATACCCAGACGTAGTGCCTGGCAGATCCTTTACAGTCGTCTTCTGGAAGCTAAGTGTGCAAGAATTATGACCAGGGCAGTTAGCCAGCATTTCGGCAGTTCACATCAGGGGCAACGACAACTTATCAGCAGATCTCCCCAGCAGACAGAATCTCAAACGCAGCGAGTGGGAGTTGAACCCAGTCGTCTTTCAACTGTTGGTATAGAAGTGGGGATTGCCACAACTGGATCTGATCGCAACATCTGGAAACAAGAAACTCCCAGAGTTCTGCTCTGTAAGCAGGTTTGGAAATCCAGCGGCTCTGGATGCATTTTCCCTGTCCTGGGAGATTTCTCTACCTATTTCCCCCTGTTCCACTCTGTCTAGTGAAGATCAGGCAGGACAAGGTCAAAGCTCTGGCTATTATCCCATTTTGGCCCAGGTGGGCATGGTTTCAGGCCTTATTAGAAATTTTGAAAGGAACTTGCTGGCGCTTATCCCTCAGAGAAGATCTTCTCCTCCAGGGAGGCTTTCTGCATCCCGGGCCTCAAGAAGCTCCACCTAACGGCCTGGGTATCCAAAGGCTTAATCTAGCTTATCAAGGCCTTTCCCAAGGAGTTATTTGCTTTCTTCCCGTAGGGATTCGACCCATTCTGTATATAACAGGGTATGGCGAGTGTTTTTCTCCTGGTGTTTAAAACATGATTTTTCCCCCAGGGAGATTCAAGTTTTGGATTTATTAGAGTTTCTCCAGGTGGGCTTTCAAAAAGGACTTAAGTATAACATGCTCAAGGTACAGTAATAAATGCTTGTTCTGAATTCAAATTCTCAAATAACCAGTTGGTGAGGCGATTCTTCAAAGGTATTAGGATCCTTAGAGCTAATGTCAGATCCCCCTGTCCCATTTGGGATCTGGCTGTAGTTCTTAAAAAACTGGCTTCTGACCCCTTTGAATGTGTGAACCTAAAGTTTCTATCCTGTAGAAGAATTTACATTCTCCTTCTTCTGTTCTGTGGCGGAGTTGTGCATGCGCGATCACCTCTCTCCAGCTCTTTTCAGACAGTGAAGGAAAGACTGTGTGATCTTGCGAGAGAGATGACACAAGCCGATGTGACACTGTCCGTAGTGGATTGGACAGTGTCACAGAGATACGTAACACGCCACCATGCCATTTACACGCCCCATTGACAGTTCCGGTGGTTTTGTTACATATGGGCGCCAAATATAACGGCACCGATATCTAAATAACGAAGGGTTGATTTTTTTTTTTAAAGTGAGACAGGGTTTGTGCAGCACTGGAACAGGTAAGAAAATAAATGGTTGGCACTACCGTCACAGGTTTATGTGCTTGCTGGGACTTGTGGTTCGATAGCCTTTAATCAATGGTGCTCAGTGCACATAAAAGGAAGGCATAAGCAAATACACAGCATACAGAAGAATAGAATACACGGCATTCACCGCTTTCAAAGGTGCTTTTATTCTATGCAGAAGCAGGTATAACACGGGAAATGAGACAGTTGGCCTACGACCGTTTCACATCCTCCAGTCGCTTTTCAAGGCATACTGGGATCAGGTGCACACACACTTATATACCCTCACCTTGCCTCAACAGCTACTTCCATTAATCGTAACAATGTAACAGAGCACAAGTATAAACAATATATCATGCATATTAATAACATCAAGTATATAAACTTATAACCAGATTGGAGACAAACTTAATTTGATATCTATTTTAAGAAAGCCGATAGATCATTCCTATCGTTCAAGCCCAGAGGTCCTAGTACCTACGTTTTAATTATCCAATTGGCTTCACAACGTAGCAATTTTACATGTCGATCACTACCGTCCAGTGGAGTAAACACACGCTATACACCCACAAAAGACATGCACTTGGGGTCACCCCCATGTACTTCTCGTATGTGTTCTTTGAATTTGGGAGATCCCTTTCCTGTCCCAATGGAATGTGGAAAAATTAGTTGACATTTTCATTTCCTGGAGTCTGTAGGCAGCACACTTAAGGGGTTAAGATACTTCATCTGACCGGATAGAAGAGACATATTACTCAGCAGTGACCAATTAAACAATTAGAAGGTCCCAGGTAGCCTTAAATAGAGCCCAAATCCCTTCAGAAAGCGTAACATATGCAGCAGTAAATATATAGGGTGGGAAACTTATGCTGCCTACGGACTCCAGGAAATTAAAATATCAGGTAAATTTTCCACTTTCTGATCGTCCCATCGCAGCACACTTAAGAGACTTAACAAGCAATGAGAATATGGGGGGGTTTTAAGCTTTGGATACTCCCACTACTATTTTTTTGCCAAACGCAGAACCTTCAGAAGAAAATAAGTCGAGCCTATAATGTTTAATGAAGGTCGAGGAAGAAGACTATGGGGCTGCTTTGCAGACTTGGTCTAAGGGGACATGGCATCTTTCTGCCCACGATGTAGATGTGGATCTGGTTGAGTGGGCCCGAATATCTAAGGGGGACTCTAGGCCTTCCAAGGAGTAGCAGCCCCTGATGATTTCTTTGAGCCATCTGGCTAGAGAAGCTTTGCTGGCTTTTTTTCCCCTTATTTGGCCCCTGGAATTGGAGAAACAGCCCTTCGGATTGTCTAAAAGGGGTGGTTATTTCCAGATACGCGAGTAGTGACCTCCTTACTTCTAAGCATTGTGAATCAGTAGTGGTATTAGAAGCTGAGTCTACAGATAAGACTGGCAAAACTATCTCTTGATTCAAGTTGGAGCTGGATGGTACTTTTGGTAAGAACCCTGGCATTGTTCTAAGGATAAAACACTCGGGTAAGATCCTAAGATAAGGCTCTTTACAGGACAGAGCTTGCAACTCGCCAACCCGTCTTGCGGAGGTAATTTCTATCAAGAATAGGGTTTAATATGAGAGAAGCTTAAAGCTTATACTGTGAAGTGGTTCAAACGGGGCACAGCTGACATGTTTCAAAACAATAGGCAACTCCCAAGGGGGCAGAGGATTGTGATAGTATGGCCTTAATTTTTGAACCTCCCCTCTGAATTGGCATTAATGGCCGTCAAATGCACTTTTAACATATTGGGCTTGAGGCCTTTCTGGTATCCCTCTTGTAGAAACTGCAATACTGTTGGCACTCTATCTGGTAACCTGTCATTGTCCTGACACTATTTAGAAAAAATAACCCATATTCGAGAATATATTTTCATTGTACTGGGCTTCCTGGAGGCTAATAAGGTATTGACTACATCATCGGACAAGCCCTTATTTTTCAGAGACTGTCGTACGGTTTTCATGCCGTTAACTGTAACCTGTCTAATGTGGGATGAAACCAACCCTCCTGTAGTAGGAGATCTGGACGTAATGGAAGTTTCCATAAGTTGCCGTTCGAGAGATTCAACACGAGCGGAAACCATGCCCTTCTAGGCCAATGAGGAATGATTGCTATGGCCTTCACTTTCTCGTCCCTTATTTTCCTCAATACCCGAGGAATGGGGGGAAAGACATATATGAAGGTCTTTTCCCAACTCAATGATGGGCTGTCTATGGCATAGGGGTGATCCGAACTGCTGAGGGAGCAGAACTTCCTTAATTTGGTATTCTTTGCGGTCGCCATGACATCTAAAGATGGTTTGCCCATCTTCCGGGTGATTTGAAGGAAGACTTCCGGATTCAAGCTCGACTCTCCTGGGTGAATCAGATTCCTGCTCAGCCAATCCGCTTTCAGATTCAACACTCCTCGAATGTGGACTGCGGAAATTGATCTCAGATTGTGTTCTGCCCACCGCATTATCTGACTGCATTCCTTTTTTAGGGAATTGCTTCTGGTGCCCCTGTTTGTTTACATAAAAAACTGCGGAGAGGTTTTCTGACTGAATTTGGACATCGTGACGATGGAGTACAGTCTGAAAGTGTAATAGGGCTAGTTTGATCGCCCTGAGTTCTTTCAAGTTGGATGAAAGGCAGCTGTCGTGTTTGGACCATTTCTTTTGCACCCATGATGTTCCCACATGTGCACCCCAGCCTGCGCCTGAGGCATCCGTAGTGAGGAGCATTCGACTAACTGGTCTCAGAGACCTGCCTCGATCGAGATGGTAGGGTACCAGCCACCACTGGAGGTCTCGTCTCATGCCCGAAGACATTGACATTAGGGTGTCGAGAGACACTATTTTCTTGTCCCAACTTTTCAGTATGTTGGATTGTAACATTTGGATGTGTGCTCTTGCCCAGGGTGCCGCCTTGATAGCCGATGTTAGAAGGCCTAACACTCTCATGGCCTGACGGATGGAGCAGTGACTCCGTGATATTAGTCGTTGAACTCCTTGACAAATAGAATATATCCGGTCGCTGGACAATGTCAGCAAAATTTCTTGTGTGTCTACCATGAAGCCTAAGTATTTCAACCTGGTGCATGGTGTTAGATGAGACTTTTGGAGGTTTATCATGAAACCGTGCGAGATGAGCATATCTAGAGTGACTTTTAGGTGCTTTGTAAGGATGTCTTCTGACGGGGCTCTCACCAGCCAATCGTCCAGGTAAGGACATACGAAGATCCCTTTCATGCGTAGTACTGCAGACAGTACCACCGCTACCTTCGTAAAAACTCGGGGCGCTGATGTTATCCCAAAGGGCAGGCAGGTGAACTGAAGATGTAAAACTTGATGATGAAGAAGAACTGCTACACGTAGAAATTTCCTGTGTTTCTTCAGGACCGGGATATGAAGGTATGCATCTTGCAGATCGATAGTGGCTAGAAAATCTCCTTCTTGGATAATATTTATGACCGATTGTAGAGATTCCATTTTGAACTTTCTCTTTACAAAGAATTGGCTCAGGTATGTCAAATCTATCACTAACCGACACGTGTTTTCCTCTTTTGGAACGGCAGAGATAGGGGAGTAAACTCCCTGACCTCGCTGATGATATGGGACTTCTTCCAATGCTCCCTTCCTTATGAAGTCTTGAATGAGACTGAGAACCACCGGATTTCTTCCTCTGTTTATACAGAATTTGTTTTTTGGAATAGTGTTTAGTTCCAATGAGAAGCTATTCTGGATGGTGGATCTGACACAGGCATCTGTGGACGTTTTTAGCCATAGGTAAAGAAACTTTCCTAGTCTACCACCTACTGGACACTCCTCTCTCTTGGCGTCATAAGTTAGGATTTCTTTGAAAGGGGGATTTCTTCCTGAAGGGGGGGGGTTAGCCTCTTTCTTGCTTTTGAACCTACGCTGCCTGTCCCCACTACGAAAATATTTTTGACCCTTAGGGGACCTTTTGGAATGGGTTTGAAAGGTTTTGAATGGCGCCCTCTTTGGAGGGTGTGGGAAGGAAATCTCTCTTTCATCATTTATCAGCTTAAGGATGTCTTCCAGCTGAGGTTCGAAGAGAGAAAAGGGATGAAATGGTAGGGAACAGAAATGATTCTTGGATGGCACATACACTGTCCACCTTGATCCAAAGGGTTCTACGCACCACATTAGAGAGAGCTAGGGATCTAGAAGAAAACTTCAAGACATCCAGCGGTTCCGCACACAAAAACTCTGCAGCCGCTTTCATGAGACGGATATTATGTAAGATCTTCTCTCTCGGTACGCCGTCTTCTAGATCTTGTGAGAGCTGAGTAAGCCATGTACGAAGGGCCCTGGCAACCGGGATGGAGGCTGATTCCACTTTACACACTGCTACCGACGATGAGTAGACTTTTTTTAATATCGAATCCGAATTGTTCAGGAGATCTAAAAGAGGAGCCGAAACTCTGGTCCCAATCCCCTGGCAATGGTTGCGGACAACCTTTACAGATATTGTGCTTGGATCTCCTCTTGCATTTTCCTTGAGATGCAGGACTTGCCATCTGGAGAAAGAGGCATGCAATTTACAATCTAACCTGTAAGTGGCCTCAAGGAAGCGAACCCCTCGAACATTAGCACAATGAAAGTTAGGTACCTTAATTCTCCAGCGTCAAGCAGCTTAACCAGCACCGTAGCCCCAGATTCGCGGTTCTTTCTTGAACCGCCGGGGTCCCGCGAGACTTCTGTTCTCGTGCATGCGCAGAACGCACCAAGCCGGCATGCGCCGGAAGCAGGCGTACACCTTACTTTGGTGGCGGCCATCTTGGAACACTCGTCTGGAGGTGTGTGGGATCCACGTCTTGGAGCCGAGGGACAGGTAAACCTCTATGCCACTCCAGAATGGAAGCGTGGCTTCTATCCCAGGTATGACTTAGGCTGGATTCACACGAGCACATTACATCCGTAATGGACGGAACGTATTTTGGCCGCAAGTCCCGGACTGAACACAGTGCAGGGAGCCAGGCTCCTAGCATCATAGTTATGTACGATGCTAGGAGTCCCTGCCTCGCTGCAGGACAACTGTCCCGTACTGAAAACATGATTACAGTACGGGACAGTTGTCCGGCAGCGAGGCAGGGACTCCTAGCATCGTACATAACTATGATGCTAGGAGCATGGCTCCCTGCACTGTGTTCGGTCCAGGACTTCCGACCGAAATACGTTCCGTCCATTACGGACGTAACATGGTCGTGTGAACCCAGCCTTAGACACAAGGCCGAGGGACTGAGGAAACCCCCAGTATACAGAACCCATGTCCTCATGGGTCGCAACTTAGGGACAGAGGAAACACTCTGTATAAACCATTCAGTATAGATGTCTTCACTATCCATGTTCATAGAAGAGAAAAAATACGCTTTCTGAAGGGATTTGGGCTCTATTTAAGGCTACCTGGGACCTCCTAATTGTTTAATTGATTACTGCTGAGTAATATGTCTCTTCTATCCAGTCAGATGAAGTATCTTAACCCCTTAAGTGTGCTGCCATAGGACCATCAGGAAATATATGTTCGCGAAACCATTTGAATACTGTGGTATTTTTTTGCCTATGTAAAAAAATTGACGCCATTTCGATGTCATTCTTGTTGCAACAATGTAATGCTTTATCCATACCTGTATTTGGATGTTTTCTACCTACTCCTGATTGTGGTTATGTTTATTATTATTTTTACTCGTTATTTTTCTTTGTTTTCTCTGCCTTTTGGTGTAATTGAAAAGCCTAAACGTCTTTATACACTTGTTCAGCGTAACATGTATTTATGTAATTATTTTTTTATATCCATGTTTTTTTCCCCCCTTTCCCTTATATCTTGTGTTGTATGATATAGATTCTCATTCTGACTATTGTTCTTTAATTATTCCAGTGCCTGACGAAGGTCGCTTTTGACCGAAACGTCGCACTCTGCCACTGGCATTAAAAACAAAATACCTTTTGTTTCAAAAATTGGTGTGCCGGATACTCTTTTATACTCATCTACGGGTTGGGCCCCTATCCGTGCAAAACCCCATCCTTCCACATATCTGGTGCTGTCTGCACCTATACACAAATTGATTTACCCGTTCAGAAGAGCACAGAAGAAGACATGTCAAATCTGACACTTTCCTACAACCAGGAACAGATGGACAACATCCTGTCACAGGTCACTACATCGAGACACTTCCTACAGACACCACCGACGGAGACTAGGAGCCGGGACTTGGAGAAGACATCACGTAGGCTCATTAATCAGGAGCTACATAGCGCAACATTGGCAGAATATATCAAGGTCCAACGTATCCGACGTGGCCTACGTATGCCCATCAAACCAACAATATTTAAGGAGAACCCCGAATACTGCACAAAATTCGAACAAATCCTCAACAAATGCTCCCTTGATTTGATGGTACTAACCGTATCATACCTTCAGAAAAATATCGCGGATTTGAGAAAAGAGGTGTCAGCAGCGGAACAACAACTTAGGACCACATTGCCCTCAATCGACTACACAAATTTTTACGAAAAACTGAAGACAAACCTCGGGATTCACCGGAGCGAAATAGAGAACCAAAAAATAAGGAAATTCCAAAGGGACCTGGACGACTACTGGAATAACAGGGTCTACAAATGGCAAGAAGGCTTCACATCGGTTGGAATGAACGCGAGAGGTCATCATTGGTCTTCAGAATCCTCACTATCTGGATCTGGAGGCGAAGGATCAAATTTCTACCAAAGAGGATACAATTACAACAGTAATGTTTTAGGTCGAAGCCACGGCAGAAGACCAAGAAGAGGACGAGGCGAGGAGGCAAACATCGTAGAGGACGTGAATCGGACCATGGCGGCGAGGTCTCAGGTATGAGCCTCACGACACAATCCTTAGTTGTGAGTATCTCTTCTAAATCCCTGGACCGGCACAACTACTCCTCCTACAGAGAGGCCTGTCGTTCTGCCCCACATATAGATACGATCTGTTCCAGCTTGACATGGATCTGAATCGTTTCTATAGGTACGCCTCCGGATCTTTTTCTTCAATAAGGAGGAGACCCCAAGACACAAGGAAAGGACCACAACCACAGTGACCCCGATGGTCACTTCTAAAGACTTGGGACTAAGGAACAAGAGCTTGTTCTCACCTACCAAAAACTCTCCTCCCCTCGAGACTTTCATAAAATTGGTATACAGGGATTTTGACCGATTTAGCCATGATTTTGGCCTAGGTTACTACAAGTGCCAAGCCTTCTCAGCAGCTTAGACAGACAAGCTCTATCCCCACTGGTGGATGACAAAGACCTAGTCATCAAACCAGCAGACAAAGCAGGAGCGTTGGTGATTATGGACAAATCCCTTTATGTGGAGGAAATCCATAGAAAATTGGGGGATAGAACGGTTTATCAACCCATTCATCAGGACCCCATACACATGATAGCCACTAGAATTAGGGTTACTATAGAGAAGCACACGCTGGCGGGCACAATTGATCAGGATACAGCCAGTTACCTAACCAACCAACACCCGATCACACCAGTTTTCTACACACTGCCCAAAATCCATAAAAGACTCGAGAACCCTCCAGGACGCACCATAGTAGCCTCCACAGATTCTATACTGTCCCCACTAGCCATCTTCATGGAAAAACTTCTAACTCCCTTGATAAAAAACACGAAGTCATTTCTTCTAGACACCAGCGCCTTCTTGACAGCCATACATACGCTGAATGAGATTGCACCTGATACTCTTTTAGTCACCTTTGATGTATGCAGTCTATACACATCCATACAACACAACAAAGGTTTGACTGCAGTACATGAGATTATGACAAGATCGGGTAAAGACTCTAAAATAATTGATCTCTGTACGGATCTATTCACCCTGATACTCACTGAGAACTACTTCCTCTTTGAGGACACCTACTATGAACAGAAACAGGGCACGGCTATGGGCTCTAATGTTGCACCACCATATGCCAACAGCTATATGGCCAGTTTTGAAGAACACTTCATCTACCCCCAATACTGACTTTCAACAACATATAATCATGTGGAAAAGATATATCGATTCAATTTTTTGTTTCTGGCACGGCCTTCTTGATAAATAAGTGGAGTTTACTAACTACCTCAATAATGTTTGGCCTGAATTACAATTCACCATGACTCATGACACTACATCCATTAGCTTTCTTGACACACGGGTCATAAAAAATGAGTCTGGCAAGCTCACTACCGACCTACACATTAAGGAAACTGATAGGAATGGCTTACTCCATTACACCAGCTGCCACCCCCAATCCATAACAAATTCCATATCCAAATCTCAGTACAACCAGGTACAAAGGATTGTGGATGATGAGCAAACCATATCCCAAAGAATGGATGAAATGACCCTAAAATTTAGGAACAGAGGCTATCCTGTTGATACATTGATCAAGGCGAGAGAAAACACTTCGGTCAGGACCAACAAAGTAAACAAACGCATTCCGTTTGTACACACTTACCACCCCTGCTCACAAAAAATACACCACATAATAAGGAAACATTGGCCCTTACTCAAAAAAGCATTCCCCCACATCGATTAATTAAAAAATCCATTTTTACCATGGACAAAAAAAACACAAAATCTTAGGAATAAATTAGTCAAGGCAGACATAGGCTCTACCAAAAAATGGTACACCCAAAAAAGGTACATTCCCATGCCGATCCTGTATGCAATGTTCCCACATCATCAAAGGGGACAAGATACAGCACCCACAGACTGGTCAAGGTATACCCATTCATGACTTTTTCACATGTAACACCAATTATGTGGTATATTTGATAAAATGCCCATGTGGTTTGGGTTATGTAGAGACTACACAGTGTGTTAAAGACCGGATCAGTCAGCATAAGTCTAACATTAGATTAAGACACTGCTCCCCATCCCAGCACATTTCATCAAACAACATCATAACATTGCACAGCTCAGGTTTCAGGTAGTTGAACATATACCAGTCCCGAGAAGAGGGGGCGATAGGATCAAAACCCTTAAACGTAGGTGTAACGTCTATGGCCACGGCCCGTCGTTCTGACTTAAACCTCGACGGCCGTGGCCATGCACATCTTACCTGCATGCAGCGTCGTCCTCATGTGAGGCGCCGGCACTCACTTCCGGACATCGAGACTATCTGCGGCGGGCACGTGGGCCCGTGCGTGCACGGTCTTAAAGGGCCAGTGCGCACATTTTGCAGGAAGTCTGCAATCTAGCCCAGGAAGCCCTGGGCTATAAAAAGGGCTCTGCCCTCTTGCTCTTTGCCAGAGCGTTGTTTGTTACCCATAGTTTGTCGTGCTAATGGTCTCCCAGTGTCTTCCAGTTTCCCAGTGTACCTTGTTCCTGTAACCCATATCCTGTTTCCGTGTTACCCAGTTCTAGTGCCGTGCTGTGCTGTTGCTGTGCTGTGCCACAGTCTACGATGGATTTGCTACACCTACCTGACGTCTTCCCGCCGCCTGGTCCAGGACGTGCCTGCCTCTCTACTGTCTACGTTTCCTCAGGTATCCTCGCTGAACTATTGAACTCTGTACTTTACCTGTTTGGCCAGCTGCCATCCCGCTACGTGGTACGGCCCAGTGGGTCCACACCCTGCTTCGTGACAGTACGCTCTGGCCATGGACTCCGCTGGTCAATTCAAAGGCTTGGCACCCTACCAAGCCATGCAGGCGGACCTGCTGGATCTCCGAGCTAGGCAGGATCAGCTCCTTGTTCCGGACGCTGGCAGGAGAGCTATCCTGGAACAATGAGGCCTTGGTGGCATCTAGAGATGAGCGAACTTATGAAAAGTTCGGTTCGGCAGTAATTTCATGAAAAAGTTTGATTCGGACCAAACTAGTTCTGACCGAACCTGTAATACAAGAAAGCCCCTAAAAATCGTGTATAACACTGTTTAAAAGCCCTAGAAGCCCTGTATAACACTCTTAGGTCAACCATGAGTGTATCCAAGTACTTTTGAGCTGTCTTTAAGGCAAAGTTAGTGTCAAAGTTACGCCAACATGTATGGCTATAGGAAAACGGATGGGACATGGTGATAACTAACAGAAACCACTGCACTTGTGCATGTTGTATGCTTAATGCATTGTTAAAAAAGGTACAAAAATTAACCATTTTTGGCGGCAGATGCCAGCCAGGGTTCATACATATAAGGTGGTAAAAGAAGAAGCAATGGCTTTTGACAAGCCCTCAAAAAATGTACCCTTTATGGTGGCAGATGCCTGCCGGGTTTCATCCATACATGGATGTAAAAGCAACAAGCAATGGCTTTTCAAAAGCCCTCCAAAAATGTACCCTTTTTTTTGGCAGATGCCTGCCGGGGTTCATCCATAGATGGATGTAATGTAAAAGCAACAAGCAATGGCTTTTGACAAGCCCTCCAAAAATTTACCCTTTTTATTGGCAGATGCCTGCCGGGGTTCATCCATACATGGATGTAAAAGTAACAAGCAATGGCTTTTCAGAAGCCCTCCAAAAATTTACCCTTTTTATTGGAAGATGCCTGCCGGGGTTCATCCATACATGGATGTAAAAGCAACAAGCAATGGCTTTTCACAAGCCCTCCAGGCCTGCTTGTAGCAGACGGCAGTGGAGGTGTATTGGTGTTAGTAGTGGTAGCCAACGGACAGCAAGGGTAGTGGTAGTAGTAATAGCAGCACATTAAAACAGACTGGACAGTCAAAGGACAAAGCCCTGTGGTGGGGCAGGCCTGCTTGTAGCAGACGGCACTGGAGGTGTATTGGTGGTAGTAGAGGTAGCCAACGGACAACACGGGTGGTGGTGGTAGTAGTAGTAGTAGCACATTAAAAGACACTGGACAGTCACAGGACAAAGCACTGTGGTGAGGCTGGCCTCAGGCCTGCTTGTAGCAGACGGCAGTGGAGGTGTATTGGTGGTAGTAGAGGTGGCCAACAGACAGCAAGGGTGGTAGTAGTAGTAGCAGCACATTAAAAGACACTGGACAGTCACAGGACAAAGCCCTGTGGTGGGGCAGGCCTCAGGCCTGCTTGTAGCAGACGGCAGTGGAGGTGTATTGGTGGTAGTAGAGGTAGCCAACGGACAGCAAGGGTGGTAGTAGTAGCAGCACATTAAAAGACACTGGACAGTCACAACTCACAGGACAAAGCCCTGTGGTGCGATGGCCTGAGGAAGACGCTTGTTCGGCATTGAAACGCGTAGCCACTCAATGAAATAAACATATCTTATCTATTATATTTGGACTTCATTCCTATCGAATCTACCACGCAGCAGCGCCCCCGAAAAGATCCAATTTTTCTCTTTTATTTCCCTCAAACCAAGCGGTCCCCTCGGGGTACCGACTCGGATCTGGCAGCAGCACTGTGGTTTTATCTATACGCCTCAAAAACATCCTACCTAGGTGAGCATGATACATGCCCTCTTGCCTCACCCTCTACCCACTGATCTGCACAAGGTGGCGCCGTGTGTGTTTTTTCTCTTTCTCTCCACTGTGGTGGGTCAAGCCTGCTTGTAGCAGACGGCACTGGGGGTGGATGGGTGGTGGTTGACTGGTAGTAGTGGTGGTGGTGGACTACTGACAGCACGGGTGGTGGTGGTAGTAGTATCTGCATCAACAGCACAGCAGCACATTAAAAAAGAGTGGACAGGACAAAGCCCTGTGGTTGTTTTTCTGAGACTTGTCAGAGGTACTGCGGATGGTGCTGTCACTGCTGTGTATGAGGACCGGCGTCGGTTACTAGGCAGACACAGACAACATGGAATATCAAGCTAAGGCTTCCTTTGGAACAAAAGATGTGGAAAATAAACTGTGGCAGAATTTTACAATCCCCAAAATAAAAAGAGGACATTAAAAAAAGACTGTGGTGGGGCAGGCCTGCTTGTAGTAGACGGCAGTGGAGGTGTATTGGTGGTAGTAGAGGTAACCAACAGACAGCAAGTGTGGTAGTAGTAGTAGTAGCAGCACATTAAAAGAGACTGGACAGTCACAGGACAAAGCCCTGTGGTGGGGCTGGCCCCAGGCCTGCTTGTAGCAGACGGCAGTGGAGGTGTATTGGTGGTAGTAGAGGTAGCCAATGGACAGCAAGGGTGGTGGTAGTAGTAGTAGTAGCAGCACATTAAAAGAGACTGAACAGTCACAGGACAAAGCCCTGTGGTGGGGCTGGCCTCAGGCCTGCTTGTAGCAGACGGCAGTGGAGGTGTATTGGTGGTAGTAGAGGTAGCCAACGGACAGCAAGGGTGGTAGTAGTAGTAGTAGTAGTAGTAGTAGTAGTAGTAGTAGTAGTAGTAGTAGTAGTAGCAGCACATTAAAACAGACTGGACAGTCACAGGACAAAGCCCTGTGGTGGGGCAAGCCTCAGGCCTGCTTGTAGCAGATGGCAGTGGAGGTGTATTTGTGGTAGTAGAGGTAGCCAACAGACAGCAAGGGTGGTAGTAGTAGTAGCAGCACATTAAAAGACACTGGACAGTCACAGGACAAAGCCCTGTGGTGGGGCTGGCCTCAGGCCTGCTTGTAGCAGACGGCAGTGGAGGTGTATTGGTGGTAGTAGAGGTAGCCAACGGACAGCAAGACTGGTATTAGTAGTAGCAGCACATTAAAAGAGACTGGACAGTCACAGGACAAAGCCCTGTGGTGGGACAGGCCTGCTTGTAGCAGACGGCACTGGGGGTGGATTGGTGGTAGAAGTAGTAGCAGCACAAACAGCGGAACATTAAAAAAAGAGTGGACAGGACAGAATCCCGTAGTAGCAGGCGGCAGTAGCAGGCGGCAGCAATGTCAGATCTAATCAGTGGCATCAGGCACAGGGGTTTTAAAATCCTCACCGATCCACGCTTGATTCATTTTCAGAAACGTGAGATTTTCCAAGCAGTTGGCGGACAATCTTGTTCGCTTAGGGGTGATGAAGCCCCCTGCCGCGCTGAATACCCTCTCTGACGCTACACTGGGGGGTGGACAAGACAGTACACCCATGGCAAACTGGGCCAGTTCTTGCCAATGATCCAATCTGCTGACCCAGAAGTCCATGGGGTCTGGGATAAGGATTTCTGACGGAGAAAGGGCACAGTCCAGGTACGAGTGAACCTGGTTGTTTAGGTGCTGGACCTGGTGATGGTGAACAACCCTTTGGTGACTACGATGTGTGTCAGGTCGGGGTATTGGATGTAAAAATGTTGTCATCATATTTTCCAAACTGAATTGGCTGCTGCTGCTGCCGCCTATTGCAGAGGTAGCTCTGCCAGAGGCGGTGGAACGATGAGACAGTGGGGAGCTGAGAGTGGCCCCCCGGTCAGACATGCTTGCAGCAGGTGTTTGCCGTTTGAAAGCCGTGACAAGCTGGCTGCATAGCTTCTCTTAATAATAAGCCAATTTTGCCTCCCTCTCGGAAGGCGCAAAAAACTCCCCCGTTCTGGCTTTATACCGAGGGTCTAAAAGTGTGGCTATCCAGTCTCTTTGCTTCATGCTAACAATACGACAGTCAGCGCGCAAGTAACGAAGCATACAGCTCGCCATCCTGGTCAGCGTTTCAGAGGGCTCGGTTGGTTCCATCTCCGCCCCATACTGCCATGGTTGTCCATCATCAAGGTCGTCGTCAGTGGAGGTGTATTGGTGGTAGTAGAGGTAGCCAACAGACAGCAAGGGTGGTAGTAGTAGTAGCAGCACATTAAAAGACACTGGACAGTCACAGGACAAAGTTCGATTCGGCTAGTTCGCCGAATTTCACAAAAAAGTCCAGGGTGCTGATAGAGTTAATGGGCTGCACTAACTCTTTCAGCAACCTTGACAGTACATGCTCGGCGCGCGGAAAATACAATTAATGTAGTAAAAAATAAAAATAATACGTTCGTACTTACTTTCCTCCTGTCCGGCCTCCAGAGATGACGTTTCATCCCTTTCGCCGCTGCAGCCAATCACAGGCTGTAGTGGCGGTCACGCACGTCAGGATGACGCTTCATCCCACGTGACCGCCTCTGCAGCCAATCACAGGCTGCAGCGGCGACATGGATGAAACGTCATCGCTGGAGGCCGGGCAGGAGGAAAGTAAGTATGAACGTATTATTATTTTTTTTGGCATGTATGTATGTTGGCATGTATGTATGTATGTATGTATATATGTTGGCATGTATGTATGTTGTCATGTATGTATGTATATATGTTGTCATGTATGTATGTATGTATATATGTGCATGTATGTTTGCATGTATGTTGGCATGTATGTATATATGTGCATGTTTGTATGTATATTTGCATGTATATATTTGCATGTATGTATGTATGTTTGCATGTATGTTTGCATGTATGTATGTTTGCATGTATGTATGTATGTTTGTATGTATGTTTGCATGTATGTATGTTGTCATGTATGTATGTTGTCATGTATGTATGTATGTATGTATGTATATATGTGCATGTATGTTTGCATGTATGTTGGCATGTACACTACCGTTCAAAAGTTTGGGGTCACCCAGACAATTTTGTGTTTTCCATGAAAACTGACACTTATATTTATCAAATGAGTTGCAAAATGACTAGAAAATATAGTCAAGACATTGACAAGGTTAGAAATAATGATTTTTATTTGAAATAATAATTTTCTCCTTCAAACTTTGCTTTTGTCAAAGAATGCTCCATTTGCAGCAATTACAGCATTGCAGACCTTTGGCATTCTAGCTGTTAATTTGCTGAGGTAATCGGGAGAAATTTCACCCCATGCTTCCAGAAGCCCCTCCCACAAGTTGGATTGGCTTGATGGGCACTTCTTGCGTATCATACGGTCAAGCTGCTCCCACAACAGCTCTATGGGGTTGAGATCTAGTGACTGCGCTGGCCACTCCATTACAGATAGAATACCAGCTGCCTGCTTCTTCCCTAAATAGTTCTTGCATAATTTGGAGGTGTGCTTTGGGTCATTGTCCTGTTGTAGGATGAAATTGGCTCCAATCAAGCGCTGTCCACAGGGTATGGCATGGCATTGCAAAATGGAGCGATAGCCTTCCTTGTTAAAAATCCCTTTTACCTTGTACAAATCTCCCACTTTACCAGCACCAAAGCAACCCCAGACCATCACATTACCTCCACCATGCTTGACAGATGGCGTCAGGCACTCTTCCAGCATCTTTTCAGTTCTGCGTCTCACAAATGTTCTTCTGTGTGATCCAAACACCTCAAACTTCGATTCGTCTGTCCATAACACTTTTTTCCAATCTTCCTCTGTCCAATGTCTGTGTGCTTTTGCCCCTATTAATCTTTTCCTATTCAGTCTGAGATATGGCTTTTTCTTTGCCACTCTGCCCTGAAGGCCAGCATCCCGGAGTCGCCTCTTCACTGTAGACGTTGACACTGGCGTTTTGCGGGTACTAGTTAATGAAGCTGCAAGTTGAGGACCTGTGAGGCGTCTATTTCTCAAACTAGAGACTCTAATGTACTTGTCTTATTGCTCAGTTGTGCAGCGGGGCCTCCCACTTCTCTTTCTACTCTGGTTAGAGCCTGTGTATGCTGTCCTCTGAAGGGAGTAGTACACACCGTTGTAGGAAATCTTCAGTTTCTTGGCAATTTCTCGCATGGAATAGCCTTCATTTCTAAGAACAAGAATAGACTGTCGAGTTTCACATGAAAGCTCTCTTTTTCTAGCCATTTTGAGAGTTTAAATCGAACCCACAAATGTAATGCTCCAGATTCTCAACTAGCTCAAAGGAAGGTCAGTTTTATAGCTCCTCTAAACAGCAAAACTGTTTACAGCGGTGCTAACATAATTGCACAAGGGTTTTCAAGTATTTTCTAATCATCCATTAACCTTCTAACACAATTAGCAAACACAATGTACCATTAGAACACTGGAGTGATGGTTGCTGGAAATGGGCCTCTATACACCTATGTAGATATTGCATTAAAAACCAGACGTTTGCAGCTAGAATAGTCATTTAGCACATTAACAATGTATAGAGTGTATTTCTGATTAATTTAATGTTATCTTCATTGAAAAAAACTGAGCTTTTCTTTCAAAAATAAGGAAATTTCTAAGTGACCCTAAACTTTTGAACGGTAGTGTATGTATATATGTGCATGTGTGTATGTATATTTGCATGTATATATTTGCATGTATGTATGTATGTTTGCATGTATGTATGTTTGCATGAATGTATGTTTGTATGTATGTTTGCATGTATGTATGTATGTATGTTGTCATGTATATATTTATGTATGTATGTATGTTGTCATGTATGTATGTATGTATGTATGTATATATGTGCATGTATGTTTGCATGTATGTTGGCATGCATGTATATATGTGCATGTTTGTATGTATATTTGCATGTATATATTTGCATGTATGTATGTTTGCATGTATGTATGTTTGTATGTATGTTTGCATGTATGTATGTTTGCATGTATGTATGTTGTCATGTATGTATGTTGTCATGTATGTATGTATATATGTGCATGTATGTTTGCATGTATGTTGGCATGTATGTATGTATATATGTGCATGTGTGTATGTATATTTGCATGTATATATTTGCATGTATATATTTGCATGTATGTATGTTTGCATGAATGTATGTTCGTATGTTTGCATGTATGTAAGTTTGCATGAATGTATGTTTGCATGTATGTATGTTTGCATGAATGTATGTTTGTATGTATGTTTGCATGTATGTATGTATGTTGTCATGTATGTATTTATGTATGTATGTATGTATGTATGTATTTTGTCATGTATGTATGTATGTATGTATGTATATATGTGCATGTATGTTTGCATGTATGTAGGCATGCATGTATATATGTGCATGTTTGTATGTATATTTGCATGTATATATTTGCATGTATGTATGTTTGCATGTATCTATGTTGTCATGTATGTATGTTGTCATGTATGTATGTATGTATATATGTGCATGTATGTTTGCATGTATGTTGGCATGTATGTATATATGTGCATGTGTGTGTATATTTGCATGTATATATTTGCATGTATGTATGTATGTATGTATGTATGTTTGCATGAATGTATGTTTGTATGTATGTTTGCATGTATGTATGTTGTCATGTATGTATGTATGTATGTATATATGTGCATGTGTGTTTGCATGTATGTTGGCATGCATGTATATATGTGCATGTTTGTATGAATATTTGCATGTATATATTTGCATGTATGTATGTATGTATGCATATATGTATGTTTGTATGTATGTTTGCATGTATGTATGTTTGCATGTATGTATGTTGTCATGTGTGTATGTTGTCATGTATGTATGTATATATGTGCATGTATGTGTGTTTGCATGTTTTTATTTTTGCATGTATGTTTGCATGTATGTTTATTTATATATGTGCATGTATGTAATTATGTTTGCATGTATTTATGTTTGCATGTATATTTGTGCATGCTTGTATATATGTATGTATGTATGTATCTATCTTTGCATGTTTGTTTGTATGTATGTATGTATGTATGTATGATAGTTTGCATGTATGTATGTATATATGTGTGTATGTTTGCATGTATGTATATTTGCATGTATATATGTGCATGCTTGTATGTATGTATGTTTGTATATATGTATGTATGTATGTTTGCATGTATGTTTGTTTGTATATATGTCTGTATGGCCATGTATGATACTGTCTGCTGGCGCCCTGTATCTAAGTCAACTTAGCGGCAGGCTTCTATTTCTATACATGGTATAACAGTCAGTATCACACATTAAACTGAATCTAAGCCTACGACATGTTTTATTTCATTTTTATTTTTTTACAGGTTTGGTGTTTGGACTACGTTGGTTTCGAGGACTACTTAGATGACGCTTTTTTTCATCAATAAAATGGTTAATGAGGGTTGTGTTGGGGTGATTTATTTCAATAAAATATTTTATCTATATCTTTGTCTTTTTCTTTTCAAATTTTATTACTACCACTTTAGTAATGGCCGCTGTCTGAGTGACAACATCCATTACTAAGGCGAGGCTTAGTGTTAGCCAGTGCAGAGGCTAACACTAACCACCATTATTACCCCGGTACCCACCACCACCAGTTGTGCCGGGAAGGGCCAGGTACGATCCAGTACCCGACCATCTGTTGTGATGGTCGGGCTCTGGGGTGGCCGCAGTCTGGTATTTTGAGGCTGGGAAAGGCCAAAAACAGTGGACCTTCCCACCCTTGTAATGCTAGGCTGCTGCTGCTGTGTTGTATCTGGCTGGTTATAAAAGTGGGGGGGGACCCCACGTCATTTTTTGAAATTATTTATTTATTTATTTATTTTTTAAAAAGACATGGGGTTCCACCCAATTTATCATAACCAGCCACATACAACACAGTGTTATTAGCCTGGGAATGGACAAAACCAGCGGCGCTTCCCACCTTTGTAATGCCAGACTGCTGCGGCCTTGTATATGGCTGGTTATTAAAAATGTGGGGGACCCGTCTATTGTTAAATTTGTTAAATTTTTTGTTAAAAAAAAAAACGACGTGGGGGTCCCCCCCATTTTTATAGCCAGCCCGATACAACACAGCAGCAGCAGCCTAGCATTACAAGGGTGGGAAGGCCCACTGTTTTTGGCCCTTCCCAGCCTTATAATACCAGCCTACGGCCGCCCCAGTACCCGACCATCACAATAGATGGTCGGGTACTGGATCATACCAAGCTCTTCCCGGCACCCCTGGTGGTGGTGGGTACCGGGGTAATAATGGGTGGTTAGTGCTAGCCTCTGCACCGGCTAACACTAAGTACCGCCTTAATAAAGGACGCTGTCAATCAGCCAACTGCCATTATCTAGGCACTAATAAAGTTTAAAAAAAAACACAAAGACAATTCTTTTTTATTGAAATAAGAAATCCCCAACAAAACCCTCGTTAACCATTTTGTTAAAATTTGAAAAAACGTAGATCTACGCAGTAGTCCAACGAATCGAAGATGTAGTCCAATCGGTACATCAAAATCTGCAACAACATAAAAAAACAGTTATCAATGTGAACAATACCAATACTTCTACTCACCTACACACATATATACACGCACACACAAACAAACAAACAACCATACACAAACACACACATATATACACAAACACAACAAGATATACACACACACACACACACACACACACACACATAAACAGTCAAACACACACATATACACGAACTCACACATATACAAACAAAAACACACATATACAAACACACACATATACACACACACATATACACAAACACATATACACAGTTATACACAAACACAACAAGATATACACAAACACACACACATATACACACACATATACACGAACTAACACATATACACAAACACATATACAAACAAAAACACACATACCCAAACACACACGTATACACAAACACACACATATACACAAATACACACATATACACAAACACATATACACAAACACACCCATATATACACAAACACACACACATAAACACACACATATACACACATATACACAAACACACACATATACAAAAACACACACACACAAACATCTACACACAAACACATACACAAATACACCCATATATACACACACATATACACAAACATATACACAAACACACCCATATATACACAAACACACATATACACAAACACACATATAAAAACAAAAACAGACAAAGACACATACACAAACACACATATATACACAAACACACACATACACAAACACACACACTGTTTCTTTTAAATGCTGCTGGGGAACCCGCTCGATCCACTATATAAGGCTGCGCTACAGTGCAGCATTTAAAAGAAACAGGATCCTGACCTGTCCATAGAGTTTAAGGCAGCACAGAGTATTTCAGGAGATGAGCATGCAGATTCAGTGCTGCTGTGAACTCTGCTCTTACCATTACGTAGCTCTCAGTCTGTTACCTCTCCTCCACTCCTGTCCTCAAGAACACCTTCACATGATTGGAAAGTCACCACGTAATGGTAAGAGCAGAGTTCAAAGCAGCACAGAGTATTTCAGGAGATGAGCGTGCGGATCTTGTGCGGGGTGGTGACTTGCCAATCATGTGACGGTGTTATTGAGGACAGGAGTGGAGGAGAGGTAACAGACTGAGAGCTACGTAATGGTAAGAGCAGAGTTCACAGCAGCACAGAGTATTTCAGGAGAGGAGCGTGCAGATTCAGTGCTGCTGTGAACTCTGCTCTTACCATTACGTAGCTCTCAGTCTGTTACCTCTTCTCCACTCCTGTCCTCAATAACACCTTCACATGATTGGCAAGTCACCACCCCGCACAAGATCCGCACGCTCATCTCCTGAAATACTCTGTGCTGCTGTGAACTCTGTTCTTACCATTACGTAGCTCAGTCTGTTACCTCTCCTCAACTCCTGTCCTCAATAACACCTTCACATGATTGGCAAGTCACCACCGCGCACAAGATCCGCACGCTCATCTCCTGAAATACTCTGTGCTGCTGTGAACTCCGCTCTTACCGTTACGTGGTGACTTGCCAATCATGAAGGTGTTATTGAGGACAGTACTGGAGGAGAGGTAACAGACTAAGAGCTACCTAATGGTAAGAGCAGAGTTCACAGCAGCACTGAATCTGCACGCTCCTCTCCTGAAATACTCTGTGCTGCTGTGAACTCTGTTCTTACCATTACGTAGCTCAGTCTGTTACCTCTCCTCCACTCCTGTCCTCAATAACACCTTCACATGATTGGCAAGTCACCACCGCGCACAAGATCCGCACGCTCATCTCCTGAAATACTCTGTGCTGCTGTGAACTCTGCTCTTACCGTTACGTGGTGACTTGCCAATCATGAAGGTGTTATTGAGGACAGTAGTGGAGGAGAGGTAACAGACTGAGAGCTACATAATGGTAAGAGCAGAGTTCACAGCAGCACTGAATCTGCACGCTCATATCCTGAAATACTCTGTGCTGCCTTAAACTCTGTGGACAGGTCAGGATCCTGTTTCTTTTAAATGCTGCACTGTAGCGCAGCCTTATATAGTGGATCGAGCGGGTTCCCTAGCGGCATTTAAATGAAACAGGATCCTGACCTGTCCACAGAGTTTAAGGCAGCACAGAGTATTTCAGGAGATGAGCACGGCCGGCCACAGGCAGCCGGTCGTTTTTCCGAGCCGTGCTCCCATTATGCACACGACCGTAAAAACACCCGTTATTGCGGGTCGTAATTACGACCCGCAGTAACGGGCTCATAGACTTCTGTTACCCACGGGTACCTTCCCGTTTTCTCACGGGAAGGTGCCCGTGCCGTTAAAAAAATAGAACATGTTTTATTTTTCTATTTTACGGGCCGTGCTGCTATAATTATAATGACAGCACGGCTCGCAAAAGCGGCCGGCTGCCCGTGGCCGGCCGTACCCAGCCGTGCTCGTAATTACGAGTCGTAATTACGAGCACGGCCCGTAAGATAAAAAAATAGAACATGTTCTATCTTTTTAACGGCACGGGCACCTTCCCGTGAGAAAACGGGAAGGTACCCGTGGCTAACAGAAGTCTATGGGCCCGCTATTTCGGGTCGTAATTACGACCCGTAATAACGGGTGTTTTTACGGTCGTGTGCATGAGGCCCCGTAATGACGGGTGGCTACATGTGTGCAGCGTTGCTAGGGGACGTCAGTAAATAGTCACTGTCCAGGGTGCTGAAAGAGTTAACTGATCGGCAGTAACTGTTTCAGCACCCTGGACAGTGACTACCGGTCACAATATAGAGTAACCTGTAAAAAAAAAAGACGTTCATACTTACCGGGAACTCCCTGCTTCCTCCAGTCCGGTCTCCTGGCCGTTGCCTTGGTGACGCGTCCCTCTCGACATCCGGCCCGACATTCCTTGATGACGATGCAGCCCATGTGAGCGCTGCAGCCAATCACAGGCTGCAGAGGCCTCTGCAGCCAATCACAGGCTGCAGAGGCCTCTTCAGCCAATCACAGGCTGCCGCGTCAGAAAAGAAGGTCGGACTGGAGGAAGAAGAGGGACTCGTCACCAAGACAACGACCAGGTACGTATGAAATGCTTTTTATTTTATTTTTAATCAGCAGCCTCTTTTCTCTATCAGTGATTGATAGAGACAAGTGGCTGCCGATTTGTATAATATTTTTGACCGGGTTCGGTCAAAACGTGTTCGGCCGAACCCGGTGAAGTTCGGATTCGCTGCGAACCGAACTTTTCCGGAAGTTCGGACCGAAACCGGGTTCGGTTGTCCCGGTTCGCTCATCTCTAGTCATCACCATCACCGTCATGTTGTGCGGCTGCCTCGTCTCCTATCCCTTCCTGTGATTCCATCTCCAAATCCAGCTCCTCTTCAGGTCCTGTTTCCTCATCCTCATCCTCCTCCTCCTCCTCCTCCTCAACATCCATAGCCAGATGTGATCCTTCCTCCATCCTTTGCTGAATCATTGCTGTGAGCGTTTGCTCCAAAATGAATAACAGCGGCATAACATCGTTCATTCCGCTAGCGTCACGGCTCACAAATCGCGTGGCCTCTTTAAAGGGCTTCAAAACGCGACGTGCGTCTCTAACCAGCTGCCAGTGCCTGAGCTCGAAATTACACTGGCTCCAAACGCTGCCCGTCTGCTGCATCAGGAAATCATTCACGGCTTTCCGCTGTTCGTACAGACGGTCCAACATGTGCAGGGTGGAATTCCAGCGTGTTGGAACGTCGCAAATCAGGCTGTGTTCTGGGAGATTGTTTTGACGCTGCAAGTCCAGGAGGGCGTGCTTAAATTCATACGAACGTCTAAAGCGAACGCAAACCATCCTGGACATGGCCAGCACACCCTTCAAACCAACATATGACTTTAAGAAACGAGTTATGAACAGATTGATCACATGTGCCATGCAAGGAGCGTGTGTCAGGTGACCTAGACGCAGTGCAGCCACAACGTTCTTCCCATTATCAGAGACAACATTGTCCAGTGTGAGTTTCAGAGGAGACAGCCAGCATGCGATTTCCTCCTTGATGCACAGCAGCAGCTCCTGCCCTGTGTGGCTTTTCTCGCCCAGGCTTAGCAGGTGTAAGATAGCGTTGTGGCGCTTCACCTTGCACCTATGAAAAGAGGAGGGAGGAGGAGTGGAAGATACGCTGTGTCCTGTCGGGGACGGGAAGACCTCCATTGAGGAGGGCAAGGAGGAGGAGTAGGAGGAGGAGGTTGGTAGGCGCCTGGTGTCCAGAGTTGAACCAGAAAGATACAAGCGTGGAGGTGGTAATGCCTGGCATTGTTGCGGTGGTGCATCGGACTGAAAAATATTGACCCAGTGGGCCGTGAAAGACATGTACTGTCCCAGCCCATAGTTGCTGCTCCACGTGTCGACGGTGGCATGTACCCTGCTGCACACGGATAATTGCAAGGACAGGCCCACCTTTTCCTCCATAATGCTTGTGCAAGGCAGGGACACACTGTTTTGGAGAAGTAATGTCGGCTAGATATTCGCCACCTAGGCTGAGCGCATGCCATCAATTGCTTGAAGCCGGCGGAGTCGACCAGGTGGTATGGCAGCGACTGCACCACCAACAACTTAGCCAGGTGTGAATTAAGCCGCACGACAAGTGGATGACTGGGTATATATTGTTGCTTATTGGACAACGATTCCGTAATGGATAACTGACGGGACGTAGGAGGAGCACTAGATGACAGTGATGATGATGATGACAACGACATGGTGGATAAGGCCTGGCTACTACTTAGATGACAGGGACTCGGAGCAGCAGCAGGAGCGGCAGAGGGGTCTTCATTAGATGTACATGATGGTGGGGCATGTCGATTGTCCCACATGGCCTTGTGATGCCGCTCCATGTGTTTACGTAGAGCGGTAGTTCCTACATTGCTGCCCTGCCCACGCCTTACTTTCTGCTTGCAGGTACGGCACTGTGCCATGTTTTCGTCCTCCGGGAAGGTACAGAAAAATTGCCACACGGCAGAGTACAGTAAAGAGGTAGTACCATGTCCACCACCACCACCACCCGAGCTTTCCCCTTGTCTGGCAGGCTTTTTTCGGGAGCCTACACCAGTAGCATCAGTGTCGCCATCACCGGCTCCTGAGCTGACCCTACCGCTGCAACGTTTTGCAGATTGACTTCTGCCCCTACCTCGGCTTGGCTGTTTATCACTGCCAGTGCCGCCACTACTACCCTCCTCCTCTGATGCCGTCATCACCTCGTCACCTGGTTCCCACGTCCTGTCTAAAACAACATCATCATAGCCCTCCTCATCATCCCCGCCACTTCTGGCACTGTGTTGTGAATGTGATGTGACATCATGGCAGGCTCCATGCCCCCCCTCTAAACTGCGTCTGCCACCATGGCTACCACCAACACCCCCACTACCACAGCTATGCGTCTCGGACACCGCTTCCACCTCCACCACCGCCGCAACCACTCCGTTGGCTGACTCGCGGAAAACAAATCATCATCACTATGTTGTTCAGTATCTTCCTTCGCACCCGAGGAGATGTCTCTTAGGACTTTCAGGAATGATGGCTTCCCGCTAGGAAGGGGGAGTGAAGACATAGATGATGGAATGGAAACGCTTGAAATACCCATATTACTACTGTCACTGTGCTAAGGAACTGTAGAGGATCTGGAATCCAACGAAACCTGGCTTGAAGCCAGATCATCAGAGTCTTCCTGCTAAGATGACCGCGAGCCAGCCAACCAGTCCACTATGGCCGTATTGTCTAAAGTAACCCGCCCACTGGAGGAGATGGACAAGTCTGGCTTGCTGATACTGCTACTACTACCAGCAGGCACATGGCTGCTGCTACTAGTGGAACTGGGCACATGTCTTGTGCCACAAATGCTGGTACTGGGTCTGGCACCAACAGATCCAACATTTGGACTGGAAGAGGACACGGCATGGGTGTTTTTTCCTCTACCCCGTCCTTTCACAACCTTTTTTTTACCAGACATTTCACTGCTGGAGTGCAGCAAGTTGAATCAAAACCCCGGGGATGAGCCCCTTCTAAAAGCGTATTCACACACTGGCTTGGCAAATGGCAATGAATGAGAATTTCTATCAGCCACGCCGCAGTGCACTCAGGGAATGCTGGGCGTTGTAGTACTACAAAGGCTGCCTGTATTGCAAGTTGGATTGTTATGTTAACGGCCAGGGATGAGCCCCTTCTAAAAGCTTATTCACACTGACACTGGCTTGGCAAATGGCAATGAATGAGAATTTCTATCAGCCACGCCGCGGTGCACTCAGGGAATGCTGGGCGTTGTAGTACTACAAAGGCTGCCTCAGCTGCCTGTATTGCAAGTTGGATGTAACGGGGATGAGCCCCTTCTAAAAGCTTATTCACACACTGGCTTGGCAAATGGCAATGAATGAGAATTTCGATCAGCCACGCCGCGGTGCACTCAGGGAATACTGGGCGTTGTAGTACTACAAAGGCTGCCTGTATTGCATGTTGGATTGTTATGTTAACGGACGGGGATGAGCCCCTTCTAAAAGCTTATTCACACTGGCTTGGCAAATGGCAATGAATGAGAATTTCTATCAGCCACGCCGCGGTGCACTCAGGGAATGCTGGGCGTTGTAGTACTACAAAGGCTGCCTGTATTGCAAGTTGGATTGTTATGTTAACGGCCGGGGATGAGCCCCTTCTAAAAGCTTATTCACACACTGGCTTGGCAAATGGAGAATTTGTATTGCAATTTGGATGTTGAGAGTAGACTCCCGCTGTAGTGGATGAGCCCCTTCGATTGCTGGATTCCTGGCTTTTAGATTCCTAAAGCTTTCCCTAACTGCACAGAGATGCTATCCCTACAGCTCCTGTCTGTAAAGTGGCCGCTGAGCTCCGTGCATAGACTTTTATTGCAGGCTTGAGCCCGCCCCTATGCTGCCTCCCGATTGGCTGTGAGAGCCGTTTGCAAGGCATTATGGGGTAGCCTGATGTCAGGTGATATTGTGAAATCCTCCATTTTACATCTAGCATGTGGCAGGCGGCAAAATGTAGCCGGGTTCGGTCAAAGCGGGTTCGGTTGTCCCGGTTCGCTCATCTCTAGTGGCATCCTTTTGGCATGCCCTGTCGTCCGAGATCAAGGACAAACTGGCCGCTCGTGACCTGCCTCCTGCCTTCGACGACTTGATTCTGCTTGCCACTCAGGTAGACATAAGGCTGAGGGAGAGATCTCATGAGGTTCGTCAGGAGCGTCGGCACCCTAGACTGTCGCCCAACTTCCAACAATCCTTCTTGCCTGCTTCTATTGCTTTGCCCGAGGTCCCGATGCAAGTAGACCGACTAAAATGATCGGTCCAGGAGAAACAGTGCAGGCGCACTTCTGGACTTTGCTTATATTGCGGCCTCGCTGGCCATGTTGTGCGTCTGTGTCCCCAGACGCTGAAAAACCGCAGCGCCTAGGTTTGGTTGGAGAGACAACTTTGGGCGTCAACACATTGAATCAAGAACTCTCTTCCAAACTATTCATTCCGGTAACCATCATTGCTGGCGAGAGGTCCCATCCAGGCTCTGCCTATCTGGACTCTGGCTCTGCAGCCAACTTCATCTGCCAGGACCTTGTGGATCTTCTTCAGTTGCCTACTATCCTGCTTGAAAGGCCGTTGATTGATGCCTCGGTGGATGGATTGCCATTGCCTGACCCAGTTGTGTCCATAACCAAGCCGTTGAGACTCCAAGTGGGAGCCCTTCATGCTGAACTCATCTCCCTGATCGTCCTGTCCAAGGCCGTCAACCCCGTGCTGCTGAGTTTGCCTTGGCTCCATCTGCACGCCCCCGTCCTGGATTGGAACTCTGGAGAGGTTCTCCAGTGTTGCCCGAAGTGTCTTGACCGCTGTCTGGGCCATATCCAGTCGCCACAGCCTGTTCCTCTTAAGCCTTTGACAGGGTTGCCTTCATGTTTCTCCATGTTCTCCGATGTCTTCAACAAAAAGGAGGCTGAGACCTTGCCGCCACACCGGGCATATGATTGTCCGATCGACCTGGTTCCTGAATCGTCTTCTCGTGGTAGAGTGTATCCTCTCTCCTTGCCAGAGACCCAGTCCATGTCGGCCTACATTAACCCCTTAAGGACGCAGCCTTGTTTTGGCCTTAAGGCTCAGAGCCCATTTTTCAAATCTGACATATTTCACTTTATGTGGTAATAACGTGGGAATGCTTAAACCTACCCAAGAGATTCTGAGATTGTTTTCTCGTGACACATTGGGCTTCATGTTCGTGGTAAAATTTGGTCGATATATTCAGTGTTTATTGGTGAAAAATTGCAAAATTTAGAGAAAATGTTGAAAAAATTGCATTTTTCAGAATTTAAATGCATCTGCTTGTAAAACAGACGGTTATACCACCCACACTAGTCACTAGTTCACATTTCCCATATGTCTACTTTAGATTGGCATCGTTTTTTGAACATTCTTTTATTTTTCTTGGACGTTACAAGGCTTAGAACATAAACAGCAATTTCTCATATTTTTAAGAAAATGTCAAATGCCTTTTATTTAAGGTACCTGTTCAGTTCTGAAGTGGCTTTGAGCGGCCTATGTATTAGAAAACCCTGATAAAACACCCCATTTTAAAAACTAGACGCCTCAAAGTATTCAAAACAGCATTTAGAAAGTTTTTTAACCCTTCAGGCATTTCACAGGAATTAAAGCAAAGTGGAGGTGAACTTTGCAAATTTCTTTTTTCTTGCGGAATTTCAATTTTATTCATTTTTTTTTCTGTAACACAGAAGGTTTTAACAGAGAAACACTACTAAATATGTATTGTCCAGATTCTTTATCAAAATTTCTTATTTTCACAGGGAACAAAATGCTCAATTTTGTTGCCCAATTTCTCCTGAGTGCAGCAATACCCCATTTGTGGCAATAAACTGCCGTTTGGGCCCATGGGAGGCCTCAGAAGGGAAGGAGCGCTGTGTGTTCTTTGGAGTCCAGATTTTGCTGGATTGGTTTTCGGCTGCCATGTCGCATTTGCAGAGCCCCAGAGGTATCAAAGCAATGGAAACCCACCAGAAGTGACCCCATTTTGGAAACTACACCCCTCAAGGAATTCATTTATGGGTAATGTGACAATTTAGACCCCATAGTTTCTTCACAGAACTTATTTGAATTGGGCTGGGAATTAAAAAAATATATATTTTTTCCAATAATATGTCATTTTAGCTCAAAAATTCGTATTTTCACAAGAAATAAAATACTCCATTTTGTTGCCCAATTTGTCCTGAGTGCGGCAATACCCCATTTGTGGTGATAAACTGCCGTTTGGGCCCATGGGAGGGCTCAGAAGGAAAGGAGCGCTGTGTGTTCTTTGGAGTCCAGATTTTGCTGGATTGGTTTTCGGGTGCCATGTCGCATTTGCAGAGCCCCAGAGCTATCAAAGCAATAAAAACCAATCACAAATGACCCCATTTTGGAAACTACACCCCTCAAGGAATTTATTTATGGGTGTTGTGACTATTTTGACCCCATAGTTTTTTCACAGAACTAATTTGAATTGGGCTGGGAATGAAAACAAAATTATTTTTTTCAAATAATATGTAGTTTTGGCGGAAAATTTCTTATTTTCACAAGAAACAAAATACCCCATTCTGTTGCGCAATTTGTTCTGAGGGCCGCAGTACCCCATTTGTTGTGATAAACTGCCGTTTGGGCCCATGGGAGGGCTCAGAAGGAAAGGACCACCATTTGGCCTACTGGGGATTTTCTAGTGCGAAGTCATGTATGCAGAAGCACCTGAGGGACCAGTACAGTTGAAACCCGCAAGAAGTGACCCCGTTTTAAAAACTACACCCTTAAGGCATTCATCTAGAGGTGTAGTGAGCATTTTGACCGGAGACCTACACCCCATAAACTGTAATGTGGGTTCTCCCGGGTATGGCAATACCCTACATGTGGCTGTTATCAGCTGCCTGGGCACACAGCAGGGCTCAGAGGGGAAAGACGAGGGGGGATAAGCTGTGCGGAGTGCATCAGGGTAAGTAAAATTGGGGTAAATTATAAACCAAGGGATGTATGATAAATTTTAAAACACTCTTTCATACAGAGCTCTGGTTATTCGGGACACGTGTCACATTGATATATTGTGTCATCCCTTATCGCCCTCTTATAGCAGACTTTGCACCTCTTTTGACTTTTTCCCTTCTTGCCAGTTTGGGGAACTTCCCCTGGAAAGTGTTGCTGCCCTGGTACGATGCGTGTGGCCCCGCTTCCAGAAGTACTGGGTGCCCCCCCTTCTTGGTCCCTAAAGATTAGGTTATTGATAATCACCTCTTGAAATTCAAGGAAAGTTCCCGTCTGGCCTGCACATCGACGTAGCACGTACGCATTGTACAAAGCCATCTGTATGATGTGCATGGCCAGCTTCTTATACCACACCGCATGGCGCTGTAGGGCTTCAGGACTTGATCTTACAAGTCCATCCCTCCCATGTACCTATTGTAGTCCAGGATGCAGTCTGGTTTGGGGGTGGCCTTTCCTTCATATATCCTAAACCTGTAGGTATACCCTGATGCACTCTCGCAGCTTATACATCTTCACGCCATACCTTGCCCTCTTACCCGGCAGGTACTCGCGGAATTGAACCCTCCCTTTAAAATGTACCAGGGACTCATCAATAGAAATACACTTCTCGGGGTGTATGCTGGGGAAAACCGGGCACTGGAACGGTCTAATAGGGGTCTCCGTTTATACAAACGGTCAAAACTGGGGTCATCTCGGGGTGGGCACGGCTCATTATCAGTATAATGTAAGAAGCGAAGTATTGCCTCATTTATTTATTTTTTTAGGTTCCAGTTCAGTTCTGAAGTTGCTTTGAGGGGCCCATATATTAGAAACCCCTATGAAATACCCCATTTTAGAAACTAGACCCCTCAAAGTATTCACAACAGCATTTAGAAAGTTTATGAACCCTTTAGGTGTTTCACAAAAATTTAGAGCAAAGTAGAGGTGAAATTTAAAAATATTTTTTTGTCAGAAAATCCTCTTTATACCATTTTTTTTATAACACAAAAGGATTTATCAGTGAAACGCAAATTAATACGTATTGCCCAGATTCTTCAGTTTTTAGAAATATCCCACATGTGGCCCTAGTGCGGTAATGGACTGAAGCACCGGCCTCCGAAGCAAAGGAGCACCTAGTGGATTTTGAGGCCTCATTTTTATTAGGCACCATGTCCGGCTTGAAGAGGTCTTGTGGTGCCAAAACATTGGGAACCCCCCAAAAGTGACCCCAATTTGGAAACTAGACCCCTTGAGGAATCCATTGTAGTTTTCTTGGGGTGCATGCGGCTTTTTGATCAGTTTTTATTCTATTTTTAGGTGGCGTGGTGACTAAAAAACAGCAATTCTACTATTCTTTTTTTATTCTTTTTTTTTTACAGCGTTCACCGTGCGCTATAAATAAAATATTCACTTTATTCTGCGGGGCGATACGATTACGGCGATACCATATGTTTATAGTTTTTTTTTATGTCTTATGGCGTTTGCACAATAAAATACGTTTTGTAAACAATCATTCACTTTTTGTGTTACCTTATTCTAAGAGCCATAACGTTTTTATTTTTCAATCAATCAAGCCGTGCGAGGACTTATTTTTTGCGTAACGAACTGTAGTTTCGATCAGTACCATTTTTAGGCACATGCGACTTTTTGATCTCTTTTTATTCCATTTTTTCAGAGGTGAAGTGACCAAAGAATTGTGATTGTGGTACGGTTTATTATTATTTTCTTTTACGGCGTTCATCGTGCGGGATAAATAATGAAATAGTTTTGTAGTTCAGGCCGTTACGGACGCGGCGATACCAATTATGTATAGTTTATTTGTTTGTTTATATATTTTTAATAATAATAAATGACTGATAAGGGAAAAGGGGGGATTTTTACTTTTATTACTTTTAAATCTTTTATTTTCTTATTTTTACACATCTTTTTTTAACTTTTTTTTTACTGTATTACTTTGTCCCACTAGGGGACTTGAGGGCAGGAGGCCCTGATCGCTATTCTAATACACTGCACTACATGCGTAGTGCAGTGTATTAGAACTGTCAGCTACTCACTGACAGCAAGCATAGTGGGTCCTGACGTTGTCAGGACCCACTAGGCTTCCGTCTATGGCATAGCCGGACGCCATTGTTTGGTGTCCGGTTGCCATAGTCACCATCGCCGGCCGCTATCGCGTAGCAGGCCGGCGATGGCAGCTTAACCCCTAAAAAGCTGCGATCTCTATAGAACGCGGCTTTTAAGGGGTTAATCAGCGGGGACACAGCGATCGGTCGCCGCTGTAGGAGCTGTGACAGCTGCTGAACAAGACAGCAGCTGTCACATCTCCTGTATGTGTCGGGAGGACGGCCGAAACGGCCGTTACTCCCGTGACGTACTATTACGTCATGGAGCGCGAACGATACAGCTGCCATGATGTAATAGTACGTCAAGGAGCGGGAAGGGGTTAAGGAGAACCTGGAGAGGGGTTTCATTCATAAATCCTCATCCCCGGCCGGAGCGAGGTTCTTCTTTGTTAAGAAAAAAGATGGATTGCTACGACCTTGCATTGACTACCGAGGCCTAAACCAGATCATGGTGAAGAAATGGTACCCTCTGCTTTTGATTTCTGAACTGTTTAATCACATACGGGGGGGGGGGCGAAAAAAATGTCTAAACTTGACCTGTGGGGGGCCTACAATATGATCCAGATCCGTCGAGGTGACGAATGGAAGACTGCCTTTAATACTCGTGATGGGCACTACGAATACTTAGTTATGCCCTTCGGCCTGTGTAACGCCCCCGCAGTATTTCAAGAATTTGTCAATTACATTTTTCGTTATCTCCTTTTATGTTTGTGTTGTGGTGTATCTCGATGACATTTTGATTTTTTTCCCCAGATCCAGTGACTCATCAAAGTCATGTCCGCCAGGTGTTGCTCCGTCTAAGGCCTCATTTACACGAGCGTGTGCGTTTTGCGCGCGCAAAAAACGCTGCGTTTTGCGCGCGCAAAAGGCACTTGGCAGCTCCGTGTGTCATCCGTGTATGATGCGCGGCTGCGTGATTTTCGCGCAGCCGCCATCATAGAGATGAGGCTAGTCGACGCCCGTCACTGTCCAAGGTGCTGAAAGAGCTAACTGATCGGCAGTAACTCTTTCAGCACCCTCGACAGTGAATGCCGATCACAATATACACCAACCTGTGAATAAAAAAAGATGTTCAAACTTACCATGAACTGCCTGCTTCCTCCAGTCCGGTCTCCCGGCCGTTGCCTTGGTGACGCGTCCCTCTCTCGTCATCCGGCCCCACCTCCCAGGATGACGCCGCAGTCCATGAGACCGCTGCAGCCTGTGATTGGCTGCAGCCTGTGCTTGGCCTGTGATTGGCTGCAGCTGTCACTTGGACTTAACTGTCAGCCCGGGAGGTCGGACCGGAGTTATCGGTAAGTCAGAACGTCTTTTTTTTTTTACAGGTTCATGGATTTTCGGAGCGGAAGTCACTGTCCATGGTGCTGAACCAGTTTAACGCTTTCAGCACCGTGGACAGAGACTGTCTCCTGACGTCGCGTACCCGAACATTTTTTACCGGTTTCGGTCAAAACGAGTTTTGCCGAACCCGGTGAAGTTCGGTGCGCTCATCTCTAATTTGACACTCCGTTTGGATGTTTGTAACCAGAAAAGCACGTGGTGCTTTTCTGTTTACATTCAGGAGTTTGACAGCTCTTGCGTGATTTTCGCGCATGCAACGCAGGACCGTCAGTGTGGCATGCGTTGTTTTCACGCACCCATTGAAGTCAATGGGTGCGTGTTGCGTGAAAAACGCAAGAATATAGAACATGTCGTGAGTTTTACGCAACGCACTCACGCTGCGCAAAATTCACG
Organism: Rhinoderma darwinii; assembly: GCF_050947455.1. NCBI lineage: Eukaryota > Metazoa > Chordata > Amphibia > Anura > Rhinodermatidae > Rhinoderma > Rhinoderma darwinii. Next base: position 275,988,585 of record NC_134688.1, read on the forward strand.
CATCGTCTAAACAGCCCCATAGACTATTATAGGTGCGTACGACACGCGTGAAAAGCACGCGCGTCGCACGCGCGTATAATACGCTCGTGTAAATGAGGCCTAAGAGAGAATGGCCTTTATGCCAAGCTGGAGAAGTGTGTATTTGAGAAGAAGTCTCTATCCTTCCTCGGCTATATTTTCTCCTATCAGGGCCTCAAGATGGACCCCCAGAAGGTAAAGGCTGTCCTGGAGTGGCCCCGCCCCCAAGGCTTAAGGGCCATACAACGCTTCATAGGATTCGCCAACTTCTACCGGCTGTTCATCCCCAACTTCTCATCTTTGACTGCTCCTATCTCCACCCTCACTAAGAAGGGTATGAATGCCAAGATGTGGACTCCGGAGACTGAAGCTGCATTTGAATCCTTAAAAAAAGCCTTCACGTCTGCCTCCATTCTGTACCATCCTGATGTATCCCTACAGTTTTCGTTAGAGATGGATGCTTCATCGGTTGGTGCTGGTGCACTGTTGTTCCAGAGAGGATCGAAAGGCAAGGCTGTGGTATGTGGCTACTATTCTAAGCTGTTTTCTTCCGCAGAGCGCAACTACTCGATTGGGGATCAGGAGTTACTGGCCATCAAGCTGGCTCTGCAGGAGTGGAGACATATACTGGAGGGCGCGGTTCATCCTATCCTGATCTTCACGGATCACAACAATTTGACCTACCTACACACAGCCCAGCGGTTGAATCCTCGTCAAGCCAGGTGGCCGTTGTTCTTTGCTCGTTTCCGGTTCGAACTCCACTACCGACAAGAATGTCAGGGCCGATGCCTTGTCTAGATCTTTTGAAACTCAGGACGCCATGGAATCTCCACAGAATATTATTGACCCATCCTGCATCTTCTCTGTGAATCCCCTGCAAGTTAGAGACATTCCTCCGGGTAGGACTTTTGTACGTCTGGCTGACCGAGGAAGAATTCTTCCCTCGGGGTCACATTTCTAAGCTGGTAGGTCACATAGGTGCTCGTAAGACCGAAGATCTAATCACCCATCAGTTCTCGTGGCCCACACTACCCAAAAACGTTTTGGACTTTGTCTCCTCATGCATGGTATACGCAGCAAATAAAGTTGCTCACTCCAGACCTGCTCTAACCACTGCCTGTGCCCATTGCCCCCTGGCAACATGTCGCTATGGACTTTGTCACAGATCTTCCTTCTTCTGCGAGTTGCAGTGTGATCTGGGTGGTGGTGGATCATATTGCATATTGTCTCGGACCGAGGGGTCGAGTTCACTTCGAAGTTTTGGAGAGCACTCTGCGGTCTCCTCGGTGTAAAATTGGACTTCTCTTCGGCCTATCATCGCGAGTCCAATGGGCAAGTCGAGAGAATTAACTAGATTATGGAGAACTATCTACGTCACTTTGTTTCCAGGCGCCATGATGATTGGGTGCAGTTGCTCCGATGGGCAGAGTTCTCTTATAACAACAACACCAGTGAGACGACCACTTCCAGTCCATTCTTCATCGTCTACGGTCAGCATCCTCGTATACCTCTTCCTGTTTCTACTATGACACAGGTTCCTGCAGCCGACACGACCTTCAGGGACTTTCTACAGATTTGGCAACAAACCCAATCTTCTATCCGGTTGGTGGTGGACCGCATGAAGGGAAAGGCAGATACAAGAAGACGGGCGCCTACGCAGTTCCTTCCAGGGACTCAAGTCTGGTTGTCTTCTAGGAGTATCCGGCTGAAGGTGCCGTCGTGCAAATTTGCCCCTAGGTTCCTCGGACCCTTCGAAATCCTGCTACAGATCAACCCGGTATCCCACAAGCTGCGGCTCCCCCCTACCCTCAGGATTCCTAGCTCCTTCCATGTCTCCCTGCTGAAACCCGTGGTCCTGGACCGCTACTCCATGACTTCTAGTTCCCCAGTGGTCCCTGGCGGCTCATCAGGGACTTTCGAAGTAAAGGAGATTCTGGCCACCAAGGTGGGAGGAAGGACATTTTATTCAGGAGATTGGAGGAGGTTCAGCCCAGAAGAGAGGTCTTGCGAACCAGAGGAAAACATCGATGCTCCTGTCCTCGTGAGGAAGTTTCTCTCCCGCTCTGGTCCCAAGAAGAGGGGGCGTAAGAGAGGGGATACTGTAACGTCTGTGGCCACAGTCCGTCGTTCTGACTTATACCTCGACGGTCATGGCCATGGACATCTTACCTGCATGCAGTGTCGTCCTCCTGTGAGGCGCCGGCACTCACTTCCAGACATCGAGACTATCTCCGGCGGGCGCGCGTCGTCTTAAAGGGCCAGTGCGCGCATTTTGCCGGAAATCTGCAATCTAGCCCAGGATGCCCTGGGCTATAAAAAGGTGTCTGCCCTCTTGCTCTTTGCCAGAGCGTTGTTTGTTACCCATAGTTTGTCGTGCTAATGGTTTCCCAGTGTACCTTGTTCCTGTAACCCGTATCCTGTTTCCGTGTTACCCAGTTCTAGTGCCGTGCCGTGCTGTTGCCGTGCTACAGTCTACGCTTGATTTGCTACGCCTCACCTGACATCTTCCCGCCGCCTGGTCCAGGACATGGCTGCCTCGCTACTGTCTACGTTGCCTCAGGTATCCTCGCTGAACTATTGAACTCTGTACTTTACCTGTTTGGCCATCTGCCATTCCGCTACGCGGAACGGCCCAGTGGGTCCACACCACACTTCGTGAAAGTAGGGAAGCGTTCTGGATTCACAAACTACAAACTTTGGAACCTAAGGGACTTAATAGGGACTACGAACTCAGTAGTTTCCTATAAAGTCAGATACTGTTTAACAATATTTACGTTAGATCTCATGATATTAAAGAATTCGTAAAAATATCTGGTCTAAATATAATTACAATGTACCATTAACATGTTTTCTAAACTGCTATGTATTCTAAACTGTTATGTGGCTTTAATCATGACGATACAATTTCCTTTTCCTCCAGACACGCTGACTGAATTACCCTGTTCCACCAAGAAACACCATAGACCCACTAAACTACCACGGTATCCCTTTTACGGATATAATAGGAACAAGCTTGTGTCTACCTGTTTCTATATTTCTTCCCTTTTCTTCTTTTTTTTTTACCTCCCTTATGACAGTACCCATCAACCTTACTAATATCACTGAGGTTTCATTGACTGCCATTAAGCATGTAACTTGTGTAGACACTATTTCTCCACCTAGCTTCAGACATTTCCCCTATGTTACGCCAGATTGATATATTAAATAGACCCCAGACACATAGAAGACACACATATGTCGATCCTTACCTTTGCAGAGTCCTCTTAGCCCCATTGTTAGGGTATGTTCACACGCAGAGTCAAAAACGTCTCAAAATACGGAGCTGTTTTCAAGAGAAAACAGCTCCTGATTTTCAGACGTTTTTTGTGCCACTCACGATTTTCGCTGCATTTTTCACGGACGTTCTTGGAGCTTTTTCAATAGAGTCTATTGAACGGCTCCAAAAACGTCCCAAGAAGTTTTCTGCACTTCTATCTTGCAGCCGTTTTCTTACGCGTAAAAAAACGCATACGAAAAACGCTCCGTCGGAACAGAACGCCGTTTTCCCATTGAAATCAATGGGCAGATGTTTGGAGGCGTTCTCCTTTTGATTTTTCGGGCAGTTTACGGCCCCGAAAAAAGGTCGTGTGAACATACCCTCACTGGTACCGCTGACACATTCTCTTCCTTCCCCGACCGGTTACCTAGTAACCATTTAGCATCGCTACTATTTACTTCCCTGTTCACTGCAGTGTGAGCAGCATAGGACGCTGTGTCTAAGGCCTCATTTACACGAGCGTGTGCGTTTTGCGCGCGCAAAAAACGCTGCGTTTTGCGCGCGCAAAAGGCACTTGGCAGCTCCGTGTGTCATCCGTGTATGATGCGCGGCTGCGTGATTTTCGCGCAGCCGCCATCATAGAGATGAGGCTAGTCGACGCCCGTCACTGTCCAAGGTGCTGAAAGAGCTAACTGATCGGCAGTAACTCTTTCAGCACCCGCGACAGTGAATGCCGATCACAATATACACCAACCTGTGAATAAAAAAAGATGTTCAAACTTACCATGAACTGCCTGCTTCCTCCAGTCCGGTCTCCCGGCCGTTGCCTTGGTGACGCGTCCCTCTCTCGTCATCCGGCCCCACCTCCCAGGATGACGCCGCAGTCCATGAGACCGCTGCAGCCTGTGATTGGCTGCAGCCTGTGCTTGGCCTGTGATTGGCTGCAGCTGTCACTTGGACTTAACTGTCATCCCGGGAGGTCGGACCGGAGTTATCGGTAAGTCAGAACGTCTTTTTTTTTTTACAGGTTCATGGATTTTCGGAGCGGAAGTCACTGTCCATGGTGCTGAACCAGTTTAACGCTTTCAGCACCGTGGACAGAGACTGTCTCCTGACGTCGCGTACCCGAACATTTTTTACCGGTTTCGGTCAAAACGAGTTTGGCCGAACCCGGTGAAGTTCGGTGCGCTCATCTCGAATTTGACACTCCGTTTGGATGTTTGTAAACAGAAAAGCACGTGGTGCTTTTCTGTTTACATTCAGGAGTTTGACAGCTCTTGCGCGAATCACGCAGTTCGCACGGAAGTGCTTCCGTGCGGCATGCGTGGTTTTCACGCACCCATTGACTTCAATGGGTGCGTGATGCGCGAAAAACGCACGATTTTAGAACATGTCGTGAGTTTTACGCAACGCACGCGCACTGCGCAAAATTCACGCATCGTCTAAACAGCCCCATAGACTATTATAGGTGCGTACGACACGCGTGAAAAGCACGCGCGTATAATACGCTCGTGTAAATGAGGCCTAATAATGGCTCTCCATGAGTCACGCCCCACTGGCGTCTGTCACGCTGACCTGTCAGCTATGACATCAGTGCCACGCCCACTGCACCCACGTCAGAGGGAATCTCCTTGGCGCCATATTTAAAGTGAGCATGGGACGCTCACATTCAGCGCCATGATACAGTGGCCAGCCGCTATCAGCACCACTAGCGCTCGTCTATACAGTCTTCCAGCACGGCTCAGGTAATTATCTACTCACAACTCCATACTCACGTTAGACTTAAAGAGACTCTGTCACCACATTATAAGTGCCCTGTCTCCTACATAAGGAGATCGGCGCTGTAATGTGGTAATGTAGGTGACAGTAATGCTTTTTATTTTAAAAAAACGATCTTTTTTCACAACGTTAGGAGCGATTTTGGTTTATGCTAATGAGCTTTCTTAATGCCCAAGTGGGCATACTTTTACTTTCGACCAAGTGGGCGTTGTACAGAGGAGTGCATGACGCTGACCAATCGGCATCATGCACTCCTCTCCATTCATTTATACTGCACTAGCGATATAGTTATATCGCTATGTGCAGCCTCATACACAAACCCTAACATTACTACAGTGTCCTGATAATGAATACACATGACCATCCAGCCTGGACGTCATGTGTACTCAGAATCCTGACACTTCTGAATCTTTTTTTGTGAGATTCCAGCAAGTGAAACCAAATCTCGTTTAGCTCCGTGATCTCGCGAGATTTGGTTTCACTTGCCGGAATCTCACAAAAAAAGAGTCAGAAGTGTCAGGATTCTGAGTACACATGACGTCCAGGCTGGATTTCATGTGTATTCATTATCAGGACACTGTAGTAATGTTAGGGTTTGTGTATGAGGCTGCACATAGCGATATATCTATATCGCTAGTGCAGTGTAAATGAATGGAGAGGAGTGCATGATGCAGATTGGTCAGCGTCATGCACTCCTCTGTACAACGCCCACTTGGTCGAAAGTAAAAGTACGCCCACTTGGGCATTAAGAAAGCTCATTAGCATAAACCAAAATCGCTCCTAACGTTGTGAAAAAAGATAGTTTTTTTTAAATAAAAAGCATTACTGTCACCTACATTACAGCGCCGATCTCCTTATATAGGAGATAGGGCACTTATAATGTGGTGACAGAGTTCCTTTAACCTCTGTCCCTTCTTTGGTCCTTAGTCTATTTCCAATGTCTGCCTTCCTCTCACTATGACTCCAGTATATACACCTGTCACTTTACCTTCTCGATTCAATCTGTCTTTGAGTCTATCGTGATGATCCAAAGTGATAGTTTCACTGTTTCTACAGCTGGATCCTTTGATATTTGAGCTTACACTGCCATCTAGTGGATTATTACACTCATGTCTATATATAAGAATATTTTTCCTCAAGCTGTGTCCTTAGATACCACCACTCAATTGGACTGCTTTGTTCAATTCATTTCGATGTAATTCTTGTCGCGACAATGTAATGCTTTATCCATACCTGTATTTGGATGTTCTCTACCTACTCCTGTTTGTGGTTATGTTTATTATTATTTTTACTCGTTATTTTACTTATTGTTTCCTCTGCCTTTTGGTGTAATTGATAAGCCTAAACGTCTTTATACACTTGTTCAGCGTAACATGTATTTATGTAATTATTTTTTTTATATCCATGTCACCTCCCCCCCTTTCCCTTATATCATGTGTTGTATGATATACATTCTCATTTTGACTATTGTTCTTTAATTATTCCAGTGCCTGATGACGGTCGCTTTTGACCAAAACATCGCACTCTGCCACTGGCATTAAAAACAAAAACAAAATAAAAATACCTTTTGTTTCAAAAATTGGTGTGCCGGATACTCTTTTATACTCTATATTAAGATCGTTCGTATTAATGTAACTGACAAAATCCTCAAACTGTATTGGGGTCCCTGACCACACTATTTTTAACGTCGTCAATAAATCTGGACCAATGTCTTATATATTTCATATAAGGATTCTCTCTCTCTCTCTCTATATATATATATATATATATATATATATATATATATATATATATATAAATATATATATATATATATATATATATATATTTATTTTTATTTTATTTATTTTTTTCTTCCCATATTGCCAAAAACAGATTAGCATACGTTGGAGCAACGGGGGTCCCCATTGCTGTACCGGTTCGCTGTTTGAACCACTGATCCCCAAAACGAAAAGCATTGTGGGTCATCCAATGTCTCACAGACAAATTTTCCTCACTTTTCCCTGTCCTCTCCAAAAAAGATCTGATGGCACCTAGGCCCTCAGTGTGGCGAATTCTGGTATACAGGCTTGTCACATCAATGGTGGCAAGACGGTCACCAACATCCCACTGAAAATCAGTTTTTTCGTTATGTGAGACTCCGGCAAGGGAAGCGAAATCTCGCGAGATTACGGAGGTAAACGAGATTTCGTTTCCCTTGCTAGAAATCTCAAAAGAAAAGATTCAGAAGTGTCAGGATTCTGAATACACATGACGTCCAGGCTGGATTTCATGTGTATTCATTATCAGGACACTTGATTAACGTTAATCTCTGTGTATGCGGCTGCATATCGCTGCTGTGTAAATGAATGGAGAGACTGGTCACTGATTGGTCAGCGTCATACCCGTAAACACGCCCAGTTAAAAACACAATACACGCCCAGTTGGACATAACGAAAAAAAAACGCCCAGTTGTCCATTTCAAACCTCATTTGCATATATATACAATAGCTCATAACTTGGCCAAAAATTAAATTTTTTTTTTTTTTTTTTTTTAAAGTTACTGTTCTCTACATTGCAGCGCCGATCACATGCAATAGGAGATAGGGATTTGAGAATCTGGTGACAGAGCCTCTTTAAGTGCTTTTGTCCTCCCAGCCTGTTTTTCTTTTTTACAGTATAGGTAAAATGAAATTATATTGTGGTCAGTGTTAACTTCTCAAACAGTGACATTCATAACAAGCTCGGCATTGTTAGAAATGACCAGATCCAAAAGAGCTTCACCTTTAGTCTGCTCTTCCATATACTGGGCTATAAAATTATCCTTCAACAAGTAGAGGAAGTTTCTCCCCTTTGCAGTTAAAGCGTAACCATGACCCCAATCAGTATCTGGGAAATAAAACTTCCCATTATCACCAGACTACCAGCCTGTGCAGCTCACTCCATTTGTTTATATAGCCGACCTTCCACGTCCTCAGCGAGTTTGGGGCATCTATACACTACGCCTAAAAAAAAAAAAAAAAAGCCTTTGTAATTACACCCACAAGGTTTCAACCTCCTCACAATCTTCACCAACTTTTGCCTCTTTCACAGTTACCTGGATATCACTTCTCACATACAGACATACTGCACCGCCTTTCCTATTTGCCCTGTATGTCCGAAACATTGTAAAACCTTAAAGATTTACAGCCTAGTCAGGTGAAGTGTCCATCCATGTTTCAGCAACACTAAATACTAGTCCTTCTCAATGAATTGAAATATCATTAAAAAGTTAATTTATTTCAATAATTGAATTAAAAAAGTGAAACTCATTTATAATATAGATTCATTATACACAGAGTGATCTATTTCCAGCATATGATGATTATGTCTAACAGTTAATGAAAACCCAAACTTTAGTATCTAATACAATTAGAATATTAAATAAACCCAATTTCAAAAATGATTTTTAACTGGTTCCCGACCGCTGGCTGTGTATTTACGGCCAGCGGTCAGGGTCCTTTTTATGGCGTGGGTTTTAAATTGCTGCCCGAGCGATCGGGCAGCTGAATGTCGGGAATCCGGCTGTCAGTGACTGGCGGGGACCCTGAGGAGAGGATAGAAGCAGCTTTCGCTGCTACTGTCTTTTCTGATCACTTGTACACAGCGCTCAATGAGCGCTGTGTATAGGAATAGAGGCAGTGGCGGCGCCGCTGTCTCTAATGCTCCCGGTGTTCATGTGACTGGTCACATGATCGCCGGGTTCCGTTACTGACAGACTGCTGCTGGGTCTTACTAGACCCAGCACAGCCCTATTAGTGACAATCGTCTCTATGAGAGGGCTAATTTCCCCTGTAACAGGGGCTGCTGTGCAGCTCCAATTACAGTGGAAAAACATGGTGTAAAAGAGAGGAAAAAAATTATATAATGTTCCCCAAAAGTCTTTTTTTGACCTTTGAGGGACCGACCTAGTAATAAAAAAATAAATGTAAAGTGCAAAACATTTTATAAATACACATAAAATACCCGTCCCAAAAAAAGTTCCCCCGCCAATCATTGTTGTAACGCTAGCCCGGACCCAATTACCTGAATATAGACATGTAATATATAAAAATTTACAGTAGACAATGACGATCACAAATAAAAGGTCTATTTCAGGGTAAAACTATGTTAATAGCAAAAAATAAATAAATAAATAGCTGAATAGTAAAAAAGCTTAATTTTTTACTATTATTTTCAAACTTTAAGAATAAAAATTCTAAAATAGCAAAAAGGATGTGTATAAAAATGATAAAATAAAAAGAAACCTGCATTGTCTATGGAAAAAACATTGCAAAAAATCACATCGCTAGCCCACCAACAAAAAAAAAAGTTATCGCTATTTAACGAACGCGTGCTAAAAATGGCTAAACGGTGTCTGGTCCGGAAGGCTCAAAATAGCCCGGTCCTGAACTGGTTAATACCGAAATGTAGGCCTACTGCAAAGTATGTACAGTATATGCACTCAGTGCCTGGTCGGAGCTCCTTTTGCGTGAATTACTGCATCAATGTGGCGTGGCATGGAGGCGATCAGTCTGTGGCACTGCTGAGGTGTTATCAATGCGGCGTGGCATGGAGGCGATCAGTCTGTGGCACTGCTGAGGTGTTATGGAAGCCCAGGTTGCTTTGATACCGGCCTTCAGCTCGTCTGCATTGTTGGGTCTGGTGTCTCATCTTCCTCTTGACAATACCCCATAGATTCTCTATGGGGTTTAGGTCAGGCGAGTTTGCTGGCCAATCAAGCACAGTGATACTGTGGTTAATAAACTAGGTATTGGTACTTTTGGCAGTGTGGGCAGGTGCCAAGTCCTGCTGGAAAATGAAATCTGCATCTCCATAAAGCTTGTCAGCAGAGGGAAGCATGAAGTGCTGTAAAATTTCCTGCTAGACTCTGACCTGACTCTGGACTTCATATAACACAGTGGACCAACACAAGCAGGTGACATGGCTCCCCAAACCATCATTGACTGTGAAAACTTCACACTGGACTACAAGCAACTTGGATTGACACCCCTCCACTTTTCCTCCAGACTCTGGGACCTTGATTTCAGAATGAAATGCAAAATTTACTTTTATCTGAAAAAAAGGACTTTGGACCACTGAGCAGCAGACTTTTAAAGGCTTAGGAAACCTTTGCAGGTGTTTTGTGTTGATTAGCTGATTAGAGTGTCACACCAGGAGTCTACAATCTACTTTTACCCAATATTCACATTTTCTGAGACTAAATTTTGGGTTTTCATTAACGGTTAGCCATAATCTTCAACATAAAAAGAAAAAAATGCTGGAAATAGATCACTCTGTGTGTAATGAATCTATATAATATATGAGTTTCACTTTTTTAATTTAATTACTGACAAATTAACTTTTTGATAATATTCTAATTCATTGAGAAGGACTAGTATATCAATATGTTCCTCCAGTACCAAGGGCTCAAGCTCTCCCATTTTGCTTCCTCTATGTCTTGCATTTGTGAACATACACTTTAACTTGCCTTCCAATTTTTCACATTTTGTATCAGAAATGTGATTTTTTTTTTTTAAAATAAAAAATTCTGGGCATCTTTATATTCAATGCTGTTTTATAACAAATGGATCTCCTATTGCCTAAGCACCCCCACAGTCCATTTCTCTACCCATCAATATAGTCTGACCCCTCTCTAACTGATCTACACCTTCATATCCATAGCTTAAAGAGGATCTGGCACTAGTTTACTAATTCCCTATCTCTTAACTAATCCAATAGGCGCTATGATGCTGATAACTACAGTGTAATTTAAAAAAAATATAAATATTTATTATATACAAAGTTATGTGCATTTTTTTTTAAATATGCTAATGTGGCTATACTTGCCAAATGGGAGGTTACGCTTTCTTTTCACTCTGGACGGTGTAATGTTTTCTGTATGACAAGGTCCTTTCGGCATCATACAGTTCTCCTCTTCCCAGCCCAGCAACACAGTGTGATCACATAGTATACAGCTTCCATTCCCAACTGGTGATATCTCCTTTTGTTTCACTGTGATCCTGGTGCGATATGAAAGATTAGAATCTCATCTTTCATATGCCACGGTTTTAGGTGGTCCACAGCCGGAGATATGGCTATTTGAATTGATCCCCCTTCCCTTCAGCCTCTCACACAGTGTGAAGCAGCTTCATGCTGACAGGACAGCGTCAGAGCCTGTGACAGAGCTACACATCAGGAGAATCGCTGTTGAATTCACTTGTCTAGTATAGCCTCATTTGCATATTTAGAAAAAAAGCTAAAACTTTTAAAATAATAAACTTTTTGTGACACAATTTTCACTAGCATTATCAGTGTGACAGCGCCTATTAGATTAGCTAGGAGATTTGGCATTGCTAAACTAGTGACAGATCCTCTTTAAATACTCCGCTACCCCAGCTAGAATCCCCACCCCCCCCTGAACAGCAGACCCCCTTCAATTCAGGTGCAAATCATCAGAATAGTTTGCACCCCAATAAAAAGTCAGCCCAGTGCTCTAGGAACCCAATGCCTTCTCCCTTAAATCAAGTTAAGCCATTTAACTCCCTGAGTTCCCGCTGTCTTTCCCGTGATGCGCATGGCACCAGCAGTATTCCAGAGAATACAACCTTGGAGGTCCTTCCCTTCAGTTTGTAGCCTAGTTCTTTAAAATAATTATTTAGGGTACTCCACCTAACATGTATTCGGTCATTGGTTTCCACATGGACAGCTGGATCATCACCAGCCCCTCCTAGTAATTTATCCACCCGTTCCACCACACGCCGAACTATAGGACCAGGGAGGCAGCAAACCAGTTGAGGCGATCCTGGCGACAAATTATTTTATCAGTGTTCTGGATTAAAAAATTCCATACACCCACTAACTGTCTTGCCCTACCTGCATTACCATCCCCCGACCACTAGCCAGGCTGTTCTCCCAGCTGTTCGGAAAAGCAGTATCTACTAGGGCTGCCATTTCTGAGACGGACAACCTCGCATCAAAATCCAACTTGATAATTTTGCTTGGAACAGAAACAGGAGTGGCCTTCCTTTTCTGGGAACCCCATCTACAGCCTCCAACTACATTAACCCAGCTACTTCTCCGTTCCTCCTATATATTCATATATTAACGTTACTAGTGTAGTAACTAGAGCAAGTCTTAAAATTTGCACATTGCTGGCCCTCTTTCATCTCTGAAACTTGTCAGGTTTGCTTTTACTGTTTGATATGCCAAGACTGTGCTGAACTAGGATTACTTTTTTAAATGGGTTTTATGTGCATAAAAAGTTTAAAGAGAGTGTGTCACCATGAAAAGACACCCTTAAAATTTGGGTGCCGCTACTCAGTGTCCTATATGTGAATTGAGCAGCCTTCTTAGAAGATCAGTAAGAAAGAAGGCAGGGATGTTGGCACATGTTCCTTCTCAGCCAAGAGGGCTGCTTCATTTATATACAGGGTTTGTGTAGTTGCTGAGCTCCAAATTCACAACTTGTGTATCAAAGAGAGGGCATGCTGGATAGTGACTAATGCCTAGCACACACGACCGTGTGCACCGCCCTAGTCCCGTCAGTAATCCGAGGAAAGATACAACATGTCCTACCATTCCTTGGAACGGAGAATCGGGTCAGTTTCCACGGACCCGATTCACCCGCTACAGTGAATGTGTCCATGAAAACTATCGTGTGCCACTCGTTAGAAACTGACCCGAGTGGCGCAACGGTCGTGTGCTTGAGGGGTACCTTTATTCACATGATTGCAGAAGATTTAGGGTAAATTCAGCAGCAAATCTGTTGTTTAATCTGCATGTTTTTTATGTGGATTTTGTTGCGGACTGCTGCAAAGCAAAGGGTTCGGTATCAGATACAGTAGTAGATTTTTACAGAAAATGACATTATGTACTGCAGATGGGGCAATGAATAGACAATTGAAAGGCTGCTTGCAACGCTTTGTTCCAGGGGTTGTTTAAAAAGCATTTGTGTATTTTTTCTTTGATGTGTGTAGGGAGAGTAATCCGAAGAACATAGAGGAGGCCACATAGGTAAAGACAATCACACATTGTCACATTTTAGGCACATAATATGTAAGTCCACCAATTTACCACTTGACTGGATATTCGCTTTAAGTAATTAAAAAAAAATTAAGGTTAAACACGTTTCGATGTCGTGCAAAGGGACCAGCAATAATTCACAACTGTCGATGTAACACTGTGAGGTTTTATTTACAGAATCGATACATCATTGTACCCAGCAGTCTCTTATTAAATAGCTACATAATGAGGAACACTAGCAAGCTCATCCACACATTTTCAACCATGGCTGGGAAATCCCACTTTATTTTTTTTAAACATGTTTCCTCTTCTTGTCTTGTGAGCTAAACCTTGTCAGTCTTGTTTTAATATAAGGTGCATGTTAAAAAGAAAAAACACAAAATTACAATATTACTAAGAAGTGTCCAGTATTTGTCGATGGTAGATAGATTATGGCACTGATAATCTCTCCTAGTTATAACCACCTTTGTTGTGGTCAACATTTTCAATGCGACTCATTGAATTCACAGAACCATTAACAGCGGAAACCCTTTTGCTTTCATGCAAACAGCAGAAAGCTTAAAAACACATTGACAGTTGTCCCAAAGTTTCTGCTAGTTTCCCAAGGTCCTTGCAGTCAACAGGAACTCAGACATAATGTTGAAAAATGTTACAGGACTTCTGAAAAGGAAGAATAAAAACCACCACATGGGAGAATTAATGCAATTTAAGACATTAGACAACATGCAAATGTAATATTTCTGGTCCAACAGAGTAAGTCTCCTTTTACACCAGCCAATTTTGGCTGTAAAAATGAGCGCCGATAAATGAGACAGCCCTTTGATTGATGCTGGTGTGCTCCTTTCACAAGGAGCTATGATCAGTAATGTATAGGGATGAGCGATCATTACTACGATCGCTCGTCCCCATGAATTACCATCAAGTCGGCAGTACATCTCCCGGTTTACGCAGATGATGTGCTGCCGATAACCATGTTTTCTGCTGCATAAACGATACGATCAGCCGAGGAACAAGCGTTTGCACGTTCAACAGCTGATCTTTGCCCTGTTTACACGTTCATATGAACACTGATTAGCCCGATCATTGGCCGGTGTAAAAGGACCTTAACCCCTTGAGGACTGAGCCATTTTTCATTTTTGTTTTTCACTCCCCGCCTTCCAAGAGCCATAACTTTTTTATTTTTTCGTCAAAAGAGTGGTGTGAGGGCTTATTTTTTGTGGGAGGAGTTGTAGTTTCTATTGGTAGCATTTAAAGTACCATATAATGTACTGGGAAACAGCTTTCACTGTGCGGTAAAAAGTACATTTATATAGTTTTTTTTTAATATTTTACTACTTTTAAAGAAAAAAAACTTTTAGTTAGAAAACGAAAACAAAATTGTGCCGCCGCATTCTGAGAGCCATAACTTTTTTTATTTTTTCATAGATTAAGCCATCACACTGCTCATTTTTTGCAGGACGAGCTGTAGTTTTTATCGGTACCATTTTTTGGTACATACACAACTTTCTGATCATTTTTTACTACATTGTTTTATAGAGTTTACAAAATTTGCTCTCCTTGGGGAAACAGAAGAAATAAATAACTATGTTTCAACTGTAAAGCCATAAATACGGTGTGAAAAGGGCCTCACAAGATAAACTGGAGAAAAGTTTACAGAATTAAAGGAATTAGAGGGGACTTGCTAATAAATGTCATGTGCATTATGATGAGTTTCATACATGTTCTTGTATGCATGCACTAACATCTAACTCTCTTGCACATAAACCCAGAATGTTAGTCCCTTACCTGTTATTTGAGGCGGCTGAACAGTTGATTTTTTGATGAAAGCATCTTTGCCTCCAAAAGCAATAATGGGCTCTCCAGGAGGAATAACTTTATCTCCATTGGAACTGCTAAGTTCAGACAATGTTATCACCTCATCAAATGCAGGGGATAAATCTTTAGAGGAAAACCCATTTTCCTGTTTTGAGGGTTGTACCCCATTCACTATGGGTCCAGGTACCCTAAATTCAATAAAAAACAGAATATATTAGACTGCATGGTAATGGTGTACTTTAAAAAATAGCTAAAATTATAAATAAACTTTTTAAGGGAAGACTTCATACAATATTGTCCTCTGGGGAGTTTTAAAGTGCAACCATTATTTATATTTTTTCCCCATAAATCAAAAGTACAAGCGAATTTATAGAAACTTTGTAATATATCTTATTACAGAAAATGCCTGGATTAAGTTAGACGCCTCTCCCTCTACACCACCCTCCCTCGCCTCCCATATTCACTCTGGATTCACTGGTAAAATCCTTATTCAGTGGGGCAGAGATAAAGACAACTCACTGAGGGATCAAATTACAGCTGCTGCCCATAGATGTCTATGGAGAGAAGAGGGGAGCAACTGCAAAGACACTGCTGCTGTTTCTAGTAAGTGTTTTACTAGAATCCAGCACTGGAGTGACACAGTAAATCACTTTTTTCCCTCTGTTAGAGTTATACGTCGGAAGTCCTTGACTACACCAAGGTAGCAACACATCCCACTGTATAGGCATACAGTGGGATACGTTGCCAGATCTATCCGGGCAGAGCACTACCTAAAGCGATATGCCTGGAAAAGCTCCTGAGATCACGGTCCATAAATGGACAGTAATGTTAAGCACTTTACAAAGCTGGTATCCCCGGCCAGAGTGTCAGAAGCACTCTGGCCAGGGATTCTGTCATTGATGTCACTGTCCAAATATGGACAGTGACGTCAGGAGCTTTGTGATGCCGGAGTCACTGACCAGATTGTTGGCAACACTCTGGCCAGGGATTCCACCCCGGACATCACGGTCCATATATAGACAGTGACGTCGGGTGCTTCCCCAGGGCCAACGTCAGTGGGCAGACCTCTTCCGATAGTCTGCCCAGGAATCCGGTATTGGGAAGCTCCTGACATCACTGTCCATATGCTGAGAGAATACTGAATGTGTGAACGTGGCCTTACACTTTCTGGTCCACCCCCCCCCAAGAAACATAAATGTATGGAGACCGTGATTACAAGATGATTACAATATGAAATTTTAAACCAATGCATTGAACCATAAACTAGTGCCAGTTGTGCTTTCACTTACCCCTGAGGTAAGTCAGGTGTTGCCATATTGTCCTGTATCCTTACCACTTTCTTCCCTGGAAGCTCAATCTTCATGATCACTTCTGATGATTCTGCTTCTTCTGAAAACACCATAGGAAATTTAAATCTTGGTCAGGAAACTCGGAAAACAAAAAATTCATTATGTTGAACCCCAATGGCCTCTTATGAATTACCTTTGCTGGGTGTAGATTCTTGTTTGGTCTCCTTTCCATTCACGGCTTGTTTATCTTCTTTTTTCTGTAAGGAGCCACAAGTTCACATTACAAACCATTACAACGCGTAAACATGCATTTTGTTGAACTATTGTTTTTCATATATTGGTCAGTTAGTTACCAAACAAGTGTTGTACTTACTTGAACGTCTGATTTCCGTGTCCTTTTCATTATCTCGTCAAGGCGCTGATGCAAGCAAAAGACCAACAGTGAATATTTAGAATCAGAATAGAACTGTTTTAATACCACACAAGAAGCAAAAAGTCCAGCATTACAATTGTGTAATTATGAGTGACATTCTGTATTCACACTTCAAACCACAGAATTTAAAAACCACTGCAACCAAGGTCTGCGCTAACCATCAACAGAATTTGATTTGCTATGGGTTGAAGACAAAGCGGACAAAAGAAAAAAAAAAAAAAAAAAGACTTCCGTTGCCACACAGATTAGGTCAGCATCCAATCGAATGTGTATGAGGGCAACGCCTTTGGGAGAGTTAGCGGTCACAGCTATCTAATGTGTCTGACCAGCTTAAAGCTATTCCTCCTGACTTCCCCATATACAAGCACGCCCGGTTTGGCTGACATTCATCTAGTGTGTATGGGCACCATAGAGTTCTACATCAGAAATTCTAACATTAACATTGAAATATTAACATTTTTGTTTCCTTTCATTTGATACAGCTGTTACTGCTGCTTAATCTACTAGTTATAGATCCATGTGTTAGGACATTGTTATTTCAGTCACACTAACAGAATTCTACGGATCATAGCCATTTTAACACTTTATTGTTTCCAATTCAACTCAGATGGACCAATGTAAACCATCTCTGTAATAATCATTGGAATGTGGAAATATAAAAGCAACGTATTTTGCACAAAGAAAAAAACTTCCATTTATATGAAATGCCTTTTAAATATGTAAAATATTACACATCTAGAGCCTACATTGTAATCGTTATTGCCCTAACAGAGATCACTCCTTTATACAAATTAAGGCGGCACCCTAATTAATGATTCCACATTATGTCCAGGCAATCCTACAGGACAGACTTAAAGGGGTATTCTCATCTCGGACATTATGGCATATCCACAGGATATGCCATAAATGTCCGATAGGTGCTGTTTCCAGAGACTCGAATCTATCTCTAGAACGGAATCCCTAGACCCCCGTCCTAGCTTGTCCTGCTTTTGCTGCCTTCCAGTCACTGGGTTAAGAGGTCGCCATGAGTATGGAAACAGCAGAGCTACACGATTTCTATAACTCCCACTAAAGTGAATGGGAGTTAAGAAACCAGCACAGCTTGTTGCGCTACGCAGTTTCCATTACTCCCGTTCACTTCTATGGGAGTTACGGAAACAGTGTAGCGTAGCCAACTTTGCGGTTTCCATACTCCCAGCCACCTCATAACTCAATGGCCGGAGAGCAGCGACAGAAGGTAGGAAGGGGATCAGGAGAACACACATCAATTGGATATTTATGCCATATTCTGTAGATACGCCATAAATCTCTGAGATGAGAATACCGCTTTAAGAAAAGAGCTCGGAGAAATCCACTATCTGAAAGTAAATTGGTACCGGTTAAACTTCTCACAAACAAAATAGAATATCCTGCAAGGCAAAAGAATTGGTCAGTACCTTCTTCCGCTCCAGACGCTCCTGCTCTTCTCTCTGGAAGTGCTGTTCCCGCTCCAGTCTCTGTTTTTCTGCTTCTTCACGAGCTTTAGCTTCTGCTTCTTCTTTCTGTAAAATGAATTGTTTCAAAAGGTAAATACACTACAAGAACATTCTGTATAACAGCTGCAAGACTCCACAAGACATCCATAATAATGATCATGAATTTTGTACTACAGAGTGATCACAGCATGGTGAAGTTTCTGGATTGTTTTGATAGGAGTGTAATCTTAGAACAACGATCTCATTTGTGGGCACTAGAATCATTTGCACAGGTCGGGCTGCAATAACCATATGGATGCTTTTACAGTGCATTTTGCTGCGGTGATGTGACGTGTGGTCAAAAACTTTTTGTTTTTCGTCGTTTTACAGAATGGCAAGTACTCGCTGCAACAAAACACACAGTAAAACGAATAAGGTAACAAAATTAAGGTCAATAAGCCTACCAAAGTATAACAGATTAAAAAAAGACACATGACGTGCTTTCTTTTTTTTTACACGGTGTACGACAGACTATATATTGTAAATAATAATCTGTAATCCATTGAGCCATGCAGTGTACAGAAAGCGGACAAAAACATTGGTACGACCAAACTCAAATATGCATTCACATGGGATGGAATGATGCAGCAGAAAGCCGCACTCTTACTACACCACAGCAAAACCACATGTAAATACATGCGGTTTTACCGCAATTGTAGTCATGGTTTTAAACAACCGCAATCGCTGTAAAACCCTGTCAAAAACGTAATGGATTTACAAGCTATGATGTAGAAATAGTGCATCTTCCTGCTCCAGTAACTGGGTACTATCCCAGTCCCTGGGCAGAGTATCAGGAGTACCCGTTGGAATCTGCTCCAAAAAATGGCCGAAATCATCCCCCAATGATTTAAATGGAATGCCCGGGAGGCAGAAAAAAAAAATTCTAATTTCTAATTTGCTAATTTCTCAGCGTGTCACTGCATTTTTTGCCCGCGGTCCTTGTAAAAAAAAATGAAAAAAAGTGCAGGCAGTTTAAAATCTGCTTTAACATTCCCGAAGGAATCGAAGGCAGATTTTTTTTTCTGGCCAAAAAAAACTGTGTGAACTAGGCCTAAATTTATCTCATAATTAAAGATAAAATAATTTTCCGTAACTGCAGAAAACAACAAAAAAACAACACACTATGCAAGATATTTTAAATTGAACTGCAAAAAAATAATAATGCAATATATATTTTACTACCAATCTAATTTATCAAGCAAGGCGGTAAATAACCTAGTATGATTTGCACACACTGAAAGCCATAGGGGGCAGTATTGTCCTATTTTTTTATGCAATTTTCTCTTAGCACAGTAAAATATATTTGTTTGTAAAGACTAGTACTGCATAAGCAGTGTATTGTGTGATCTGTTATGGATCTGTCATATGATCAGGGAACAGGACATCCGTGTCAATAACTCTTCTGCCCCTGCAGGACTCAGCATAATAATTATCTACATTTAACTATTTAGTGTGTGAATATTTTTATTAACAACCTGCATTTGTACAATACTACAGGATTCTACTTTAATCTCACTTGTTTCTGAAGTCTCTCCATCTCCTCTCTCTCAGCCTTTGCTTTTACATCTGCAGCTTTCCTCTCTTCTTCCTCTTCCTGTTGACGTCTCTCCTCCTCCTCTAGCCTTCTCTGTTTCTCCAGTCGCTGGGCCTCTGCCTCTCTCTGGAGTCTTTCCTCAGCCTCCCGAAGTGCACGCTCTTCGCTTTCTTGTCTACAGTTGGCAGAATTTATCAGTTAATGAACATGTAATATGTAATATTATGTAATAAACAAATCATATCACATCATTATATATGAACAGGGAGTTACACAAACACCCGTAAATGTGACTGGTAGGAAGACTCCTTTAAGGAGCTCTATTGTTTACAAAACACAAACTGACACAAATAATAGGCACCTTGAATGGGAAAGGTTTTAAAACTTCAGCAATAGAAATACTAAATAGATAAAGCAGATAAATAGATGCAGATTATTTCAGGGATGCATGACAAAATAATGTTACATTTTGGGGAAAAGTCTAAACGCATGTGATACTTGAAAATAAAACTAACAGCAAACAATTGCTTTAGCAGATAACATGCAAAAGAAGAGCATGGAAAGACTTAAACGGTAACTAAACTTTCAAAAACTTCTGACATGTCAGAAGTTTTGATCAGTAAAACGATGTGGCAGAAGCGCGCTAAGCCGCTTAGTTTCCGATCGGCTTTTTTAGGAAAACCGAGCAGTTGGTGTACAGGCCCATAAACTCTATATTGAGTGCGTTCGCAAATTGCTCGGTTTTCTGAGAAAAGCCGATGAGAAAAAAAAAGTGGCTCAGTGCTCACCCGAGCGCTCAGACCCACACCGATCAAAACTTCTGACATGTCACTATGACATGTCAGAAGTTTACTGAAAGTTTAGTTAGCCTTTAAAGAGGCGCTATAATGTAGGTGACAGCAGTGCTTTTTATTTAGAAAAACGATCTATTTTTACCACGTTAGGAGCGATTTTAGCGATTTAGTTTCTTAATGCCCAGGTGTTTTTACTTTAGACCAAGTGGGCGTTGTACAGAGGAGTGTATGACGTTGACCAATCAGTGACTAATTAGCGTCAAGCACTTCTCTCCATTCATTTACTCCGCGCATAGTGACACTGCGTTGTTCGCTATGTGCGGTCTTATACTGACATATTAACGTTACTGAAGTGTTTAGACAGTGAATAGACATTCCTTCCAGCCAGGACGGGATGTCTATTCACAATCCCTGCACTTGGCTAACGTTTGTTTGGTACGAGAGGCTCTGTCACCAGATTTTGCAACCCCTATCTGCTATTGCAGCAGATCGGCGCTGCAATGTAGATTACAGTAACGTTTTTATTTTTTAAAAACGAGCATTTTTGGCCAAGTTATGACCATTTTTGTATTTATGCAAATGAGGCTTGCAAAAGTACAACTGGGCGTGTTGAAAAGTAAAAGTACAACTGGGCGTGTATTATGTGCGTACATCGGGGCGTATTTACTACTTTTACTAGCTGGGCGTTGTGTATAGAAGTATCATCCACTTCTCTTCACAACGCCCAGCTTCTGGCAGTGCAGACACAGCCGTGTTCTCGAGAGATCACGCTGTGACGTCACTCACAGGTCCTGCATCGTGTCAGACGAGCGAGGACACATCGGCACCAGAGGCTACAGATGATTCTGCAGCAGCATTGGCGTTTGCAGGTAAATCGATGTAGCTACTTACCTGCAAACGCTGATGCTGCTGCAGAATCAACTGTAGCCTCTGGTGCCGATGTGGCCGACACGATGCAGGACCTGTGAGTGACGTCACAGATCTGCACTGTCAGAAGCTGGGCGTTCTGAAGAGAAGTGGATGATTCTTCTCGTCAGAACGCCCAGCTAGTAAAAGTAGTAAACACGCCCCGATGTACGCACATAATACACGCCCTGTTGTACTTTTACTTTTCAACACACCCAGTTGTACTTTTGCAAGCCTCATTTGCATAAATACAAAAATGGCCATAACTTGGCCAAAAATGCTCGTTTTTTAAAAATAAAAACGTTACTGTAATCTACATTGCAGCGCCGATCTGCTGCAATAGCAGGTAGGGGTTGCAAAATCTGGTGACAGAGCCTCTTTACAGCAGAGCAAAGTAAAAAACAGTAAAATAAAGTTGTTGTTTTTTAAATAAAAAAAAATTAAAGTTCAAATTAACCCCCTTTTGTCATTTTCCCTTAAGCACAATGTAAAAGAAATAAAAAATTAATATAACTTGTATCGACACGTCCTTTAATGTCTTAACTGTTACAATATATCATCATTTAGTCCGCACGGTGAGAGCCATAAATAACGTAAATGTCACAATTGCTGTTTTGTGCTGTTTTGTGGTCACTTCATCTCCCACTAAAAATTAAAATAGAAAGTGATCAAAAAATCTCATGTACCCCAAAATGGTACCACTATAAGCTACAGCTCGACCTGCAAAAAATAAGCCCTGCATAAAAATTATGGCTCTCAGAATACGGTGACAAAACTCAAATTTTATTTGTAACAGTTTTTTCTTTGTAAAAGTAGTAAAACAAACAAAACCATATAAATTTGCTATCGCTGTAATCGAATCGACCCGCAGAATAGAGTTAACATGCTATTTTACCGCATGGTGAACGCCGAAAAACGCCCAAAAGATTGAGGAATCACAGGTTTTTTCCCTAATCCACCCAACAAATATTTTTTTTTTCCAGTTTCCCACTAGATTATATGGTACAATAATTGGTGCCGTGAAAATCTACAACTCGTCCCGCGAAAAACAAGCCCTCATACAGCAATATTGATGGAAAAATAAAAAAAAGTTACGGCTTTCGGAAGGTGGGGAGGAAAAAACAAAAAAGTGAAAATCCGAAAAATGGCTGCGACGGGAAGGGGGTTGTACCATAGAACACATGTATCCCCTGTCCACAGGATAGGGGATACATGTGTGATTGCTGGGGGTGCGACCGCTGGGACCCCCAGCGATAAGGAGAACGGGGGACCGAAAGTCACCCAGAGCGCTACACGAGAGGCTTGGACTTCCGGGTTCTGTGTTTGGCAGCTCCATAGAAATGAATGGGATTCTTTTGCGCACGCATGACCGGCTCTCGATTCGTTTCTTTGGAGCTGCCAAACACAGAACCCCAGTTCTCCTTATCACTGGGGGTTCCAATAGTCAGACCCCCAGTGATCACACAGGTTTCCTGTGGAAAGGTGATACATGTGTTTTATGGCACAACTCCTTTAAAGATTTTGTTGGAGAAATTCTAACAATATTGTATCACAAGAGCTATAAACAAAGCTAGAGCTTTACTATATGTACACTGTTAAATATCTATATAGGAGTTGCCGTCACTTTATATCTAGAACAGTAATATGCAACAAGAAACCTTTACAGAGGTGTGAATATGTAGATATCAGTAGCGAACAATTTAGGAAACAGGCCTATTTATATGAAGTAATGTATTTTCATGTTCACACTTGGATTGGTGGGGGGGATAGATCTGAACAGATACAGAATATCCATGTATGGATATAAAAGTCCATTGCACCGCTACTCCCTTATGCTTTTCTAACAAAGAAGGGCAATAGTTCCTCTGCATATCACAAACCACAGAACAACTACATGTATTTACATGTGACACTGTAGTCACTGGCTGCCCCCCTCCAAAAAGAGCTCATTATTCATAGTTTCCACCTTTGTTGTTGTTCTCTCTCCCTCCTCTCCTGTTCCTCTCTCTCCCTTTGCTCCCTGGCCTGTCGCCTCTTCTCTGTCAGTAGACGGGCAGCTTCCTCTCTATCAGTTGTGCCAGCCATTGGCTTGCTTGGGGAAGGGGCTGGGGAAGGAGCGTTCACTGCAGCAGAAACAGGCGTGAGAGCTTGTGCAGGAGTAGAAACTGTAACTGAAGAGTCTGAAATACAAAAAGGACAATTCAGTAGAGCACGATAGATAGACGCTGGGTGATTTTAATTAGTTTAATGCTGGTTCCTACCATCCCCAGATATATATGTAGGCTTAGTCCCAGTTCTGGGTGTATGTGCAGAGTAGGTCCCCACCTTACAGAGGTCGCCTTGTCGTGGCAGGTCGGCAAACACTTTTTGATCAAAATGTGCACTAAGAACCTCCCTTTTGTAAGTAGATTTAGCAGTAATGCATATGTATTTATATTTAGCGGTTTAGGTTACATTAGTGTTCGCAGTGTGCGGTCGCCATTTTTTTGTCTGCTAGATAGATCGATAGTCTAAATATAAAATGTATGTTTATCTATGTCGAATGGAATGACTACAGTATCAGTAGGTCCAAAAAACTGTCACTCAAGAAACGGTAATACATTTATGGACAGTAGTAAAAAAGTTAGGGCATCTAATATGTTGAAAAGCAAGCAGTTTTTAAATTACCCATAATGCCACATTTTAGTTTATGTGAAGGGCTCGATAAAAGCTTGCTTTAAAATATACTGGATACTTATACTCTTCTTCTAATGTCCTACAGTATAAACAGATTCTAGTTACTGTACATTTTATTATTATAACATTGTAAATAATAAGAGCACATGCAAAAAAATAGTATATAGCTGATGTATAATGATGATTGTGCTATGAGCAGAAAACAGGAAATCCACAGATTTTTTTAAAATGTCCACTAAAGTATACAAACCTATATTTAGTACTGTGCTAGAAGAGGCATTTTCTGGTACTTCTTGTGTCGTTGTGGTCTCCTCTAGCGGAGGTGCAGGGGACTGTTGTCTCTCTTTGTCAACCTTGTGCTCTGCTTTCTTCTCTTTGACTTTGCCAGGGGTCTTCTCTTCTTTCTGTTTCTCTGCCTTGCCTTTTGACTTGGGTGTCAACTGAGCACCCTTTGGGGAAGGCAGTTTTGGAGTTAGTGGTGCTGATAGACTTGGAAAGGGTGAAACTGGGCGCCTGGTTGGGGTAGATGGCGAGGATGGGCGGTTTTTAGACTTTATACTGCTGATAAGAACAGACACCATTACAAACATATGGCAAGTGGACAAAAGTGCACATTATATCAGTTTTACGCTACACTCATGTACAGGAATTGCTGTTGGCACATAAGGTGTGCCAACGTTTTGGTCCTACCAGGACCTTTTTCAAGGCAGTGATCTATGGTATTGCTATCCGTCCCACACTCTGTTCACTTTTGCATGCAATACCATAGGTCACTGCCTTGAAAAGGGTCCTGGTAGGACAGAAAGTTGGCACACCATATACACTGTGGTATATGACAAATACAGTAAAAGCAATTGTTGAAACATACATACAGTACATGTAATATATCTAATTCAAAGAAAAATAGAATTTTACATGCAATGGATTGAGTGCTGTGGTCTTCTATATAGATATATCTGATGAAACGTCATCACAACAAAGCAGCTGTACAGAAACCAGTCCGGAGTCAAGGGACACATTGCTAAGGGCCCACCAGGAAGGGGAGTATAGTCCTTTTTATTTCATACCCTTAAACTAACCTTTTGTCAGGCGTGGGTGATGCACGGCTCTTAGTTGCTGGAAGCGATTGGCGTTTCTTCAGGATACGTTCCCTACTTAGAGCACTTTTTTCACGCTCATTTTCTCTATTTTTCTCCTTCTTTTCTTTCTTTTTCTAGGGATTACAAGACAGTCTTTATTATTGAACCATGAATATTTATAGGGAATACGTATTAAATATTCCTCAGTTCTACAGCTTGTCGAGCAAATGATTCCTATGATTATAATTGGATGATAAATGGCCTGATGCAGATACAAAGACAGGCATATATAAAATATTTGAAATTAAATGAAGCGTCCAACTTGAAGAGGTTACTCACTGGGGACGAATCGCTCCTCTTCCTGGGCGTTGTGTCAGGACTGCCGACTGTGGTCCTGCGACGCTCGGAACAGCGGTGCTTGTGATTGTTACATGGTGTAAGAGGGCTTGCAGAGGCAGAACGGGGACACACAAGAGAACCTGGTAAAGTTAAAAGGTGTGCAAATTAGAACCAAGAGGAAGTGGACTGAGCACTGTATAGCTACACACCACTCAAATTCTTACTCCAGTCTCTGCTGTTACCGGGGAGAGTTGCTGCACTGCGGCTCCGTGCTAAGAAGGACAAGGTGGGTGTCATCAGACGGTCAACAATACTGCTCTCCCAGGGGCTCAGTGGTAAGCTCCGCTCTGCCAAGAGATAAACAGGTCAGCACCACAGATAAATGGAAGAAACGGCAACAGTGAAAGCAATGATGAAATCAGTACGGATCAGTGGTAAGTATAGTTGTACGTTTACAAAAGAAAGGACAGGCCAGCAACTTCACTGTTCCAGAATGATCAAACCTCCTCCTCTGCTATCCGCCCAGGAAATATTTGGGAGGCCAAATCTGGTAACTAGCTACATTCCCCAGAAACAGAAAGTAATCTGCAGTCTCACGTGTCTTTGATCAGCAGTTTATATACTGTCTTTTTTTATTCGTATACCTAAACAGGGCATTAAGAGACGTCTCCCAAAAACGTCTGCCCAGCCTAAAGCAGATGTTGTCCTGCAGGAATACCTCCATTTCTTTGTGATCTCCAAGCAAGAAACCGCTCACTCAAACCGCACTGTAAATTCCAGGGCATGCTGATGTATAAGATGTCAGAATTGTGCGCAGTTCCGTTACACGGGTGAGGGTGAGCCGACACTGGATAGAATTAGAAAACTTCCACAACACTTACTTCTGTTTGGTGAGTTCCACAAGGTAGCAGAGGATTTAGACAATCGCTTGTTGATTATTGAGTCTACATGTCTGGGAAGGTTTACTGCAGACACTGAGCATCTATTTACAGCTAAAATTAAAAAAAAACAAAAAAAAAAAACACAGCACAGTACGATAAGTATCTTATTATTATGTAAAGCTTCTAACCTATATGCAAGGGAACCAACTATATGTATAACACTTTAGCCCCAAGATTGACATGCACATCACAGCATGTAGGTTAGGTGGCTGTAGACATTACTTAGCCCCCAGCCAAATCACCATTCGCAAAGTCAGGCCGCCCCTATTAACATGCACGTGTGGCTCAACTGAAGGCGAATGTTATTTGTTAATAAAGCGTGGAGATAAGCCGCTTCCAGACAGCTCTGGCGCTGATTATCTCCAGGAGAAACAATAAAATCCAACCTGTCCTGTCCTTTTGTTAGTTTTCCCTAACATCATACTTTGGGAAAATGTCTGAGTCTACACAGACACTAAATTGTTGTTGGGCTCTGTCAAAACGATAGGATCTGCCAACAGAAATGTAATGTCTATGCCAGAGATAAAGATATAATATAAAGGACCCGTTACAGACAATGCATTAGAGATGGTGCTATTTACCCCCTTTATGTCCTGGAGAGTTCTGATTCAAAGCACCTGCCCATGACCATCGCTGTTGGCGGATCTCTGCCCAGGTCTTCTTTGCTGTACGGTTGACTACCGCCTCATATTTCTCCTAAGAATTGACAATATAATAAAGTCAAAAACCCAAGCAAAACGTGGAGCAGCTTTGAGAAAAATTTGCTAAATAATTTCGATACCTTTTCCAATGACAACTTCTAGAACATATGGAATAAATACAAACACTTTGGTTATCTAAACTTTCATATATCCTAAAAATTATTCCATAATACTAATTGAATAAAATACAAATTTGTCTAAGATTAACCCTTTATGTATGCGTTATTATACATTAAAGTATGGCACTTTACTTTTGTCATCATGAGGTCTGATTCTTTAAACTATTTATCATGTTCTCCTTCTGATCAAACAGGTCAGAAACTTCCTGTACTCCCAACTAGGATAAACTTTCAGTAACACTTTGCTATAGGGAAAGCATGTAGAACATGCTAGTCTACACGGATGTCTTTCCTACAGGTAAGGATGTTGTGGAGTTGTTACTGATTCTTCAGAGCAATAACATTGTTATCTTATGTGTAATTACAGGTTTATGATCGGCTAGCTTGAATGTTAGGGTTACGTACACACTGTAGAAATACGCCAATAAAGGTGAACACTGCCCCTTCCTATAATCCCCAAATTGTTCTAGTCATTAGTGGCAGATATATGCACTAGATAGATGGTAATTATGCAAGACAAAATGGTCTTTGACCTAAAATTATACATATATAGTAATATTATTCAGACCCTATGTCAAACTGTTCTGATTTATGACAATCTGTGATCCTATTTGCAGACTACAGAATGCCGTAAACTGCAGTATATAGTTAAATTATGGTTTTTGTGGGAAACTGTGGGATCCAAAATCCCCTTAGAAGCGATTCATTAAATGTGTTTCTCTCCCATAACTAATGTGTTTTCAGTGATAACATTATTGTGAAAACTAATCGATATCAGGAATAATGATAACCTAGATCTACTTATATATTATATGGTAATTTCATGAATTTGTCGATTTTATAACAGACTGGTGGGAATATATTAGGACTGGTGTTTTTAAAAACAGTATTAAGCCAATTATTGTTGGCGGGAAATGTGCCAAATTTAAATTTGGCGCATCTTTGGCTATCTGTGCGACAGAAACGCAAATCTAGGCCGCTATGAGCAGGTGTTGATTTTCACCATAACGTCTGCCAGTTTCTGGCGTAAATTATGGTAAATATGTTATTCTGTCAGATACCCCACCCCTTACTAAACCATGCCTAGTGCAGTTATGGGATGCGCCAAAACTGGCGTCAACCTGTTAATATATTCTCCCCGGTATGTTCTAATTTTAACATTATATTCATCTGTTAATGTGATTCAAGTAGGAAATTCAGGGATAATATACATCATAGGGCCTTGGTCTCAGTACTTTACCTGGATCAGAAAGAGAGAAAGAGAGAAAGAGAGAAAGAGAGAAAGAGAGAAAGAGAGAAAGAGAGAAAGAGAGAAAGAGAGAAAGAGAGAAAGAGAGAAAGAGAGAGAGAGAAAGAGAGAAAGAGAGAAAGAGAGAAAGAGAGAGAGAAAGAAAGAAAGAGAAAAAAAAATAAAAAATAAAAAAAAAATAAAAAAAAATAAAAAAAAAAAAGAGTTCAACAACTGTTTTAGGAGGAGTTGAATGAGGCAGAAAAATTGCCTTTTTATTCAATATTTGCGTACCTTATTTTTCTCATGCTTCAACCTTTGCCGTTCCTCCAGTACGATCCTTTTCCTCTCAGCCTTTAGCCTCTGTTCTTCCAGCTTTTTTCTCCGGTCTTGTAATTGTTTCTCCCTAAGTTGCTTTGCCTTTTCCTCTTTCTCAAGCCACACACTTTTCTTGGCAGCTAGAAGTAATTTTAAAGCTTGGTTACAGATATTGCTAAAGCTGCAGGAGGATAAATAGTGTATTATATATATATATATATATATATATATATATATATATGTATACATACATACACATATATATACATACACACAAATCAGGACCAGAATGTATATGGACAGTGACACAATTTTCATATTTAGTCTCTATACACCACCACAATGGATTTTAAACAAATTAAAGGGGTTTGTCCATGAGGGACATTTATGAGATATCCCCTGAATAGGTCATACATGTCGGATAGACGTAGGCCCCACCTTTGGGACTTGCAGTTATCTCTAGAACCCCTAAAACCCGTTCTAGCTTTTTGTGCTCACGCTGACACCGAGGGGGCCCGTTCTAGAGATAAGTGCGGGTCCCAGAGGTGGGACCCGCATCTATCTGACATATCCTATGGATATGTCATAAAGGTCTCTGATAGGAAAACCCCTTTAAAGAGACTGTCACACTATAAGTGCCCTATCTCCTACATAAGGAGATGGGCGCTGTAATGTAGGTGACAGCAGTACTTTTTATTTAGAAAAATTATCTATTTTTACCACGTTAGGAGCGATTTTACCTTTATGTTAATTACTTTCTTAATGCCCAACTGGGCGTGCTTTTACATCGCTCCTAACGTGGTAAAAATAGATAATTTTTTTAAAATAAAAAGCACTGCTGTCACCTACATTATAGCACCCATCTCCTTATTTGGTGAAAGAGTCTCTTTAAGTGAACAAAACGATGGGCTCTCGTGCATTTTTGTTGCATTTTGGAACGCTTCTAAAAATAATGTATTTTCAAAATACCTGTGCGTTTTTATGAAGTGTTATAGCTGTAATTTGGTTTTCAATTTAATCATCATAAGCTTACAGCTAAAACACTTTGTAACAACGCCTGGGTATTAATAAGACATGCATTTTTAAAAACGCAACAAAAACACACAATGTGAAGCCAGTCAAAAAGGTCTGAATTTGATTTAAAAGTGCTAAATTTGCATTTGGTAGCTGTACATGGCAACTCTTAATATGTGGTCCAAAGATACGTCAATGCTAGTGAAGGGGGCCATCATTAGGATAAAAAAAAACAAAAAAAAACGACCTATCAGAGACATCAGAAACTTCAGGAGTGGCCAAATCAACAGTCTGGTAGATTCTTAAAAAAAAGAAATGCACTGGCAAGCTCGGCAATACCAAAAGGCCTGGAAGAGCATGGAAGTCAACTAAAGTGGATGATAGCAGAAATATTTCCTTGGTAAAGAAAGACCTCTTCACAACATCCAGCTAAGTCCAGAACACTCGAGGAGGCAGACGTATCATTGTTAAAAATCTACAAATCAAGAGACGCCTTCATGAATACAAATACAGAGGGTTTACCTCAAGATGCAAACCACTGATAAAGTTGTCCATATACAGTAGATGCATGGTGGCCTAACCCGGTGATTTCAGCGGTACCAGCCTACCATCTAATGTACATCGCATCATTCAGACTCTTCCCCTGACGGCAGATGTCGGGGGAGAGATGGAAAGTTGAATTTCAACATGCTTGATCGTTTTGTATATTAGTAGATAAGTTGCTGCCAGAGGAGTCCGGCAGTTGCCTTCTCCCTCTTGAAAACACACGCATGTTCAGCAGAGCGTGCATGTGTATGGGGGAGTTGGGAGGAATAGCTGTCGGTGGAGCGCGCGCACACACACACACTTATAAAATTATAAATAGCAGTTTTCTAATGTAATATTCAAATTGCCTTCTTTCAAGGGAGTGTGATCCAATAATAAAGACTGCAGGGAATTCAACATTTCTGTTCTACTGCAAATCCAACAGCAGAATGCAGGCTTCTATTTACAGCATCATGTTTTCCACCTATATAGCGGATGGGTTGCAACGGAAGCTGCTGTACATTGTAATTTCAAGACTAGTTAAATACATTAGGTGATTGGGGTATATTCACATGTTGTACTCACTTCACAGTTTTTATGCCCTTAATTCCCAGTATGTGTGCGCAGATTCAATACATTACTGGTTGAAGGATGTGCTATAAAGGGTCATCTTTTTTTCACATATATTTTTATTGCTACACACATGTAACAAAAATAAAAACTGGTTAAAGGGGTAACACTGCCCTACATTAAAGGCTATGTACACCTTTGACATGTTTGTTTTATTTATAAAATTGTACTAACTTCCTAAATAAGTTTCATTAAAAATTTCTGTTTACTTTTTGAGATACAGCTGCTTTGTATCCTGTACACAGAGCAGCTGTATCTTGAACTGAATCCTGTATTCGTCAGGTCAGCAGCACTGATGGGTTCAGTGACATTGGGTCCTACATGTCTCTGACTCGCAGGATCGAACGGCTAACGATAATACATCGAAGTTCATAACTTAGATGTGATCGAATACAGGTGAATCCTGCGTGTGAGAGACATGCAGGACCCGCTGTCACTGAACCAGTCAGTCCCGCAGAACTGACAGATTCAGGTCTTAGCGAATGATACAGATGATCTGTATACAGGATACAAAGCAGCTGTATCTCAAAAAGTAAAGAGAGTTTTTCATAAAATTTATTTAGGAAGTTGCACAAATCACACTGATGCACAATATTAAAAAAAACGACGATGTCAAAGGTGTACATAGCCTTTAAGCAAAAAAGAATCATTCACTTTGCATTGAATAGGGCAGAAATGTCTATACAAAGAGTCTCTTTAATTCCTACATCCTTTGGAGTCTGCAGGGTGACAATGGGCACTGCAGAGATGCAGGTGACACCGCCTTTTAAGTTCTGCAGTAGGTTTAGATCAATGCTTATGGTCGGACATAAAAACATTACAAAGAATCTGATCAATATCTCTAATCCGGCAATCTCACAAGCTTTGGAGGTACGCCAGAGAGCTGGACTATACACCCTTCACTTAAACACTGCCCTGCCTACTGCTTGGTATTACAAATCAAGCAAACCAGTACCGTATGTTTGATCTTGTTTATTAACAACCACATGCTGTGCCATGTAGAAGGCAACACGTTAGCTAAGGCGAATAAATGAACACATTTAATGCTAGAAAATGAATGCTACCAGGAATGCAGTTCGGCAAAAAAGGGTATTTTAGTAAAGATTGTGCAAAGATGAATAGCACCAGCTTATGAGTGGAGTATCGTCTTCCTTGCAGCGCTTAAGATTGCAGTTCACTGAGCTGGGAGATATAACAAGTTGCTATGACAGGCCACACCAGCTCAATGCTTTAATTTTTCCTAACATGAGTTAGACCTACAGTGACAGCCTCACACTGTAAAGGGACTCTTCAATCTGGGATTCCTATATATATATAATCAGACAACATATGGACCACATGTAGGAAAAACTGTGGATGGGCTTTTGGAACTGCATATATGTGCACCTATAGTTCCCTAACAAATGGAAAGATATATAGAGCACTAACCCTGAAAGTTCAGTAAATAGACGATAAACCGGCATATACACCTATCAGGTGGCTTTAATGTGAAGGCTAAGTGTAGGTCATCCTCATACTACAAAAAAAGCTCCGACCCATTGAAGCATGGACTCAACAAGACCTCTGATGTTGTCCTGTGGTATCTGACACCAACATGTTAGCAGCAGATCATTTAATTTCTGTAAGATGCAAGTTGGGGCCTCCATGGATCGGACTTGTTTTTTCAGCATATCCCAAAGATGGTTGGATTGAGATCTGTGGAATTTGGAGGCCAAGTCATCCCCTTGAATTCTTTGTCATGTTCCTCAAACCATTCATGAACAACCATTCATGTGCAGTGTAGCTGGGCACATAATCCTGCTGTATTAGGGAATACCGTTGCCATGAAGGGGTGTACTTGGTCTGCAACAACGTTTAGGCACGTGGTACGTGTCAAACTAACATCCACATAAATGCCAGGACACAAGGTTTCCCAAAGCTTTACACTGCCTCTACTGGCTTGCTCAATACCACTGGTGCCATCTCTTACCCAGGTAGGCAACGCACACTGCTGTCCACATGATATAAAAGAAAACGTGATCATCAGACCAGGCCACCTTCTTACATTGCTCCATGGTCCAGTTCTGATGATTAAATGCTCATCATAGGCGCCTTCGGCCGTGGACAGGGATCAGCAGGAGACCATTGTTCGGCTACACAGCAAGCAGTGATGCAGTTTTGCAGCATAGTCCGAAATAACTTTTTCAGCAATTTTTACTACAGTAGCTCTTCTGGGGATTAAAGCAGATGGGTCAGCCTTTGCTACCCACTCTCATTAATGAGCCTTGGTCACCGATAACCCTGTGGCCAGTTCACCTGCCTTGGACCACTTTAGGGGGGTACTAATTATTGATTATTGTCAACACCTCACAAGACCTGCTTTTTGTCTAGCCATCACAATTTGACCCCTGTGAAAGTCACAGATCCTTAAACTTGCCCATTTTTTCTGCTTCCAACACATCAACTCCAAGAACGGACTACTCGGATGCTGCCTAATACATCACACCCATTGTAGGGTGCCATTGTCACGAGATAATCCGTGCTATTTACTTCACCTCAGCGGTTTTAATGTTATGGCCTATTGCTGTATAGATTTCTCTAAGTGCTGCAGTATCTATACATATGACTTATCTTTACTAGAACACTCACTCCAATGTATTTATTGCCAATCCGCATTTCCTAAACCCCAACCCTTCACATTAAAACTGTCAATTTGGATAAAAGTATAAAACAAAAACAGTTTGCAGTCAGTGCCTCGGAGCATGTTGGCGCTACATAAATAGTTGAGAGAAGGGCGAACCAAAGAAGACTCTACGGTAAAGACACGAGTTCCTTGCTCCTAATGTGTCTGGAAAAAAAGTGAAATATTTATGAGGTTTAGCCTCCACTACAAATAAAATATTCATGTATCTAACTTGTGAGCTTTCCTGGCAAGGGCAAATTTCAAGCACTGCTCTGTAAGATACTTTGACAACTAAAAGATCGACATCATTTACCCCAAAAAAAACTCACCCAGATACTTGGCCCTTTCTTCCCTTCTTTCCTTTGCTTGCTTCTGCCGTTGCTCTGCTTTCTGGGTGTCTGAGGGAATTCAAACATAGGTTCTAATACATTCAGATGATCTGTGCATACTTAAATGTATCGTCAAGGAAGAACATAGCAGAACAATGTAATAATACAATATAATATCAGAAGCGTCAAAACTTTTTTTCCAACCATAGAAGTATTCATTTGCAGTTAATTTTTTTTAAAGTATTTTGATGATTAAAAACAGTTATGTATTACAATATTTATGCTCAAAATGGACAAAATACTGAAAAATTAGATGAAGGACCAAAGTGGAAAACCTGCTTTCCTCATCTCATGCATTGCTAAAAGTGTAAGTTTTAAAGGCAAGACTATATGAATATATTAATGAACTGTATCAACAGTGATTTCCTTATATATACACACTAGTATATATTGGAATTACCTTCATTATGAGGAGTAACCTGTTAATAAGCTTGCATTATCTGCCATTGTCCGGACAGTGCATCTGTAGAATCTAGGTAGCGATTTATAGCAGCCTGTATTCTGCCTATGGAGCAGAATGCTGTCACGGCTGAAAGAGAAGCCATTTTTAATTTGAATGCCGTCCAACTTTTCTGTTCTATTATTAGCAGGCTCCTGATGATAAAGAAAGCCGATTCTGATCGCATACGAGGCGACTTCTGTGTAAGCTTTTTCCTATTAATTGAGATGCACTTAAGTTGAACCTTCACTTACTCCAAATATACATATGTACAAACAAAATAATGGCCTGTTCACTTCAGCGTTTGATTCCGTTGATGGGTTTCTTCAGACCTTTCCGTCAGGGGAAACCATCAACGGAAAGGCAAACGGAAGCCATAGCTTCTGTTTGCATTACCATTGATTTCAATGGTAATGCTTCCATTGTTAAAGATTGCCATTTGTCTCCGTTTCGTAAAGGTTTCTGCTTTTTTTGCAGAAACAATAGCGCAGTCGACTGCGCTATTGATTCCGCCAAAACATTGGAAACCGAACGTTGATGTGAACACACCTTAAAAGATGATAACCATTTGTTACCTGCAGATCCAACGTATATATTTAACAATATTTTATATATAGATATAATCTATATAAGGCCCTGTTCACACGAGTTTTTTGTAGGAAGAAAAAAAATCTGCCTCAAAATTCCTGCCAGCGTTGATTTATCGATTTTTTTTCCCACGGCGTTTTGGGACTATGGCTGTTGAATATATTGCAAGGACCTCAGGCAAAAATTGCAGCAAAAAACGGTCAGGAACGAGCGGCGTACAAGAAAAACCAAAACAAAAAAAAAACTCATCTGCCTCCCATTGAAATCAATAGGGGGGGGGGGGGGGGGGGGTTATTTTTGCCAGTTTTTGCCGCAGATTCCAATGCGGTTTCCGCATCAAAATCAGCGCCAAAAAAACGATGTGAACTGACCCTAACAAGTTAAGTAACTGTATAAATACATTGTATTATTTATCTTGTACTGATCCTGAGTTACTGTTTGTATTAGGCCCTGCTCACACGGCAGACTTTTTGCGGCGGAACCCGGCGCAAAATTCTGCCTCCCATTCATTTCAAGGAGAGTCGGACGCTTCTTTTTCCTGCTAGCTGATTTTTTTTTCAGCTAGCAGGAAAAAGTGATCTGTCCGATCTTCGGTCGGATTCCACCCGAACCTCCCATTGAAGTCCATAGGAGGAATCTTCTTGCAGATGGCAGGAAAAATTCCACGGCCACTCACCATGCAAAATCTGCCATGTGAACTGATATTTATAGTCCAGTATTGCATTTACAATTCTGCTGATTGTTATTGGAAACAGTACAAAAAAAAAAGAAAAGATCTTTTCCAGAAATCGTGCCATTCCAGTTCATGGGTTGTGTGGCTGGTATGTAGCTCAGCCCTATTCACTTGCCTGCAGATGTGGTTCCCCCCCCCCCCCCCCCCTTCTCATTTTCCCTTTCAATGCCGCGTTCAGCTTTGATCGTGGCATTAAAGGTGTTAACAGCGGAGAGAAGTGGTTTCTCTTATCGCCGCTATTGGAGCGGGTCTGCGGCTGTGTATTACAACCGTTGCCCCGCTCCTGATCATGCGCATACAATTGTTGTGCCTGTGCGATCAGCAGGACATCTATGCTCGTCCAGCCGTTCACGACAAGGATACACGTCATGCGTTCTCAACAGGTTTAAGATGCCTATTAAAAGGGAACCTGTCATCTACATTACTCACTGTGGGTGGCACATATCAGTCTGTCCCTTATGTGCGAATATGAATCCTTTTATAAAAACTTTCATTCAGAGCCTGGACAAAGCCACCAGAGAGGAGTACAGGGTATTCATGAGCTGCCGCTAGCACCGCCCACTCTTTTCTGATTAGCAGATGTCTTCCTATGCACAGTAATAGGGAGAGAACTGTCAATCAGCAGAAAGTGGGAGGAGCTAGCTGCAGCTGATAAATACCCCAGACTCATCACTTGCAGCGCTGCTCAGGCTCTGAATTTACATTCTCATAAGGGTTCATATCATAACTAAAGTGACAGAGCGCCGAAATCAGCGCATCTATCACTTCAATATGCCGCCCTCAGTGAGTGCAGCATAATGTGGATGACAGCTTCCCTTTGAAGCAGTATTTTAAGTCTACTACCAAGATTTTAGAGATTCTCCATAATAAAATCAAACACAGGATGTGCTTGTACCCAATATTATATCGAAATCATTCAAACAGTTATGTTCTCATTGAGCAAAGAAGATTTCCATTCAAATTGCATATGACTTTGTTAGTAGCACAGATACAGCAGCCAAAGTGTTCAATCTATAACAAAGCTACAATTTTATCAGTTTCGAAGTGTCAATAACCAATATGGCTGCATTATTTTGCCACTTTTGCAAAATGGCTGCTGTAACAAAACCTGTACCTAGATCTCCAATTGAATTACTAATGTATGGCAATTTTAAAGTTTTGTGTTAAAATCCTTAAGAATTTAATTTTACAATATTCTAACATGCACCACAAGGCAACCAATGCAGTCACTGGTCGTTTATAGAGCTTCCCCATCTACATTCATCTTATATGACTAACGTAGCAGTCCCTTCTCTGCCCTTAGTTTATTGACAAACCTGCCTTGAGCTTAAAGAGGCTCTGTCACCAGATTTTGCAACCCCTATCTGCTATTGCAGCAGATAGGCGCTGCAATGTAGATTACAGTAACGTTTTTATTTTTAAAAAACGAGCATTTTTGGCCAAGTTATGACCATTTTTGTATTTATGCAAATGAGGCTTGCAAAAGTCCAAGTGGGCGTGTTTAAAGTAAAAGTCCAAGTGGGCGTGTATTATGTGGGTACATCGGGGCGTTTTTACTACTTTTACTAGCTGGGCGTTCTGACGAGAAGTCTCATCCACTTCTCTTCAGATCGCCCAGCTTCTGGCAGTGCAGACACAGCCGTGTTCTCGAGAGATCACGCTGTGTCGTCACTCACAGGTCCTGCATCGTGTCGGACGAGCGAGGACACATCAGCACCAGAGGCTACAGTTGATTCTGCAGCAGCATCAGCGTTTGCAGGTAAGTAGCTACATCGGCTTACCTGCAAACGCCGATGCTGCTGCAGAATCAACTGTAACCTCTGGTGCCGATGTGTCCTCGCTCGTCCGACACGATGCAGGACCTGTGAGTGACGTCACAGCGTGATCTCTCGAGAACACGGCTGTGTCTGCACTGCCAGAAGCTGGGCGTTCTGAAGAGAAGTGGATGATACTTCTCGTCAGAACGCCCAGCTAGTAAAAGTAGTAAAAACGCCCCGATGTACGCACATAATACACGCCCACTTGGACTTTTACTTTGAACACACCCACTTGGACTTTTGCAAGCCTCATTTGCATAAATACAAAAATGGTCATAACTTGGCCAAAAATGCTTGTTTTTTTAAAATAAAAACGTTACCGTAATCTACATTGCAGCGCCTATCTGCTGCAATAGCAGATAGGGGTTGCAAAATCTGGTGACAGAGCCTCTTTAAAGAGGCTCTGTCACCACATTATAAGTGCCGTATCTCCTACATAAGGAGATGGGCGCTATAATGTAGGTGACAGTAATGCTTTTTATTTAACAAAAACTATCTATTTTTACCACTTTATTAGCGATTTTAGATTTATGCTAATGAGTTGCTTAATCCCCAAGTGGGCGTATTTTTACTTCAGACCAAGTGGGCGTTGTATAGAGGAGTGTATGACCAATCAGCATCATGCACTCCTCTCCATTCATTTACACAGCTAATAGGGATCCTGCTAGATCCTTATGTGCTGTCTTATACTAACACATTAACAATACTGAAGTGTTTAGACAGTGAATAGACATTCCACGGGATGTCTATTCACAATCTCTGCACTTCGTTACTCTGTCTGTGGTAGTTACAGCAGAGGAAGCGTGATCTCGCAAGATCTCACTGTAAATGACAGGTTACAACGAGATCACGCTTCCTCTGCTGTAACTACCACAGAAACAGTAACAAAGTGCTGGGATTGTGAATAGACATCCTGTGGAATGTCTATTCACTGTCTAAACACTTCAGTATTGTTAATGTGTTAGTATAAGACAGCACATAAGGATCTAGCAGGATCCCTATGCGCTGAATAAATGAATGGAGAGGAGTGAATGATGCTGATTGGTTAGCGTCATACACTCCTCTGTACAACGCCCACTTGGTCTAAAGTAAAAATACGCCCACTTGGGCATTAAGCAACTCATTAGCATAAATCTAAAATCGCTAATAAAAAGTGGTAAAAATAGATAGTATTTGTTAAATAAAAAGTACTGCTGTCACCTACGTTATAGCGCCGAACTCCTTATGTAGGAGATAGGGCACTTATAAAGTGATGACAGAGCCTCTTTAACCCCTTAGTGACCAGCCCATTTTAGGCCCTAATGACCAAGCTATTTTATTCGTTTTTCTATAGTCGCATTCAAAGAGCTATAACGTTTTTATTTTTTCGTCTACATAGCTGTATGAGGACTTGTTTTTTGCGGGATTAGTTGTGCTTTTTAATAGCACCATTTTTGGGTACATATAATTTTAATATTAACTTTTATTAACCTTTTTGGGGGGGATTATAAAAAAAACTGAAATTCCGCCATTGTTCTATGCGTTTTTAAATTGACGTCGTTCACTGTGCGGCGTAAATAACATGTTACCTTTATTCTATGGGTCGGTACGATTACGGCGATACCACATATGTAGAGTTTTTTTATGTTTTACGACTTTTGCACAATAAAAACACTTTTGAACTAAAATTATTTGTTTTTGCATCGTCTCTTTCCAAGAGCCGTAATTTTTTTATTTTTCTATCAATGTAGTAATTTTTTTGGGCTTGTTTTCTGCAGGACAAGACGTAGTTTTGAATGGTACTGTTTTGGGGTACATGGGACTTATTGATTCATTTTTATTATGACTTTTTTGGGGGGCAATGGAAAAAAATTGCAATTTCGCCATGTTTTTTTGTGTTTTTTTTTTACGGTGTTCACTTTGCGGTTTAAATTACATATTAACTTTATTAATGGAGTCATTACGGTCGCGGCGATACCACATATGTGTACTTTTTTTTTTTTTTACACTTTTACTAAATAAAACCACTTTTTATGGAAAAAAATGGATTTATTTTTTTACTGTACTTTTTATTAATAATCTTTATTTCACTTTGATGACTTATTTTA
Organism: Rhinoderma darwinii; assembly: GCF_050947455.1. NCBI lineage: Eukaryota > Metazoa > Chordata > Amphibia > Anura > Rhinodermatidae > Rhinoderma > Rhinoderma darwinii. The sequence continues at coordinate 276,028,230 of NC_134688.1, forward strand.
TTAGTCCCACTAGGGGACTTTACTGTGCGATATTCCGATCGCTGCTATAATGCTCTGGTATACTTCGTATACCAGAGCATTATTGCCTGTCAGTGTAAATCTGACAGGCAATCTGTTAGGACGTGCCTCCGGCGCATCCTAACAGGAATATGTCCAGGGCAGACCTGGGGGCTTTTATCAGGCCCCCGGCTGCCATGACACCCCATCGGAGACCCGCGATTTCATTCGCGGGCCGCCGATGGGTGACAGAGGGAGCGCACTCCCTCTGTAAACAAAGTTAAATGCCGCGGTCGCTATTGACGGCGGCATTTAACGGGTTAAACGGCCGCGATCTAAGTAAACTTCGATCGCGGGCGTTGGAGCAGGAGCTCAGCTGTCACCAGACAGCAGAGCCCCGGCTCCTGCCTGCACGGGAGACCCGTGCAGGACTTAGACTAGGCTGACGTGAAAAGGCGTCAGCCTAGCCTAAAGCCCATTAGTGACCGACGTAAAAAGGCGTATTAGTGGTCACTAAGGGGTTAAGACTTCAGTAATCTGAGACAGACTTGTAGGAATGCTATGCTAAACAAATCCATCAAAAAGACTGTTTGCTGGGAATACACTCCTTAACATCCAGACACGATTCAGCTGATTGGCTCAAAGCTAGATTGACACTATGCGGACAGCAGATAAGCGATAAAAGCATCTTGGCTGCAGACAAACCATATCATTCCTCATCCAAGTCTAAGGTCCAGTTTTATTGCCCTTATTTATGAAATGGCTCATTTAGATCAATAGGGTGACAAATGTGTTTCACCAGAAATCTGCTACTTGTATATGGCAGATCTTTGTTTGATCTGATATTTTGCCTGTATGTCAGCTCAAGGTCTGCAGCAGATTTTTAATTAATGGTTGATCAATATGATAAATGACGAGTTCATCAATATCACAAACAGCAGTAAGAAAGATGAGCTGAGAAACAAGACCAGCTGTATAAACATAGTAACAAACCACACGGGTATATCATGAAAACAAAAACGGTCATTTCTGAGTAGTCCTGTTTTTTCAACACAGACGGTAAAAATATATTAACTCTAAACAACTCATACGTCAGCCATTGGACAATAGAGAAGGTTTATGAGGCGCACCTAGTTTTTGTTTGGGTGTAACGGCTGGAGTAGGAGATTGGGAAGCAGAGGGAGAAGTCCCATTACATTTTACTATTTGCGGTTCTTTTGGAGAGCTGGGACTCTCGGCCACGTGTGATGTGCTTGGTCTTTCAGTCTGTGGTAAAGAACTGTGATGGTCATTAGGTAATATTGGTCCCTCTTCAGCGGAAACACAAGAACCTTCCGTTTGTGAAGAGAAAGTAGGTCCATCAGCTGATTGTACTGTATCTAGTCCACAAGTCTGTTGTGAGAGTTGGCTCTTAGAGCTGGCAGTTTCTGCTTCTGTCTTTATGCTCCGCGGTTCAGTAGCTAACCGAGAGTCGGAGCGGTGTGTGGACTCTGCTGGTGGCTGTACATTTTCTTTTGTTGGTGCTTCGACATCTATAAAATATACAAAATGATTACTACATAATAACTCATTAGAACACAATTAAAAAAAAAAAATGTAAATGAAGGCCTAGCTGTCCAAGTGTACTCAAATACAGCAGAATATTTTTTGCAATAAAGATCATCCGGAAGGTAAAGACTTTCTGACATGTACCAAGAATAAAGAAGTAGTCAGGCAAGCTATGTACCATAAAGGTGACCATAAACCTCACCCCTACAAGTCAGAAAACCTCCACTCACATGGAGGATATTTGCATGCGAACATGGAATAATCATCTGGTTCCGTATGGGATTGTATACAGCTTTAAAACTTTGTCTCTGTAAAAAAACGACAGCTCAATTTAATAGGCAGTATACTAATAAAAAATTTCAAATGTATGATGGATCACAATATGTATTATTCTGGTCAAGCAGGTGCATTGCTTGTTACAGTATGTGCTGAAGAGTTGTATCTAACAAGTAATATACCCATGTAATCATTACAGGACATCAAATTGTATAAGGCTTCATCACAAAGAATATCCTTTATTCACTGCAACTGTAATACCCCTTTAAATATACCATCTAGTACAGTGGTACCCAACCAGTGGCTTGGCTTTCCACATGTGGCACCCCTGTGCGGCTCGCCATAAGAACCCGGAGTTATAACCATATGTTTTTGCTACAATATGACATACACATTAACAATATCACAGACATATCCTATCCCCAGAAAAGTGTCAATTTGGGTGGTGGAATACTAGTGTGTAAAATTTCAAACAGAAATATTTACCTGCAAATAGAAATTTCATGATTTTGTGTTTCTTTATGTTTAATATGTTTTACTTAAAGAGGCTCTGTCACCAGATTTTGCAGCCCCTATCTGCTATTGCAGCAGATCGGCGCTGCAATGTAGATTACAGTAACGTTTTTATTTTTAAAAAACGAGCATTTTTGGCCAAGTTATGACCATTTTTGTATTTATGCAAATGAGGCTTGCAAAAGTCCAAGTGGGCGTGTATTATGTGCGTACATCGGGGCGTTTTTAATACTTTTACTAGCTGGCCGTTCTGATGAGAAGTATCATCCACTTCTCTTCAGAACGCCCAGCTTCTGGCAGTGCAGACACAGCCGTGTTCTCGAGAGATCACGCTGTGTCGTCACTCACAGGTCCTGCATCGTGTCAGACGAGCGGGGACACATCGGCACCAGAGGCTACAGATGATTCTGCAGCAGCATCGGCGTTTGCAGGTAAGTAGCTACATCGACTTACCTGCTAACGCCGATGCTGCTGCAGAATCGACTGTAGCCTCTGGTGCCGATGTGTCCGACACGATGCAGGACCTGTGAGTGACGTCACAGATCTGCACTGCCAGAAGCTGGGCGTTCTGAAGAGAAGTGGATGATACTTCTCGTCAGAACGCCCAGCTAGTAAAAGTAGTAAAAACGCCCCGATGTACGCACATAATACACGCCCACTTGGACTTTTAAACACACCCACTTGGACTTTTGCAAGCCTCATTTGCATAACTACAAAAATGGTCATAACTTGGCCAAAAATGCTCGTTTTTTAAAAAATAAAAACATTACTGTAATCTACATTGCAGCGCCTATCTGCTGCAATAGCAGATAGGGGCTGCAAAATCTGGTGACAGAGCCTCTTTAAGGGCTATCTACACCTTTAAAAGGGGTTTTGCTTAAAATAAAAAATGTCAGTTAGGGCATGACCACACGTGGCGGATTTCCTCCGCAACTGTCCGCATCAATGCCGCACAGAATCTGCGTTGCAGATTCTGCTGCGGATCTGCACAAAATGTGCAGTAAATTGATGCGGACTAGCTGCTGCGGACTGCGGTAAAAGTACTTCCCTTCTCCCTATCAGTGCAGGATAGAGAGAAGGGACAGCACTTTCCCTTGTGAAAGTCAAAGAAATTCATACTTACCGCCCGTTGTCTTGGTGACGCGTCCCTCCTTCGGCATCCAGCCCGACCTCCCTGGATGACGCGGCAGTCCATGTGACCGCTGCAGCCTGTTATTAGCCTGTGATTGGCTGCAGCCGTCACTTAGACTGAAACGTCATCCTGGGAGGCCGGACTGGAGACAGAAGCAGGGAGTTCTCGGTAAGTATGAACTTCATTTTTTTTTACAGATACATGTATATTGGGATCGGTAGTCACTGTCCCGGGTGCAGAAACAGTTACTGCCGATCGCTTAACTCTTTCAGCACCCTGGACAGTGACTATTTACAGACGTCTCCTAGCAACGCTCCCGTCATTACGGGAGCCCCATTGACTTCCTCAGTCTGGCTGTAGACCTAGAAATACATAGGTCCAGCCAGAATGAAGAAATGTCAAGTCAAAAAAGCAAGACGGATCCGCAGCACACATAACATGTGCATGACAGCTGCGGACTTCATTGCGGAAATTAGAATCTCCATTGAAGTCAATGGAGAAATTCCGCCATGAGTCCGCAACCAGTCCGCCACTGCTCCGCAACAGACAGAGCATGCTGCGGACACCAAATTCCGCTCCGCAGCCTATGCTCCGCAGCGGAATTTTACGCCTCGTCTAAACGAACACTGCTAAATTAAAGTGTAAGTCAATGGACAAACGGCTCCGTTGCGGATTAACGCTGCGGAGTGTCCGCAGCGGAATTTAAGTGAAATTCCGCCACGTGTGAACCCAGCCTTAGTGTGTTTGGTGCAACTTTCAAATTAGTTTTTATTAAAAATTATTTTTACTTTGAGATACAGTGGCTTTGTATCCTGTATACAGAGCAGCTGTATTGTTCGCTAAGGCTATGTGCACACACACTAATTACGTCCGTAATTGACGGACGTATTTCGGCCGCAAGTACCGGACCGAACACAGTGCAGGGAGCCGGGCTCCTAGTATCATACTTATGTACGATGCTAGGAGTCCCTGCCTCGCTGAAAGACAACTGTCCCGTACTGTAATCATGTTTTCAGTATGGGACAGTAGTTCCACGGAGAGGCAGGGACTCCTAGTGTCGTACATAAGTATGATGCTAGTAGCCCGGCTCCCTGCAGTGTGTTCGATCCGGTACTTGCGGCCGAAATACGTCCGTCAATTACGGACGTAATTAGTGTGTGTGCACATACCCTAAGACCTAAACCCGTCAGGTCTGCAGGACCGACTGGTTCAGTATCAGCGGGTCTTGCGTGTCTCGGACACGCAGGATCCATCTGTAATGTTATGAACTTAGATATGATGGATAACAGGTGGATCCTGCCTGTCAGAGACACGCAAGACCCGCTGAAATTGAACTTAGATGTGATAAATTACAGGAGGATCCATGACCTGTGACACTGAAGCCCTCAGTCCCGCGGACCTGACGGGTACAGGATTCAGCGTAAGAGGTATTTTCTCTCTTCCCCAAGGCTGTGCAGCTAACTCGAGATCCACATTGCAATCTTGAATGAATAATCCTCATGCTATTTATTTCACTTAATAGGTTATTAAAATTAGAAATACATGCATAAGGTTTCATATTTTATACGCCATATCTGAGCTGGCCAATTTGAATGGTGTTTATCCAGGAAACCCTAAGTAACTGGTGTTTAGTAGACCCATCACTTGGTCTTATAACTCTTGTGGACTATTATTCATTCTCCGCTCGGACAATAAACAGCCTTCTCTACTACTTGTATGTACGGTGTATACTTTTTCAGTATATATCTGTAGAAGGCCCAGAAATATCATAATCACTACAAAAAAATAACTATGGTCTAGTTTGAGTTGTGGCTGATAAGGAACAGGTCATGAAACTCATTATGGATTCATTTTTTAATGAGTACATTTTAAAATATAATGGCAATTTCCTAGTATATTTCCAGCATACTATTATAGAAAAGCTAAGTACATGTAGATCAAGTAACAACACAATATAAAACAAGCACAAAGAATCTACGCACTACTGGTTCTCAATGAAGAATTACAAAGTAACTGCGATACGGATAATGGCTGGCTATAAAACAGAAGGCAAAGACGCACATAAAAGTAACAGGGGCTACAATACCCTTTATAGGCATGTAACCATTCCTTTTATTTTGTACTGCATACACTACTCAATCTGATCTTCATTTTATGGGACATTACTTTTGGAAGAAGGTGTAGTCTAGAGATACCACTGACCACTATTTATTAAAAAAAAATGTAGATTAAGAACACAGATCACGCATATCAAATGAAGGCCTCATTCACACAAGTGTACTTTATGTCTGTAGTAGAGCTGTATTTGGTAGGAGCTGTGTGTAGAGCGGGGATAGCAGTAATCCAATGCGGTCTATGTCCGTATTTCAAATATGCAGCATGTTCTCACATTGTCCATATCGGAGCTATAAATTCTCTATAGTGTAAGTCAATAGAGCCAGAAAAAAAAACCCACAAAAGATTCTTTCATCTGTATTGAGGTCTGTTTGAGCAAGTTTTATGGCTGGGCAACTGGAGGAAATATCATGAGAATACAGATGAACAGTCCTATATTGCACCTGCACACTAGGAAATTAGTGTAAAATGTCACAGATGTATGCCAGACTAACAAATAATCTGCCACTATAGAAACTTTTAGTCACTCCCTAATGTGGACAAATTAAAGTAATTTACTATCATTCCCAGGCATAGGCTTGTGGGGAGGGGTCATCAAAAACTCTGGCGGCCAAAGGGTGCAGCTAGGGGGAGAAAACCGAAGACAAATTTATAATTCAATGCAGTTCAGCAATGTTTGTCGTGTGTAACATGCAGAAGTGTCGTACGTCTGGTGGCAGAGATCCATCTGAAGTATATAGCCAGCTTAACCCATTTAGTACTGGGGGTGTTTTGGGCTTTGGTGCTCAAAGCAGAATTTCACATTTTGGAAAGCTGTATTCTAAGGCTATGTTCACACGGGGTCTTTTGCCGAGTTTATTGACGCGGAAACCGCGTCGCAAAACTCGGCAGAAACTCCCCGAGAACGCCTCCCATTGATTTCAATGGGAGGCGTCGGCGTCTTTTTCCCGCGAGCAGTAAAACTGCCTCGCGGGAAAAAGAAGCGACATGCCCTATCTTCGGGCGCTTCCGCCTCCGACCTCCCATTGACTTCAATGGGAGGCAGGAGAAAGCGTGTTTTCTGCCCGCGGCGCTCAATGGCCGCGGGCGAAAAACGGCGCGATCATTGCTATTCACACGGAGTATTTTGGGGGAGGAATATCTGCCTCAAAATTCCGTTTGGAGCTTTGAGGCAGATATTCCTCCCCCAAAATACTCCGTGTGAACATAGCCTAAAAGTGATTTTTTGTTTTTATTTCTTAGGTCTACACCCAGATTATTATTTTTTGCGGGACACATAGGGCTTTCTTATTATTTAAAATGAGAGATGATAGGATTTCATTTTGTAGGTCTTATTTAGGGAAAATGGTCAGAAAAGGGAAAAGATTTATTTTTCATGTTTTGTTTCAAGGTAGTTTGTATGATCAATATTTACCCCAGAAATGAATCCTCTAGTTCTCTCCTGCATAGTGTAGCCCACATACATATGTACATTGTATAACGTCGCTATAGACACATATTACACGTATCAGCTTTACATGTATGCTCCCCCCTCCCCGTTAACTTTGGGCGCAGCGTCTGTACATGGATAAAAATTAAGTACAGACATTTTTTTAAATCAGGGCACAAAAGCAGAAAAGGCGGGGTAGAACAGGCAAAATTTGGTGGCAGGGGGCATTAATGATATTTTTGGGGTAATGTACATTCTGCATGACAGGATTGTGACTCCCTGATCAAATGCAAAATGTGTTTATGTCACGCAGGATATCTAATTTTACGCATTTGGTGAGCGGCATGTACTTATTAGAGCGAAGCGGGCCTTTTTTTTACCATTTCATTGTGTTTATTATATTTTTCTATATTTATCCATTGACCGTTCATTTAGTTACATTTATTAGTCACATTTATTTCTTCAGGTCCCCGGTGACTGTCAGACCTGGACACGGGTCGGACTTGCCGCTGAAAACTCTGATCCAGATTCCGCAGGGAATTCAGGCTTAAAGTCCGCAGCAAACAGGGTTTTGTTTTGTGTGGACTTTCGGACAGAATTGCCGCTGTGAACACCAGATAAGAAAAAAAATAATTCAACACTTACCTCCCCCACCGGCTCTCCCATAGAAACTCATCACTCCTCCCAGGGTTCGTATCCGTGCCTCCTGAGATGACATGTTCGTGTGATTGGCTGCTGAAGTCACATGGCATGAAACTTCATCTCAGGAGGCTGGTAGCACTGAGACCAGATGGTGGAGGAGTGAGGCGTCGCTATGGGAATGCCAGGAACAGCAAAGAAAAAAAACAAGAAAAAAAAACTGTGTGGTCTTTTTTGTTTTTGTTTCACAAGACTTGCTATTTGTTGCGGAATTTCACTTCCCCACTGAACTCAATGGTTAAAGTCTGCAACACATGTGCAAGCATTCCACCATTCCGCAGCATACATTGACATGCTGCGGTTTCAAATTTCTGCGTGGAAGTTTTCAGCAGCGTGTGGATGAGATTTTTAAAGTCCCATTCACTTTGCTGCTAGGGTAACACGCCTCGAATTTTCAATCCGCAAATCCGGACAGAAAATTTGCAATCATGCAGGGAGCCTTAGGATGGATACAGACACCGCAGATTTTGTTGCAGAAATTTCTGTGACTGAAAATCAGTTCCATTTATCTGAATGGTACTTGAAGAACGTGAGGTGATTTCTAAAGTTTTTGGTGCGGTTTCCGCATCAAAACCGGCGCCAAAAAATTAAATGTGTACCTCCCCTTAAGGGTGTCCAAGTCTGACAATATTTAACAGCCTGTAGTCCAGGTTCTATTGACGGCTCCTGGACCAGATGCAGTCACAGCCAGCACAGCTGCAATGTTGGGAGAAGGGGGAACGGAAATACTGGCACAATGCCAGCTGCCGCATATTTACATGACGTGGTAAGGAAGGGGTTAAGCAACGAGGCTTTTGTGCCACCATCTATGGCAGACACCTGCAATTGACTTTTACTACAAATATCACAAACAATTATACACAAGTTATGATCTCAAGTTCTTTTGTTACAACGTGTCTCAGCTTTGTTCCCTAAAGTGAAATTACAATATACAGTACTATCTAGATCGCACCCTAGCAAGAGCCAGGGGAGACTATTTGAGTTACTGCAGGAGTTAAACAGTTGAGCAGGCCTTATGTTCTAAAGTCCTTTTCATCAGCCAGATTTCCATGTGACCCAGCCCATCAGGAATGATCAAGCTGCAGATTATTTTTAGTTCTTGTAGAGCAGGAAAAGAACAAACGTGTTATAAACAGAGTCCTAGCCACAGTGCAAGAAATCATACTGAGCTAGGCCCTTATCTCTAGTCACATGAAACATACTGGAAGACGGTAGGGAGGAATGACTCAAAAAGGTTTCCATATATGAATTCACGTATAAAACTGGGTAATTGAAATCTATCAATTCTGGAATATATTCCACATTTCACAATTACACAGCACTTCTATAATAAACTTACCCAGTAGGCCTGTAGTCGCATCTAGTCCCCTTCATGCTGGAAAACTAGCTCTGCAGGAGGAACTGCTCTAGGATTTTGAATAAGCAAGCAGAGATCTATACTCTAAATTTCGGACAAGGGGTTATTCGTGTAAAACTTTAAAAAGGGCATATCATAAAAGGCAAAAAGTATTGATCGTAATACCCTTGAAATGGGAAAATTACGAGATGACAGGCAGGCTCAAGAAAATATGATTAGATGTATAGGGACTTTTATAAACAAAACTGGGAGATAAAAAGAATCTTATTGAAACATTGGGATGTACTAAGGAATGATGAAGAACTAAGATCTAAGTGAAGTTTTGCCTCTGAAACTACTGATAACGTACAGAAGAGGAAGAAGTCTTAACCGGTTAAGGACTAGGCTGTTTTACAGCTAAATGACCAGAGCAAATGTCACAATTTTGCTATGCGCTTCTTTAGATGACTATAACTCTGCAGGTGAATAAAGTTCATCTTTGAATTTTACACTCTTTTTAAAGGACAGATAGGGCTTTGTTTTAGTGGCATTTGTCAGTATATATCATTTTTATTTTTTTCTCTAAAGTGGGCAAAATTGGAAAAAAATGCAAGAATTTACCAATTGCGTCAGTTTATACCAGCATTTTTCACACACGGTATGGACCACGGACAAAATTAATCTCCTTTCACATTCTTCCACTTCTCCCGTGCATGGGGATACCAAATATGTGTGCCTTATTCACTGTGCGGACATGTGCCAGGGCTTGGCATAAAAGGAGGCTTTTCGGTCCAGGAATTCTGCACTTGATTTTATAGCAGCATACTGTATTCTGGGGGGCGTAATGCTGCTGAAACATTAGAATCACCCCATAAATGACTTCATTCACACAAGTAGACCCCACAAGGTTTCCTTCAAGGGGTTTATCATATTTTTAGCAAGTCAAGTTTTCTTCTGAAAGTTTCTTGAATAAGATGGAACAAAAAAAAATCAGCTATTTTTTAGCAAATGCGGCAGTTTAGGCTAGTATTTTTCACACACGGTATAGACCACGGACAAAATTTATCTCCTTTCACATTCTTCCACTTCTCCCGTGCATGGGGATACCAAATATGTGTGCCTTATTCGCTGTGCGGACATGTGCCAGGGCTTGGCATAAAAGGAGGCTTTTTGGCCTTTTCGGTCCAGGAATTTAGCATTTGATTTTAGAGCCGCATACTGTTTTCTGGGGGGCGTAATGCTGCTGAAACATTAGAATCACTCCATAAATGACTTCATTCACACAAGTAGACCCCACAAGGTTTCCTTCAAGGGGTTTATCATATTTTTAGACAGTCCAGTTTTCTTCTGAAAGTTTCTTGAATAAGATGGAACAAAATAAAATTACCTTTTTTTTTAACAAATGCGTCAGTTTATGCTAGCTTTTTCACACACAAAATGGACCACGGACAAAATTCATCGCATTTCACATTCTTCGACTTCTCCTGTGCATGGGGATACCAAATATGTGTGCTTTATTCACGGGCATGTGCCAGGGCTTGGCATAAAAGGAGGCTTTTTGGCCTTTTCGGTACAGGAATTCTGCACTTGATTTTATAGCAGCATACTGTTTTCTGGGGGGCCTAATGCTGCTGAAAGATTAGAATCACCCCATAAATTACTTCATTCACACAAGTAGACCCCACAAGGTTTTCTTCAAGGGGTTTATCATATTTTTAGACAGTCCAGTTTTCTTCTGAAAGTTTCTTGAATAAGATGGATCAAAATAAATTTTTAGCAAATGCGTCAGTTTATGCCAGCATTTTTCACACACGGCATAGACCACGGCCAAAATTCATCTCCTTTCACATTCTTCCACTTCTCCTGAGCATGGGGATACCAAATATGTGTGTCTTATTTATCACATAGAGAAGTAGGAGGGCGGACGATAGAAGAAGCTTATTTCACAAATCGCTTTTTTTCAAAGCTGGTTTTACAAAACTCAACAGAGTTTCTATAACACTTCCAAAATATCTGCTCTTGAAGCAGAAATCCCAAAATATTCATCTAGGGGTATAATGGGAATTTATTTTTTTGGGTTTTCTAAAATAAGAAATTGCAGGTTTATGCAAATGGAGCTCTCCAGCAGATGAACTTTAGAGAATATGCAAACATGACATCCACCCCCCACCCACCCATTCCCTCCCTCACCCTTGGAGTAAAATCAGGGGAAAAATAAAAACGTAATGTAGGGCAAATATATTTTCAACGAATTAACTAAAATCTAATAATTCAGAACAGTGTGGTATTTTTTAAAACATGGCTCAATGCACAGGCCTGGTTGTGAGGGACATGAGGGACAGAAATATCGGGAATCTTTGCGGTGCCCGTCTTTTCTGCAGACGCGGCACTTTTTCTGAGGGTTGCTTCTGGTTGGTGTTGGGGGAATCCGACTGATGAAGTGTCTTTCAGTCAGTCGCGTGACATCCTCAGACTGGGGGCATTCTCGGGTGTCCTGAACATCAAAAATGAGGCCTTCAATAATTTTTTCCTGGAAATCCAGGTATGTGTCTCTGCCTCTGTTTTTTTTGTAGAGCACAAATGAGTTGTGGATGGCCACCCGTAACAAATAAATGGCCACTTTTTTGTACCAGGTTTTAGTTTTGCGTTTTACTAAATAGGGCTGTAAAACCTGGTCGCTTAAATCCACCCCCCCCCCATGTACTTGTTATATTCGGACACACTCACTGGTTTGTGGTTGTCCGATGTTGCCCCCCTTTCCCTCACTGCCACTGTTCCTGCGGTATGAATCGTGCTTAGCACATACACATCTTTGCAATCCCTGAACTTGACCGCCAGCAATTCTTCAGATGCATAAGCACAGGAGTCCCCCTTTACCATGCGCTTCCCCACTAATTGCTGTGGAAAACCAATTCTGTTTTTGCGCATGGTACCACATGCCCCAGTCCTTGCAGCATGCAAATGCCTAAACAGGGGCACACTGGAATAAAAATTATCACAGTACAGGTGGTACCCCTTGTGAAGCAGAGGCTGCATTATCTCCCACACGATCTTACTGCTGGTGGAAAGATCAGGGGGGCATCCAGGAACATTTATTGTGCGGTCCCGCCCTTCATAAATTCTGAAGGCGGTGGTATATCCTGACCCGCTTTCACACAATTTGTAGAGCTTAACGCCATATCTTGCCCTTTTTGAAGGTAGATATTGGCGAAAGCGAAGTCTGCCATGAAAGTTGAGGAGGGATTCGTCCACACTTACATTCTGCTCAGGGGTGTAGAGTTGCAGAAATAAATTATTCAGGGAATTTATTAGCGGTCTTATTTTGAACAACCGATCCCGGTTTGCATCGGTACTTGGGGGGGCCTGTGCGTTGTCATTGAAGTGGAGGAACCTCATTATTGTCTCATAACGAGACCTGGGCATTACTGCAGAATATACTGGGGTGGCTTGGGCGGGTCTTGTTGACCAGTAAGACCTAATGGAGGGCTTTTTGACAATACCCATATTTAGGGTGAGCCCCAAAAAATGTTTTAATTCCAGCAAATTGGTGGGCGTCCAATCTCTGGCATGGGTGGATGAAGGTTTCTGCCTTATATATTGAGTGGCATATAAATTTGTTTCGTGGACAATCTGATTTAGGATGTCGTCCGTTATAAATAAATGGAAGTAATCCATTTGGACAAAATTTGTATTGTCCACGGTTATGCCAGGAGTGGCAGTAAATCCGTGGATTCTAGGCCCAAAAGATGGGGCAGGTGCCCATACAAGAGCCTGGACTGAAGGGACCAGGCTGTCCCGTGCTACAGGGCAACTTGGCCCTGCACTTTCAAGTTCTGCAGTTTCAACTGCATCAGGGACAATGTCCCCTGAAGATGAACCTGAAGTGACGCTGTCATCGTCACTACCTAAAACAGGTTCCATCTCGGACGCCATCTCTGATGCGGTCTCCGACTCAGACCACAGCATGGCGTATGCCTCCTCGGCGCTAAACAACTTCCTCGCCATAACGTAACTAACACTAACTAAACCAATTTTTTTTTTTTTTTTTATAAAAACACACAAACTAACTGCTACACTACCGCTAACAAAAAAATAAACCGCTATTGCTATATATATTATATATATGTGGATATATATATAATTATATACTCCCTACCTGCCTATTCTAATAGAATAAAAGATAGAAAGGTAGATATATAGAAAAAAAGATAGATGGATAGATTGTATAGATAGATAGAAATCTATCTATACAGAGAATGTTTTAGAGTGTAACTGTATTTTTTGTGTAACTGTAACTGTAATCTTCTGGCAGCAATTCTCCCGAGTCTCTTCTTCTCCTCAAACTGAAACAATGTTTGAGGAGAAGAAAAGAGGCAGGAGATTTACTGCCAGAAAAGTCAAAATAAAACAAATGTGGTCGCTGTGATAGGTTTTCACAGCGACCACATGTTCAGGGACCATCGGATTGGTCCCTGATACTCTGCCCAGTGCCCAGAGCTGTTGGTAACAGCGTGGGCACAGGGCTGTGTGCACGCGATCGCGTGCACACTGTTTTCTATGCAGAAATGCATGTGATCGCTGTGATTGGTTGTCACAGCGATCACATGTTCAGGGGCCAAAAGATTGACCCCTGACATTCTGCCCAGTGCCCATGGCTGTTAGCAACAGCCAGGGCACAGAGCTGTGTGCACGCGATCGCGCATGCACAGTCTCTGAAGTGCGCCGTAAATAGTCTATACGGCGGACTTCAGAGACCCTGACCGCTGGCCGTATAAAAACGGCCAGCGGTCGGGAACCTGTTAAAGACTCCCTTATTGCATAGACATCTCTGGATTCAAAAAGAAATAGAACCTGGACAAAATTGGCTCCCAACTAGACCTAGGCAAGTGTAAGGCCTGTGAACAAAATCTGATGGGCGAAAAGAAAACTTTTGATAATCCAGTGAACAGACAAATATATGACAGAGAATTTATCTACTGTAAGGGCCTGTTGACATCAGCGTTCAGTTTCCGTTGATGGGTTCTGTCAGACCTTTCCGTCTGAGGAACCCATCAACGGAAAGGCAGATGGAAACCATAGCCTCTGTTTGCATTACCATTGACCAGTCGACTGTTCTATTGATTGTGTAAAAAAAAAAAGAAACCTTACGGAATGGAGACAAACTGAAACCATAGATTTCCGCTTGCATTACCATTGATTTTAATGGTAATGCTTCCGTTGCAAATGGTTTCATTTTGTCTCCATTCCGTAAGGTTTCTGTTTTTTTTTGACAGAATCAATAGCGCAGTCGACTGGTCAATGGTAATGCAAACAGAGGCTGTGGTTTCCGTCTGCCTTTCCGTTGATGGGTTCCTCAGACGGAATGGTCTGACGGAACCCATTAACAGAAACCGAACGCTGATGTAAACACACCTTAAGGCCCCATGCAGACGACCGTAAAAAAACTCCGCAATTATGGACCCGCTCGGTTCTATTGGCCGCGGAGACCTTTCTGTAGCGCTACGGAAAGGTGTCCGTGCCGTAGAACCGTGCCGGGAAATATGGAGCATGTCCTACTTTTCGGATTTTGTGGGCTGTGCTCCCGTACTTTGCTTTGTATGGGAGCACGGCACGAAAATGCGGCCTGTGGGTGTCGGCAGCCGGCCGTGCCGCAATCGAAGGCCGTGATTACGGGCACAGCCGTGTGCATGGGGCCTAAGACAGAAGGAATTATCTATACCGCACAATGCTCTTGTTCCCTTCTAAACGTCGGAAAGACAATCCAACAGTTCAGACGAAGAATTTTACAATATCGTATATGTCGGCGTATAAGACGACTGGGCGTATAAGACGACCCCCAACTTTTACCCTTAAAATATAGAATTTAAGATATACTCACCATTTCGTGCAGGAGCGCTTCACTATGGCCATCGGCGGCAGGACCCAGGACTCTCTGTCTCTTTGAACTCGCGCATGCGCAGATAGGCTGCTTCATCGCGCGAGATCTGAGAGGCTGGGAATGAGAGGAAAGGGCGGGCCAGAGGATCTTACAGAGATGTTCCCTGGCGGCTAATACCGGCTTCCCTCAGATCCGTGGCGGATTCCGTGCATCCCGGGAGCCTGTGTACCGGACTGCAGGCTCACAAGGTAACACACAACCTGTGTGTAGACAATATGTAGACTAGGGATGTCACGATACCAGAATTTGGACTTCGATACCGATACTTCGTTTAGTATTGCGATTTCGATACCAATTTCGATACTTTTGGCAACAGTAATAAAAAAAAAATTCTTACGTTTTCTGATGTGAGGCGCGACGTGTGATGAATTTTGAACGCGCCTCACATTTATAGTAATTAATCCCATCATGTTTCTCAGTCATATTGGGTTAATGTGCGAGGTACATGATGGGGTTAATTACTATTAATGTGAGGAACATGGAGGGTAAATTCATCGCACCTCGCGCCTCACATTAATAAGTGAATGAAAGCCGTGTTTATTTCATTTTTTTACAGCGTACACATCATAAATGATGCAAAAACATTGTTGTCCGCGCCATTACTGAATGTGTGTATTTTATGTATTGAGACTTATTTTAATGTTTATTGTAAAAAAGGTGAAGGTGTATTTTTTTTAAAATTTAACAATACTTTGTTTTTACTTTATTTTTAAACTTTAATGTACTGACATATATCAGATATGTGCCAGTACATTAACCTGTGGACGGATAATACACAGGCAGTTGTTAGGACATACTTGGGTATGTCCTAACAACATGAAATATGGTAAGACAGCCCTGGGGTCCGTCAATAGACCCTGGGCTGTCTGCCCATATATGGTATGGCCCTCGATCGCGTCACAGGAATTCCCTGTGACGCGATCCAGGGGCATCCCCCCTTCTCACTTTCCCCTGAATGCTGCAGTCAGCTGTGATCGCAGCATTCAGGGGAATAACGGCGGAGATGAGCGGTTTCTCTGATCTCCGCCGTTATAGAGCGGGGCTGCGGCTGTGTAATACAGCCATTGCCACGCTCCTGACAGGAAGTGCGCGCGCGGTCAGCATGAGGTGATGCGGCCGGCGCTGCACTAATGAGCGGCAGTTCAGGCACTGAAGACAGAACAAGGGGGTGTTTTGTAGCGCGCCCGCCATGTTCTGTCTCCAGTGCCGCCGCTCATTAGTGCAGCGCTGGCCGCATTGCATCATCCTGACCCCGCGAACTTATCATGACTCAGGAGCGGGGCTGTGGCTGAATTACACAGCCGCGCTCCCATACATTCATGTGTTACTATACTGAGCTGTGCGGCTGCAACGTGCATCCCTAATGTAGACAATATCCGGCATATAAGACGACCCCACACTTTTGACATTTTTTTAAGGGTGTAAAAAGTCGTCTTGTACGCCGATATATACGGTATTAGTAATATTAAAACAAAGAAGGATACCCCTCTTGCGAAACATGAGGTTTATTCATGAAAACAATCTGAAAGAGATCCAGTTTTGGGGAATACAATGCTTGACTTTGGGACCACGTGGAGGAAACCTCGATAATTTACTTTTAAAAACAGAGGCTAAGTGGATCTACAGGTTAAATTCACTTTATGCTAAGGGACTAAATTAAGGTATTACCTTTACACCTTACAGTTGATGCAATAAATAATGTCGTTTATTAACCCCTTCACGACTGCCATATGGCTATATACGTTCCAACTGCCAATGCCCGTGCAGTTGTTACGTATATAAAACGTTGACAGCCTTAACACACCATACGCAACTGTATGTCATGGTTTGCCCTGCCTTAAGGCATCATGAGGTACAGTTACGTCATGGGTATTGTTCAGTCACCATGTCAAAAGACACGGCGACAAAACAGTGATATTGGCTGTCACAGTCCCTATGATGCGGCAAGGGAACCAATCACGGCGCAGCGCCGCCCACGATCGCTGCGATTGGTCAGGCGATCGGTTGTTGCCAGTTTGCCAAGTATGTAGGCCTGCTAGGCGGTGCCCAAAAGGCTTCCGTCCGCAAACGAAAGATGGCAGCGGGCTCAGAAGATGCCCGGAGGCGGAGGCATAATATGCCTGCTGTCAGTGAATAGCTGACAGCTCTAATGCATTGCACTACGTGGGTAGTGTATTAGAATAAAGATCAGAGGTGCAGGCGTTCAAGTCCCCTAGTGGGAGAAAAAAGAAAAAGTTGAAAACTAGTTCTAACTTATTTTTACACTTTTGTACAACATTTTTATAAGTTAAAAAAATAAATAAATGCCTTTGTTCCTATAATAAAAGTCATTTATTATAGGGAAAAAATAAAACCGTTAAAAAAGTACACATATTCGGTATCACAGCATCTGCAATGACCCAAACTATAATGTTATTTTTTGTCCACGGTGAGCACTGCAATAAAAAAAAAAAACTGCCAGATTCACTATTTTTTTGGTCACTACCCCTCCAAAACATAGAATAAAAAGTGATCAAAGTACCCCAATATAGTATGAATAAAAACTACGACCCGTCCCGCAAAAAAAGCCCTTACACAGCCTTGTCAACGCAAAAAAAAAAAAAAAAAAAGTACGGCTTTCAGAATATGGTGACAAAGAAATTATTTAAAAATAAGCGATTTTATTTGTGCAAACGCTGCAAAACGTAAAAATAACTATATACATATAGTATCGCAGTATGTTGCGCTTCACTTCTGAGCCCTGTCATATGTCCATGCAAATGATAAATGCCTTGAGGGGTGTAGTTTCAGAAAATGGAGTCACATCTTGGGGGCTTCCACTGTACTCTGGTACCTCAGGGGTTTTGAAAATGATACATGGCGCCCAAAAAACAATCCAGCAAAATCTGCAGGCCAAATAGCGCTCCTGCCTTCCCGAGCCCTGCCGTGTGTCCAAACAGCAGTTTATAATCACATGTGAGGTATTGCCGAACTCGGGAGAAATTGCTTTACAAATGTTGGCGTGATTATTCTCTTTTATTCCTTGTCAAAATGAAGAAATTCTACAATTTGATGGGGAAAAAAAAATTTTATTTTCATTTTCACAGCCGAATTCCAATAAATTCTATCTACTATTTTGGTCCCAGGGGCTCTGCGAATACGACATGGCACCCGAAATACCATTCCAGCACAATTTGAGCTCCAAAAGCCAATCTAAGCCATGCAATGTGTCCAAAGAGCAGTTTATTACTACATATGGGGTATTGCCGTGCTCAGAAGAGCTTGCTTTACAAATGCTGGGGTTCTTTTTCTTCTTTATCCATTTCAAATATTTAAATAATCTGAGCTAAAACTGCATTATATTAGTCCTAGAAAAATAAAAGTATATGTTAAAAAAACCATACATATACAAAAGTATACATATGGGAAATGTTAACTAGTAAGTATTTTGTGTGGTATTACTATCTGTCTTACAAGCAGATACTTAAAATTTATAAAAAAAAATAATTTTTTTTGCTACATTTTGGTGTTTTTCCACAATTAAATACTAAATATATCGACCAAATTTTACCAGTAACAAAGTAATGTGTCACGAGAAAAGTCTCAGAATCGCTTGTATAGGTAAAAGCACTCCAAAGTTATTAGCACATAAAGTGACACGTCAGATCTGAAAAATAAGGCTCTGTCAGGAAGGTCAAAAGTGGCTGCAGCGGGAAGGGGTTAAAGGTTTGCGGTCATGATGGGTCAACTAAGGGGTTAAACATGTCGGAATTAAAGTGATATTTGATTCCGCCTGTTGCAGTGATGTGTTGGCAGTATTACACAGCCGTCAATCTCTAAGTATGGAGCGAACCCACCCCATGAGCTCACGCCATACTTCCCCTTAACGGCTGTCACGTACATGTTGTTAAGGGGTTAAACTTTGTTCTGCTGCCCAGCATAGTGGGGTCACATTTATAGCATACAGAGGAGATATATTTTTAAAAGAACAGATCCAGGGATTCAAAACAAGTAAGCCTAAATAACTAGATAGCACTTAAATTAAGAATAAAATAAAAATAACATTGTTAAAAATATATGGTCAGGTATAGATCAGTTATAACCGTCTTCACTGTTCAAGACAGGACAGCATATTAAGAAAAACTCATAACTTTCAAAATAATAAATGTTTTGGGACACAATTTTCACTAACCTATTAGATTAGCTAGGAGATGGGACAAATCTCCTCTTTAAAATGATAACTGGGTGTACTATTGGGGGAATAACAACTACATACACAAATAAAGTATAAAAGTTGATGTGCCCCTTCTCTGCATATTCACCGATACAGGTTTCCCTCCCCCATAGCACAGCCTCTACTATTGTGGTAAGTGCCCCTCATTTCCACAGCTGTCCTCTGTGCATTCTCCTTTACAGCTGCTTTCTCCAGGACTGCCAGTAATGCTGCACCTGTCAGCTGAAAGACTGTCTGGGGCTCAGCCCTGGCCACTGAGTTTGTACCAGCTGTCAACCTACCGAGACCATCAGACCAATGTTTTAGAGATTTGGTGACCACGTAAGTTCTTTGAGCACAGGGGGTTCTCCTAGTTTAATTGAACGCTTGAAAGAATGTCATGATGATAATCCGAAGTATTTATGATTTGCCGGCATAATGTGTATGAAGCAACCCCATCAGGTGGTGACAGAGTTAATTCTCAAAACGGAGGCACTACAACCGCTTGGTCTTAATGACTGCAACGATCAAAGTCAGTTTTTAACTTAAGCCCTTCCCTCTTTAGCCACTTTTGACCTTCCTGACAGAGCCTCATTTTTCAAATCTGACATGTTTCACTTTATGTGGTAATAACGTTGAAATGCTTTCACCTATCCGGGCGATTCTGAGATTGTTTTCTCGTGACACATTGGACTTTAAGATAGTGGTAAAATTTGGTCGATACATTCAGTATTTAATTGTGAAAAACACGAAAATATAGTGAAAAATTGCAAAAATTAGCATTTTTCTCAATTTAAATGTATCTGCTTGTAAGACAGGCAGTAATACCACACAAAATTGTTGCTAATTAACATCCCCCATATGTCTACTTTAGATTGGCATCGTTTTTTGAACATCCTTTTATTTTTCTATGACCTCACAAGGCTTAGAACTTTAGCAGCAATTTCTCACATTTTCAAGAAAATTTCAAAAGGCTATTTTTACAGGGGCCAGTTCAGTTGTGAAGTGGTTTTGAGGGCCTTATATATTAGAAACCCCCAAAAAGTCACCCCATTTTAAAAACTTCACCCCTCAAAGTATTCAAAACAGCATTTAGAAAATGTCTTAACCCTTTACACATTTCACAGGAATTAAAGCAAAGTAGAGGTGAAATTTACAAATTTCATATTTTTTTGCAGAAATAAATTTTTAATACAATTTTTTTTAACACACAGAAGGTTTTACCAGAGAAATGCAACTCAATATTTGTTGCCCAGTTTCTGCAGTTTTAGGAAATATCCCACATGTGGCCGTAGCGTGTTACTGGACTGAAGCACCGGCCTCAGAAGCAAAGGAGCACCTAGTGGATTTTGGGGCCTTATTTTTGTTAGAATATATTTTAGGCACCATGTCAGGTTTGAAGGGCTCTTGCGGTGCCAAAACAGTGAAAATCCCCCAAAAGTGACCCCATCTGGGAAACTAGACACCTCAAGGAAATTATCTAGGGGTGTAGTGAGCATTTTGACCGCACAGGTTTTTTACAGAAATTATTGGAAGTAGGCCGTGAAAATTAAAATCAACATTTCTTCAAAGAAAATGTAGGTTTAGCGATTTTTTTTCTCATTTCCACAAGGACTAAAGGAGAAAAAGCATCGCAAAATTTGTAAAGCAATTTCTCCCGAGTAAAACACTACCCCACATGTGGTAATAAATGGATATTTGGACACACGGCAGGGCTTAGAAGGGAAAGAGCGCCATTTGGCTTTTGGAGTCCACATTTAGCAGGAATGGTTTGCGGAGGCCATGTCACATTTACGAAGCCCCTGAGGGGACAAAACAGTGGAAACCCCCCACAAGTGACCCCATTTTGGAGACTACACCCATTGAGGAAATTATCTAGGGGTATAGTGAGCGATTTGACCGCACAGTTTTTTTGCATAAATTATTGGAAGTAGGCTGTGAAAATGATAATCTAAATTTTTTCAAAGAAAATGTAGGTTTAGCTAATTTATTCTCATTTCCACAAGGACTGAAGGAGAAAAAGCACCGTAAAATTTGTAAAGCAATTTCTCCCGAGTAAAACAATACCCCACATGTGGTAATAAACGGTTGTTTGGACACACGGCAGGGCTTAGAAGGGAAAGAGCGCCATTTGGCTTTTGGAATCCACATTTAGCAGGAATGGTTTGCGGAGGCCATGTCACATTTGCAAAGCCCCTGAGGGGACAAAACAATGAAAACGCCCAAAAAGGGACTCCATTTAGGAAACTACACCTCTTGAGGAATTCATCTAGGGGTGTAGTAAGCATTTTGACCCCAGAGACGTTTCATAGAATTTATTAGAATTAGGAAGTGAAAATAAAAACAGTCCTTTTTCTTCAATAAGACGTAGCTTTAGCGCAAATTGTTTCATTTTCTCAACAAATAAAGGAAAAAAAAGAACCCAAAATTTGTAAAGCAATTTCTCCCGAGTACGGCAATACCCCATATGTGGTCATAAACTGCTGTTTGGGCAAACGGCAGGGCTCAGAAGGAAAGGACCGCCATTTGGAGTGCAGATGTTGCTGGATTGGTTTCTGGGCGCCTGTGGGCCCAAAACAGTGGAAACCCCCCAGAAGTGACCCCATTTTGGAAACGACACCCCTCAATGCATTTACCAAGGGGTGTAGTAAGCATTTTAACCCTACAGGTGTTTTGTAGAAATTAGTGTTCACTCGATGTTGCAGAGTGAAAATGGGATTTTCTTCCATAGATATGCCAATATGTGGTGCCCGGCTTGTGCCACCATAACAAGACAGCCCTCTAATTATTATGCGGTGTTTCCCGGTTTTAGAAACACCCTACATGTGGCCCTAATCTTTTGCCTGGACATATGATAGGGCTCAGGAGTGAAGAGTACCATGCGGAGTGGAGGCCTAATTTGGCGATTTACAAAGTATTGGTTCACAACTGCAGAGGCTCAGATGTGAAATAATAAAAAGAAACCCCTGAGAAGTGACCCCATTATGGAAACTGCACCCCTCAAGGCATTTATTAAGAGGTGTAGTGAGGATTTTCACCCAACAGGTCTTTTCCATAAATGAATGCACTGCGGATGGTGCAAATTAAAAATTTATATTTTTCCCTAGATATGCCATTCAGTGGCAAATATGTCATGCCAAGCTTATGACACTGGAGACACACACCCCAAAAATTGTTAAAAGGGTTCTCCCGGGTATGACTATGCCATATATGTTGAAGGAAACTGCTGTTTGGGCACGCTGTAGGGTTCAGAGCCGAGGGAGCACCATTTGGCTTTTGGAGAGCGGATTTTGCTTGGTACTAAATTTGAGTATTGCTGGTGTTTTATAATGTGGGGGTACATGTAAGCGGGGCGGAGTATATAAGGGGCATAGTCAGGTGGTATGAAAAAAAATTAATAATCCATAGATGTGTGTTACGCTGTGAAGCAATCCTTTTCGCACAGGCCAGTGTCGCACTGATAAATGGTGTAATTTCTTATCCCCCTTTTGGTCCACACTCTGCACCTTTGTAGTTTGAGGAATTTTGCTGGGAAGTGTTGTCCTGGTATAATACGGGCACCGTCGCTTCCAGCGGATATGTTTGGGCCCTCCCTTTCCTGGTTCTCTAATTTTAGGTCCTTGATAAATCGCCTCTTCAAACAGAAGAAATGTTTCCCTCGGGCACAACTGCATATTTTTTTATTTCCTGACTTATTGGAGCCATAACTAATTTTATTTTTCATAGACGTAGCGGTATGAGGGCTGGTTTGTTGCGGGATGAGCTGTAGTTATTATTGGTACCATTTTGGGGTACATGTGACTTTTTGATCACCTTTTATCCTATTTTTTGGGATGCCAGGTAAACAAAAAAATGCAATTCTGGCACAGCTTTTTTCGTTTTTTTTATACAGCGTTCACCATGCGTTATAAACTACATGTTACCTTTATTCTGTGGGTCAGTACGATTCTGGCGATACCTAATTTATAGCATTTTTTTATGTTTTACAACTTTTTTCACAATAAAATTACTTTTGTAAAAAGAATTTATTTTTTTTCTGTCGCAAAGTTGTGAGATCCATAACGTTTTAATTTTTTTGTCGACGGAGGTGTATGAGGGCTTGTTTTTTGCGGGACGAGCTATAGTTTTTATAGGTACCATTTTTGGATACGTGCGACTTTTTGATCACTTTTTATTCTAATATTTGTAGGGCAAAGTGACTAAAAAACAGAAACTCTGGTAACGTTTTTTACGTTTTTTTTTCGCTGTTCACCGCGTGTAATAAATAATACAATATTTTGATACCTCAGGTCGTTACGGTCGTGGCGATACCAAATACATATGGTTTATTATTATTTTTCAATAATAAAAGGACTTGATAAGAGTAAAAGGGGGATTGTGTTTTATTTGATTACTTGAAACTTTTATTGTTTTCAAACTTTTATTTTTTGCACTTTTTTTTTACACTTTTCTTCAAGTCCCACTAGGGGACTTGAAGGTCCAACGGTCAGATATTTTTTTTTCTAATACATTGCACTACCTATGTAGTGCAATGTATTAGATCTGTCAGTCATTCACTGACAGCAAGCCGATTAGGCTTCGCCTCCCGGCGGGGCCTAATAGGCTTCCGTAATGGCAGAGCAGGAGACCATTGTGTCTCCTATTGCCATAACAGCAGTCGCCAGTCCCGATTGCCTGTCAGGGCTGGCGATCTGCTAGTAACCGCTACGATGCAGCAATCGCTTTCGATTGCTGCATCGAAGGGGTTAATGGCAGGGATCGGAGCTAGCTCCGGTTCCTGCCGTTACAGGTGGATGTCAGCTGTACAGTACAGCTGACATCCACCGCTGATGACGCCGGATCAGCTCCTGACCCGGCGCCATCTTGCCGGCAGCTACGGAAGCCGATCAGGCTCCGCCGCCGGGCGGATCTTGACCGGCTTCGGTGCTAGGCAGACCGGGAGGCCAGTATTAGGCCTCCGGTTGCCATTGCAGCCACCGGAACCCCGGCAATTTCATTGCTGGGGCTCCGATGAGCTGCAAACACCTTAAGTGCAGCGATCGCGTTTGAGCGCTGCACTTAAGGGGTTAATGGCGGGGATCGAAGCTAATTTCGGTCCCCGCCGTTACAGTCAGATGTCAGCTGTAAGATACAGCTGAGATCCGGTGATGATGGCACCGACTCAGTTTCTGAGCCGGTGCCAAACATTTGACGTACATGTACGGCATTTTGCGGGAAGTCAATGCTTTCCATGACGTACATGTACGTCAAATGTCGGGAAGGGGTTAAAATATGACCTGCATATAAGCTATATTTACTACCAGTGGACTTTGTAGTAAATGTACGATGGCATTTTATGTGCTTTGTTTGTATACTGTTATATATAAGGGGCAGAGTTACGGATACATTAGGGCCTTGACAAATTGTGATAAAACACAAAATGGCTGTAGCTGTACCAGTCTTTTCAACATCCTGTGACCCTGCATATAAAACAATTAATATTTTTGCTTAACCCCTAAAAGGACACAGCCGGTTTTCGCCTTATGGACCAGGCAATTTTTTTTAAATCTGATATGCGGTAATAACTTTGGAAAAATAGAAGCCTTTCAAACTATTCGGAGATTGTTTTCTCGTGACATATTGTACTTTATGTTAGTGGTAAGATTTGGTCGATACATGCAGTGTTTATTTGTGAAAAACACCAAAACTTAGAGAAAATGTGCAAAAATTAGCATTATGGGATATGTGAACTAGTAACTATTTTGTGTGGTATTACTATCCGTTTTACAAGCAGATACATTTATATTTTGAATATGTCTACTTTAGATTGACATCGTTTTTTGAATATTCTTTTATTTTTCCAGGACGTTACAAGGCTTAGAACTTTAGAAGCAATTTCTCAAATTTTCAAGAAAATTTCAAAAGCCTTTCTTTTATGAACCAGTTCAGTTCTGAAGTGGCTGCGAGGGCCTTATATATTAGAAACCCCCAAAAAGTCACCACATTTTAAAAACGGCAACCCTCAAAGTTTCTTCACCCTTTAGGTGTTTCACATGAATTTAAAGCAAAGTGGAGGTGAAATTTACAAACCAAAATTTTTTGGGTAGAAAATCTGTTTTGATATTTTTTTTCTGTAACATAAAAAAACTCTATATTTTTTGCCCAGATTCTGCCGTTTTTACAAATCTCACACATGTGGCCCTAGTGTGGTAAAGGACTGAAGCACAGGACTCAGAAGCAAATGAGCACCTAGTGTATTTTGGGGCCCTCTTTTATAAGAATATATTTTAGACACCATGTCCGGTTTGAAGAGGTCTTGTGGTGCCAAAACAGTGGAAACACCTTAAAAAAAAAAGAGACCATTTGGAAAACTACACCTCTCAAGGAATTTAACAAGGGGTATAGTGAGCATTTTAACTCCATAGTTTCTTTTGGTGAATTTAGTGGAATTAGGACGTAAAAATGAAAAATCTAAATATTTGCCAATAAAATGTAGAAATTTTCACAAGGCATAAAGGAAAAAAAGCACCCCAACATTTGAAAAGCAATTTCCCCGGATTACAGCAATATGTGGTAAACAACTGCTGTTTGGACATACGGCAGGGCTCAGAAGGGAAGGAGCGCCATTTGGCTTTTGGAGCTCAAGTTTTGCTGGAATGGTTGTCGGGTGCCAT
Source organism: Rhinoderma darwinii (assembly GCF_050947455.1). Classification (NCBI taxonomy): domain Eukaryota; kingdom Metazoa; phylum Chordata; class Amphibia; order Anura; family Rhinodermatidae; genus Rhinoderma; species Rhinoderma darwinii. Next base: position 276,054,058 of record NC_134688.1, read on the forward strand.
GTCGCATTTGAATAAGCCTCCGAGGGAACAAAACAGTGGAAACCTACCAAATTTACCTTATTTTGGAAACTACAGCCCTCAAGAAATTTATCGGGGGGGGGGGGGTATAGTGGGCATTTAGACCCCACGTGTTTTTTGTAGAATTTTGTGGAATCAGGCCGTGGAAATGAATATAAACATTTTTTCCACAAAAATGTTGACAGTTTTCATTTTTTACAAGGGTTAAATGGAGAAAAAGCACCCCAATATTAGTAAGGCAATCTCTCCCGGGTATGGCACTACCCCACATCTGGTCATAAACTGCTGTTTGGATACAAGACAGGAGAGCAACTTGGCATGCAGATTTTGCTGGAATGGTTTTTGGGTGCCATGTCGCATTTGCAAAACCCCTGTGGCATCAAATCAGTGGAAACCCCACAAAAGTGACCACATTTGGGGAACTACACCCCTGAAGGGGTATAGTCAGCATTTTGACCCCACAGACTTTTTGCTGAACTTAGTGGAATTATGTAGTGAAATTGCAAATTAAATTTTTTTTTCTGATTAAACGTGGAAATTTTAAATTCTTACAAGGAGTAAAGGAGAAAAAGCACCCCAACATTTGAAAAGCAATTTCTCCCGATTACGGCAATACCCCATATGGGGTCATAAACTGCTGTTTGGACACACGGCAAAGCTCAGAATGGTAGGAGCGCTATTTGGCATGTAGATTTTGGTGGATTGGTTTTTGGGCGCCATATTGCATTTGCAAAACCCTGAGGGACCAGAGTACAATGGAAGACACCAAGAAGTGACCCCATTTTAGAAACTACATCCCTCAAGGTTTTTATCATTTGCATGGACATATGACAAGGCTCAGAAGTGAAGAGCACCATGCGCCATTGAGGCCTATATTGGTGATTTTCACAAGCCCACAATTGCAGAGCTCTGGAGGTCAAATCGTAAAATAAACCCCCAAGTAGTGACCCCTTTTTTGGAAACTACACCCCCTTGAGGCATTTTAAGGGGTGTAGTGAGCATTTTGACCCCACAGGTGTATTTTCATTTGAAATTAGTGTGCAGATGGTGCAAAGTAAAAATTGCAATTTTCCACTGATATGCTATTTTAGTGCACAATATGTTGTGCCCATATGTTGTGCCCAGCTTGTGCCACTGAAGACAAATATCTCAAACTGTTAAGCGGGTTCTCCCGGGACGTAAACGGCTGTTTAGGCACAGTGTAGGGTTCCGAAGGGAGGGAGCGCCATTTGGAGAGCCAATTTTGCTTGGTGGTAGTCTATTTGAAATACCAGCAAAACACCAGTTTATAATGTTGGGGCATATGTAAGCTGTGCGGAGTACATCATGACATAAGAGGGTCTAATAATGCTGTAAATAAATAATCCGCAGATGTGTGGCCAGTGTCGTACTGATAAATGGTGCTCAAATCTTATCTGCACATTTCGCATCACCATATTTTGAAATCTGGAATTTTTTTTTTTTTTTTTCTCCATCGGAGCTGTGTGAGGGCTTATTTGTTGCAGGACAATCTGTAGTTTTCATTGGTATAGTTTAGGGTACACGCGATTTCTTAATCACTTTTTATTCCATTTTTTTGGCAAGCAAGGTGACCAAAAACCATCAATTCTGACAATGTATTAAAAAATAATAATAATAAAACAGTGTTCACCGTGGGCTATATATGACAATTTTCCTTTATTCTGTGGGTCGATACGATTATGGCAATACCATATGTATATAGTTTTTTTATGTTTTGCAGCATTTGCACAATAAAATCACTTTTTTTTTTTAATTAAATTTATATTTTGTGTCACCATATTCTGACAGCCATAACTTCTTTTTCAGTCAAAAAAGCGGTGTACGGGTTTGTTTATTGCGCGTGAGGTTGTAGTTTTTATTGGTACTATTTTTGGCGTACATGCGACTTTTTGATCACTTTTTATTCCATGTTTTGGGAGGGGTGGTGACCAAAAAAAATAGCGGTTCTGGCATGGTTTTTTATTTTTATTTTTTTGTGGTGTTCACCGTGCAGGAAAAACAACATTATAGTATTATAGTTGGGGTTCTTACGGACGCAGCGATGCCAGATATGTGTACTTTATCATTTAACATTTTTTCAATAATAAAAGATTCCTTAGGAAAAAAAGGCAGTTTTTATTAACTTCAAACTTTTATTTTTACACTTTTATACAACATTTATATAAACTTTTTTTTTTGTCCCACTAGGGACTTGAAGGCCTTCACTTCTGATCTTTACTCGAAGGATAGGAACACACACAGCATGTTCAGGATGGATACGCTGTGTCAAGCTGCGCAGTGTATCCACCCTGAACACGGCAAGGAATGGCGTCCAAAAAACTGCACCACATTGTGCGTTTTTCCGGCGGAATTTCCTCTGCGTTAAGCAGCGTTGGAAAAAAACAAAAAACTTCTCCGCTCATAGTCCAGCCTGCTGGGATGACTTTGCAAGTCATGTGACCGCTGCAGCCTTTTTTACTTTGGATTTTTGCGACGGATCGCTGTGATTCTGCCGCAAATGTCGCAACGCACACTACTTTGTTGCGGGTTTAAGCAACCAACTGAATTCAGTGGGGAAAACACGCAACAGAAGAGCTAGAATCTGCAGCATTAATTGACATGCTGCGGCTGAAGAAACCGCACCGCACGTCAATTTATGTGCGTTATTTTTCCCGCTATGTGGGGACGAGGTCTGTTTAAATCTCACGCACATTGCTGCTACTGTAATACACTGAATCCGTTGCGGATAATCTGCAGTGTTTACAGTGTGTGTGTGTGTGTGTGTGTGTGTGTGTGTGTTTGTTTTCCTACCCAAATACATTGCATTAGAGCAGTGTTATTCACTGACCGCAAGCTTATTAGGTCCCGCCTCTGGACGGGGCCTAATGAGCTTCCATACATGGCAGACCAGGTGGCCATTGTTAGGCCTCCGGTTGCCATACCAACGATCGTCATCCCCATGATCACATCGCGGCGATGCCGATCGTTACAATACCACTTAGATGATCGCGGCATCTAAAGGGGTTAATGATAGGGATCGGAGCTAGATTTTATGGCCTGAAGCCTTTTAGGCCTCACCTCCAGGCGGGACCTAACAGGCTTCCATACTTGGCAGACAGGAGGCCATTGTTAGGCCTTTGGTCTGCCAGAGCAGGCATCAGAACCCCGCGATTGCGGGGTTCCAATCTTCTAGTAAACCCCATAGCTGCAGCGCTCCTTATGTAGGAGATAGGGCACTTATAATGTGGTGACAGAGTCTCTTTAAGTACATAACAACGTACTAGTATGATGGATGTCCTAAAGGGGTTAAAGTGATAAGTGCCGCAAATAGCTTTTCCTCTTGGAATACTACCGGAACTTGCCCTGTGGATTTTCGGTCCGGATATGCGGGTGGATAATCCGCAGCGTATTACAGTAGCAGCAAAGTGGATGAGATTTTAACTGCGGAAAAATTAGGCACAGAAAATGTGCATAAATTGACATAGAGTATAGATTATAAATCTGCAGCTTGTCAATTTATGTTGCAAATTCACTGCACATTTGTTGCAGAATTTTCCCATTGAGTTCAATGAGGAAGATGAATTTGCCAACAAATGCCATTATTTGCAAAATTTGCTGTTTTTACGCTGCATATTTGCAGAAAATGTTGCAGGTTAAAAATATCAACACATCCCTTCTCTTTCAGCTCCCATGTGTCTAGGCTTCCCTTTGTGAATTCTTCCATTGCTTCATTTGGAGCAACCTTCCACTTTGCACAATTATTCCCAAAAAAAACCAAGGCACCGGAAATCTGGATAAAACGTAGCTTTTAAAGAGGCTCTGTCAAAAGATTTTGCAACCCCTATCTGCTATTGCAGCAGATCGGCGCTGCAATGTAGATTACAGTAACGTTTTTATTTTTAAAAAACGAGCATTTTTGGCCAAGTTATGGCCATTTTTATATTTATGCAAATGAGGCTTGCAAAAGTACAACTGGGCGTGTTTAAAAGTAAAAGTACAACTGGGTGTGTATTATGTGCGTACATCGGGGCGTGTTTACTACTTTTACTAGCGGGGCGTTCTGATGAGAAGTATCATCCACTTCTCTTCAGAACGCCCAGCTTCTGGCAGTGCAGACACAGCCGTGTTCTCGAGAGATCACGCTGTGACGTCACTCACAGGTCCTGCATCGTGTCGGACGAGCGAGGACATATCGGCACCAGAGGCTACAGTTGATTCTGAAGCAGCATCGGCGTTTGCAGGTAAGTCAATGTAGCTACTTACCTGCAAACGCTGATGCTGCTGCAGAATCAACAGTAGCCTCTGGTGCCGATGTGGCCGACACGATTCAGGACCTGGGGCAGGAAGTGAGTGACGACACAGCGTGATCTCTCGAGAACACGGCTGTGTCTGCACTGCCAGAAGCTGGGCGTTCTGAAGAGAAGTGGATGATACTTCTCGTCAGAACGCCCAGCTAGTAAAAGTAGTAAAAACGCCCCGATGTACGCACATAATACACGCCCACTTGGACTTTTACTTTGAACACACCCACTTGGACTTTTGCAAGCCTCATTTGCATAAATACAAAAATGGTCATAACTTGGCCAAAAATGCTCGTTTTTTAAAAATAAAAACGTTACTGTAATCTACATTGCAGCGCCGATCTGCTGCAATAGCAGATAGGGGTTGCAAAATCTGGTGACAGAGCCTCTTTAAGCATTTGTTTGTATGGTCATATACAGTGCGGGATGATGGTGCACATGTAAAGAAACGCATAGCCGTAGCCCGGAAATCTCAGCTGAATTACAACATCTATAGATTGTAAAGTTTCAGAAATTTCAGTACTTAATCACTTCCAGGTTATGTTTTATAGGATGACCCTTCATGAAAATAGACTAGAGTATGGCACAAACCGCAAACCATCTAGAAATATATTATGCAGAAACTATTTTTACTCTGTTTTGTTTGACCACCCTTTATCTCTAGACTCTGAGTGATTTTTATAGTCTGCAGATATATATATATATATATATCTTACACTCTTTGCCCACCAGTCAGCCTCCATGGTACTTGGAGTCAGATGACATAAGAACCCAGGCAATCTGATCTCTCAAAGCTTCCAGCTGCCAGCAGCCATCAAAAGACAGGAAAGGCTTCGTAGAGCCAGCCCATAACTATGATCACCACGTGGCTGCCAGCTCAAAACCTAGGAAGGCTGACAGTTGCTGCACAAATGATCAGTATGAAGAGGTCCAAGAAAAAAAAACAAAAAACTTTCAGGGACTGAATCAAAGCAAACCGAGTCACTAGACACTGTATAGGACACAAGCAGCTGAAATGTTATCACTAAAATAAGAAATATGTAATGCCAAACCCATTTAATACATTTAGTATTGGTGGGGGAGTAAAATTGTAAACATTTTTAAATCAAAGTTTAATTGTTTTCAGAAATGGAAAACTGGAAGGACTACAGTAGTGAATGTCCAACATCATCTATAGGAGTCACAATGCATTGATCTTCCATTATCATAATTTGCAGACACGAATTCCATTTTATTTTTTTTTACAGCAGAGGAGACACGATGACACACAGCATTTAGTGTTGGCACTACATGAACTGCTGTCAGCATATATGCAAGATTTCTGAATTTATCACACAGATTCTAAAGTTATAAAGGGTGTGGTTAGACAGTGCATGTCTATTTTTTTATGCCACTAGGAGGCCTAGAGACTGAGGGGACCCATTAAAGTGCACAAACAGCATTACTTCTTGTGCGAAACAATGTGGTGTCCTTCTGCTATCTTCCACTTTCATGAGAGATCTGCTTTGTACAGAAGATCTGATATACTGTATGACATTACTATTTATCCCTTCTTTGTTGCTCAAGTGCGAAATTTGCAGATAAAAACAAGGATCTATACGGCGCTGCTGGTTTGTAGTGGACAAATGGAAATCCTGAGATCGGGTAATAGTTTTGTAAAAAACTGTTTTAATTGCAACGCATTTCAGCACCGAACCGGCGCTTTCATCAGGCATAGGTTTACAGAAGGAAAGAGGCAGGTTTATATAGCGCCAGTTCAGACTGGATAATTGCTCAGAAAAACCGCGAAAACACAACATCAGGTCAAAGTTCAAAAAATGTGTATATACAATCAACAGACGAATCATAATATAAATATAAATACATGGATGATAAAAATAAAGATAATAACAAATAAAAGAGGCTGTGTACTCAACGAAAGGATCGTAGCAAGTTAAAAACTAAATTGTGTAAATAAATGTCATCGTTTTATTCATATTTTTATTAACAGGGAAAATGCATAAGGTGTCATGGGAAAAATGGGGTGGGTAAACGTTGTTTGACTAAGGGTTTGTATGTATTGTTAGGAAGTGGTATTGTATGTTATGTTTAGTTTACATGTCGCCACGGAGACCAGAAGGGTAACGGAAGCCGAAGCGCTCCAAAACCAAGTGGAACGCAAGATGGAACGCAAAGCGCGAGAGGAGGAAGGGAGACTCAGGAAGGACCGGCGGAGGCTGACAGACCGGGACAGAGTGTGAGCATCAGACGGTGGGTGAGTGAAAGATGATTACCAGATATCAATGTGTAGCAGGGACTAAGATTAATGGGCAGATCTATTACTTGTGGGTATTTAAAAGCAGTGGTCGTGTGTCCACAACAGGAGGGTATGTTTGACTCCGTATGGAAAATTGGAACATAAGTTAATGTAGTAGAACATGTCATGTTGGGAAGATCTGAAGGATAGAAGATTTAATTAATCTAAGGATGATTCTGTAATATCATTCAGACCCAAAGGGTGAAGGGTGTTCAATTTAAAAATCCAATAGTTTTCTCTCTGTTTCAATTTGCTAAATCTGTTTGGGACGTCACTGCTGATGTGTTCTATTGGAGTAATATTAATTTTATTGAATTCGCAGTTATGTGTACGGAAAAAATGTCTAGAGACACTGTGCTTGAGATATCCGTTATTTATATTGAAACGATGGTTATTGATTCTGGTTCTCAGACACTGAGTGGTTCTACCAATGTATTGCAAAGGACATGGACACTCTAATAAATAGATGACAAAAGAGCTGCCACAATTCAGCAGAGACTGTATACTGAAAGTTTCATTGGTGACTGTGGATGTGTAATCCAATTTTCTGTGGCTAATGGACTTACAGCAAAGGCAACGTGAGTGTCCGCATCTGAAGGACCCTTTTATACTAGAAAGAAAGTCTGTGTTGGTAATAGGATGTTTATTAATTCTGCTGGGGGCCAAAATGTTTTTAAGGGATAGGGACCGTCGGAAAGTAATATTTGGTTTACATCGTAGTGCGTTTCTTAAATACGGATCAGTCCTGAGAATGTGCCAATGTTTGGAAAGTATGTTCCTGATTGTTTTGTTGCCCCTGTTGAAGGTGGTGATGAAATTGAGATGGGGATTAGTCGCACTCAATTTAGGAATCTTAACTGAGGGATTGAGGCAAGATATATGTGTTAGCTTAGAAGCTTTTAATCGTGCACCTTTTATGAGGTTTTTAGGGAAACCTTTATCTTTGAACCTTTTTTCAAGGACCCCGCATTCTTTGACAAAGTCGTTGTTAGTACTACAGTTTTTTCTTATCCTACGGAATTGCCCAAAAGGTACGTTTTTCAACCAGGGACGATGATGGGCGCTTCTGAAGTCAATATAGCTATTGACATCGACTAGTTTAAAATGTGTCTTTGTTATGAATTCTTTGCTGACAATGTCATAACTAATGGTCAGGTCAAGGTAGTCTATGGAAGTGGGAGAAAAGGTATAAGTAAATGCTAGGTCATAATTATTTTTATTGAGAGTATTGATGAAACGTACAGCTTCCTCCTCAGTGCCCTTCCATACTAGAAACAGATCATCGATGTATCTTTTATAGAGTAGTATATTGTCTTTGTAGGGGTGTTCGCCATAAATATATGTATTTTCGAAAGACCCCATATAGAGATTTGCGTAAGAAGGTGCAAAACGACTACCCATCGCACATCCCTTAATTTGGTGGTAGAAGTTGCTATCAAAGCTAAAGATGTTATGATTAAGAATAAAATCGATGCAATTGGCTAAAAAATCAACCTGCGGTTTGGAAATGTTATTAATTTGGGATAAAAATGTGTGGGCTACTTTAATACCTTTATCATGAGGGATGTTACTATAAAGAGTGGTTACGTCTGCAGTAAGAAAACAGACTGGGGCCGTTGAAGGGTCAAGTTTGAGATTGTTTAAGTCTCTAATTAATTGTGTGGAGTCCTTAAGGTGGGATGGTAAAGTGTGAACAAGTGTGAACAAGTGGTTGGAGGTGAAGATCTACGAAATGAGAGAGATTGCTAGTGAGTGAGTCTATTCCAGAAATGATGGGACGTCCCGGGGGATCTGTTAGTGACTTGTGAATTTTGGGTAGATAGTAAATGAACGGCATATTCGGAAAAGTGACAGAGAGGAACCTTTTTTCTTTTTTATTAATCAAGCCCGATGAGGCCGCTGTTTCAATTAGGTTTTGATATTTGAGTGTGTACACAGGTAGCGGGTTTGTGGTCAATTTTTTGTAAAAAGTGGTGTCACTCAAAATCCTAGTAGTTTCTTTTAGGTAGTTTTCTCTGTCTAGGATGACTATTCCCCCTCCCTTGTCAGCAGGGCGGATTACGATGTCATTATTTTTTTGGAGACTTTTCATGGCCTTCCTTTCATGTAAAGTTAAATTGTCAGAGTAAGTAGATGGTAAATTGAGAGTTCTGAACTCATTGCTGACTAGGGACGAAAAAGTTTCAATCATGGGACCTTGGTGGTGGGTTGGATAGAAATTAGATTTTGGATGAACTTCTACTGGGATGGCCCTCGGTACAGCAGGGTTACCAGATGGTTCTGTGTCGGTGTTGGTCATGGATTCGGTCATGGCAAAATGTCTGGTGAGAGTGAGCTTCCTAGTGAACCTGTTGAGGTCCATGAAAAGCTCAAAATTGTTAGTTGAGGATGTGGGACAGAATGAAAGACCTTTATTCAAGAGGCTGAGTTCATATGTGTTTAAAGAGTATAATGACAAATTGAATATTTTTATTGATGCTGGATCAGGTTCCTCTTTTTGCTGAGAGATGAATGATGTTTTGTGGCGTTTTTTACCTCCTCTTCGTCCTCTGGGTCTATACCTAGTTTCCTTTTGGTGGAAATTGTTTGAATTGTGGGAAAGAAATTGGTGATGGTTTGAGCTTTGGGGCTCATAATGTATGGAATTAATACGTCCTTGCTCACAACAGTGGGGGTTAAAGGGGGTCTGACTAGCTGGGACGGAAGGCCTAAAAAAGACGTCGCTGCATATGTAATATCCAGAACTGACGTGGCTAAATCAGTATTAGGATTAATGAGCCCCTGGGTGGTGTTATGATTGAAGAAATGGTCAGCAGGGGAGGTTGGATTAGAGAAATATGGTGTGTCATGGATCGAAAGCTCAAGAAGGGATGGAAAATGGTTACCATCCTCCTCGTCTATAGACTCATTGACCAGTGAAGTGTGGGAAAGGTCAATAATTGGGGGTACCTCCATTGGTTCGGATACAAGGGGTAACCGGGATAGATGGATTGCTAAATCAGAGGATTTAAAAGCATTCATCGGTATTCTGGGGCTGTATTGACTAAACCGAGAAGGTATGTGAGGTTGTGGGAACTGAGTTGTGGTGGGTTTTGTGGCTGTATTAGGGCACACGTTTGCAGTGTTAACCAGAGTTGCGGTGTTAATACTGGGAGAGTGGTTAGGGATCAACATAGTGTCCAATTTCCTAGATTTGGTACTGTTCCTGAAGGATCTACTGTAATTCAAGACCCTATCCCGTGTGGTAATTGGATTGGGTTTGATCGGCATGTTTCTGTTTGAGGCAGTGTCATGTTCAGATATGATGGTATTTTTGGGGTCTAGGGAAGGAAAGGTGTTCGTTTTCCAATCACCAATAGGGTCAATTGCATAGTCGAGTTGGTCCCTTTTATATTTCTTAACTTTTCTCAAAATAAGGTCTTTTTCATAAGAAATGAGTCTTCTGCTAGTGGATTCTTCTAATTTGAGGAAATCACAATGATCACTGAAGTGCAATAATTGTTCTTTGATGATAGAGATATCTGACAGTAAAGCATTGCTAAGTGATGTACGTTTAGTGAGCAATCTTTCAAGAAAGCCTAAATGGCATGCATCTATATGAGACTTCCAATCGTTGCTAAAAGAAGTGTCAGCAGGGTAAGGGTTAGTGATGGATAGCCTTAACCCTCTGGGGGTGATGTTGGCAGCGATATATAACAGCAAAAACTGACAATCAATGTTCTGTAAAGCCTCTTTTTTAAGGAGGTCCTCTAGAGAAAGGTATAGGTCTGTCATTTTTAGGGTCTCCTCAATGGATGAGATATTACTCACTATGTGAGAATGTCCTTGTAAAGTATCAGTCCCAATGGATTCGAGGATGAGACGTTCCCGCAATAAGTTCCTTTCGTTAGTGAAATCCAACATCGTGGAGGATGGTTGTAGACGGGAACACAATGTCACCAGACGACGGAGGGGTGATGGATCAAGTCTGTTCCTTGGTTGTCGTTATGATTAGGGAGGTAGTTACAAGATAGTAGATCCAAGGTTAGGCTGCCAGTGCAGGAGACACTTGTCACCGGTCGCAAACCGAAAAACTCCGGTAGTGATAGATGCGGTGCTCCTGATGTCGGAGTATCAGCTTTGCAGGGCAGATACAATCCGAACTATAACAGAACGGGGAGAGAAAAAGCCACGGCGCCACTTGGTATGGATCAAGAAGGTGGTGTAAGGTGGTGAAGAAATATAAATGCTCACCGTGTAGGTTAGAAGAGTTGAGCACTGGGGTCCACGAGGTAGCTGCTGCCAGATCCGGGCCGGTCGCCAAAGGAGACCGCTTGGGTACGAAATTTGCAGATAAAAACAAGGATCTATACGGCGCTGCTGGTTTGTAGTGGACAAATGGAAATCCTGAGATCGGGTAATAGTTTTGTAAAAAACTGTTTTAATTGCAACGCGTTTCAGCACCGAACCGGCGCTTTCATCAGGCATAGGTTTACAGAAGGAAAGAGGCAGGTTTATATAGCGCCAGTTCAGACTGGATAATTGCTCAGAAAAACCGCGAAAACACAACATCAGGTCAAAGTTCAAAAAATGTGTATATACAATCAACAGACGAATCATAATATAAATATAAATACATGGATGATAAAAATAAAGATAATAACAAATAAAAGAGGCTGTGTACTCAACGAAAGGATCGTAGCAAGTTAAAAACTAAATTGTGTAAATAAATGTCATCGTTTTATTCATATTTTTATTAACAGGGAAAATGCATAAGGTGTCATGGGAAAAATGGGGTGGGTAAACATTGTTTGACTAAGGGTTTGTATGTATTGTTAGGAAGTGGTATTGTATGTTATGTTTAGTTTACATGTCGCCACGGAGACCAGAAGGGTAACGGAAGCCGAAGCGCTCCAAAACCAAGTGGAACGCAAGATGGAACTCAAAGCGCGAGAGGAGGAAGGGAGACTCAGGAAGGACCGGCGGAGGCTGACAGACCGGGACAGAGTGTGAGCATCAGACGGTGGGTGAGTGAAAGATGATTACCAGATATCAATGTGTAGCAGGGACTAAGATTAATGGGCAGATCTATTACTTGTGGGTATTTAAAAGCAGTGGTCGTGTGTCCACAACAGGAGGGTATGTTTGACTCCGTATGGAAAATTGGAACATAAGTTAATGTAGTAGAACATGTCATGTTGGGAAGATCTGAAGGATAGAAGATTTAATTAATCTAAGGATGATTCTGTAATATCATTCAGACCCAAAGGGTGAAGGGTGTTCAATTTAAAAATCCAATAGTTTTCTCTCTGTTTCAATTTGCTAAATCTGTTTGGGACGTCACTGCTGATGTGTTCTATTGGAGTAATATTAATTTTATTGAATTCGCAGTTATGTGTACGGAAAAAATGTCTAGAGACACTGTGCTTGAGATATCCGTTATTTATATTGAAACGATGGTTATTGATTCTGGTTCTCAGACACTGAGTGGTTCTACCAATGTATTGCAAAGGACATGGACACTCTAATAAATAGATGACAAAAGAGCTGCCACAATTCAGCAGAGACTGTATACTGAAAGTTTCATTGGTGACTGTGGATGTGTAATCCAATTTTCTGTGGCTAATGGACTTACAGCAAAGGCAACGTGAGTGTCCGCATCTGAAGGACCCTTTTATACTAGAAAGAAAGTCTGTGTTGGTAATAGGATGTTTATTAATTCTGCTGGGGGCCAAAATGTTTTTAAGGGATAGGGACCGTCGGAAAGTAATATTTGGTTTACATCGTAGTGCGTTTCTTAAATACGGATCAGTCCTGAGAATGTGCCAATGTTTGGAAAGTATGTTCCTGATTGTTTTGTTGCCCCTGTTGAAGGTGGTGATGAAATTGAGATGGGGATTAGTCGCACTCAATTTAGGAATCTTAACTGAGGGATTGAGGCAAGATATATGTGTTAGCTTAGAAGCTTTTAATCGTGCACCTTTTATGAGGTTTTTAGGGAAACCTTTATCTTTGAACCTTTTTTCAAGGACCCCGCATTCTTTGACAAAGTCGTTGTTAGTACTACAGTTTTTTCTTATCCTACGGAATTGCCCAAAAGGTACGTTTTTCAACCAGGGACGATGATGGGCGCTTCTGAAGTCAATATAGCTATTGACATCGACTAGTTTAAAATGTGTCTTTGTTATGAATTCTTTGCTGACAATGTCATAACTAATGGTCAGGTCAAGGTAGTCTATGGAAGTGGGAGAAAAGGTATAAGTAAATGCTAGGTCATAATTATTTTTATTGAGAGTATTGATGAAACGTACAGCTTCCTCCTCAGTGCCCTTCCATACTAGAAACAGATCATCGATGTATCTTTTATAGAGTAGTATATTGTCTTTGTAGGGGTGTTCGCCATAAATATATGTATTTTCGAAAGACCCCATATAGAGATTTGCGTAAGAAGGTGCAAAACGACTACCCATCGCACATCCCTTAATTTGGTGGTAGAAGTTGCTATCAAAGCTAAAGATGTTATGATTAAGAATAAAATCGATGCAATTGGCTAAAAAATCAACCTGCGGTTTGGAAATGTTATTAATTTGGGATAAAAATGTGTGGGCTACTTTAATACCTTTATCATGAGGGATGTTACTATAAAGAGTGGTTACGTCTGCAGTAAGAAAACAGACTGGGGCCGTTGAAGGGTCAAGTTTGAGATTGTTTAAGTCTCTAATTAATTGTGTGGAGTCCTTAAGGTGGGATGGTAAAGTGTGAACAAGTGTGAACAAGTGGTTGGAGGTGAAGATCTACGAAATGAGAGAGATTGCTAGTGAGTGAGTCTATTCCAGAAATGATGGGACGTCCCGGGGGATCTGTTAGTGACTTGTGAATTTTGGGTAGATAGCAACTTTCTAAATCCTTTTTATTAAAAATAATTTTTACTTTTTGAGATAAAGCTGCTTTGTAACCGGTTTACAGAGGATCCGTATCTAGCGCCAAAACCTGTATCCGTTAGGTTAGTGGGTCTGATGGGTACAGTGTCAGCGGGTCCTGCGTGTCTCTGACACGCAGGATCAAGCTGCTACCGATCACTTTAAGTTCATAGATGTATATAGCCTTTAACGTCATACTGATGTCTATTGGAGTCTGTGAAAATTAGTTAGCTAAGTGGAGCGCCTGAGGCCACTTTTTTCGGTGGGATTCTGCGTTTGTGTGGACAAATTTTAAGTAGTTTCGATATTGTACACGTGATGGTATCTATACAGGTCCTTCACTGTACTCAAAAAAATAGTAGATCTGCTTCACAAAGAAAAAGACCTCGAATAGCTAAACACTGTACTAAGAACGTGTGAAATCGGAATGATCCGTACCGGTGTTTCAATTTTAGGGATTGACACTAAAGACCTAATATAAGGCTTTTATATCAGTGTTCGGTTGACTCTTATTTTAGAATCGCAACTTCAGCTTTCTTATTGCAGCAAATTATATTTTACATTTAGATAGTCTTTTTTATGGTGTATGGAGATTTATATATTCTTCTATGTTGACCATATAGAAAACACATTTTGAGAAGCTGTGGCTTCACAGCAAAGCTGAAAACAATACAACAACAGTATTTTAGCAAAAAGAATTTAAGGGAGTAAAAAAAAAACAAAAAAAAAACAGAACAAAACAAGGAGATTTGTGGTACAGCATGAACGCTTCACATTTAGGGAAACTCATTGTCTCGACCCCTTTGGGGCCATCACTAGAAGCCTTCTCTCCTCATACAGAGACAGAAGCAGAGCTGGGGGATTCTGTGTAAGAGAATGATGAACAGCGGCAGGAAGATTAATACACAGAGACCACCCCTGGAATTTTCATTCATCATGTGACCATGAGGACAACCATGTCACATCTCTTTGCCCACACTCCCTGCTTTATAGACGGACCTTAGCGAATGCTTTAAGAATGCAGTCACAAAGCACTTACCCAAGTAGCAGCCATTTTACTGTGCAAGAGATCGCCAAGCACGTTTCTGTACAGTCCTTGTATAAACACTTTTTATGTCATTTCTTAATACATTCCCCAAATATAAAGTTTAATGACATGAAGTTATTGTAAAAAGCTCACAGGGGGACTTTCTCAATAAAAAGGGTCTGTTCTAGTTTGTTAAATGATATGCAGTATACAAAACATGTCGGAAGCAAAGAATAAAGCAACAAGCGAACAAGAGTGTAAGTTGCTTATTTTCAGATTGTTGTCGCATAAAGCTGCACTGCTGGATAGTTATCCACCGTCCCCCCTGTGGGCAATCATGCGGTCAACCCGCCCAAGCACCAGTGACCTCCAGTATATTCTATAACGTACTATCAATGATGCCTTTATTTACGTGCACTTAATAAATCAGTCATCACATAGAAAGGGTAAAGAACCCAATAATGACTATATAGTCAATTCATTGACTCCGATCAGTTCTTCGTGGCAGTGCTATTCATGAAGAAATACAATGATCTTTTTTGTATATTATTATGCTCTATTGCACTGCAGAATATTTCATCCGGTTAAAGTTTATAGAACATAATAAAAATGTCCAAAACCACATTTGAAACGCAGTATGGCTCATGTAAGCGACGAGGGCACATGTAGTGCTCAAACTTTCTAATACGCATTGTGCTAGAATATAATAGAACTGAACTTGGAGACCGTGCCTCCTCCAACAAGATACGGCTATAGAGGGCATACCATCATATGGACTCCAGCTGCCGCTATTCAAGGAGTTAGTTCAGGTAAAGGACAATGGGACCAATTTCAGTTCTGGTTCACACATGGGTAACAGTAGTGCGGTTGAGAGCAGCACCACTATGTCACAAATATCTGATGCCAAATCTTGGTGCCGCTTAAAAACTAAAACGCAAATCATGTGCGATTTGTGTGAACCCGGACCCATCCTGAAAACAAGCCGGTGGTTAACTACACCATAAAGATAGCTTTTAACTAAATGCCAGAAGTTATTATTTAAAGAGGCTCTGTCACCAGATTTTGCAGCCCCTATCTGCTATTGCAGCAGATAGGCGCTGCAATGTAGATTACAGTAACGTTTTTATTTTTAAAAAACTAGCATTTTTGGCCAAGTTATGACCATTTTCGTATTTATGCAAATGAGGCTTGCAAAAGTACAACTGGGCGTGTTGAAAAGTAAAAGTACAACTGGGCGTGTATTGTGTGCGTACATCGGGGCGTGTTTACTACTTTTACTAGCTGGGCGTTGTGTATAGAAGTGTCATCCACTTCTCTTCACAACGCCCAGCTTCTGGCAGTGCAGCACTGTGACGTCACTCACAGGTCCTGCATCGTGTCGGCACCAGAGGCTACAGATGATTCTGCAGCAGCATCGGCGTTTGCAGGTAAGTCGATGTAGCTACTTACCTGCAAATGCTGATGCTGCTGCAGAATCAAGTGTAGCCTCTGGTGCCGACACGATGCAGGACCTGTGAGTGACGTCACAGTGCTGCACTGCCAGAAGCTGGGCGTTGTGAAGAGAAGTGGATGATACTTCTCATCAGAAAGCCCAGCTAGTAAAAGTAGTAAACACGCCCCGATGTACGCACATAATACACGCCCAGTTGTACTTTTACTTTTCAACACGCCCAGTTGTACTTTTGCAAGCCTCATTTGCATAAATACGAAAATGGTCATAACTTGGCCAAAAATGCTCGTTTTTTAAAAATAAAAACGTTACTGTAATCTACATTGCAGCGCCTATCTGCTGCAATAGCAGATAGGGGCTGCAAAATCTGGTGACAGAGCCTCTTTAACTAGGTCACTGAATGCCGCGGATCACAAAGTAATTTTGGAAATTGTAAGTAGAGATCTCGCTTTATGAAGAAATATTTAGTAAATAAGCGAGAAGACCTCAAATGAAATTTGAAGGGTTCATCCTTTTTAGAAGTAGATCAATTATTTCCAATATCCTGTGCGTTTAATTCACAAAATGCAATAAATCCGGAAATGGACTCTAATAGTGCGAATAATAGGCGAATTCAGCAGGACAGTGGCGTCTTATGACCATATCAGCCTGTATAATGTGGTGGCAGTGGAACTTTAAATTTTTTCTCCTTTAATATATTCTTTCAATCATAGATATTTATTTCAGTATCTATCCAAGTACGTAACATGATGTACTACCCTAAATAAGTGAATAAAACTTTGTGCACCCTACCGTTGGTAGTCCATAGCAGTTCACATTTTAGGATGAGGCGACTATATATTAAATTTCACTTTTACACACTTCATTCCTAGGAAAGATCTGAAGGTGTACCGAGTATGACACACTGCCTTTAGGGGGATTTTTAGTTTACCTTGTATGCGGTCATCTTTTATGTCCATCTTCTTACCTGCGCATGACTCATGAGTAGTAGTCATTCCATTTCCTGTCCCTCCCCAAAATACCAGAGGAATGCACAGATTCCTACACATTGTTCTGCAATGTTTAGGATACAGCAAAGGAAATAATGATTCATGAAAGAAAAAGCACCTCTATCTGTGACTAGCCCAGGACGTATATGATACATGTAATCTGGTGTGTTATAGACTATGTAGCATACAAAGTGCCTACCACTTTTTTGATTTATATTATATAGCCTATAATATTGGATAAGTGTTGGTGCATTCAAAAACTTCCTAAATTGGCCCTGGTGTGTATGTGTCTGTTTGATATAGTTTATCGATTAATAACAAAATATGTAAAATGTTAAAACTAGAGGCTGCTAAAAATTCTGAAAACTGGAGCGGAGGGACGGGGGTGGGGGCGTTTTCACGGTTTGCTTAGAACGGTTCAGCTAAAATTTATTACTGGTTGTCTTACCTTTTGACTGGTGTCGTTTACCTATATGATTCATGCCAATAAGACCAGATCCACACGAGTGTAATACGGGCACGTTCAGTCCCAGCCCCACAGACAGCGTTATAGATCCATATAATGCTGTCAGTTTGGGCGGGCCTTACTTGCAGAAATGCGTCCGTATTACACTTGTGTGATTCTGGCCTAAAGGAATGTTCTCGTGCAGATTTTTAATTTTTTACACATTTCTGTATGCATTTCTAAATAATAATGCAAATTGGAGCAACATGCTTGGCTACTTTGCTTTTTACATTAGAATATGCGCTGGATGATGTCTTTGTCAACTGTTTTTTTAATTTTTTATCTTCATTCATTCAATGCCCTTACGACTATAATGTTTAGAAAAATAAATAAATAAATATATATGATGGTACATTTGAATGGCATCGGTTTCAATTTTAAATCCATTCAGAGGAAAAAAAAAAGATAAGATACGAAGATAGCCTTAGACAGATCTGTCATGTTCATCCAACACCTTTCATTTTTACTATCCATTCTAGAAGCATTTTTAAAGGGCATAAGCATCTTACATATAAAAACATATATGACTAGTGCATATAATATATATATATATATAAAGAAAGAAGATTTGCAGCACTCCAATGTGAAAAAAGTGGTGGTTTATTCAATACAAGAACAACAGCAGTTGTGCTGTTGTTCTTGGATTGAATAAACCACCACTTTTTTCACATTGGAGTGCTGCAAATCTACTTTCTTTGTATATCAATACACATCCGAGGATCGGGATGTTTTGCTGGGCACCTGATCGATTGATTCCGTGTGAGTGCTGCTGCCTTCTTGTTTGCTATATATATATATATATATATATATACACACATATACACACACTTATATAAAGGGGGTGGACCGCTAACTGCCTTTTGGGAACCACAATAAGGGCTTGTCTACACACACAAAATTTCTGCAGCAATTCCGTTGAAAAACGCAGACAGATTTACCACCCCCTCCCGACCATTATTACCCTGGTAATAACACCTCTAAACCCAATCTTACTTATAACTTTATGGCGATCTTTTGTTCTCAAATTGAGTGCTTAACTAGTGGAGCAAATGACATGCCTGAATGGTTCCAAATACTAGTGCTCACAGCAGACTGTGCCCACACTAGGGCCGCTCACTATAAGCCAGAGTGGAGACCCTTGCTCTGGCGGTCTCGGGCCCCCATGTATTACACAGAGGGCCTATCATTGAAGTGGTCACCATGTATTGCTGAATTTCTAATAACGCATGTTTAGCCAACAGCAGCTTCCCTTGCAAAAATCAGCAGTTTGCACATATGGCCGATTTGTTGCAGAAATGCATGCACATGCTGCAGAAACAACCCTTTTGAGGGTGAATGGAGTACATTTTTCAGTTTATGTTCACACGAATATACTGTGTGTTAACATACCCTAACAAACATGAGAAACCATTCAGCAGCCATTTAAATGTAGCTTTCTCGCCCTTTCTGTTATCAGAGAATAACAGCTATGTGCACACGTTGCGTAATTTGATGCGGAAAATCTGCATTTGTACGCACGTAATTTCACAGCTAAAACCGCACCTAATGGTACGTTATTTGATGCGTTTTTAGGTGTGGTTTTACATTTTGATGCGGAAATAGGTGTGGTTTTATGATGCATATTTTGGTGCATTTTTCTTTAAAACTAGTCAATGCGCAAGCGGAAACGCAGCATATATTGACATGCTGGGAATTTTAAAATACGTACCGCAGGCGATTTACGCGCAGAAAAAATCTGCACCGCGTAGATGTGATTTCTTGAAATCTCATTTACTTTGCTAGTACTGTATTGTGCTGCGGATTTGCCACATGAAAATCTGCACGTAATACGCATCGTGTGCCTCAAGCCTAAATGTCAGAGACTTTCCTGGTCAGAATCAGGAACGCAGAAAGTCTTACTGAACCCTTGACATTTCTTTAGTGTTTGATTGGTAGTTAGGAGCCGTAATGAAGAGACTCGCAAGCGGCCACATGGTTCCTGCAGATATATGACAATCTATAATATATACACATTACAAATCGTAGAAGCAAAATACTTAGTTTGATAAGCCTTTCTATCTGCATGAAAATAACAATATTAAAACACAGAATAAAATATGCATTAGTTACAGGATGTTTAATTTATGCTGTGTGCGTTTATTCTCCCTCTCCCATACCAGCAGTGGAGATTTATTCTTCATCCACTGCCCCATGGCAAAATAATGTGGGAGGGGGGCCTTCCAATTGTGGAGGAAAGAAGAAGGGAGACTAGCTGTGAAAACTAGGCTACAGATAAAAGATGAAAAATATAGAGCTACAACATATTCAAAAAATTACCAACCGTATAAAAAAAAAAAAAAAAAACACAAAAATAATGTTTCAATAACTTACAATGAACAACAATACAATAAAGTGTCCAAATACTGCCATACAATAGCTGAATAACATAGCTATAATGCTCAGAATCTGGGCTTCCATGCCAGGCATCAATGACTGGTGGGGAGACCCTGCTATGAATAATCCTGGAGGAGGGTGATGGAGGCCTTTGGCCTTATTAAAATCCAGCCCGGCAGGTCACACATTTTATAAATTACACCTTTTTTTTACCATTTTAGAAAGGGTTTGCTGTGAAACATTTTCTACCAATACATGAGAAACACAGCCTTCCTAAAAGCACATTAAGCCCTCTCTTGACACAGACTGTCTCTACCAACTCAGAATTTCTCATGGCTGAGATCATGCCGTCTTCTCCTCTTGTGTCATGACAACCAGTTTAAAGAACCGATTATTCCCACAGCTCTTTACATACTCTCCTATTCCAACATCTAAACTAGACTGGGTATAATACTAATGTGTAGATGTTCTCAGGGTTTCGGAAGAGGTTAAGTGAAACACGTTCTGAATATAAATTCTACACGGTCATGTTTTCCAATAGGAAAAAAAAAAAAAAAAGGGAAGAGCTAACCCTTAGTTACAATGTTGTGTTTTCGGTTATTGTTTTAACCCTTGGGAAATGTTTAAATCTAACACCTTATCTAAAAAAAAAAAAAAAGTCTTCATTGCAGCATATTGCAAATGTGCATGTTTAGTGGATCATAAAAAGGAAAAAGGAATGACCATGTCTCACCTCTTTTCCTGATCCCCTCAGAAATTATTGATGAAATAATGAGTAGAGCATAATGACTTTTCAGAAAAAACGTATTTGATAATCATCAGAGCGTGCTGGCAGGAGATCTAGTTTGCTTACTCTTGGGGATCTGAGAATGACAGCTCCATTTCAACATGCATCTGAAGTTAGGTGTCGGTGGTATAGTAGTTCCACCATAGTTCACACTGAAGGGCTTATCCGGGACGCATGATGCGACCATGAACGGCACGTGACCGATGAGGCCAGCAAATGGCTATAGCGCCATGTAAGCGATGGACGGCACCTGACAACTGCATGAGCTTCAGGGATTGGAGCAGCCGCGAACATGACCTCAGCGCTGCAGCGGGTGGCACTTCAGGTAGTGAGTGAGTATCTGCTAGTTTATCCATGTTATGCCACCCCCTTCCCTGCTGCCGATTGTGAAAATTCCTGGATAACCCATTTAATTTACACAATAGGGCAGATTTATTATTACTATCTGAAATTCAGAAAGCATAAAAATAGACCAGACAGGCAGAAGATACGCCAAATTTATACCAGTGGCGCGTACTGTGTGATAGATTTGGCTCATCTTTGTAGAAATGTTATGACTTCTACATGCCACATCATGGCTGGTTTACTTTACTGAATATTTTGCATCCAAATTGTGGAGCACACCATTAATAAATCTGGCCCATTAGAAAAACTATACGGTCGCCACACACCCTATTGTAGACACTAAAAAAAACAAAAAACAACTTACTAATAAGGGGCAAAAAGTGTCTAAAAAAAAACACATATTAAATCTGGCACATTTGGCTTAGTAAATCTGCCCAATGTGTGCTGACCAAAGTAGACACAAAGCTGCTGTGGTCAAGCTGCATCGGGCAACAGAAGAAACAATGTAGCGCTGGCCTTATTCCACTCCTATTGGGCAAGACATTTAATATAGTGTAACATAAGTGAATGGGAATAAGCTGCATATGAAAGGACAACCAAAAATCAATAAGCACGTTGTCCACACTGCATTACAGCATCACAACGTCTACATAGTCCTGTGACGGTGTATTGTTTATTTCTAGAATATTTTTTCATTGGGTTAGCTTCAATACGTAGAAGTCCATTTGCATGTCTACTAAACAAGGAGAACACATGATGGACTGAACGTCACAGAACCATATGGCCATCAAGACAGTTGAGCAGCAATTTTTAACAAGGTTGTGTAGATGCTCCTGGCAATCAAAATCATTTAATAGTGTCTGAAAATTGCTTATTGACCTTCCAACAACAACATCATTGTCTGTACCAGCACTGGTGTCAGGGGGATTACAGGAGAGGCAGGATCTCAGGCATTGAGGCGGAAAAGTGATACATTGTGGGAAATGAACCAGGCAACAGAGTAAACTGAACGAAGGCTAGGACATTACAGGACAAAGCAGGGTTTCCGGAAAGAGCAAAACAGGAGCTGATCATAGCTTTCCCAAAATATCCACCCACATCTCTACAGTCTCCACTGAAACATGCTACACCAGGATACATTATATAACAAATTCTGAACTAGATTGCAGTATAACCTTTACATACATATACATTATATATATATATCTCAATAAAGATGCCCTCCCTTTCCAGGCCATGTTCTTAATTATCATTTCACTCTGATTCGGTTTCTTTTTTTTCCCCAGAAATATTTTGGCAATCAAGAAAAGATTCTGCAACTGGAATGTAAGTTGTAAAATATCAGAGTGGTGGTCACCGTGAAATATAATCTGCTGGACACTAGTGATTTACATTATAAATACGGATTTCATATTGTACTACTACAGATTCATTTTTAGTTGATCTTAGAACTAAAGTTTAAACTAAGTAGCCAAACGTATTGCATCCATATGCTGCAAACTGTTCTCTTTTAATAAAAATAAAGGAATCATATTGCTTTCTGTATTAAAGCAGATCGGTTATCACACCATGCAGGTCTACTGAATTATTAGGCCAAAAAGCATAAAAAATATTGTGTCATATGGCTAATTGATCCCAACAAACAATACGGCAGACTGAATTATATGGCTGCTGTACTAAAGGGGTTATCCCAGAATCTACACAAATCACCTATCAACAGAAGAGATCATAGTTGTCTGATCCCTTTGGGGCCCCACTGCTGGGAGCCCTACCGATCACAAGAACCGGGGACCTGTACCCCCAGATCCTCCTGACTGCACCACTTGCAATGAGGAGGAGCTTGAGTGAAGTGGCAGTCAAGCATGCGCCCATTGCTGTATTCTAAGTCTATGGGACAGACGGAAACATTAAAGCGTTGTTCCCTGAGGTTTCCATTATTCCTATAAACTTTAAATAGAGCGGCATGCTTGACCATCACTCCATTCAATGCCCTCCTCACTGCGGTCAAGCAGTGAGGTGGAACAGGGGTTCTGGACCCGTGTTCTCGCGATTGGTACAGGTCCAGCAGTATATCAGACAATTATCTATCATGTGGATTGGTGATAATTGTCGGTTCTGGGAACACCCATTTAATGAGAGGAGCGCTCCCCTGCCTCTCACACCAGAGAGGGTGGGGAGAGCACTCTTCTAATACAGCGGACCAGGAGCATAGGCCACTTTCACAGGGCAGTGCAAATTTGTCCATTACATTTTTAGTTCATGTAGGTTCCACTCCTGATTTTGGCTTGCAAATTCTAGAGTAAAAACATTGGTCAAAATACAGTCATGTGAAAGTGGTCTTGGCATAACTATTAGTCCGCTGTAGTCCTTGTTAGGGTCTATTAGCCAAAGGGCACATTGTGTTTTGTGCCATTTGGGCTAATAGTGTTGCACCTACAAGAGACATGTAAACAAACAATTCTCATTCTTAGCAGCAGTTTTTGGGGGAAAAATTTTAACAGCAAGTGCAGCATTGCGAAAAAGTATTTGCCCTTTTCCAGACATCCCCTATTCAGGAATGCAGTGGCTCACACCAGAAGACCAGAAATCCATTTTGTTAAATAAATTTTCTAAACGGAACGTGCATAAATAAACCCATACAGACGATTGGAACGGATTTTCAGCCGCAGAAAATTTCTGCAACAACTGCAGTTTGTGACTGCATCCTTAGGCCGGGTTCCCACAGGTAGGATATGCTGCGTAACAATCACGCAGCGTATCCGACCTGGAACCCGCAGCACCTTCCAGTGTGTTTTTTTTGGATGGAGTTTCCCCTGCGTAAAAAAGGGCTCATACTTACATACATCCTCCTTTTATGTCCACTCTGTCCTCCTACAATTATGTTGCAGGCCATGTGACGCTACAGCGGTCACATTAGATGAAACATCATCCCAGGAAGTCGTTCTGGGCAAGTATGGGGTTTGTTTTCCGCTGCGATTACGCTGCAAAAGTCGCAACACTTGACATACTGTTGCAGGTTTTGAATCCCCATTGAATTCAATGGGAAAAACCCGCTATAGAAAATAAACAAAAACGCAGCATAAATGGACATGCTGCACTACATGTCAATTTGTTAACGTTTACATTTTCTAAATCTCATCCACGTTGCTGCTACTGTAAATACTGTAATTCCGCACAGAATTCCGTTGCAGAAATGTCGCAGCGTTTACGCTACGTGGGAACCCGAACTTAGAATCATTTCCTATGTTGGGTCCAAGGTACTTCAGTCTGACACTGCCCATATTATTGCATTGAACGCTTTCTAAACATGACAAATGACAACCAGGCAGTACAATCATGAGCTTCTGAGTCAACATAGGAAATACTTCAACTACTAACTAAACAACCAAGCAGCACGTTCATCAATTTGTAGTCATAGGACAAACTTCAACTGCAGTATTTATTTTTTAAGTAGATAGCATTATTGACATTCTGGAAGAATCATTAAATTTGCGAAGTAGCCCAGGTCCTGAGGCAGTACAGAACCCCCAAATCCTACCAATGTTGCATATGCTTCACACCAGACACTGTGACCTGTTTTGTCCAATAATTTCCACAGAACATTATACCAAATAACTTTAAATCGCTCTTGCGAAGTAGCCATTTCTGCCTTGGTTTTAAAAATGTATTCCGCACTGCAAATCAGCAAAAATTCCACAACCTGTAAATTTACCTATACAATAGCCATCATGCCAAAACTACTCTTCCAAACTCCCTCATACACATTTAAATGTGTTTTCGATGTGGCGAGGGGAAATAGCTGCTGTCTGACACCTATGGGTGGCTTACACAGAAGAAAGATTACGATGGGACCATCCAACTATCCATATGCATGGAGTTGTCCTGATCCCACACGACTAATCCCACCCATCTCCCCCCCCCCCATCCAAAAGAATACTGGGCAGGTTGGACAACTTTTTTCTTTTCCCTCAGGACTCACATTACGATCCCTTAGTGGTTTAATTGTAAATAAAATGAGCTAAGATTTGGGAGGGGGAGAGTTCCTGTTTCCTCCCATCTGATGTCACGGTATTCAGGGATAGTTCACACAGTCTCATTTTTCTCCTATTCTGCCCCTCAGTTATTGCGTCTCTAGTAAGAACAAAAGCTCCATCAGTCACAGGCCCCTAAGAAATGCAATTTGCATTAAAATGAGCAAGTCATTTCTTTGCCGTTAACATGATTACATTGACTTACGAAACTAATTACACAGTTTTGTGTCTTACAATATGCTATTTTTGGGATGGCTATATTGTCAGATTCCTGAGCAGGGCGATAGGCATATTCTTTCCGGCAGCCTGCTAAAAACAGGACAAGAAGAATAACAGCCACATCTTTTCTTGCTGAAAAATCTTCATAAAATGCAAGAGTAAAGCTCCTTTTACACGGGCAGATATTCTGTCCATTAAATGAGCAATGTTCGACAATACAGCATGTCAATCAACACTCACTTAAAGGGGTTGTCCAGTCATAATAAATTAATGGCCTATCCTTTTAAAAAAAAGTAGCGAAAAAAAAAATACTATAAAATTTGGGATTGCTGTAATTGGAACCTTTATATACCAGTAATAGCTGCTAGTGTGATAACATCTGTTAACTTGTTACCAGATGATGGTATGACATCACACTACCATTTACTACCATTGCACATAGAGGCATGTAGAGTTGCCTCTGCTGGCGCCTAAGAGTGGTTGGGCAGATCTGCTATATGTGAACAATGTTTTTGTCAGATATTCAAGGGGGACATTTATGTAAAACATATCATACACATAGCCATCAACAGATGTGAGTAAATTATGTTTTATATGGCTCCATCTCAGTGTGTGGCACTACCATAACTCCCAGGCAGCCTGCCCGCTGTCTCTGGGTTATTTTTTACTCCGATCTTTTCTTTACTTCACACATCTAATCACTTTCACCTCAAAAACATCTCCAGAATCTGCCCATTTCTTACTGTGGAAACAGCCAAAACTCTCATTGTCGCTCGGATTCACTCTCGTCTTGACTACTGTAACTCATTACTAATCGGTCTTCCAGTCACTAAACTCTCCCCTCTCCAATCTATCCTCAATGCAGCAGCCAGGCTCATTTTTCTGACCAACTGCTACACCAACGCTTCTACCCTCTGCCAGTCACTACACTGGTTGCCCATACACTTCAAAATTAAAGAGGCTCTGTGACCAGATTTTGCAACCCCTATCTGCTATTGCAGCAGATAGGCGCTGCAATGTAGATTACAGTAACGTTTTTATTTTAAAAAAACGAGCATTTTTGGCCAAGTTATGACCATTTTTGTAGTTATGCAAATGAGGCTTGCAAAAGTACAACTGGGCGTGTTGAAAAGTAAAAGTCCAAGTGGGCGTGTATTATGTGCGTACATCGGGGCGTTTTTACGACTTTTACTAGCTGGGCGTTCTGATGAGAAGTATCATCCACTTCTCTTCAGAACGCCCAGCTTCTGGCAGTGCAGACACAGCCGTGTTCTCGAGAGATCACGCTGTGACGTCACTTCCCCAGGTCCTGCATCGTGTCAGACGAACGAGGACACATCGGCACCAGAGGCTACAGATGATTCTGCAGCAGCATCGTCGTTTGCAGGTAAATCGATGTAGCTACTTACCTGCAAACGCTGATGCTGCTGCAGAATCAACTGTAGCCTCTGGTGCCGATGTGGCCGACACGATGCAGGACCTGTGAGTGACGTCACAGATCTGCACTGCCAGAAGCTGGGCGTTCTGAAGAGAAGTGGATGATACTTCTCGTCACAACGCCCAGCTAGTAAAAGTAGTAAACACGCCCCGATGTACGCACATAATACACGCCCAGTTGTACTTTTACTTTTCAACACGCCCAGTTGTACTTTTGCAAGCCTCATTTGCATAAATACAAAAATGGTCATAACTTGGCCAAAAATGCTCGTTTTTTAAAAATAAAAACGTTACTGTAATCTACATTGCAGCGCCGATCTGCTGCAATAGCAGATAGGGGTTGCAAAATCTGGTGACAGAGCCTCTTTAATTACAAACTTATTACTCTCCCCCACAAAGCTCTCCACGGTTCTGCACCCCCTTACATTTCCTCCCTCATCTCTGTCTACCACCTGACCCGTGCTCTATGTTGTGCCAACGACCTTAGATTAAAATCTACCATAATCCGAACCTTCCACTCCCGTCTCCAAGATTTTTGCTACCAGAGACAATCAGATTAATTTTCAACATCCAGAGTTTTAAATGTGCCCTGAAAACAAATCTTTTTAGACCGGCCTATAACATTCCCTAATCTGACTACTTTCCCTGGTTCCCCTTTTACATTAGTCCTCAGAACTCGACCCCTTCATTCAGCAGTATCCCCCACACTCCTTGTACCCTAATGCACTTCATATTGGTCATACATAGACACTGGCTGGTGACCGGCTCATGCAGCTTTATGTTTACTACCATATGTGTATAAAAGATGGCTGGATCATTGTACTTAACAAGCATTATTCACATTTTCTCTCTCCCTTATTTCCTCAAAGATTGTAAGCTCTTGCGAGCAGGGTCCTCACTCCTCTTACTTGAATTGTAAATTAGTTTTGTCAGTATGTAATGTCTGATATTGTCTGTACAATGTACCTCCTGAATTGTAAAGTGCTGCGGAATATGTTAGCGCTATATAAATAAAGATTATTAATATTATATGATGTCTCTAGGCAGTGACCTCCCAAAACATGACTGGGGCATAACAGGATGTGAGAATAGAGCCATTACTGCTGAGCACTGTAAACCACGAGAGCAACACAGTACTGCTCAAGATTGAAGAAGTATTCTTTACTTAAAAACGCAGAGTTTTCTTTTACTATACTATGGTATAATGCAACATTACAGAGATTATGATGAACCCCTTTAAAACAACAAAAAGCAAGAAATAAGAGAACAATGAAGAACCTTCTTTCCCTCAAAATAATTAGAAAAAAGAACTACTTTCAGCTGACCATGAATGTATGAATTTTACTGTGAATAACTATTCAGAGAGATACGGATAGCATACAGAACCAGAAACGGGGGGGGGGGGGGGGGTTATTATGAAAGATGTGCGCCATTTGTTGGAGAAAAATATTGGTGTACATGTACACCAGCCATAAGGTGGTATAAGGAAAAAACATAAATGAAAAAAAGGTGTTCAACATGTACAGCGAGTTGTCCCAATGTTATCATGCTTCTTGAACCATTTTATTAAATTGGCACCATTTACTCCACTTTCACCAACTAAACAAATGCATTCCGTGACACGATTGGTAACTTTCTCCCACTGTCTCAATCTTAAAATAAAAAGTTTTGTGAGACACGTTAACATTATCCTTGTGAGATCACATGCTGTAGAACTGATATCTAAATGACTAATTCACATTGCTAGAAGCAGAACTCCTCCGCATTGTAGAAAATGTAACTAGAGCTTTACTCTCACACACTAAGGCCGAATTCGGACGACCGTGACATACGTCTGTGTGACACCCGTTAAAACAACGTCCGTCGCACGGACGCATCTATTTCAATGGGGCGGTTTACACACCCGTTGTTTCAATGGACCGTGTGAAGGGTCCATTTAAAAATAGAACGTCCTATTGTGTTCCGTTTTCACGGAACCCTCAATAGACTCAAGTCCATGGGGAGCCATGAAAAAGGGACCCCCCACAGAGGCAACTCGGATGTGAAAAACTTTTCCCCACGTTCGTCTGAATTCGGCCTAAGGTCGGATCCACACAGGACAGAAATGGGGATATTTTTTAGAGGAAATCTGCAGCAGATTAGTGTGCCAGCCATGTGGATGAGATTTGAACATCTATTCCACATGCTACGGAACATTTACCGCACAGATATCAGAGCAAACTGCGGATTTTCAACACTACAGCATGCTCCGTCTTTCTGATGTTCACAGCAGATTTCATCCTTTTCAATGTAGAATGGGTGAAATTCACTACGTTTGTGGGTACCCTATAGGGATGAATTTGGCCTGGTTCTAGTAGGACACTCTATATAGCTTATTGTGACCTGTAACTCAATATCAGACTTGTTACCCACCACTGCCTTAAGAACAATGTATTTTAATACTAGAATCAACAAAATTATAAACCTTTGTGTAGTATTATTATGATCCAAACGAATAGCAGGCTATTCCAGGGACATAATGGTTAATCTATTACACTCACACAGCACACATTATTTCATTGTGCGTCGATGCTGGAATATGCCTGTGAGGCTACCGCACCTGTGCAAGCTCTGAGTCAGGGCAGCATCCACATAGCCCCAAACTGACTGATGATGGATAAACCCATGTAGTAACAGCTGGGGTGTATACTCCGCTTTTCGTTACAGAACTCAGGCACATAATGAAATAGCTGGGAAAAAAATTTGCAGACAATGTTTAGCACTAATAAATAACCCATATAGTATGAAAGTCACGTAAAGATAAACATATAAACAAATCCAGCGTCCAGGAAGTTACAACATCCAGGTAACTAACATTGTGTGCATATAGTACATCCAAAAGTATAACTCAGCACTCAAGTTAATGCATGTAGGATTTTTATTAATTCCACAAAATGGGTTTCTATAGGCGATTAGAAAATCAAAATTTCCAATAAAGCATATAAACAACATATATTGACGTTTCGGCCCTCCCTGACTACTCTCACGTGTCTTTGTAGAAGCGATAAGGGGATCGGCGCTTATATTGCTGCTTGCTTAATGGTTTAAAAAATAAATTTATTGTAAAAGTAGCAAAAAAAAGAATTTCATAAAATTTGGTATCGCTGTAATTGTAACGGCCAGCAAGATAAAGTTAACATATCATTTATACCATGTCATTTGAGCTGTAACTTACAATGACCAGGATTGGTAACTGGCATCCCGCAAGTTTACCCTCCGATGCTGCGGTCAATAGCGATCACAGCACCCTAGCGGTTCTACAGAGAGAGAAGGCTTGCTTCGCAAGTCCATTGGTGCTCCAGTGACAAGATTGCGGTCTGCCAATGGGTTTCCATGGCAGCCAGGGGCCTAACAAAGGCCCCCAGGTCTGCCATGGACGTTAGTCTATTAGGCCCTGTCTAAGGCAAGGCCTAATAGGCTGCCTGCCAGTATAAATCCCCATGCATACCTGTTGAATTTCACACGGATCTGCTTTAAATCGGATGACAATCCACATCCCATGCATGTAAATGGGGCTTCCACAACCCAATTCACCAAAATTTCCAGCAGAGAAAAATCATTGGATAGTCAAAATAACTTTAAACCTATAAAAAATTAAAGCCCCTTGAAGATGATGGCAGATTGGATCCTAAACTTAATCTCTCATTATGGTTAGAAAGGCATAACCAAAATTTCATACTTCTACAAAAATCTCACTTAATACATAGCTACAGGAAATTCCAGCAAAAACACCTTCTTCCCAAGGAAGATTTCCATAAATATCTGCAAGTGAGGTTCTTTTTACAATCGAATACTAAACAGATCGTGTCCCTTCCACATGAAATCCACTTATTCCTCAACAACCAACTGAAGCCCTCAAGTAGGGAATGCAGAGCAGGGCCGGCTCCAGGTTTATGTGGGCCCTTGGGCGACAGACTTAGTGGGCCCCTTTGTGGGGGGAACTCACGGTGGCAGTTTGTGCCCCCATATAAATGTTAGACCCCCACAAACATCCCCCTCGCGTAAGACCGTGCCACACACAGCCCCCTCGCCGTAGACCGTGCCACACATAGCCCACTCGCCGTAGACCGTGCCACACACAGCCCCCTCGCCGTAGACCGTGCCACACACAGCCCACTCGCCGTAGACCGTGCCACACACAGCCCACTCGCCGTAGACCGTGCCACACACAGCCCACTCGCCGTAGACCGTGCCACACACAGCCCACTCGCCGTACACGTGCCACACACAGCCCACTCGCCGTACACCGTGCCACACACACTTCGTGGCTGTCGCTAGCACGGACAACGGGCATGAGGGCGGTGGCTGCGGCTGCTACAGCGGTAGCGATGGCACTATAGCAGAGCAAGGAGGTATCTCCCTGCTCTGCTATCTACTAGCGCCACTGTAGCTCCCTGAAGGAGCGGAATCCCTGTGTGGCCAGGGATTCCGCTCCTGGAGAGCTCCTTGATGTCTCTGTCCATATATGGACAGTGACATCAGGGGAAACTCCTGCAGCGGAATGCCCGTCCACAGCATTGCAGACGCTGTAACCGGGGATTCAACTCCAGGAGAAGCCAATGATGTCATTATCCATAAATGGACACAGACGACAGGAGCTTCTCCTGGAGTGAAATCCCCGGTCACAGCGTCGGCAATGCTGTGGACGGGGATTCCGCTTCAGGAGATTCCCCTGATGTCACTATCCATATATGGACAGAGACATCAAGAAGCGCTCCAGAAGCGGAATCCTTGGCCACACAGGGATTCCGCTCGTTCAGGGAGCTACAGTGGCGCTATCTAAAGGAAGGGGGGTTAATATCTCCAAGGGGGTTGTGTGGGGCTCCCTACCAGGGGGAATCTGTGAGTGGTGTGCCAATGGGCATTTTACTGTGAGCGACGGGCTGTGGCGCCGTTTGCAACGCTGTCAGTCCCTGAAGGAATTTTGAGGGAGAGTGGAGTACAATTTTGTTTTTTGTTTGGGGGCAATGTCTACAAGATGGAGGTGGGGGACTGTATGGCACAATCTACAAGGAGGAGGTGTGGGATTATGGCACTGTCTACAAGGTGGCTGTATGGCAAAATCTACAGGGGAACACTATACTGTGTGGGGGTCACTAAGCAGACATTATACTTTGTAGGGGTACTACAGGTGGCATAATACTGTGGGCACAATTAGAGGACAAAATTATTATTTTTTAAATGATGGGGGTGAGGTGACGAAAGATCATTTCGCACGGGGCGCCATCTATCCTAAGGCTGGCAATGATTTGTACCACCCAATTGCATAAGATAACTTAATTTTTCTAAAGGTCATCTGCCATGTCCCTTAGGAACAAAACAGGCCAGTCCTGAAACATGCTGAGGAGCACTTCAAATTAGAGATGCACGATGCATCAAAATTTTGATACCATTTCGATGCTGTGCGGTTCAATACCGTCAATTTATGTATTTTGATATTATACTGTACGGCCGCTCAAGCTTAGTATTAAAATAAATGAGAACATGGCGTGCGCGCACTGTACAACGCCGCGATGTTCTCTTCCTTCAATGGCCGGGGCGCTCGTCATTAGCACCAACCGCGTCACATTAGGAGGGTGGAACGGTGAGGGAGGGGAATTCTGCGAGCAGCACAGGCAGTAGGTTCCGGATGACGTGCCTGTGTCGCTCGCGCCACTAGTGTGGAAATCAGGACCGCGCTGCTGTGTAGTGACAGATAGGCAGGTATTAGTTAGAGCAGAGTAAAAGCACTAGTATTTTTTTTTAGCCAGAATTGAGGAACAATGGGGTAATGTGACCCATATTAACCCCAATGTTGCCATTAGGTGAGGGAAACGATTAAGTCATTTATTATTAATGTGAGGCACATGGTGTTATGTATTTAGTACCTGTATGTACCTCACACATTACCCAAAGTACCTCGCTCACAGTCAAAACGGGCAACATTGGGTTAAGGTATGAGGTACATAATGGGGATAAAGACAATTAATCCATGTGCCTCACGCACATGGAGGTTCAAAATTGATAACGCCATGTGCCTCACATCAGAAAGCGGTAGCACATTTTTGTGTGTTTTTTATTGTTGGCAAAGTATCGTTTTGGTATCAAGTATCGGAATACTACTCTAAGTATCGGTATTGAAATCCAAATTCTAGTATCCGGACAACCCTACTTCAAATATACAATTCCTAATCGAACTCTTTGTTGGCATAGCGTCACCTTCTCCCGGCATTGCTGAAAATCTCACAGCTGATCTCTGTCAATATATCCTTAATAAACACACGAAAAACATGTAATAAAGTAAACCTGTCACAACAGGAAATAATACTACACTGATCAAACCTAGAATTTGATCTTTCCTAGACATAAACTGATCTCTTTCCATACAAGGGCCGGGTTCCATTGCCAGTGTAGGCTGGTAAGTGATCTACTTCTAGCAGTTTGTGCCAGCAGATCTACAGCACATTGCGTGTTCTGGCACAGTAGGCCTAGCTGTCTGATAATAAAACATTCAGCAGTGGTAGCCGTGAGCAGCAGAGCATTCATCCTTAGGACAGCTCTGGGGGGAGGAAGATGAAGAACTGTTGATTGTACTGTCATTATACAGTAAACTATGGCAAACTGCTGTGTTGTCAATAAAACAAAGGATAGAAGCTTATGGTAGCCCATCTTCAGCTTTCCACTGAGAAATGTCAAAGCAGAAGCATTATAGTTTAATAAGGATTATATACTTCTGCTATAGGTATGCTTAGGTCTTTTCTTAAACTGTGTTACTTCAGATTTGATAGAAACCACTTAAATTCCTGTCTGGGTGAGCACCATTTATGTACATAAAGCTACATGTACTGAAGTGGTCACAGGGTGTTCTATCTGCTATACAATACTTTGCCTCTTCATGCTTCACAGGCTGGTTTCAGGCTGCTTCCTCTCAGGCAACAGATAGAATAAGAAAATAAAGAATTATGTTACTACAGAATAAAACTCACAAGAAAATTAGGAATTTATATTCTATCAGTGTGGGAGATAGAGGCTGATGCCAAGGTTAATAGTTTTCTCTTGTCCCAACTTGGTATAGGAAGGTGACATCCATCCCCACCACCTATACGTTGGAGGACAGAATCTTTGGGTCCCGCAAACAACATAGTTCCTCTCAGTCCAAATAATATCCAAGCAGATATATCGTATACCATGTTCACACGTGGGTTGGGGAATATGTCAGTACTGTAATTACGGCAAGAATAGCTAAGTAAGCAGCACTCTTCTTGCTGTCAAAATGACAAATATCAACAGATCAATAGGGTGTGTTAAGCGCCACTGAATCCATCGTATGGCGGATCCAGTACAGTGTCATAGCTTTCTTTATAATCGAAAGCCAGCGTGAAAATAGCTTAAGGAATCAAACCCGAATACTGATCGCATTTAAGTTGATCAACTTAGATGTCATCGGTTTTCGGGTTTGATAAGCGGTCACAAACACACAGTAGCCACTGTAAGCCAAGCAGTAAAGTGGATGCATAGAAGCTGCATCTATAAAAGCCAAATTTTTTAAGAAAAATATATTTGAAATACATAAATTTAAAGGGGTTGTGGGGACCAAAAAGTATTAGTAGTGTACTCACTGCAGTATGTTGACGTCACGACTCTTCATCATATGACCGGCTCAGGAGTACTTTATGTAATCGCTGTTCTAAAGCTACATCAATTACATAGAGTACAGCGGGGCTGGTTACATAACGAAGAGTCGTTTCGTCATCAAGGAAGACTGTGCAAACTAGACTTCCGGTCTCTCGCCAGCGGCAAGAAAAATATATTAAATCATATTCAGCGTGACAGGTATGTATATTAGCGAGTGTACCCCCATACTGCAGCGAGTACAGTGCTAATACTTTTCGGTCCCAACTTAACCCTTTTAATAAAAAAAACATTTTTAAAAAGGTTACATAACCTTTGAGTGTCATTATTACAACATTTCCTAAATTAGAATAGAATGTTATTTTAGTTCTAATACTCAATACTCTAATATATATTTAAAGCGTAAGAAAATATTTTGATATGTTACATTTAAAACATTTTTTGGTTTAGAGGCGATTTTGCAACCAGTGACATTTTTTCAAGAAATTTTGATAATTGTAGCACAAAATCACATCAGACTGCTTTCCTAAATCACACCACCAACTTCTCCCTGCCCCATGACTTCCTTTATGCACACTCAGCATATACTGTACATAATGGTGAAGGACTCATCTACATGAAACTGAAATATGGAAGTTTATTTTGTCTGTAACAGCTCTTCCATGGTAGATGACGCGTTCAGGGCTATATTTCCTCTAATTTTGGTGTTTATGATCTGAATTAACAGAGTACTAAATCATTTACATACTATGTTAAAATGTATCTGATCAGCGCTAGTCTAGTGCGGACAACACACTTTGAATGCCGTCAGCTGCACCATCATTTGACTACCAGCTATGATTTCAGTCTCCCCTATAGGAGTAGCGGCCACATGGAGCACCGAGTGGATGCGGCGTGGCAATAAACAGTGCTGGCATGCAGTTTTATTGCAAACCGGCAAGGTTTTCCAACTGATTGTTAATGGCTGCACAATTTTGAAGAAAAAAAAAACAAAGAAAAACACAGTTTGATTGTTAATGGTCGTGCGGTTTTGCAGTTAAAAATTGCTATTTAGCAGTTTATTTTAAAAAAAACTGCCAATTTGCTGTAAAACATTGCATCCGCTCTTGACCACCCGACGGCCGCCTCATGTTGCCCTACACTTAACATGCACTCTTAGCTAAGCATTCATGTTTACTATCATAAGGAGAAGTAGATAAGCAGTTCTAGACACCTTTGTTAAAATATTCATGCCCAAGACAGCAGATGTTGGAGGATCGCTTGTCTGCCACCATACATATTAGAATGTCGTCAGGATTCGCAAGTGCTATCTATTGTGTACGACAAGATTAAAGGGGTTGTCCAGGCACAGGGCAATTTTTCATACTGATGACCTCTCCACAGGTTAGGTCATCAGTATATAATTGGTGGGGGTCCGACACCCGGACCCAACACCGTTTATCTGCAGTGGCCGTTGTCGGAAGCAGATAGCTCTGAACACTATATAGCGCCTGTACATGCAGTTCTGCAAGTCTGCTCCTATGCACTTGAATAGGAGCAGAGCTGCAGTACGCCCGCTATAATGTGACAGAAGCCATCTGCTTCTGGCACCGGTGCCCGGAGGCAGCCGGAACAGCTGATCAGTGCGGGACCTCACTGTGGATAGGTCATCAGTATGAAAAACCGCCCCATGCCCGGACAAACCTTTTACACGGGCCAATGATTGAGTAAACGAGTGTTCATACAAACACTCGTCCCCAACGCTCATTCAACGGCTGATCGCATCTTTTATGCAGCCAATAAAAAAGTCGCTAGTCGGCAGCACATCTTCCGGTGTAAACAGGGAGTTATGCTGCCGAACATAATGCAAATAAACGGCGACGAATGATCGTAGTAGCAATCCCTTGTCCCCATACATAACCAATCATTGATCCTTGCGAAAAGAACTAATTAGCACCGATCGATGTGCAGTATTGTCAATCGGCGTTCATTCAAGTTGGCTAAACGTGAGTGATATCTGCTCGTGTAAAACCACCTTTAGGAGACCATGGTTGCAAGAAGTGGGCAGAGCAAATCCCAGGCGCCCTGTCACCAATGTGCCTAGAAAATGCTACTTGCTCTTTACTTTTGGATAGTCGTCTATTGATGACTAAAGATTTTATTATTGGGTCACTGAAAAAGTCAAACCAGCAAATGCAGTGGCTTGGATGACTCTCAGAGCCTACAATGAACTTATATGTGTCCCATATGTACGGGATAAGTGCATAGATACATATACACACATACATACAAACCATATATTCCTGTGATCCCCTTTAACTTCATATATTAGTTACATAATTGGTAGAGTTGAAAAACATTGAAGTTGAAGTTCCACCACGGTAGCGTGACGTGGACCAAGCAAGGGAAAAAACAAACGTTAGTTCCTCCCTGTTTAACATGAAATGGGCAAAAAAAAAGAAAGGCATGAGCCAATACAGGTGAGGCTGGGTTCACACGACCTATTTTCAGACGTAAACGAGGCGTATTATGCCTCGTTTTACGTCTGAAAATAGGGCTACAATACGTCGGCAAACATCTGCCCATTCATTTGAATGGGTTTGCCGACGTACTGTGCAGACGACCTGTCATTTACGCGTCGTCGTTTGACAGCTGTCAAACGACAATGCGTAAAATGACTGCCTCGGCAAAGAAGTGCAGGACACTTCTTTGCAACGTAATTTGAGCCGTTCTTCATTGAAGTCAATGAAGAGCAGCTCAAGATTTACGAGCGTCAAAGACGCCTCGCATAATACGAGGAGGAGCTTTTACGTCTGAAACGACGCAGCTGTTTTCTCCTGAAAACAGTCTGTCTTTTCAGACGTAAAAGCCATTTCTCGTGTGCACATACCCTGAAAATATGTAGGACAACCTCTCTAGAATACCAACTGTTTCTAGATATAAAAAATGTTTCATATACACAAATGGGGGTCCGGGTGTCAGACCTGCACCATTGATATACTGATGACCGTCAGAAAGTGGAAAACCCCTAGAAGTAAATGGAAAAAAAAACCAAAACTCTTGCATTTAAGCAAATAAAAAAAATATCTTGTCAAGAAAACACCAAAAAGAGTAGGCCTATCATATCTCATATAACCTCAGTAGACAGCTGATCCTACAAATCTGACTGTTTCCTGCAAGAAGCAATAAAAAGGTGTGACATCATTGTTTTCCACAAGTCACTAAGGTGCTGTTCAGCTTCCTTGCTAATGCAGTACACTCTGGAGACAAAAACTAAGCCTGCAGCTTCAGAATACTTCATTCAATAGGCACAAAAGTCTGCTATGCATTTATGCCCGAACTGCCAATATGCAATCTGCACATCTTACTAAAGAGGCTGAAAAAATAACACTTTAGGCCTCCTGCACATGGGAAAAAAATGCTGCGGAATTGCTGTGCGGAAATTCTGCAGCGTTCACACAGGATAAATGGACATGCTGTAGATCGAGTAGCCGCAATGTAATACGTTGTGGAATTGGCGCACGTAAATTCCGGTTAGAACTTTCACTGCATTTCCGTGACGTGTGCAGGAGACCTAAAACGTCAACAATAAATGCCACAGGCAGTAAGTGTTAATGACTAGAATAGTAACCATCCATTTTTGAGAATATGGCAAAATTTCAATGATTATGTAATGTGAATAAAAGTTCCCACTTTCATTACTCAGCAAAGAGGTAACAGCATTTTCAGTGCCATGTAAAGTGAATGTGCCAGAGTGTCTAAGCAAAACATTTGCTTCTGCATCGGTACCCGGAAGAAAGGATAAAGCGTAATAAAGTCAATTTCCAGAGTTATTACAAAGAATTATGTTACTTGAAAGGATTTTGTCATTAGGAAAGCTTTATATCCTGACATTGCTATGAAAAATAATTTCCAATTTCTTCATGTTTGTGCCACTTAAATGTTTCAGATCAAACTACTTTAAATATTAGATAAAGATAACCCAAGGTAGGCCCTGTTCACACAGAGTTTTTTTTTCCCGCAAGCAGCCAAAAGTTGACCAGAAAAAAAAAACACCTCTGCCTACCATTGAAATCTATGGGGGGCGATTTCGGACGTCTTTTGGTGCCGATTCCCATGCGGTTTCCGCGTCAAAATCAGTACCAAAAAAACTCCAAGTGAACTGACCCTAAGGGTGTATTCACATGGTGCCGTTTTGCCACGTTTTGTGCTGAGCATGCGATTTTCCAAAAGGTGGTAAAAACACATGCCGTGTGAATACACCCTAAAACACAAAAAGCAGTTTTCAAAGATAATGATTTAAATTTATTGAAGGGAAAATGTTGTTCAGACCTACGTGAAAAACGATCTGCCCCTTTAGCTGCTAAATCAACCAGTCACCCAAATTCACAATTTGGTTCAAATTTACTAGCCATAACCAGGCATAATTACTGCCAGATCTGTGTTATCAAAACATTCCTAAGGGTGTATTCACGGGTGTATTGCGGTTTTGACAGAGACAAAAACCGCACCAAAAAAAGAATGCGTTTCCTCAGTGCGGTTTTCGGACGCGCGGCAAAAACCGCACCGAATACACCCTTTATTTATTATTTGTCTGGCAATGTGAAGCTGGCTAGAAGGTATAAAAAAAAGCAGCACATGCTACGTTCTAAATAGATTTAAATACAGATGCCAGACAAAGTCATTTAAATCTACCAGTTTGGTAAGGGATACAAAACCACTGCTTAGGCTCTGGGACTTGGAACAGTGGTGATCCTACCCAGGAGTGGCCTGCCTAACAAAGTTTTACCAAGAGAATATCGAAGACTCATCCAGGAGGTCACAGAAGAACCCAGATTAACATAAAAAAAACTGTAGCCCTCAGTTAAGGTCAATGTACACGATTCTGCAATAAGAAAGACACTGGGAAAACATGGAATACATGGGAACGTTGCAAGGTGCAAACCACTGAACACAAAGGCTTGTCTCACATTTGCCAAAAAACACCTAGATAGCCCCATCAAGACTTTTGGGATAATATTCTGTGGACTGATGAGTCAAAGATGAAGGTTTTTGGAAGACATGCATCTTGATAAATCTGGTATAGAGCGAATACCACATTTCACCATAAGAACATCATACCAACAGTCAAACATGGTGGTGGTAGTGTGATAGTCTGGGGTGGCTTCGATTTTGCAGGACCTGGACAATTTGTCATGATTGAGGAAACCATAAATTCTGCTCTCTGTCCCTGAGGGAGAACATCAGCCTATCGGTTTGTGACCTAAAGCTCAAGAGCAGTTGGGTTATACCGCTGGACAATGATCCAAAGCACACAAGAAAGTCACCTCTAAATGGCACAAAATAAACAAAATGTATGTCTTGGAGCGGCCAAATCAAAGTCCTTTTATGAATCTCATTGAGATGCTGTGGCAAGATCTTCATCGGGCAGTTCATGCTCGAAAACCCTCAAACGTAGCAGAATTAAAAAAATTCTGCCAAGAAGAGTGGTCCACAATTCTGCACAGCGATATTTAATGATTGCAAACGTTTAATGGCAGTTGTTACTTCCAAGGGTGGCACAACCAGTTATTAAGTTTAGAGGGACAATTACTTTTTCACACAGTTGATACAGGTTTTGAATAAATCTTCATCCTCAATAAAGGGGAGGATCATTTAAAAGCTGCTTTTTTGTGTTTACTTATGTTGTGGTTACCTTATATTAAAATTAGTTGGATAATCTAACAAATTAGCAAAAATAGAAGAAATCGGGTGAGGGGAAAATACTTTTTTCACAGCACTGTACATGCTAAATGTATATATGGTGTTTTTTTCCCAGTCATATATGTGCTCATATTATTAGTCACAGACACTGATTTTTATTCTAGCTGTGGATAAGACATAGCTTTACAGTGTTCGCTCTTAATGTTGTGTCCCATTGCATACCATACATAGTATCCAAGGGCAACAGACATAAACAAGCCTCCACGAAGACATACAAGGTAACAGCAGAGAAAACCACAAGGAAGCCAGAAGCTAAAGTTTCTATTCAGTGAAGACTGAATAAAATCCAATCCAGGTCAATGCTGTATTCTCCATCACAAAAAGTGGGCTCCATCTATACTGGTTTATGGCTATTATTAGGTACAAGACACATATGAATGTAGCTGAAAGGCTTCCTCTCCATGCACTGCCCTACTGACCATGGCCCCTAATAATCACAGGTCACTTACAGGGTGTAGTTATGTGGTTGTTCACAATGCAACAGGCAGCTCAGGTCTATACGTTAGAGAGCTTGTAAGTATAGTTTTATGTCCTACATTGTTTATTAGAGCAGTGTTTTCTTTGGTCCACATCTATGAAGCAGACAAAACAAAGGTTGAACCACAAATTCAGACACCATTGACGAGATCTCTGACCAGTTCAGTGAATTCCTCCTTTATCTGCTCTAAAACGTGTCCACACATGATACAAGAACAGCAATTATAGATAGCGCTGTCTGGAAAGCCCTGCCTACGTCAGTCAGGTCAACAGAGATGGACAAAATATTGCCAATTTAAGGAGCCAATTCTACTTTTTTTCAATAACCAATTTGACTTTCTAGTGGCCTATGAAGGAGAACTTCCATAGACTGCACCTGCAGCAGACTTCTAGATTTGTATTGGCTACCTGTGTCCTAGAGACTACAACAATCATATCTCATGGTGTATGTAGTCATCATCCAACCAAAAGAACAGCCGTGGTAAGATCTATTTATGGGTGTGGCCATATATGACCATTATCTTCCCAAACATGACATCTTCAGCACCCGCACACAGCCATGTCATGGCCAGAACTCTCTTCTATACAAAGAAATACCCATTTTGTAAGTTCTGATGATATCTAGCAGGAGGAGTATATCTTTATACAGATGATGAGGCAGATCATGACACTGATCTGTGAAAGCCCTTTGGTTGCCGTGAACTGGAAGAAAGACGGAATAAACCCTGAGATCTCCCGATCACTGTCCCAAATGTTTATTAGATTTTGGGGAAGGGAAGGAATTGGCATTAGGTTGTCCCAGCAACACAACTTAATAGGGTACATGGATGTCATAGATGGGGGGTGGGGATACTAGGATCCCCTTATATTAGAGGTGTGGAGAGCTGCTACAAAGAGTAGATTTTGCTTTAGAGGCCTCTTTGCAAACATAAATTCTATGGTCACCCATGGAGTCAATGAATAAACCCTGTCAGCTTCCCTCAGCGGAAGTGATCACCGGGGGTTCCAGCCTCTAGACCCTGACAATTAGCTCTCCGGAAGAAGAAAGGGGCTTGTTATAATGGGGCAACTCTTAATTTGCAGTGGTACCTAGAAATGACCTAATACAAATACAATCACAAATCACTTGAAAAAGTTACAGTTGGATTTTAACTCCATGAAAAGTAGTAAAAATAGAACTCCCTGGAGGGCTGGAGAAGGAAACTTTTCAGAATCTTCCTATTGTCTCCATGTTGATGTAAAGGTTAGAACATTCACCCTTTCCCTGCAGAATAAAACCCTCGATCGTCTATTGTGCAATAGAAACATATTATGAACAGAAAATGCCTTGTTTACAAACTCTGCTACTTATGTTGCTAAAAAACAAACACAAGGCAAGAGCAGCATGAAGTTTACTGAGGGGCACGGAAATAGCCAGCGGAGGGCTTGGCATGCTATATATCTTTCAAAGAAACAGCCTGTTGGCCTCCAGGAGGGAGGGGGAGAGGGCCTGTGCCCCCTCCTCCTGAATCAGTCCATTGTGTTGTGCTCCTCCATGATGACGGTCTGCAGCATTGTGTGGCACAGGCACCTATCTAGTGCCCAGTCCTGGAATCTGCAGCGTCATGAAGTGTACACTAGTCCTGACCTCACCCACACTGACTGTGGAGCATATGCCAAGTGATGGGTGCCCTAATGCCAGCCTATCACACATACTAATAACCATGCCTAAACCTATGGTCAGGAATAACATGCTACACATAGACACACATGCAGAAGGTCCATCATACCTTGTGTGCATCCCCCTTGTGAGGGCTCCTCGCTTTTCTTGTCCATGTCCTTAGTGGGTACAGTGAGCAGATCCAGTACTTGGTATTCTTATTGTTGTGCCAGTCAGGGGGATGGGGGGTCCTCTGCAGTTGTGGGAAATATCAGGGTCTACTTCTGCTTCTTTGGTGCAGTCTCATTCCTAAGGGCAACAGGATCCGTTTAACACTTGGGAGAAAAAACAACCCCTTCATCACCAGGGAGGGAAGAAGAATATTGTCCAGCCCCCTCCCTGCTCAAACAGAAAGCCAGGCTCTGCTGTGTGGAGATCTATTTGTTGTGAATGGGATCACAGGCTGACGGGAGATCTAGTCTCCCTGCTTCTCTATGGGGATTTTCCACCCGGTGGATCCTGGTGCTAACAGAAACTTGAGATGAGAAAATCACTAAGCACAAATCTAGTGGAGCAGCTGATGGAAATGCTATTGTAACAGACACTGTGCAACCTCTAACATAGGACTGTACCATGTGCGGCGCAGGGGTGGCCTCACTTCCTCTCCCTAGAACACGCTGTTTTTATCACGCACATGGAGAAAGGTCTTCTGCCGAGCTTGTAACTTCTTACAGTCTGGTCATTGCTGT
Source organism: Rhinoderma darwinii (assembly GCF_050947455.1). Lineage (NCBI taxonomy): Eukaryota > Metazoa > Chordata > Amphibia > Anura > Rhinodermatidae > Rhinoderma > Rhinoderma darwinii. The sequence goes on from NC_134688.1 coordinate 276,096,992, forward strand.
AACTAAGTCTGGTTCATCGCTGGGCTATAGCACAAATCAATAAGTAAGGTTGTAGACCCCCCTTTTGGGTGATGTGGTTGCGCCCTGCAGCGTGTTGAGACTATCTAAGGAAAGTTGCATTCTTTTAGGATTGGGAAGCGCAGATGGTGACTCATTGAGGCGGCCTCAGACACCCAGCCCAGGGCAGAGGATGCAGGCGATGGCTGCTGGAGAATGTGCTCAGAGCGGGAGGCTGACGTCATGCGCCGGGTTTCATCATCGCAGGCAGTACATTACGCGGGAGCTTCTGGTCATCCTGTCAGAGGCGAAGTCCGCGCCAGTCTGAACAACGAAATACTGTCTGAAGAGATGAAATGTTACCGCAGCGATTATATAACTATGAATGAGAGTTTTAAAGATCCCATTCACATAATAACCCTAATTTACAATAAAATAAATGCTATAACAGTTGTTTTTTTAGGGGTTATTAGCACACATTTTAACAACTTATGGTGTTGTACCTAAATTCTCGGTCATATTGCGCCAAAAGACGCTCACACCTCACTCGACAGCGTCTAGAAAAAAGATTTACTAATGGTGTGCACGGTTCTTTTGGTGCAAGATTTTGGTGTAAGGTACCCCAGCCAGTAGGTGGTGTAAGGAAGAGAAAAGTGTCTAGCAAGAGGCGCCAACGCTTTGTTTCTGACTGGCCTTTCTCGGAAAGCCGAGCAGTTTCTATTGAGCCTGTACACCAACTGCTCAACTTTCCGAGAAAATCTGATCAGAATCCAAGCGGCTCAGCGATCACCGAGCACTGCTGACGCTTAGTTTTAGCGATTGGTGGGGGTCTCAGTCCTCCGACCCCCGCTGATCAAAGCTTCTGACATGTCATATGACCTATCAGACGTCTTCTGAAAGTTTAGTTACCCTTTAATAAATGTCCCAAAATGTATCAATTTTGCCCAGTCTCCCTTTAAGTAAATAAAAACGGGCATATTGCAATTAGGGCATTTGTCAAATGCGGGTACAACTAAATGGCCTCAAGGTGCCACAAAAGAGAGCATGTTATATGCTGATAACTAAAGACTAATATTGAAATGTTACTTTTCCACACCTAGGGCTTGTTCACACACAACTGAATTGCTGCAGAAAATGTCTGCAGCAATTCCGTTTAAAAACGCAGAAATTCTACTACGGCAAAAGCACACAATTTCCTGCGGTACTTTGCTGCGTTTTTCACAATGATAGGAGATGGAGACATCTCTGAAAAACGCAGCAATTCTGCACACTTTCCGAAGCAGGAATCGACATGCTGCGGTCCGAAAAATACGCACCGCAGGTCAATTCCTGCTCAGAGTTTTTACACAGCAGGTGGATGAGATTTGTTAAATCTCATCCACTATGCCGCTACCGTATTTTGCTGCGTTTTTTCCGTCCGAAATGCTGGCCGAAACAAACGCGGCAATTCCGCAGCGTGTGGACGAGCCCTTAGAAGAACACCAGATGGAAGATGCTCCCCATTCAAGTCTATGGGCCCAAAAATTCTAGCATCTCCGCACAAAATACGCAGCATAAATTGTCATGTTGTGGAATTGAAAGTCGCATAGCACTTTCCACACTTTTCTGCAGTTTTTTTTCCGCAGTTTGTGGCTGAGATTTGCTAAATCCCATTCCCTTTGCTGCTACTGTAAATGCTGGGGAAGTTCCGCACAGAATTCCTTTGCAGGAATTACATTGTGGAAATTCTGCAGCGATTATGCAACATGGGAACCCGGCGTATGACAACAGCTCATGAGAAAGTATCACTCGAGGGGCTTAGATACAGCGTCTTAACAGACAGTATCACACATGATAGGCTTAGAAATAGGGCCTCAGCAAACAGTATCCCAGATGAGAGGCTTAGATACAGGTCTTCAGTAGACAGCAGCGTTTACTTACAGTCCTCGATCCCGAGTCGGGTCCTCTTCAGCTCCAGGCGCAGCACTGGCTCCTGACGCCGCACAGCGCCAGGAAGTTATGTGCGCCGTGGGTACAACATAAGAGGGTTAGTATGCTGAGGAGTTAACGTAGTAATAGGGGCATGGGTAGTTTCACCAATTGGAAACTACATAGGCCACAGTTACTACAGTATCTGTTAACAGACGTGGTGCAGGGGGCCAAGGGCCCCCCTGTCTTCAGGGCCCGGTCGCAACTGAGATCCTTATAAATATTCCACTGTGGATAGCAGTGGTGTCTATGCCCAAAATGCTCACCTTTTATGATTGTGCACATTACCGTAAAGAGTACAATAGATGGCGTCTGCTGCTGCTGCACCTGTTGGCCTGATCCGTAATATTTGTACGTCCATGGCATAATATGGCAACGAGCAAGAAAACCAAGATATGATAAGCGCTGCAGGATGAAGCCAGTAGTCCTTGGATTTATTTAATGGATTACTTTATTGATAAACCGTACGCGTTACAGTCCGGTGCCATAACCAGGGCCGGCTCCAGGTTTAAGGGGGCCCTTGGGCGACAGAGCCTTAGTGGGCCCCTTTGCGGTGAAACTCGAGCGTCCGCGGTTTAAAGGCACAAACTAGACAGTGAATATGAATTTATACCACTGACAAAACCCTATAGCATAGGACTACCAAAATACAACATATCATTGACAAAAATCCCGCTAAGATTTTAAGGGGTTATCCGCCCTTTCAAAATTGATGGCCTATCCTTAGGATAAGCCATCCATTTTCAATCTCTGGTGGTACAACTGTCGGGACTCCCCCAGATCAGCTGGCTCCTGGCATGTAAACATTTCCGGGAGACCAGAGATTGAAAATAGACCTATAATTAAGGCTTGGCCCTCAAGTTTGAAAAGATGGCTAACCCCTTTAAAGGAACAGTGTCACGAAAAAAAAATTTTTTACATCAGTTTGATTTTAGTGTTTTATTAAAAACTTTTATATTTATTTGTGTGTTTGTGTTTTACTTTTTTTTATTTTTGAACTTTTTCTTCCCTATGGGGGCTGCCATTTTTTTTTCCATTTCTGTATGTGTCGATTAACGACACATACAGACATGGTATACGGCAGCTACAGTCCCAAAGTGAATGTGAACGGGGCCCGTTCCATTCACTATGCTGTACGCCGTCTGTGTGGGAACGGCACATGCGCCGCTCCCACACAGTCCAAGATGAACTGTGCGCCGTCCGGCGCCATTTTCCTGTAGCCCGGAAGTCGCGGCCGGACAGTAAGATTACTACTTCCGGTTGCGGCTTCCAGACTTGTGCACTTGGAGCGGCGGTAGCAGACGGAGCGGACGGACCGGAGGGAGCGGCGGCGACTGGAGCAGGTAAGTTATTTCTATGTGTGTTCGTGTTTTACTGTGTGTTTACTAGTGTATGTTAACCTACTACACTGTGTGTTAGCTAAAAAAATGGCGACACACAGTGTAGGAGGTTTGACCGTTCAATCCCCTCGTTTCTCCCGGCACTACCAGGATAAAGGAGGGGGGGATTCTGAGAGCTCACTAGAGCGAGTGAGTTTTCCCAAATTTTGCAGCATAAAGCAATGTGGTTGCTTTACCACATGCAATGCTGCAATTTTGGGAATTGCTCCATCTAGTGACCAGCACTGGGAAGTGTTATAAATTAGAATCTAATTTATAATATTTCCTGACTAGTGAAAAAAAGTAAAAAATTAGGACAATGTTTCATCATTTTTACACTAACTGTTCAATTAAAAAAAAAAAAAAAAAAAACTCGCAACACATTCCCTTTAACTTTAAATGAAACACCTTGTTGGACTACTTCGGATTCGAGGACTACTTTGATGACGGCTTTTTTTTATTCTCAATAAAATGGTTAAGGGGGATGTGTTTTTTTTTTATTTCAATAAAATATTTTTTCTATGTCCTTGTATTTTTTTTAAACTTTATTACTACCACATTAGTAATGGCTGCTGGCTGATTGACAACATCCATTACTAAGGCAGGGCTTAGGGTATGTGCACACGATATCGACAATTACGGCTGAAATTACGGAGCTGTTTTCAGGAGAAAACAGCTCCTGCATTTCAGACGTAATTGCTCGTACTCGCGTTTTGCGAGGCGTCCATTACGGCAGTAATTTGGAGCTGTTCTTCATTGAAGTCAATGAAAAACGACTCAAATTACGTCCCAAGAAGTGTCCTGCACTTCTTTGACGACGCTGTTATTTTACGTGCCGTCTTTTGACAGCGACGCGTAAAATTACAGGTCGTCGGCACAGTACGTCGGCAAACCCATTGAAATGAATGGGCAGATGTTTACCGACGTATTTGAGCCGTGTTTTCAGGCGTAATTCGAGGCATAAAACGCCTCGTTTACGCCTGAAAATAGGTCGTGTGAACCCAGCCTTAATGTTAGCCAGTGCAGAGGCTAACACTAACCCCCATTATTACCCCGGTACCCACCACCACCAGGGGTGACGGGAATAGCCGGGTACAATCCAGTACACGACCATCTGCAGTGACGATCAGGCACTGGGGCGGCCGCAGGCTGGTATTATTAGGCTTGGAAAGGCAAGAAACAGTGGACCTTCCCACCCTGGTAATGTCAGGGTGCTGCTGCTGTGTTGCATCTGGCTGGTTATAAAAAATGGGGGGTAGTTTTTTCCATTTAAAAAAAAATAATTACGTGGGGTCCCTCACATTTTTCATAACCAGCCAGATATAACACAGCAGCAGCCTGGCATTACCATAGTGGGAAGGTCCACTGTTTCTTGCCTTTCCCAGCCTAATAATACCAGCCTGCGGCCGCACCAGTGCCCGACTGTCGCTACAGATGGTCGTGTACTGGATTGTACCCGGCTCTTCCCGGCACCCCTGGTGGTGGTGGGTACCGGGGTAATAATGGGGGGTTAGTGTTAGCCTCTGCACCGGCTAACACTAAGCCCTGCCTCAGTAATGGACACTGTCAATCAGCCAGTGGCCATTACTAAAGCGGTAGTAATAAAAGTTGAAAAGAAAATACAAGGACAGAGAAAAAATGTTTTATTGAAATAGAAACAAAACACACAACCCTCATTAACCATTTTATTGAAAATAAAAAAAGTCATCATCGAAGTAGTCCTCGAATCCGACGTAGTCTAGCAACCGAACCTGTAACAAAACACACACAAAAAACCCTATTAGTAAAACATGTGGTAGGCTTAGGCTTAGATACAGGGCCAATGTGTGATACTGCCTGTTAGACCATGTATCTAAGCGACAAGGTAGGCTTAGATACAGGGCCCCAGCAGACAGTAATCAGCGTGACATGAATACGTCATCTGCGCCCCAACGCTAAGTTGTTATGGATGTGAGAGGCGGGGCCTCCGCGCTGCTCCTCTGCAATCTGCCGCCGCGCACCACGGACGGGTACAGTTAATTTAAGCAGGTGGGTGTCGTTATGGCCCTGGCCATAACGCATAGTATTATTTCAATAACTCTTAAGAGTACTGGATCATCCTGCAACGCTCATCATACGTGGGTTTTCTTGCTACTTGTGATATGAGGGTATATTCACACAGTGCACTCAAATTGTGTTTTTTGCCATGATTTTCACCAAATTTTCCGTTTTGTAACGTTCTTTGCCATAATTCTCATAATCACGCCACAAATAGTGCTATTTTGCCTCGATTTTTATAATCCTAGGAAAACTGCACAATTTTTGGCACGATTATGAAAATTGCGGCCAAAAGAATGCGCGGAAACTGTATAAAAACATTAACATACTCTACAAGAGAGATCAGGAGAGACATGTGAAGGAGGATGACGGGGGGGAAGAGTACTCACCGGCTTCCAGGGACCGGCTCTTTAGAAGAACCTGAATGGTTGACAGGCTCTCTCTCTGGTGTGGAGCTGCTGCTTGTGCAGCATCTTCACGTGAGTCACTTCACGCAGATGTGGTACGGGGGGTCGCGGGCCTGGTCGCAACTGCTACTATCCCTACCCCTATAGCTTGCCACAGGGCATAATTACAAATCTGACAAGAAAAGACACCCACCTAAAACTCACAGATCGGGCAAGGAGTGCATTAACGACTACACTGAAGGCGCTCCGAAGATCCATTGTGGAGATGGAAGTATCTGTCCATAGGACCTCTCTATAAAGTAAACTCCAAAGACAGGGACTTTTTGAATGAGTGGCCTGAAAAAATCCATTGCTTAAAGAGGCTCTGTCACCAGATTATAAGTGACCTATCTCCTACATAATCTGATCGGCGCTGTACTGTAGATAACAGCAGTGGTTTTTATTTTGAAAAACGATAATTTTTTAGCAAGCTATGAGCAATTTTAGATTTATGCTAATTCGTTTCTTAATGACCAACTGGGCGTGTTTTTACATTTTACCAACTGGGCGTTGTACAGAGAAGTGTATGACGTTGCCCAATCAGTGTCATAGACTTCTCATTGTTCCAGCCCAGCTTCTTTCGCTGCACAATCACACTGTAACAATGGGCTGGAACAATGAGAAGTATATGACACTGATTGGTCAGCGTCATACACTTCTCTGTACAACGCCCAGTTGGTAAAAACACGCCCAGTTGGTCATTAAGAAACGAATTAGCATAAATCTAAAATTGCTCATAACTTGCTCAAAAATGATCGTTTTTCAAAATAAAAACCACTGTTGTTATCTACATTACAGCGCCGAGCAGATTATGTAGGAGATAGGGCACTTATAATCGGGTGTCAGAGCCTCTTTAAAGTTAAACATGAATCTGCCACTTGATTTTTCCAAACACCATGTGACAGACTCCCCAAACACTTGAAAGAAGGTTCTCTGGTCAGATAAGTCTAAAATTGGGATTTTCGGGCATCATGGGAAGCGCTATTTGTGGCCCAAACCTAACACTTCCCATCACCCCAAGAACACCATTCCCACAGTGAATTATGGTGGTGGCAGCATCATGTTGTGGGGACATTTATTATCAGCAGGGAGGAAAAGATGGATGGCAATAAATACAGGACAATTCTTGAGGAAAACCTGTCTGAGATTTGAGACTGGGACAGGGGTTCCCCTTCGAGCAGGACAAAGATCCTAAACATACTGCTAAAGTGAAACTGGAGTGGTTTAAGGGGAAACTTTGAAATGGTCTAGTCCAGGGGTCTCAAACTCGGCCAGGTAAATGGACCGCACATAGAAAAAATGTGAAGTTGATGGACCGCATTACTTTCAAATTTGATACAATCCAAAATTATTGTTAATCAATTAGTTACATTACTATAATAATACTGCTTGGTTTAAACTTAACAGAAATTTGCGAGTTTACTCCATGTGCCTATTTTAACAATCCAGTTTTCCAGTTTACGTGTCGCTAAATGCAGTCTGGCTTGTCAGTTGGCAGCGTTTGGCAGACGCAAGAATATGAAGATTGGGCAGCCCCGTTTTAGATAGTGCCACAGTGCCTCTGTAGATAATGTCACAGTGCCCTCTGTAGATAATGCCACCCCCCCCCCCCCGTAGACAGCTCCATTGGGGCTCCCATTAGGAGTGGAATACCCAGCCAGAGTGTTGCAGACGCTTAGACCGTGGATTCCTCTGCTGGAGGAGCCTCCGACGTCACTGTCCATAGACCGTGACGGAATGTGATGTCAAGAGCAACCCCAGAGCAGAGCAGTAGTATATGCTCTGCTCCGGAACTCTGGGAAAGCCCCTGACATCACTGTCCATATATGGACAGTGATGTTGGGACAACTCCAGAGCCGGAGTCCCGGGTAGAGCACTAGTAGCACTCTTCCTGTGACTCCAGCTCTGCTTTTGACATCACTGTCCATATATGTGATGTAAGGGGCAACCCCAAAACCGGATTCCCTGGCAGAGCCCTACTAGCGCTTTGCCTGGAACTCCAGCTCTGCTCCTGTCATATATGGACAGTAATGGCATGGGCAACCCCGGAGCCGGAGTTCCAGCAGAGTACTACTAGCGCTCTGCCAGGGACTCTATCACTGCTCCTCACTTTCTATATATGGACAGTGATGTCAGGGGCTTCCTCAGAGCAGGAGTCCCGTAGCAGAGCCGCTTCTAACACTCTGACTGGGACTCCAGTTCTGCTCCTGAGATCACTGTCCATATATGTCCATAACAGACAAACAGGAAAAACACCATATACTTTCACAAGGCACTTAATATCCTTTTCTTTAAAATTGTGGTATTTATGCTAGAAATAATGCTAAAACATACCTGATCAGGAGTACACTGTCAATGAGGCAAGGTGTAAAGGATCTGCCAGGCACAGCTTCGGGGTTAACGCCCATAGGTAATCAGTCGGCACCTGAGTCTATGTCTCTGAGACTGACTCCAGCTTTCACCACTCAGGCTGGCAGGCTTAGGAGTGGGAGAGCCTATCGCAGCCTGGCCAGACTCAGCTAGCTCCCGCCCTCGGTCTATTTATACCTGCCTTACCTGTTCCTCCTTTGCTTGTGATTCTTCTCGTGCGGTTTCCTGGCCCAGCTACAGCTTCTAACTATTTGATCCTGCTCCATACTGACCCTGGCTTACTGACTACTCTCCTGCTCTGCGTTTGGTACCTCGTACACTCCTGGTTTGCCTCGGCTCGTTCACCTCTCTTGTATCTCACGGTGTTGCCGTGGGCAACTGCCCCATTTCCCTTAGCTTTGTGTACCCTTGTCTGTTTGTCTCTTGCACTTACTGAGCGTAGGGACCGCCGCCCAGTTGTACCCCGTCGCCTAGGGCGGGTCGTTGCAAGTAGGCAGGGACAGAGTGGCGGGTAGATTAGGGCTCACTTGTCCGTTTCCCTACCCCTATCATTACACAAGGTGATAACTTTGCCTAAGGGCCCATGCATTACGGATCTGTGTTGTACGGATCCGCAAAACGGTGCCCATACGGTGCCAACGGAAGGCACAAAAAAGTGTGGCGTTCTCTACCACATGCTGTACTATTGTGGTATTCTTCCCTCCAAGCACTTTACATTACGCCATACATGCCCTTAGATGAAGCCCTTCCCCTACTGCATTGGGCAGCATTTTTGCTGATATGGCATCTATCTCAACAATATGCATTGCACTGTCCCAGCCAAAGTGATCAGTAATAGAGTGCTTCCTCCACACAGACATACAACAGCACAAGAAGTCACAAATAACAGTCAAAAACACTAGTCACAGCACTCTGCATGTGCCACACGTACCCATCCCTTATTCCAATCTCTGATGGGGGAGGGGCATACATGAGCATTTTTCCTCAGGATATATCAGACTTGCTTAGTTGTGTGGAGAAGAGTTGGCAAGAAAACAATTTACTGTTCCCTTCTATTTTTGTTCTCTCCAGGATGTTTCTATATTTACTGGTCCTATAGCATACATAATTTATTATAAGATAGTAATAAGAATATATTCTCTCAGAGGATAAGGTAGACTGGCTAGTAGAGAGGTGACATATGGATACAATGGATTTATGTTATTAGGTTTGTACAGAGCACTTGGGGTCAGGACATCTCTAGAACAAACCCTAATTAAAAGGTAATAATAAATAGTCAACTATTTTCACCCAATATTTGGATGTAGAGGTTAAACTCAACACATTTCTTTCCTCTTGTGTAAGCAAGGTGTGGCATGTCTACAATTGATTCCCTTCTCGTGATTTACATTTTTAACCCCTTCCCTCTTTAGCCATTTTTGACCTTCCTGACAGAGCCTCATTTTTCAAATCGGACATCTTTCACTTTATGTGGTAATAACGTTGGAATGCTTTTACCTATCCAAGCGATTCTGAGACTGTTTACTCGTGACACATTGGACTTTATGTTACTGGCAAAATTTGCTCGATATGTTCAGTATTTAATTGTGAAAAACACCAAAATTTTGCAAAAAATTTCAAAAATTAGCATTTTTCTCAATTTAAATGTATCTGCTTGTAAGACAGGCAGTTATAACACACAAAATTGTTGCTAATTAACATCCCGCATATGTTTACTTTAGATTGGCATCGTTTTTTGAACATCCTTTAATTTTTCTAGGACGTTACAAGGCTTTGAACTTTAGCAGCAATTTCTCGCATTTTCAAGAAAATATCAAAAGGCTATTTTTACAGGGGCCAGTTCAGTTGTGAAGTGGCTTTGAGGGCCTTATATATTAGAAACCCCCAAAAAGTTACCCCATTTAAAAAACTTCACCCCTCAAAGTATTCAAAACAGCATTTAGAAAATTTCTTAACCCTTTACACTTTTCACAGGAATTAAAGCAAAGTAGAGGTGAAATTTACAAATTTCATATTTTTTGGCAGAAATACATTTTTTAATCCAATTTTCTTTATAACACAGAAAGTTTTACCAGAGAAACGCAACTCAATATTTATTGCCCAGGTTCTGCAGTTTTAGGAAATATCCCATATGTGGCCGTAGCGTACTACTGGACTGAAGCACCGGCCTCAGAAGCAAAGGAGCACCTAGTGGATTTTGGGTTCTTATTTTTATTACAATATATTTTAGGCACCATGTCGGGTTTGAAGGGCTCTTGCAGTGCCAAAACTGTGGAAATCCCCCAAAAGTGACCCCATTTGGGAAACTACAAACCTCAAGGAACTTATCTAGGGGTATAGTGAGCATTTTGACTGCACAGGTTTTTTACAGAAATTATTGGAAGTAGGCCGTGAAAATTAATATCTACATTATTTCAAAGAAAATGTAGGTTTAGCATTTTTTTTTCTCATTTCCACAAGGACTAAAGGAGAAAAAGCACCACCAAATTAGTAAAGCAATTTCTCCTGAGTAAAACAATACCACATATAGAAAAAGATGTGGTTATAACTAAACCATACCCAATATGAAAACCCAAAAATGCAATGATAATATAGCACGGTGCCATTTCTGATAGGAAATTATGAAAAACAAAAAGAAAAAATATTCCAGAAATATGACTAAGCACTCTTGGGTTAATAGAAAATTATCAAAAGTATTTTATTTTGAACTCCAGATATAATCGGAAGTATAAATATACATATACACAAATTTTAAAAGAAAATCTCCTGGACAGGAAAACCATACAATTAGAACTTCTGTACATAGATCAAGTTCCCTAGGATAATAACATTCACAATGTATATATATTATTCCAAAAGAATTTCAGTAAAACCGCTGGGTTGTATTCACACTTGCGGTTTTTGGCAATATATATTTTTTATCCTTGGAATGGCCAGAGTTCCCATTACATGTGGTTGGAAATAATTTTTTTGAAAAGAATCTTGTTATAAAGTATGGTACTCGTCACAAGAGGATGACCCTCGTATATTGGGGAACCAGATTTTGCAGCAGGTTTTTTTCCCCTCCATTTCAATAAAGAGATCCTTGATTTTTGTAAGGATCTATAGTGGTAAGCAGTCTATTCATAGACCCATAGGTCAATATATAGCCTTCCAGATTCCATGGAAAGAGGATATCATACATTTTCGGAACTTACCTGGTTGCCGGCATGCGCCCTTGTCCTTTTGGATTTTGCACTTTCCGGCGTACGATGTGGAATGCCTAGGCACACTGGAAAGAAAAGCTCTATTTGAGGTGACGGTGGAAGTTTTGGAGGCTTTAAAGGAAATATATGGCCATACATGTCAGTACTTACCTGTTGAAGGCCCTCTACTCCACCTGCCTGGCTGGCTGCCTCCCCGCATGGTTCCCTGGGGCTTGCTGAATGTTTGGAGGTAAAACCTATATAAAGGAATAAAAATTGGGCTTGCCGAATATAAAATCTGGAAGGCTATATATTGACCTATGGGTCTATGAATAGACTGCTTACCACTATAGATCCTTACAAAAATCAAGGATCTCTTTATTGAAATGGAGGGGAAAAAAACCTGCTGCAAAATCTGGTTCCCCAATATACGAGGGTCATCCTCTTGTGACGAGTACCATACTTTATAACAAGATTCTTTTCAAAAAAATTATTTCCAACCACATGTAATGGGAACTCTGGCCATTCCAAGGATAAAAAATATATATTGCCAAAAACCGCAAGTGTGAATACAACCCAGCGGTTTTACTGAAATTCTTTTGGAATAATATATATACATTGTGAATGTTATTTATCCTAGGGAACTTGATCTATGTACAGAAGTTCTAATTGTATGGTTTTCCTGGCCAGGAGATTTTCTTTTAAAATTTGTGTATATGTATATTTATACTTCCGATTATATCTGGAGTTCAAAATAAAATACTTTTGATAATTTTCTATTAACCCAAGAGTGCCTAGTCATATTTCTGGAATATTTTTCTTTTCTTTTTTCTTTTTGTTTTTTAAACAATACCCCACATGTGGTAATAAACGGCTGTTTGGACACACGGCAGGGCTTAGAAGGCATGGAGCACCATTTGGTTTTTGGAGTTCACATTTAGCAGGAATGGTTTGCGGAGGCCATGTCACATTTACAAAGCCCCTGAGGGGACAAAACAGTGGAAACCCCCCACAAGTGACCCCATTTTGGAAACTACATCCATTGAGGAAATTATCTAGGAGTATAGTGAGCATTTTGACAGCACAGGTTTTTTACAGAAATTATTGGAAGTATGCCGTGAAAATTAATATCTAAATTTTTTCAAAGAAAATGTAGGTATAGCATTTTTTTTTCTCATTTCCACAAGGACTAAAGGAGAAAAAGCACCACCAAATTTGTAAAGCAATTTCTCCCGAGTAAAACAATACCCCACATGTGGTAATAAACGGCTGTTTGGACACACGGAAGGGCTTAGAATGGATGGAGAACCATTTGGTTTTTGGAGTTCACATTTAGCAGGAATGGTTTGCGGAGGCCATGTCACATTTACAAAGCCCCTGAGGGGACAAAACAGTGGAAACCCCCCACAAGTGACCTCATTCTGGAAACTACACCCATTGCAGAAATTATCTAGGGGTATAGTGAGCGTTTTGACCCCACAGGTTTTTTGCAGAAATTATTGGAATTAGGCCTGGAAAATAAAAATCTACATTTTTTCAAAGAAAATGTAGGTTTAGCTAATTTTTTCTCATTTCCACAAGGACTGAAGGAGAAAAAGCACTGCAAAATTTGTAAAACAATTTCTACTGAGTAAAACAATACCTCACATGTGGTCATAAACTGCTGGTTGGACACACGGCGGGGCTTAGAAGTGAAAGAGCGCTATTTGGCTTTTGGAGATCACATTAGCAGGAATGGTTTGCGGAGGCCATGTCACATTTGCAAAGCCCCTAAGGGGACAAAACAATGAAAATTCCCAAAAATTGATTCCATTTAGGAAACTACAACCCTTGAGGAATTCATATAGGGGTGTAGTAAGCATTTAGACCCCATAGATGTTTCATAGAATTTTTTAGAATTGGGCAGTGAAAATAAAAACAATCCTTTTTCTTCAATAAAACGTAGCTTTAGCGCAAAATTTTTCATTTTCTCAACAAATAAAGGAAAAAAAAGAACCCAAGATTTGTAAAGCAATTTCTCCCGAGTAAGGCAATACCCCATATGTGGTCAGAAACTGCTATTTGGGCACACGGCAGGGCTCAAAAGGGAAGGAACGCCATTTGGAGTGCAGATTTTGCTGGATTGGTTTCTGGGCGCCTGTGGGACCAAAACAGTGGAAACCCCCCAGAAGTGACCCCATTTTGGAAACTACACCCCTCAATGCATTTACCTAGTGGTGTAGTGAGCATGTTAACCCAGCAGGTATTTTGTAGAAATTAGTGTGCACTCCATGTTGCAGAGTGAAAATGGGATTTTTTCAATAGATATGCCAATATGTGGTGAACGGCTTGTGCCACCATAACAAGACAGCCCTCTTATTATTATGCGGTGTTTCCCAGTTTTAGAAACACCCTACATGTGACCCTAATCTTTTGCCTGGACATTCGACCAGGCTCAGGAGTGAAAGAGTACCATGCAAACAGGGGCGTAACTAGGAATGACTGGGCCCCATAGCAAACTTTTGACTGGGGCCCCCCCTCCCCAGGGTGTCACACAACCCCCCCCCTTGTAGATAGTGCCTTTTTTACAGCCCCCCTGTAGATAACGCCATACAGCGCCCCTGTAGATAACGCCATACAGCCCCCCCCCTGTAGACTGTATGGCGTTATCTACAGAGGGGGACTGTGTGGCGTTATCTACAGGGGGGGCTGTGTGGCGTTATCTACAGAGGGGGACTGTGTGGCGTTATCTACAGGGGGGCTGTGTGGTGTTATCTACACGGAGGACTGTATGGTGTTATCTACAGAGGGGGACTGTGTGGCGTTATCTACTGGGGCGGCTGTGTGGCGTTATCTACAGGGGGGGCTGTGTGGCGTTATCTACAGAGGGGGACTGTGTGGCGTTATCTACAGGGGGGGCTGTGTGGCGTTATCTACAGAGGGGGACTGTGTGGCGTTATCTACAGGGGGGGCTGTGTGGCGTTATCTACAGGGAGGGCTGTATGGCGTTATCTACAGAGGGGGACTGTGTGGCGTTATCTACAGGGGGGCTGTGTGGCGTTATCTACAGGGGGGACTGTGTGGCGTTTTCCACAGGGGGGACTGTGTGGCGTTATCTACAGGGGGGGCTGTGTGGCGTTATCTACAGGGGGGACTGTGTGGCGTTTTCTACAGGGGGGACTGTGTGGCGTTATCTACAGGGGGACTGTGTGGCGTTATCTACAGTAGGGGCTGTGTGGTGTTATCTACAGGGGGTTGTATGGCGTTATCTACAGGAGCACTGTATGGCGTTATCTACAGGGGGGGGCTGTATGGCGTTATCTACAGGGGGACTGTATGGCGTTATCTACAGGGGGGGGGCTGTATGGCGTTATCTACAGGGGGGTTGTATGGTGTTATCTACAGGGGGGCTGTATGGCGTTATCTACAGGGGGACTGTATGGCGTTATCTACAGAGGGGGCTGTATGGCGCTAACGCCATACAGCCCCCACTGTAGAGAACGCCATACAGCCCCCCCTGTAGAGAACGCCATACAGCCCCCCCTGTAGGGAACGCCATACAGCCCCCCCTTGTAGGGAATGCCATACAGCCCCCCCCCCCTGCAGGGAACCCCATACAGCGCCCCCTCCCCTGAAGTTCTCCATGACTAACCTCGGACTTCCGGCGTCTGTGTCGGCAGCTCAATAAAAATGAAAGGAGCGCTGGTCACACATGCGCACAAGCGCGACCGGCGCTCCATTCATTTTTACGGAGCTGCCGACACAGAATGTGATGGAGAACTTCAGGGGACTTTCAGTCCCCCGTTCTCCCTATCGCTGCCAGCGATCATACATGTATCCCCTGTCCTGTGGATAGGGGATACATGTCTTTTGTTTAGTGGCAGAGCAGGGAGATACCTCCCTGCTCTGCCGTAGTGTTCAGTGGCGTCCCGCTGTAGCAGCCATAGCGGCTGCTAGCGGAGCCTGCGGCCATGGTGGGGGCCCGTGCCGGCGGGCGACACAGGCCCCCTCATGCCGCGGGCCCCGTAGCAGTTGCTACGGCTGCTACGGCAGTAGTTACGCCACTGCATGCAAAATTAAGGCCTAATTTGGCGATTTACAAAGTATTGGTTCACAATTGCAGAGGCTCTGATGTGAAATAATAAAAAGAAACCCTTGAGAAGTGACCCCATTTGTAAACTGCACCCCTCAATGCATTTATTAAGGGGTGTAGTGAGCATTTCACTCCACAGGTCTTTTCCATAAATGAATGCGCTGCGGATGGTGCAAATTAAAAATGTATATTTTTCCCTAGATATGCCATTTCAGTGGCAAATATGTAATGCCCAGCTTATGCCACTGGAGACACACACCCCAAAAATTGTTAAAAGGGTTCTCCCGGGTATGGCGATGCCATATATGTTGAAGGAAACTGCTGTTTGGGCACGCTGTAGGGTTCAGAGCGGAGGGAGCGCCATTTGACTTTTGGAGAGCAGATATTGCTTGGTAGTAGTTTTGTTTGAGTATTGCTGGTGTTTCCGTTTATAATGTGGGGGTACATGTAAGCTGGGCAGAGTACATCAAGGGCATAGTCAGGTGGTATAATAATGGGGCAAAAAAAACAATAAAATGATCCATAGATGTGTGTTACCCTGTGAAGCAATCCTTTCTGCACAGGCCGGTGTCTCACTGATATATGGCGTCCTTTCTTATCCCCCTTTTGGTCCACACTTCGCACCTTTGCAGTTTGGGGAATTTTGCTGGGAAAGTGTTGTCCTGGTATAATACGGGCACCCTCGCTTCCAGCGGACATGTTTGGGCCCTCCCTTTCCTGGTTCCCTAATTTTAGGTCCTTGATAAATCGCCTTTTCAAACAACTGCATATTTTTTATTTCCTGACTTATTGGAGCCATAACAAATTTTATTTTTTCATAGACATAGTTGTATGAGGGCTTTTTTTTGCGGGACGAGCTGTAGTTATTATTGGTACCATTTTGGGGTACATGCGACTTTTTGATCACCTTTTAGCCTATTTTTTCGGAGGCCAGTTAAACAAAAAACCGCAATTCTGGCATAGTTTTATTAAATTTTTTTATACACCGTTCACCAAGCGTTATAAATTACATGTTAACTTTATTCTGCGGGTCAGTACGATTCCGGCGATACCTATTTTATAGGACTTTTGTAAAAATAATGTATTTTTCCTGTCGCCAAGTTGTGAGAACCATAACTTTTAAATGTTTTTGTCGACGCAGCTGTATGAGGGCTTGTTTTTTGCGAGACGAGCTATAGTTTTTATAGGTACCATTTTTGGATACGTGCGACTTTTTGATCATTTTTTATTCCAATATTTATAGGTCAAAGTGACCAAAAAACAGAAACTCTGGTATAGTTTTTTTACGTATTTTTTATGCGGTTCACCGCGTGCAATAAATAATATAAAATTTTGATACCTCAGGTCGTTACAGTCGTGGCGATACCAAATACGTATGGTTTATTATTTTTTTTCAATAATAAAAGGACTTGATATAACGCAATCCCCCTTTTACTCTTATTTTATTACTTGCAACTTTTATTGTTTTCAAACTTTTATTTTTTTCCCTTTTTTTTTTACACTTTTTTTATACTTTTTTTACACTTTTTCTCAAGTCCCACTAGGGGACTTGAAGGTCCAGCTGTCAGATTTTTTTTTTCTAATACATTGCACTACCTACGTAGTGCAATGTATTAGATTTGTCAGTTATTCACTGACAGCAAGCCGATTAGGCTTCGCCTCCCGGCGGGGCCTAATCGGCTTCCGTAATGGCAGAGCAGGAGACCATTGTGTCTCCTGTTGCCATAGCAGCCGTCGCCAGTCCCGATTGCCTGTCAGGGCTGGCGATCTGCTAGTAACCGCTAAGATGCAGCAATCGCTTTCGATTGCTGCATTGAAGGGGTTAATGGCAGGGATCGGAGCTAGCTCCGGTTCCTGCCGTTACATGTGGATGTCAGCTGTAACATACAGCTGACTTCCACCTCTGATGACGCCGGATCAGCTCCTGACCCGGCGCCATCTTGCCGGCGGCTACGGAAGCCGATCAGGCTCCGCCGCCGGGCGGATCTTGACCGGTTTCCGTGCTAGGCAGACCGGGAGGCCAGTATTAGGCTTCCGGTTGCCATCGCAGCCACTGGAACCCCGGCAATTTCATTGCTGGGGTCCTGATGAGCTGCAAACACCTTAAGTGCAGCACTCGCGTTTGAGCGCTGCACTTAAGGGGTTAATGGCGGGGATTGAAGCTAATTTCGACCCCGCCGTTACAGTCGGATGTCAGCTGTAAGATACAGCTGAGTTTCGACGATGATAGCACCGGCTCAGCTTCTGAGCCGGTGCCAAACATTTGGCGTATGGGTACGGCAAAATGCGGGAAGTCAATGCTTTCCATGGCGTACCCATACGGCAAATGTCGGGAAGGTGTTAAAGGTTGTAAAGAGAACTAAAATGGTAATTTGTTGAATTTGCAGCATCATATTTAGGCTTTATTCAGATGAACGGGAAAAACGTCTGTGCAACGCGCATGATTTGCACGCGCGTTGCACGGACCTATATGTGTCTATGGGGCCGTGCTGACATGTCCGTGAATTTTCCTCAGCGTGAGTACGCTGAAAAAAAGTCACGACATGTCCGTTCTTTCGGCGTTTTTCGCGCATCACGCACCAATTGAAGTCAATGGGTGCGTGAAAACCACGCATGCCGCACGGAAGCACTTCCGTGCGAACTGCGTGATTCGCGCAAGAGCTGTCAAACTCTGAATGTAAACAGAAAAGCACCACGTGCTTTTCTGTTTACAAACATCCAAACGGAGTGTCTTTGAGATGAGCGAACCCGGACAACCGAACCGAACTTCACTGGGTTCGGCCGAACTCGTTTTGACCGAACCCGGCAAAAAAATTTCCGGTGCGCGACGTCAGGAGATAGTCACTGTCCAGGGTGCTGAAAAAGTTAAACTGTTTCAGCACCCTGGACAGTGACTTCCGATCACAATATACATGAACGTGTAAAAAAAAAAAGAAGTTCTGACTTACCGATAACTCCCTGCTTCTTCCTCCAGTCTGACCTCCCGGGATGACAATTCAGTCCAAGTGACAGCTCCAGCCAATCACAGGCCAAGCACAGGCTGCAGCGGTCACATGGACTGCCGCGTCATCCAGGGAGGTGGGGCCAGATGTCAAGAGAGGCGCGTCACCAAGGACGCGTCACCAAGGCAACGGCCGGGAGGGAAGTTCTCGGTAAGTACGAACGTTTTTTTTTTTTAACAGGTTGCTCGATATTGTGATCGGAATTCACTGTCGAGGGTGCTGAAAGAGTTACTGCCGATCAGTTAACTCTTTCAGCACCCTGGACAGTGACTATTTACTGACGTCGACTAGCCTCATCTCTATGATGGTGGCTGCGCGAAAATCGCGCAGCCGTGCATCATACACTGATGACACATGGAGCTGTCACGTGGTTTTTGCGCACGCCCCAAACGCCACGCTCGTGTGAATCCAGCCTTACAGAAATCAAAAGCTCTTTCAATAAAAAAAAACTTAACAGGCCAAGTTACATGTTAACATAGGATCCTTTTTCTTTCCCATATTGCGTGAAACCTGTGGCCTGCTTAATAATGTGGAACGTCCTTCTTAAGTAGTTTTCCTTTGACTGGGCACACCTGGCAAACTATTTATCACAGGTGTCTGAGATTGATTACAATGATCCAAAGAGCCCTAAGACACAATACAATCCATGAGTTTAATTGAAAAATAATAATTAAATGTTTATGACACTTAAATCCAATGTGCATAATAATTTGGAACACAGTGTAGATGCCGGTACTTCACTCCATTCAAACAATAAGTCCCTGCAACATCGAAAACAACTATGGAGGGGGCGAGCGCAAGGTATCCTGTTGCTGTGTGTTGCTCAAGCCCGACTATGGCCGCTGTTGGTGGGTCATGTGACCTGACCCGTCCATCAGTGGCCATCAGAGGCGTAGCTAGGCGTTTAGCAGAGGGGAAGGTGAAACACATCTGAGTCGGCCCCAAACCAGTGGGCCCCTTACACAGTACAATGACCCTCACACAATATAATGCAGTTAAAGCTGCCCCTACACAGGATAATAACCCTATAGCTGCACTGTGAAAGTGAGTAAAATGTGTTTATGTGATTTCATTTTGTAAGTATGGCTATGTTACTCCATCTTGCATGGAGTATCCATTTTGTATTTTGAAGAATCATCTGTTTCTTTAAGGCTATATGCACACGTTGCGTATATTGCTATTGAAAATCCACAGTAAAACTGCAAGAAATTTGCAGGAAAAAACGTACCCGGAAGTGCGTTTTTTGATGCGATTTTCAGTGCGTTTTTTACGCTTTGCTGCGTAAATCACTCTGTTTTCATGCCGGTTTTGCTGTGTATTTCTGTAGAACTACAGGGATAGAATTAGCAAGCAGAATCACTGGTCAATTTACGTCCCGAAAAATAGAGCAGCGTGGAGATGAGATTACCTGGAACCCGGATGGTTTTACACGACCCGACAGGGAGTCGCAACCCACAGTTTGGGAAACACTGCCTTAGATAATATAGCAATACATATTTGTGCAAGATGCTTCCAAGCAAGATGCTTACTTCAGTGACAGGAATGGAATCAGGCAAAAGTGTAGAATTTACAAAAGCTCCATGATGTACTATTCCGTCATGGTAACCACATCGTTCACGCTCCATGACGGAATAGTATGTCACGGGAGGAACGCGGTGTCCCCGCTGATTAACCTCTTAGAAGGCGCATTCAATAGCGATCACGGCTTCTTAGGGGTTAAACCACTATCAACGGCCCGCTACATGATAGTGGGCTGCGATGGTTACTATGGCAACCGGAAGCCTAATAATGGCCTCTGGCTATGCCATCTACGGAAGCACCATGCTTGCTGACAGCGAGTAGCTGACAGCTCTAACACGCTGCACTACGCATGTAGTGCAGTGTATTAGAATTGCGATCAGGGCCTCCTCCCCTCAAGTTCCCTAATGGGACAAAGTAAAAAAGTTAAAAAAAGTTGTGTAAAAATAAAAAAATTAAAGTTTTAAAAGTAATAAAATGTCAAAATCCCCCTTTTTCCCTGATCAGTCCTTTATTATTAATAAAAATAAATAAATAAACTATACATAGTTGGTATCGCCGCGTCCGTAACGATCTGAACTACAAAAGTATTTAGTTACCTATCCCGCGAGGTGAACAACATAAGAAAATAATAATAAACCATACCAGAATCACAATTGATTGGTCACTTCACCTCTCAAAAAATTGAATAAAAAGAGATCAAAAAGTCGCATGTACCTAAAAATGGTTCTGATCGAAACTACAGTTCATTACGCAAAAAATAAATCTGTCACACAGCTTTCTTGGTGGAAAAATAAAAAAAGTTATAGCTCTTAGGGTATGTGCACACACACTAATTACGTCCGTAATTGACGGACGTATTTCGACCGCAAGTACCGGACCGACCACAGTGCAGGGAGCCGGGCTCCTAGCATCATACTTATGTACGATGCTAGGAATCCCTGCTACTCCGTGGAACTGCTGTCCCGTACTGAAAACATGATTACAGTACGGGACAGTTGTCCTGCAGTGAGGCAGGGACTCCTAGCATCGTACATAAGTATGATGCTAGGAGCCCGGCTCCATGCACTGTGTTCGGTCCGGGACTTGCGGCCGAAATACGTCCGTCAATTACGGACGTAATTAGTGTGTGTGCACATACCCTTAGAATAAGGCAACACAAAAAGAAAATTACTTTTTATAAAAAGTATTTTATTGTGCAAACGCCATAAAACATAAAAAAAAACTATAAACATATGGTATTGCCGTAATCGTATCGCCCCGCAGAATAAAGTGAATATGTCATTTATAGCGCACGGTGAATAAAAAACAAATAGTAGAATTGTTGTTTTTTAGTCACCACGCCTCTTAAAAATAGAATGAAAACTAATCAAAAAGTCGCATGCACCCCATGAAAGCTACAATGAATTTCTCAAGGAGTCTAGTTTCCAAAATGGGGTCACTTTTAAGGGGTTTCCCCTGTCCTGGTACCTCAGAAGCTCTGCAAATGTGACATGGAGCCCAGAAACCAATCCAGTAAAATCTACATGTCAAATAGCGCTCCTGCCTTTCTCAGCCCTGCCGTTTGTCCAACCAGCAGTTTATGACCACATATGGGGTATTGCCGTAATCGGGAGAAATTGGTTTACAAATGTTGGGGTGCTTTTTCTCCTTTATTCCTTGTCAAAATTAAAAATTTGTACCTTTTATCGCAAAAATGTGATTTTCTAAATGCCCACTATACCTCTAGAAAAATTCCTTGAGGGGTTTAGTTTTCCAAATATGGTCACTTTTTCGGGGTTACCACTGTTTTGGCACCACAAGACCTCTTCAAACCGGACATGGTACCTAATAAAAAGGAGGCCTCAAAATCTTCTAGGTGCTCTTTGCTTCGGAGGCCGGTGCTTCAGTCCATTACCACACTAGGGCCACATGTGGGATATTTCTCAAAACTGAAAAATCTGGGCAATAAGTATTGAGTTGCGTTTTTCTGTAAAAAAAAAATGGAATAAAAAGGATTTTCTGACAAAAAAAATTATTTTGTAAATTTCACCTCTACTTTGATGTAAATTCCTGTGACACACCTAAAGGGTTAATAAACTTTTTAAATGCTGCTTTGAATACTTTGAGGGGTCTAGTTTCTAAAATGGGGCATTTGATGGGGGTTTATAATATACAGGCCTCTCAAAGCCACTTCAGAACTAAGCTGGGAGAGGCTTTTGAAATTTTAAAAAAAAGAGGCTTTTGAAATTATATTCAAAATATAAGAAATTGCTGCTTATGTTCTAAGCCTTGTAACGTCCTAGAAAAAATAAAGAATGTTCAAAAAATAATGCCAACACATAGTAGACATATGGGAAATGTGAACTAGTAACTATTTTGTTTGGTATAACCCTCTGTCTTAAAAGCAGATGCATTTAAATTCAGAAAAATGATTTTTTTTTCCAAATTTTCGCTAAAAATTGCTGTTTTTCACAAATAAACACTATATTGACCAAATTTTACCACTACCATACAGCCCAATGTCCCACGAGAAAACAATCTCAGAATCACTTAGATAGGTATAGGCCTTCCAAAGTTATTACCACATAAAGTGAACTATGTCAGATTTGAAAAATGGGCTCTGAGCCTTAGGGCAAAAACTAGGCTGCATCCTTAAGGGGTTAAAATACATGAGGAAAACTTGCAATAAGCTCCTATGCTCCCTCTAGAGGGGACAATAGATAGCCAGAAAGTTAAAGATGAAGTTCTGACCGCTATAAAGTGGTATTAAAAAATGAACCAGCACAGATTTAAATTTGGTTGATTAAACAAAAACTAGAAAGGTGTTCAAGTACTTGAACATAATGCTCCACCTTGAAACCAATTTAAAGTCCAGTTCAAACAGAGTTTTATTACGCTGATTTTCATGCGGAAACCACATCGGAATCAGCGGCGAAAAACATCTGAAACCGCCTGTCATTGGTTTCAATGGGAGGCAGAGGCATTTTTTTCTCGCAGGGGCTTTTAGTCACACGCGGTTTTTGAGGCATTTTGAGCCAGATTTTTCTGCCTGCAAAAAAAACTCAGTGTGAACAGGGCATAAAGATTGACATCAGTAGTTATCTATAATAGTATAACTTGAAGCAGTTTTAACAATACACTTGCACCAGTGTAATGTCCGTGGCAGCTCCAACCTCCTCTGACAGCCGCAGCCACGAGTCGGCAAGTGCTGGCCCCAGCCTCCTCCTCAGGAGACGCCAGCGCTCGCGTCCACTCACCTCTGCCGTATCCGGTGGGGTGCGCGCGCACGCTCGTGCCCGCTCTTAAAAGGGCAGCGCACACACGGGACCTCATGGACCAACTTTGACCCGTGAGTACCCTGGACTATAAGAGGGGTCCAGCCCCCTAGTACTATGCCTAAGCGTTGTTGTGTTTTCCTTAGTCTGTCTATGCAAATGGTCCCCTAGTGTTTCCTGCTCCCAGTGTTTCCTGTTCCTGTTCCTGTACCTGTATTCCGATCTAGTGCCGTGCTTGCTATTGTCGTGCTGTGCTGGATACCACGCTTGTCTGCCTCCCCACGCCTGACGTCCACCTGCTGCCTAGTTCCTGCCAAGCTACTGTCCGTGCTGCCACAGGTACCCTATATCCTAAAGACTCAGACCTGCGCCCTGTTGGCCAGCTACCTTACCGCCAAGGCGGTACGGCCCAGTGGGTCCACAAATCCTTCGTGACAGTACGCTCAGGCCATGGACCCCCCTGGCCGGTTAAAAACGATGACGATGACACAAGAGATGCGAGCGGATATGCTGGACCTCCGGTCCCGACAGGACCAACTCCTCCAGGCGTTGAACATTCTTGCACGTCGGCAGGAGGCACAAGCTGCCGTTGCTCCTACTACACCTCCTGGCAATGTGGATGCTCAGTCTACACCTCTTGGCAGTATTGACCCACGTGTTTCTTTGCCACTTCCTGCCTGTGCCCAATGCTCCTTGGCAGCATATAGCGATGGACTTTATCACGGACCTGCCTCTCTCTGCTGGATGCAGTGCTGTCTGGCTGGTGGTGGACCGATTTTTGAAGATGGCCCACTTCGTTCCTCTGACCGGTCTTCCTTCTGCTCCTCAGTTGGCCAAATTATTTATTCAACACATCTTCCGCCTGCACGGCTTGCCACAACATATTGTGTCCGATCGGGGGGTTCAGTTTACCTCGAGGTTCTGGAGAGCCCTCTGCGGACTTCTTGGCGTGAAGTTGGACTTTTCTTCTGCCTACCATCCTCAGTCTAATGGTCAGGTCGAGAGAATCAACCAGATTTTGGAGAACTACCTACGCCACTTCATCTCCAAACAGCATGATGACTGGGTGCAGCTGCTCCCATGGGCGGAGTTCTCCTACAACAATCACACCAGTGAGTCTACTAGGAATACACATTTCTGCATGGTCTACGGCCAGCATCCACAAATTCTTGTTCCAGTGCCTGATACTTCCGAGGTACCTGCAGCTGACTCCACGTTTAGAGACTTTTAGCAGATCTGGCAGCAGACTCGATCCTCCATCCTAATAGCAGTGGACCGCATGAAACGGAAGGCTGACACAAGGAGAAGAGAGTCTCCTCGGTTTCTTCCTGGCACTAAGGTCTGGCTGTCGTCTAGGAATATCAGACTCAGGGTGCCATCATGTAAATTTGCCTCCAGGTTCCTCGGACCGTTCGAGGTCCTGCAACAGACAAACCCTGTCGCCTACAAACTTCGGCTGCCTCCTATCCTCAGGATTCCCAACTCCTTTCATGTCTCCCTCCTGAAGCCGGTGATCCTAAACTGCTATTTCAAGACTCCCGGCCCTGCGGTTGCCTCCAGCGGCGCCTCGGACATCTTTGAGTTCAAGGAGATCTTGGACACCAAGAGAGTGAGGGGAAAGACTTTTTATTTGGTGGATTGGAGGGGATTCGGTCCCGAAGAGAGGTCCTGGGAGCCAGAGGAGAACTTCAATGCCCCTAATCTTCTGAAGAAGTTTTTCTCTCGCTCTGGCCCCAAAAAGAGGGGGCATAGGAGGGGGGATACTGTAATGTCCGCGGCTGCGGGCTGTCAGCTCCATCCTCCCCCTGACAGCCTCAGCCACGAGTCGGCAAACGCTGGCCCCATCCTCCTCCTCAGGAGACGCCAGCGCTCGCGTCCACTCACCTCTGCTGGATCCCGTAGGGTGCGCGCGCACGCTCGTGCCCGCTCTTAAAGGGGCAGCGGACCTCATGGACGAATTTTGACCCGTGAGTACTCTGGACTATAAGAGGGGTCCAGCCCCCTAGTTCTATGCCTGAGCGTTGTTGTGTTTTCCTTAGTCTGTCTATGCAAATGGTCCCCTATTGTTTCCTGCTCCCAGTGTTTCCTGTTCCTGGACCTGTATTCCGATCTAGTGCCGTGCTTGCTATTGTCGTGCTGTGCTTGATACCATGCTTGTCTGCCTCCCCACGCCTGACATCCACCTGCTGCCTAGTTCCTGCCAAGCTACTGTCTGTGCTGCCACAGGTACCCTATATCCTATAGACTCAGACCTGAGCCCTGTTGGCCAGCTGCCTTACCGCCAAGGCGGTACGGCCCAGTGGGTCCACAGACCCTTTGTGACAACCAGTGATTAGAGATGCTGCCATGATGCCTGAGGGCATACCACAATAGTCTCTCTTGTAAAGACCCTTTTACATCGTTGATCGGCGCTCGTTTACCCCTGACACACGGAGCTATGGATGGGGACGAGCGGTCGTTACTCCGTTCGCTCCTCTGCCCGATAATCGTCCAGTGTAAAACCCCCTTAACTCTACTCAGAGTCAAGATTCAAACCCAGAAACTAAACTTCTAATTGAACTACTGAAAAAGCCAAACACTGATGAATCTATTGTTTAGGTTCTCTTGGTTAGTGCCTCTTGAGATTCCTTGCCCTGATTGCCTAATTAATCTCATCATTTTCGGTTCCTATATATGCCTGGCACCTGCATTTTGTCTTTGCCAGACTATTGAGCTTTTTGCCTTTAGTCTAGTTCATTGCTGCCCTACTCTACAAACTATTACTGCCAATTTGTATACCGAACTTGGATCATTTCCTTACCACATCTCTGCCTTCCACTACAAACTGCTGCCGCTTATCGGTGTACCGAACTTAGATGGTTTTTCTGACCACCTCTCTGCCTCCATTTAACGTTTTAGACGGGAACAGCTACAGACATATACGTTAAACGGAGGCCTCCAATGGATGCCATACAGTGACACTTATGGTCCTATTAAAAAAAATGTATACCACAGAGGACATTTACCAACCAGATGGAGGCCAAAAGGAAACTGTTTTGGCCTTCCTCGGGCTAAGGTGGACACATTTAGCGTGTACTCCAGGAGATTTCCCTCATATACACTAAACGTACATCACAAACGTAAAGTGAGCATGCTATTGGGTAACACAACAAGGGATTGTCCAAAGTGGACAACCCCTAAAAGGAAAATATATTTTTCACGTATAGAATCATTAACAAGCACCCAGGCAATTTCAATGTATTCTATCCTGTAGGATGCATTTTCAGTATATTTGTTTTAAATGGTTAATATAGAAGTATTAATATAGGTATAGTCTAGTTTGCATGCACCAATCTATGACTAAACAATTTCTTAAACAATTTGACAATTTGAGGATTCTCTTACTCATTTGTAGATGAATTAGGAAATGTTCCTGCCTAAACATTTACTTGCCATTGTAAACATGTAAAACCTATTAGACAAAATGAACAACAACCAGTGAGTCACAGCAATGAGTGCGTTGTCATTTTGGCAAATTTTCTATGTTAATGTGGACTGTGATATCAAACAGTCAGGGTATGTTCACACGTAGTCAACCAAAACGTCTGAAAATCCAGAGCTGTTTTCAAGGGAAAACAGACCCTGCTTTTCAGACGGTTTTTTACCAACTCGCATTTTTCGCGGCGTTTTTCGCGCCGTTTTCGCGGCGTTTTTTACGTCCGTTTTTGGAGCTGTTTTCATTGGAGTCTATGAGAAAACAGCTCCAAAAACGTCTGAAAGAAGTGTCCTGCACTTCTTTTGACGAGGCTGTATTTTTACGAGTCGTCGTTTGACAGCTGTCAAACGACGACGCGTAAATAACAGGTCGTCTGCACAGTACGTCGGCAAACCCATTTAAATGAATGGGCAGATGTTTGCCGACGTATTGGAGCCGTATTTTCAGACGTAAAACGAGGCATAATACGCCTCGTATACGTCTGAAATTTGGCCGTGTGAACATACCCTCACTGAACCAGAATAATTTTTTTTACAATTTCCTGCAAATTACTGGTTATTAACTTTTTAAAAGCTGATAAAAATACTGCATTTAATACAAATCAGAAGCAATGGTGTTTTTTGTTCATATGCCAGATATTTAATAAGACATATTCAGGTTTTTTTAGACCAATTATACTTATCTAGTATCTCAGAAAAATATTTTGATAATATGTGGGCCAGAATGAACGATAATGTTTGGGTATGTTCACACGGCCAAATTTCAGACGTATACGAGGCGTATTATGCCTCGTTTTACGTCTGAAAATACGGCTTCAATACGTCGGCAAACATCTGCCCATTCATTTGAATGGGTTTGCCGACGTACTGTGCAGACGACCTGTTATTTACGCATCGTCGTTTGACAGCTGTCAAAAGACGACGCGTAAAAATACAGCCTCGTCAAAAGAAGTGCAGGACACTTCTTTGGACGTTTTTGGAGCTGTTTTCTCATAGACTCCAATGAAAACAGCTCCAAAAACGGACGTAAAAAACGCCGCGAAAACGGCGTGAAAACGCCGCGAATAATGCGAGTTGGTAAAAAAACGTCTGAAAAGCAGGGTCTGTTTTCCCTTGAAAACAGCTCTGGATTTTCAGACGTTTTTGTTGACTACGTGTGAACATACCCTTTAGGGTATGTTCACACGGCCTATTTACGGACGTAAATCGGGCGTTTTTGCCCCGAATTACGCCCGAAAATAGCGCCTCAATAGCGCTGACAAACATCTGCCCATTGAAAGCAATGGGCAGACGTTTGTCTGTTCACACGAGGCGTATATTTACGCGCCGCTGTCAAATGACGGCGCGTAAATAGACGCCCGCGTAGAAGAAGTGACCTGTCACTTCTTTGGCCGTAATTGGAGCCGCTATTCATTGACTCCAATGAATAGCAGCGCTAATTACGCCCGTAATTGACGCGGCGTTCAAGCGCCTGCACATGCCGGTACGGCTGAAATTACGGGGATGTTTTCAGGCTGAAACATCCCCGTAATTTCAGCCGTTACGGACCCCCGCCGTGTGAACATACCCTTAGATTTCTGTTGAGGTGGTAAGGATGACCTAATGGATACTATAAGCAATAGTGCATGGGTATTATCAAAGAGACTAGGTTCAATTTATTAAAACTGGTGCAAAGGGAGTTGCCCATAGCAACCAATCAGATTCTAGCTCTTATTTTTCAAAAATCCTTGGGTAAATGAAAGCAGCAACCTAATTGGTTGGTATGGGAATCTACTCCACTTTTGCTTTGCACTAGTTTTGATACTGTAAAATAATCTATTGGCAAGAGATGTTTGCAACTATAAATATTTTTTTTTTAGCTAAGACATATGGCAAATGTATTGAAGTATTGAATACGTAACTTCTGAACTAAAGTATTAACAATTTAATATTTTATTTAAGGATTTCTGCTGTTTACATTCAAAGGTTTAAAACTTGTACAGACCCACTACACTTACAACTGGGAGGTGGATACAATTGCATATGCAGCATAAACTTATCTCCTGGCCTGATTACATGCACCATAAGGAAAACCTGACAGCCACATTAAAGTCAATGGGGTACGTTCGGCGCGTTGGTGTCCGTCATGTGACGGATCCGTCACAGCAATAATTTCCATTTCTCTGCTCCTATGATGGAACCGAAAAACAGAATACCTAGTGCAGATGTGGACATAGCTTTCGATTGGTCCAGTCATGGCGGATTTGTTGTCGATTTTTTTATTGAAAATCCACAGCATGCTCTGATTTCCGTGTAGAAAATATGCCACAAAATGTGGATTAGATTTGTTCATATCTCATCCACGTGGCTGGTACTGTAATCTGCAGAGGGGGCCTTAGGGTATATTCACATGCAGATTTGATGTGGAAATTGTTTAAAAGTGATTAGCAATTGGCCTATTTTCTCTAATTATGTACAACTGATGTATGCACATCCTTCACTGTAAGGCCTTATTCACACGAATATGTATTACGTCCGTGAAAATCACACACACGTCGCACGGACCTATGTTAGTGAATGGGGCCGTTCAGACAGTCCGTGATTTTAACACAGCATATGTGCGCTGCGTAAAACTCACGACATGTCCTATACTTGCCCGTTTTTCGCGCATCACGCATCCATTGAAGTCAATGGGTGCGTGAAAGACACGCACGGCACACGGAAGCACTTCCGCGTGCCGCACGTGATTCGCGCTACAGTAGTAAAATAAATGAATGATAAAAGAAAATCACCTCCTGCTTTTATGTTTGTAAACATAAAAACAGTGTGTCATCACGCTGCCATATGCGTGGAAATCACGCAGCCACGCACCAAATACTCATGCCACACGGAACTTTTGCGCGCACAAAACGCACACGCTCTTATGAATCTGGCCTAAATAGACTAAATACTGTCCCCCTGAGACTTCATAGGGGGACCCGTCAGCAATGTTCCCACTAAGGGCTTATTCAGATGAACGGGATTTACGTCCGTGTAACGCGCGTGATTTTCACGCGTGTCGCACGGACCTATATTAGTCTATGGGGCAGTGCAGACAGTTGCGTGATTTTTACGCAGCGTGTGTCCTCTGCGAAAAACTCACGACATGTCCGTTCTTTGTGTGTATTTCGCACATCACGCACCCATTGAAGTCAATGGGTGCGTGAAAATCACGCGCACCACACAGAAGCACTTCCGTGGGACGCGCGTGATTCGCGCAACAGCTGTAAAACTATGAATGAAAACAGAAAAGCACCACGTGCTTTTCTGTTTACAAACATCCAAACGGAGTGTCATAATGATGGCGGCTGCGCGAAAATCACGCAGCCGCGCATCATACGGGGCTGACACACGGAGCTGATAAGTGCCTTTTGCGCACGCAAAACGCCGCGTTTTTTGCGTGCGCAAAACGCACATGCTCGTGTGAATCCGGCCTAAGTCTTGGCAGCTCCTGAGTGGGGCAGTTAGTGAGCAGGGAAAGTCTCCATCAATGGTGGGCGATCTGATGACCAAAAGTAATACCTCCAGTAAACGCTACTAGTTTTAATTACTTTTTTTTAAATACTATTTAAAAAAAACTTTTGTATTTCTGCCTCAAATAAACATAAGTAATCTTGAAGCAGATTTTTTTTTATGGGTTGCAAAAAACACTGTGTGCACATACCCTTAGGCCCAGTTCACAGTTTTGTGGCACTGATTTGGACATGGAAAACGCGTCGGAATCAGTACCAAAAAGTTGTTTCCTGGAGAGGCTTTTACCCGCTCGTGTTAAAAAAAAAAAAGCGTCATGGTCTTTCTTGCTGCAGATCCATCTCTGACCTCCTATTGAGAGGCAGAGAAAGCATTTTTTTCACAGTTTTTTTGCCCCGAAAAGCGCCGCAAAAGCCATGGCACGAAAGTGCAGGCAGGTGAAAATCTGCAAATTTTGAGGAAAATTTTTCTGCTTGCAAAAGAAGTTTGTGTGAACAGGGCCTTAGATAGCAATTTTGACCTGGGGAAAAAGAAAAGGTAAGCAGGGATAAGCAAGGTGTATGCTGGGGGGAAGTGCTGCTCCATCAAAGGCAGCAAGCAAGGTACATTCAGGACAAGTGAGGCGTCTCATTAATACTGAAGGTCAGACCCATCAGGGAGGAGGTTTATGGCAGGTGAAAGGTCACCTCCTTGCCCACAAGGCACATCAGGGGAGCTGAAGGTGGTGTAATTACTGCCAGGTTAATGACAGGTTTTTTTCTATACCGCCCATCGCTATGTGCCTTGCTGGCTCTGTTGCTGCCTTATTGCCAACCAGGCAGGGCCAACACTGCCAGCAAAGCACATTGCGATGGACGGCATGGGAAGTTCAGAGAAAAAAAGTCATTAAACAATTACAGCAAGGCATTAGGGTGCAGCAGGGACGGTTGTGTGGTTCAAAAAAATAAATAAATAAACATACGATCCATTACCCACCATTTTAAATTACCTGGGCCCTGAGAATCAGCACTTCTGCACACACAGAACGCAGCTTAGCTTGCAAAAGGCGGAAAGGACTGACCCTCGCTACTAGATCCCTTAAAGAGGCTCTGTCACCACATTATAAGTGCCCTATCTCCTACATAAAGAGATCGGCGCTGTAATGTAGGTGACAGTAATGCTTTTTATTTAAAAAACCGATCTTTTTTCACAACGTTTGGAGCGATTTTGGTTTATGCTAATGAGCTTTCTTAATGCCCAAGTGGGCGTACTTTTACTTTCGACCAAGTGGGCGTTGTACGGAGGAGTGCATGACGCTGACCAATCGGCATCATGCACTCCTCTCCATTCATTTACACTGCACTAGCGATATAGATATATCACTATGTGCAGCCTCATACACAAACCCTAACATTACTACGTAATTACGGGAGCCCCGAAGACTTCTATGGGCCTGCCCGTGCCGTAATTACGGCCTGAAATAGGACATGTTCTATATTTTTCAACGGCCCGGGCACCTTCCCGTAAGCAAACAGGAAAATACCTGTGGCCAATAGAAGTCTATGAGCCCATAATTACGGGCCGTAATTATGGGCGTTTTTACGGTCATGTGCATGGCTGCGAGACTGCCACTCAAATAGTCGAGATCTCATATCACCTATTTAGGGACAATGCGCGAAATACCCACAAAGAAAGGACATGTCGTGAGTTTTTCGCAGCGGACTCACTCTGCGTAAAAATCACGCAACTGTCTGCACGGCCCCATAGACTAATATAGGTCCGTGCGACGCGCGTGAAAATCACGTGCGTTGCACGGACGTATATCCCGTTCGTCTGAATAAGCCCTTAGAGAAAACCTGCAAAAATTGTACGCCGATAACAAACGCGCATATAGAACATCTAAGACAACTATTACACATTTGGCAATCCTCCATTCTCTCCTTCTCAGGCAGAGCCAATCTAATAAAATCTGTGGCCTTCCTAAAACTCCTGTACTTGATGCAATCCCTCCCCATATATTTAAAACCTAAAGATGAAAAGGTAATCATGGCCCTCTACAGAAAATTTATTTGAAACAATGGTTGACCAAGGATAGCCATGAGAGTGCTCCAGCAAACAAAATTTAATGGAGGCATTAACTTTCCAAACATTCGCGATTATAACCTGGCGGCTAATCTGAGAATTGTGGCAGATTGGACACACAACTCGCATTACTCCGAACCTCTCGTGGAGACGCAATTTGCCAAACCCCAGTCTTTATTATACATTTTGCATGCCCCTATTGATAGCCTGACAGACGATGTGCGCCTTAACCCTCTCCTCAGCTATCAAGACATGGCAGTTTGTGCGCCTAAGAGCCGACTTGACTCCCCATGCTTCACTATTATTACCATTTGTAGGTAATACTTATTTTCAACACGGACATCCTGCTGGAATGCATCTCCGATCCATTTCTGATGGATGACTCCCGTCCACTAAAGCTTAGGGAATTTCTAGACAAATTCCATTTCTCGTCACAGGCGCTATTCCCATTCTTGCAGGCTTCTAGTTACGTTAGAAAAATCATACACCAGATCTCTCCTGATCCCTCCCAAGACCTAGTGGTTAACCTAATTCTCAAAACTAAAAATGCCAAGAGAATAATATTGTTCTATTATAATTTCCTGAGATCTCCTATTGATTACATTACCCCCACAACAGGTGCACATTCCTGGTTACAACATTTCCCCACACTATCCATCAAAGATATTATGGAAAGTTTATACACAGCATCCTACTGGGATATGGATATGAAAATTGTCCATAAGGCCCACATATCCCCAATTAGAAACTTGTTAATGGGCAGAATTCCCGCATCAGCTTGCCCAAAATGTTTTGAATTGAACGCTGACCTCTATCATTGTGTTTGGAGCTGTCCCATTATCCACCAATTTTGGAGGAGAGTTGAAGCCTTTGCATTACAACACTTAGTTAATTTTGTACCGCTCTCCCCTACTTAGGCAATTTTTGATATTTTGGACTCAGGAGGAGCCTCCGTGTGTTTCAAACGTGAAAAAATTGCTTTTTATCGTTTCTAACTCAGCCCGTAAGACCATCCTACAGGAATGGCTTTCGTCTCAGGCCCCACCCCTGAAATTATTTTTGGAAAAGCTTTCTCGTGTTTTCAGGATGGACTGGGTGGAGGCTAGGCTGCACAATGAAGCGAGAGTTAAAAAATTATTTTCCTTATGGGAATCATTTATTGACACGCTCCCACCCAGGATAAAACAGAATCACCTGCTTTAACCCCTTCCCTCCGCAGCCATTTTTCGGATTTTCACTTTTGTTTTTTCTCCCCACCTTCGAAAAGCCATAACTTTTTTATTTTTCGATCAATATTGCGGTATGAGGGCGTGTTTTTTGCTGGACGAGTTGTAGATTTTTATAGCACCATTTTTTGTACCATATAATGTAGTGGGAAATGTGAAAAAATATATATGTGGGGTGGAATAGGAGAAAAACTGTGATTCCTCAATATTTTGGGTAGTTTTGTTTTTACAGCGTTCACCGTGCGGTAAAAACTGCATCTTAACTTTATTTTGCAGGTCAATTTGATTAC
This sequence comes from Rhinoderma darwinii, assembly GCF_050947455.1. Classification (NCBI taxonomy): domain Eukaryota; kingdom Metazoa; phylum Chordata; class Amphibia; order Anura; family Rhinodermatidae; genus Rhinoderma; species Rhinoderma darwinii. The sequence continues at coordinate 276,130,763 of NC_134688.1, forward strand.
AGCGATATGAAATTTAAAATGAAAAAAAAAGTAAAAAATAAAATTTGAGTTTTGTCGCCATATTGTGAGATCCGTAATTTTTTTATTTTTCTGTCAATTTAGCGGTATGAGGGTTTATGTGTTTGTTTATATGTAGTTAAATGGTACCATTTTCGGGTACATGAGACTTTTTGATCACTTTGTATTTTATTTTGTGTGGGACATGAAGTGACCAAAAAACAGCAATTCTAATGTTTTTAATTTTTTACGGCGTTTACCGTGTGGACTAAATAAGGATATATTTATGGACGCGTCGATACCAGTTATGTTAGCTTTTTATTTTTTTACATTGTGCTTGAGGGAAAATGGGAAAAGGAGGGTTTTTTAAACTTTAAATTATTTTATTTTTTTTATTTATTAATAAAAACTTTATTTTACAGTTTTTAGTCCCTAATGTATTGCAGTATATCGTGTTTCTGACAGTCTCCTGTCAGCCCCAGTGGCAGGGCCTCATAGGAGTACAAAGATGGCGGACCTGGGGGCCTTCATCAGGCCCCCAGGCTGCCATGCCAACCAACGGCAACCCCGATCTCGCCGCGGGGGGGCCGTTGGAACGTTACAGGGGTTGCCCCCGTTTTTAGTCATTTAAATGCTGTGGTCGCTATTGACCGTGGCATTTAACGGGTTAAACAAGCAGGATCGTGCTCGAGCGGGATCCCGCTCATTACCTGGAAGTGTCGGCTGTAACACACAGCCGACACACCGCTCCATACTCCCCCACCCGGCGTGCGCCATATACTGTATATACGGCGGATGTCGGGAAGGGGTTTAGTATACCACATGGTATCTTGAACAGTGCTCCACCAATTACCCTTTGTTGAACGGTAGTGTAATTGCCTAAACTATACTACTCTAATGATTGAGCCTTTTGCTTGCTTATAAGCGACTCTCGAATCTTCCTCTATAAGCTAAGCCCCCTCTCCCCCTTCCCCGTGGTCGATATCTACCTTAATGATTCACAGATCTCATCCCTATGTTGTATGTGTTGAAAACATCTGCATATGTTTCTGATTAACTATTGTACTGCTCATATTTGGACCTTTCTAATCTGATGATCTTGCTGTATGTGATGTCCGATTATGTACTTGATATCTAGATGTTTAATATCAATGCTGATTTGTGTATTCCCTCACTCTCTACTCCCCATCCCTTCCCTCCTCTTGTTATACTTAAAATTTGTTAAAACCAAATCAAAACATTTAAAAAAAAAAAGTGGTTAGCAATTGAAACATAAAGTATATTAGAAAGTTACATAACTATTGATTATATAGTGATTAAGATTTATTTGCATAAAAACGGTAAACCCCTTTACTGCCGACCACAGATTTACACTATGGCTTTTTATAATGTATGCAGTGGCGTAACTACCGCTATAGCAGCCGTAGCGGCTGCTACGGGGCCCGTGGCATGAGGGGCGGGGAGCGACACGGGCCCTCACCATGGACGGAGGCTCCGCTAGCAGCCGCTATGGCTACTACAGCGAGACGCCACTGAACACTACGGCAGAGCATTGAGGTATCTCCCCGCTCTGCCATTAAACAAAAGACATGTATCCCCTATCCACAGGATATCCACAGGACAGGGGATACATGTGTGATCGCTGGCAGCGATAGGGAGAAAGGGGGACTGAAAGTCCCCTGAAGTTCTCCATCACAAACCTCGGACTTCCGGGGTCTGTGTCGGCAGCTCCGTAGAAATGAATGGAGCGCCGGTCGCGCTTGTGTGCATGCGTGACCAGCGCTCCTTTCATTTTTATTGAGCTGCGCAGACGCCGGAAGTCAGAGGTTAGTCATGGAGAACTTGGGGGACTTTCGGTCCCCCGTTCTCCTTATCAATGCCAGCGATCACACATGTATCCCCTATCCTGTGGATAGGGGATACATGTCTTTTAGTAGGACACACTGTAGGTCAGACTTTTTTGGGAGGGGGGACGCTGTATGGCGTTCCCTACAGGGTGGGGCTGTATAGCGTTCCCTACAGGGGGGGCTGTATGGCGCTATCCACAGGGGGGCTGTATGGCATTCCCTACAGGGGGGCTGTAAGGCGTTCCCTACAGGGGGGGCTGTATGGCGTTCCCTACAGGGGGGCTGTATGGCGTTCCCTACAGGGGGGGGCTGTGTGGCGTTCCCTACAGGGGGGGGGCTGTATGGCGTTCCCTACAGACCCCCCCTGTAGGGAATGCCATACAGACCTCCTGTAGATAATGCCATACAGCCCCCCTGTAGATGACGCTATACAGACCCCCTGTAGATAACGCCATACAGACCCCCCTGTAGATAACGCCATACAGACCCCCTGTAGATAACATGATACAGACCCCCTGTAGATAACGCCATACAGACCCTCTGTAGATAGCGCCATACAGACCCGCCTGTAGATAACGCCATACAGCGCCCTCTGTAGATAACGCCATACAGCGCCCTCTGTAGATAACGCCATACAGCCCCCTCTGTAGATAACGCCATACAGCCCCCTTTGTAGATATCTACAGAGGGGGCTGTATGGCGTTATCTACAGGGGGGGGCTGTATGGCGTTATCTACAGAGGGGGCTGTATGGCGTTATCTACAGGGGGGACTGTATGGCGCCATCTACAGAGGGGGCTGTATGGCGCTATCTACAGAGGGGACTGTATGGCGTTATCTACAGAGGGGCTGTAAAAAAGGCACTATCTACAAGGGGGGGGGGGTTGTGTGGCACCCAGGGGAGGGGGGGCCCCAGGCAAAAGTTTGCTATGGGGCTCAGTCTTTCCTAGTTACGCCCCTGAATGTATGATATGCTAATGTCTGTTGTATGTTGATGTTCATAAGATCATACATTTCTGCCATTCAGATGAACATACAAGTTTCTCTCTAGTATCTAATGACCTAATGCCAGAATAGCAAACATGCTTGATAGTTCAGCATTAGGCTTCGTTCACATTTGCATCAGGGCTCCGTTCTGGCATTCCGTCAAAGCTTCCCGTCAGAACCGAACCCTGATTGAAACAAACGGAAACCATAGGTTTCCGTTTGCATCACCATTGATTTCAATGGTGACGGATCCGGTGAAAATGGTTTCCGTTTGTCTCCGTTGCGCAAGGGTTCTGTCCTTTTGACGGAATCAATACCATAGTCGACTACACTATTCATTATGCCAAAACGACGGAACCCTTGCACAACAGAGACAAACGGATACCATTTTCACCGGATCCGTCACCATTGAAATCAATGGTGATGCAAATGGAAACCTATGGTAGGCCTATGGGAAGCTCAGACGGAATGCCAGAACGGAGCCCTGACGCAGATGTGAATGAAGTCTTAGAGGTTAACAAGAGCCTTTATTATTTGAAGATGTAACTGAATAAAGTATCCAAACCCAGAGCAGAGATTGAATTTCCTATTACTAATACCAATAATCTCATGTAAAATACTATATGGCTCTGATTACAGCTCTCATCAAACTAGATTTTCAAGCTAACATTGCGTTTTGTGTCATTTAGAATTTTTCAGCCCTGGGCAAAGTTTAAGCTTCTCGCAGCTCCTCACGAGGCTACACAATTATTTCACGTATCCATGAGAGTGCAGACGCTACACAGAGGAAAACAAACACAAGGCTTGGAGGTGATGTCAGGGTGCAAAGTCCTCAATGCTGTTTTCTCTCTGTATCAGCATACAGGTGTTCTAAATTCTTAGTTGAAACACATTGATAAAGAATATGTTAAAGCAATGATAGATAAATAAAATGGGTGAAATACAGTTGACTCATGATGAAGTATTGAGGTTATGGCGCTATGTGGTTTCAGGAAATGCAACGTTTATTGTTTATCAAAAATACTGTATCTATGATCAATTTTAGGGCTTTATGGGGTTGTGACCTTGAGGGAGATACACCATATGGACAAAGTATTGGAACACCTACACATTACACCTACAGGATCTTTTATGACATCCCATTCTAAATTCATAGGTATTAATATGGAGTTCGTCCCACCTTTGTAGCTGAAATGGCTTTCACTCTTCTGGGAAGACTTTCTACAAGGTTTTGGAGTGTGTCTGTGGGAATTTTTGGCCATTCATCCAGAGGAGCATTTGTGAGGCTCGCAATCTCCATTCTAGTTCATCCCAAAGGTGTTTGCTGGACGGCGTTTGATGGGCTGTGGTCAGGGCTCTGTGCTGGCCTGTCAAGTTCTTCCACACCAAACTCAACCAACCATGCCTTTATGGACCTTGCTTCGGGCACAGTCATGCTGGAACAGAAAAGGGCCTTCCCCAAACTGTTCTCACAAAGTTGGAAGCATACAATTGTCCAAAATGTCTTGTTATGCTGAAGAATTAAGATTTCCCTTCACTGGAACTAAGGGGCCTAGGCCAACCCCTGAAAAACAACCTCATAGCATTATCCCTCCTCCACCAAACGTTACAGTTGGCACAATGCAGTCATGCAGGTAACGTTCTCCTTGGCAGACTAAACCCAGACTCGTCCATTAGACTGCCAGATAGAGAAGGGTGATTAGTCACTACACAGAACACGTTTCCACTGCTCCAGAGTCCAGTAACGGTGTGCTTTACACAACTCCATTTGATGTTTGCCATTGTGGGGCTACATTACAAAAGAGAAACAGCGGGCACCACAGAAAAAATATATTTGCAATGTAGAAAAGAGTGCCAGTCAATGTGTATATTGCAAGCAACAAGGAGTAGAGGATAAGAAAACACGCATATTAGACTGCATGTATCATACAATTAAAGTCTCTTTATTGTAGCATCAATTTGCTTGTGTTATAACAGCATTCTATTCAGTGCATTGCAATTAAATAACATGCCATGGCCGTGACTGATAGATTGGTCACAACCATATGATTTGACAACTGGACACCTTCACTGACCACATATGCAGGTCAGGGAACCCTGTTGGGTGACAGTGCTGTAGACACGACACATTCTTCCTTTTTAAATAATTGCATACATGCCATACCATCAATGTTTCATTATCTGAATATTGCCTGCAGCTGCAGTGTCCGCAGATCGTTCAATCACAGGTTTCCTCCAGGAGAAGAGAATGAAATATGAACGACTGCTGAATAGTTGCTCTCTCATCTCTTCCAGATCCGGGAATAGGAAAAGGGATGAGCATTAACTGGGTCTTTGTCTCATTATGGGGTCACTCCCTTCATGGCACTGAGTACAAGGCCCTCTCTGGCTGAAACAGAGTACTGGGGCAGTCTCTTGCACGGATGGTGTTTGGGGAGATAGCATGGAAGGGACCTCTCTAACTTATGACTTTTTTTTTTTTTACAAAAAACAGTGGGGGATTCTTTATATGCCAGTGTTCAACTAAAGTATGTCGGAAGGAAATGCACCAAACTCCTGTAAAGGGACACGCCTCTTAATAAATTTGGCGCATCTTGAACTGACCTAATGCCAGAGGTTAAAATCTATATTTGTGGTATAATTTGCAGATAACCCCGCCTACTTTTTTGTGCACTTTTCAATGTTCAATGTTCTTACTGCATTTCTATAGCGGTCGAAAGGCTCTGTCTCTCTAGGCAGAGCTCCGAAACCACCTCTGCCGTACATGCTGCTGTTTCTGTAATTTTGTCAGCCTGCCACCACTGCTGCAATTCAAATAAATAACGACAACTAAGGCCTGATTCACACGACATGAATGAGTTTTTCACGTCCGAGGTGCATCTGTGCTCAGCACTGCGGGATGCGATGTCACGCCTCTCCCATAGTTGAGAGTCTATGGGGGGATGCATGATGCGTGAAAAGAACGGACATGCCCTATTTTCCTAAGGACCCTTCACACGGTCCGTTGAAACAATGGTTGTGTGAACGGCCACATTGAATTACATAGGTCCGTGGGACGGCCGCTGTTTCAACGGCCGTCCCACGGACGTTTAACACGTTCGTGTGAATAAGGCCTAAATCATACGATGTAAATTACAACAAAGTTGAATATAGAATCAGCGGAGACCTGGTCTGTGACTACCGGTCTACCAGACTGACTGTCACATAGCGGGTTAGTGGACCCACTAGGCTGTACCACCGTAGCGGGGAGGCAGCTGACCAAACAACAGGAAACCCCAGCAATACAATGTCCCGCACAAGGGTACCTGGATAGTCCAGACAGTGGCTGCAGCTCTGGTACAGATGGAGAAGGGCGCAGCAGGTAACGCCAAATGTGGCGGATGACACAGGTGCCGCAGGTTGCACCAGACGTGGCGAGTTCCTCCGGACATGGCAGATAACACAGGACGTGGCAGATGACACAGGACATGGCGGATTCCTCCAGACGTGGCAGATGACACAGAACGTGGCACATTCCTACGGACGTTGCAGGTGACACAGGACGTGACACAACTCCGACACTAGTAGGCACAGGAACAAGAACAGCACGGGATACAGGAACAGGTAACAAGGCACGGGTAACAACTGGAAAGGGAAACACTCAGGGACCATTTGCAAGACAGACTGGGAAAACTAACAACGCTCAGGCAAGGATAAGAAGGCCTGGGGCCTTCTTATAGACCAGGAACTCATGGCAATTGATGATGCCGATTTCCTTTGAGCGCGCGCTGGCCCTTTAAGGCAGACCGGAGCGGAAGTGAGTGCTGGCGTCTCCTAGGAAGGAGATGGGGACCAGCGCTCACGGATCCATGGCTGCGGGTGTCGGGAGGTGAGTAAACCCGACGGCCCGTGGCCATGGACGCTACACTGACTTCCTGCTGCAACTAACCAGTATCCCCATATTCCTGACATTAAACACTATCCCCATATTTCTATCTATAGTCTGAACATTCCATATCATAGAAAGGACCTAAACATTCCTCTCACCTGTGATCAACACTTTTCCTATATATATTATTACATTGTATGTAAAATTTTAATAGAATATAGTATACCTTGTGATGTTATTTATACCCTGGAGCTGTAGAATTAGGAAATAGGATCGATTTGTATACTTACAGGGGATATTCACACTGGTTCTTGTTAGTGGGGACCTGGTAACTACTTAAATTCGGGGTCCCAGACTGACACCCTGCAGCCACTAACCAGTATTCCCATTTCCCTACCTACAGTTATAAACAAGAACTCTTAGTGTCAGTTCACAAAGTTTTTTGGTGCTGATTTTGACCACATCGGAATCAGCGCCAAAAAACATCCGAAATCGCCCCCCCCCCCCCAGTGATTTCTTTTTTCCAAATTTGTTTTTATTGAAATATAGGCATTCAAATAAGCATAAATTAACAATAGGCACGCAGGCCAGTCATTTCTCAAGTAGTACAGAAATATTAAAACAAAGAGTTATAGAACAAACAAAACAGAGTGTCTGAATATAGCGCAACATCTACAAACCATATTGCACACATGGTATCGCCAGGCAATAAGTTAGTAAAAAAGTGCAAAATTTAGGCGAATATCTAAATCTAATATGTGAGATCCCAACAACATGAAGACTGGCCAATCAGCAGATGGGGGGCCCAAAACGCCAAAATTCTGAGAATTTGTAACCATGGATCCATCTCCGGTAGGACATAGAAATCATGAGGATGTAGTGCGACCAATGGGGGGATGCAGTGTGATATTGAAATCCTGCCACGGTTTCCACAATTTCAAAAACTTTGCATAAGTACCCTGCTCCCAACTGGAGAGTTCCTCCATCCGTGAAATTTGATGAATTTTCTCAAACCGTGTTGGCGATCTCCACTTCAGGGGTATAAGGAGTTTAGCAGTGGTTATCAGCATCGTGGGGAGATTCTGCTTTGAAGGGAGCAACTCCGGTGTAGGGAGCCAGAGCAGGATAAGCTCGGGAGAGAGGGAAATAGACTAACAAATTAGATTAATATGATGTAGGACATCTCTCCAGAATGGTTTGATCACATCACCGCTATACCAAAATATGGGACATCGTGTCCCATTCGTTCAGAATTGCACCTCCAACAGGTATCCTCTGGGGAGTAACCCATTCATTTAAGCTGGCACAGAGTTTTATACCATCTCCTCATGGTTTTATATGAATTCTCTTGAATTCTAATCCATCACGAGAATCCATGCGAGTTGGCTAATATTCTGGTGTCCAGTTAATCCCCCCCCCCCCCTTGATTTCAATGGGAGGCAGAGGCGTTTTTTTTCCCGGGTGGCTTTTGGCAGCTTGAGGGAAAAAAAGCGGCAGTTTCCACCTTTGATCTCCCATTAAAATTAATGGGAGGTAGAAGAAAAACCATGGTGCTCGTTTCGCTGACTATTTTGCCCTTCGGTCCTTGCATTAGCTTTAATGGCAGCGGGCGAAAGACGCCGTGAAAAAATGTGGAAAAATATGTGCAGGCAGTTCAACGGTTTGTGTTTGTTTCAGTTTGGTTTCCATTCATGGGTTCCCCTGACAGAAAGCTCAGACGGAACCCATGAACGGAGTCCTGACACAGATGTGAATGAAGCCTAAGATGTATTGCAAATAGAGGAGTATGGTTTAGTGCCATTACCTCTTACGGTAGATGTCAATTCATCTTTTGTCGTTCCCCCACACGTCTCATTTTGGAATCCCTCTAATTGTTTATTATATTATAAATGTACAGTATATAATGGGACGGTTCTCTCTAATTGTATTAATATGCATTCCATCCAATGTATATGAATTAATACTATTGTCTTTTGTATATAGAATTATTGCATTCTTGTGCCACTTATTATTTGGTAACCGGGTCAGGTGATATGGGTGACTTTAACATTTTATATTGACTATTTTGTAAAATATGATTAGGGCATTAGCCTGGGAAATGGTATTTATGTAGGTGAATTAAAGTGATATTTTTTTCCACCCTAATGTGTGCTGATTATATCCTGGAATATACACTTTTTGTTTTCTGTGGTTTTCAGAATATAGAATACCCATTATTAAGGAAGCACTCCCCCACAAATTTTTTATATCTTTGCCTCCATTTGTAATCAGGTAAATAGTTGTGAGAGTGCAGTCATGTGGTGCAACAGAAGGACCAGAATGGAGGCTCATAATTCTGGAGTAAAGCAATCGGTAGGATTTTTAACTGCACAACTATTTACCCGATGTCCTTTATAAATGGGGCAAGGAAAAAATATTTTTGAGGGAGTGCTTCTTTAACATTAATGTTACACAGTGGTTTAAAAAAAACAATATTTTTTTATTACATCATTACAAAGAACCTAACCACCAGCAACTCTGAAAAAAATAATCAAAACCGTATGTTTCCTTTGACTAAATCATGTCATTTTCTGCAATGCATCAAAGGAACAGTGTCACGGAATTTTTTTTTTTACATCAGTTTGATTTTAGTGTTTTATTAAAAACTTTTATATTTATTTGTGTGTTTGTGTTTTACATTTTTTTATTTTTTAACTTTTTCTTCCCTATGGGGGCTGACATTTTTTTTCCATTTCTGTATGTGTCGATTAACGACACATACAGACATGGAATACGACACATACAGTCCCATAGTGAATGCGAACGGGGCCCGTTCCATCCACTATGCTGTACGCCGTCTGTGTGGGAACGGCGCATGCGCCGCTCCCACACAGTCCAAGTTGAACTGTGCGACGTCCGGCGCCATTTTCCTGTGGACTGGAAGTCGCGGCCGGACAGTAAGATTACTACTTCCGGTCACGGCTTCCGGACTTGTGCACTTGGAGCGGGAGGTAGCAGACGGAGCGGACGGACCGGAGGGAGCGGCGGCGGCTGGAGCAGGTAAGTTATTTCTGTGTATGTAAGTGTTTTACTGTGTGTTTACTAGTGTATGTAAACCTACTACACTGTGTGTTAGCTCAAAAAATGGCGACACACAGTGTAGGAGGTTTGACCGTTCAATCCCCTCGTTTCTCCCGGCACTAGCCAGGATAAAAGAGGGGGGGGGGATTCTGAGAGCTCACTAGAGCGAGTGAGTTTTCTCAAATTTTGCAGCATAAAGCAATGTGGTTGCTTTACCACATGCAATGCTGCAATTTTGGGAATTGCTCCATCTAGTGACCAGCACTGGGAAATATTATAAATTAGAATCTAATTTATAATATTTCCTGACTCGTGAAAAAAATTAGAACAATGTTTAATCACCTATACACTAATTGTTTAACTAAAAAAAAATATAAATTTTTTTCTAGCGTCACATTCCCTTTAACTATTACCAGTCAGTGCTTTCATTTTATGTGAATGTCATTAGAGCAAGTGGCATCATGCAATGTTTACTTTGTATTGCTGCACTAGTGATCAGACAGGTCAATGTGATAACAAATCCTTTGTGTAAAGGTCATAGTGTGTTACATACTGGCAATAAAAGTTCAAAACACTCAATGTTTTAGTCTGGAACATTTGTATAATGTAATATTATTTTTATATGGAAAAGACTAGCACAGGTATACCAGCCAGCTGAAATGGTAAACAGGGGGGTTTCCAAGTGCGTTGGCGCCCACAACAGATTATTGTTGATTATATGGATTTTGCCAACTTTCTATATAAATGATAACACATTTTTACATAGGGGGTTTAGGTTTTAGTGATAATATTCCTGTATTACTCTTGGTGGTCTAGGGTGGTTTAGCAGTTAAAACATAATATTTATGGTGGTCTAAGACGATGAAGAGGTTTAAATTGATATTCATTATACATGGTGTTCGAAGGTGGTTATTGGTTTATATCTATGTCCTTGTACTTCCAAGGAGGTTTAGTAGTTTACTGGACTTTAAAAAAACAACTTTTAACTGCATATGGCATAACTTGTGCACAACTGCACTATATCATACCTCCCAACTGTCCCGGATTCAGCGGGACAGTCCCGGATTCCGGGCAGTGTCCCGCTGTCCCGGGTGGCTGCGGGTATGTCCCGGTGTCAAACTAATTCTGAAGCAGGGAACCATCTGGAATTAGTTCAAAGCGGAGGAGCAGAGGAGGCTCCTCCGCTCGCCGAGGACTCTGCAGGCACAGCGCTATTGTAAGCGCTGTGCTCGGGGAAGCCCTTGATGTTACTGTCCATATGTGGACAGTGACGTCAGTGGCTACTCTTCAAGCGGAATCCCCAGCCAGAGTCGGCAACGGGGATTATACTCAAGGAGTAGCCACTGACGTCGCTGTTCATATATGAACAGTACCATCAAGGGCTTCTCCGAGCACAGTGCTTACAGTAGCGTTGTGCCTGCGAAATCCTCGGCGAGCGGAGGAGCTCCCTCTGCTCCCCCGCTCTGAACTAATTCAGAAGCAGGGAGCTGATGGTTCCCTGCTTCAGAATTAGTGGCTACTTCTTGAGCGGAATCCCCATTGCCGATGATCTGGCCGGGGATTCCGCTCTTAGAGAAAACCCCCGAGGTTACTGTGCATATATGGATATTGAGGGCAGTGGCTCCTCCTGGAGTGGAATCCCCGGCCAGAGTCAGCAACGGGGATTCCGCTAAAGGATTAGCCACTGACGTCACTGTCCATATATGGTGTAAAGGATCTGCCAGGCACAACTTCTGTGTATACGCCCATAGGTAATCAGTCTGCACCTGAGTCTATGTCTCTGAGACTGACTCCATCTTCCACCACTCAGGATGGCAGGCTTAGGAGTGGGAGAGTCTATCGAAGCCTGGCCAGACGGAGCTAGCTCCCGCCCTCTGTCTATTTATACCTGCCTTTCCTGTTCCTCCTTTGCTTGTGATTCTTCTCGTGTGGTTTCCTGGCCCAGCTACAGCTTCTGCTATTTGATCCTGCTCCATACTGACCCTGGCTTACTGACTGCTCTCCTGCTCTGCGTCTGGTACCTCGTTCTCTCCTTGTTTGACTCGGCTCGTTCACCACTCTTGTTGCTCACGGTGTTGCCGTGGGCAACTGCCCCTTTTCCCTTAGCTTTGTGTACCCTTGTCTGTTTGTCTCGTGCACTTACTGAGCGTAGGGACCGCCGCCCAGTTTTCCCCGTCGCCTAGGGCGGGTCGTTGCAAGTAGGCAGGGACAGAGTGTGGGTAGATTAGGGCTCACTTGTCCGTTTCCCTACCCCCGTCATTACATATGGACAGTAACATCAGGGCTTCCCTCTAGGAGCTTAATCCCAGGCCTATGCTTTGGCTAGGAATTCCGCTCCTAGAGGGAGTCTCAATGGTGTTATGTTCAGGGGGGACTGGCGCTATCTTCATGTGGGTGTGGCACTATGTACATTGTGGCACTATATAGGGGCACAATATACAGGGGACACTGTGGCCATAGGTATATGGGCACTAAATACATGGGCACTGTGTCACTATCTGCAAGGGCACTGGCACTTGGGACAGCTAAGGGGGCATTATACTGTATTGGGCAGCTAGGGGGGCATTATGCTGTATTGGGGAATTTGGGCATTATACTGCATGGGGGCATCTGTATGGGCATTATACAGCATGGGAGAATATGTGTGGGCATTATACTGTATGGGGGCATCTGTGTTGGCTTTATACTGTATGGTGGCAGCTATGGGGGCATTATACTGTATGGTGGCAGCTATGGGGGCATTATACTGTGTGGGGGCAGCTATTTGGCATTATACTGTGTGGGAGGCTCTATGGGAGCATGATACGGGTATGTATGGGCGGGGATTGGGTGGGATTAGAGACATGGTGTAATGATGAAGGTAAGGAAACAGACAGGTGAGCCCTAATCTACCCGCCACTCAGTCCCTGCCTACTTGCAACGACCCGCCCTAGGCGACGGGGTACAACTGGGCGACGGTCCCTACGCTCAATAAGTGCACGACAGACAAACAGACAAGGGTACACAAGCAAGGAAAAGGGGCAGTTGCCCACGGCAACACCGTGAGCAACAAGAGTGGTGAACGAGCCGAGTCAAACCAGGAGTGTACGAGGTACCAAACGAAGAGCAGGAGAGTAATCAGTAAGCCAGGGTCAATATGAAGCAGGGTCAAATGGTACAAGAAGCTGCAGCAGGGCCAGGAAACAAAACGAGAAGAATCACAAGCAAGGAGGAACAGGAAAGGCAGGTATAAATAGACAGAGGGCGGGAGCTAGCTCCGTCTGGCCAGGCTGTGATAGGCTCTCCCACTCCTAAGCCTGCCATCCTGAGTGGTGGAAGATGGAGTCAGTCTCACAGACATAGAAGCAGGTGCAGACTGATTACCTATGGGCGTGGATACAGAAGCTGTGCCTGGCAGATCCTTAACAGTACCCCCCCTTTTATGAGGGGCCACCGCACCCCTTTCTAGATGGACCTGGTTTATTGGGGAAACGAAGGTGGAACCTCCTGACCAATACCCCAGCGTGAACATCCCGGGCGGGTACACAAGTCCTCTCCTCAGGCCCGTATCCTCTCCAATGGACCAGGTACTGGAGGGAGCCTTGGACCATCTTGCTGTCCACAATCTTGGCCACCTCGAATTCTACCCCCTCAGGGGTGAGAACGGGGACAGGAGGTTTCTTTGAGGGAGCCAAGGACGGGGAGCAGCGTTTAAGGAGGGAGGCATGAAACACGTCGTGTACTCGAAAAGATGGGGGCAACTCCAGTAGGAAGGAGACAGCATTGAGGACTTCAATGACCTTGTACGGCCCTATAAACCGGGGAGCAAACTTCTTGGATGGGACTTTAAGGCGCAAGTTCTTAGACGATAGCTATCACACCAGATCCCCGACCATAAACAAGGGGTTAGCAGAACGTCTTCTATCTGGCTGAGTTTTTTGTATGCTCTGGGACGCCTCTAGGTTCTTCTGAACCTGGGCCTAGACTGTGCACAGTTCCCGATGAACGACCTCTACCTCGGGATTGTTGGAACTACCAGGTGAAACGGAGGAGAACCGTGGATTAAACCCAAAATTACAGAAAAAGGGGGAGACCCCTGATGAGTTACTGACCCGGTTATTAAGGGAAAATTCGGTGAGGGGAATGAATGAGACCCAATCATATTGACAGTCAGAGATAAAACACCTTAAATATTGTTCTAGAGACTGATTAGTCCTCTCAGTTTGGCCATTAGTTTCAGGATGGAAGGCAGAGGAGAAGGACAGATCAATCTCCAACTTTTTGCAGAAGGCTCTCCAAAACAAAAAAACAAATTGTACCCCTCTTTCAGAAACAATATTGACAGGGACCCCATGGAGACGCAGGATGTGTTTGACAAACAAGGTAGCTAACGTCTTAGCATTGGGTAGTTTTTTGAGGGGCACAAAGTGGCACATCTTACTGAAGCGGTCTACTACAACCCACACCACCGACTTGCCTTGAGATGGAGGCAAATCGGTGATAAAATCCATGGAGATATGGGTCCAAGGTCTCTGGGGAATGGGCAAAGAACGTAGTAAGCTCGCTGGTCGGGACCTGGGAGTCTTGGACCTAGCACAAACCTCACAAGCGGCGACGTAGGCCTTAACGTCTTTAGGCAACCCAGGCCACCAATAGTTTCTGGCAATGAGGTGTTTGGTACCCAGGATGCCTGGATGACCAGATAGTGCGGAGTCATGATTTTCCCTAAGTATCCTTAGCCGGAATTGCAGGGGAACAAAGAGCTTGTTCTCAGGAAGGTTCCTGGGAGCTGAACCTTGATCAGCAGCAATTTCAGAGACTAAATCAGAGTCAATAGAGGAAATGATTATACCTGGAGGCAAAATACAAGCAGGATTTCCTCCGAAGGAGGGCTGGCCATGAAGCTACGCGACAGTGCATCAGCCTTAATATTTTTAGACCCAGCCCTATAGGTAACCAAAAAATTGAATCTGGTAAAAAATAACGCCCATCGAGCTTGTCTCGGGTTAAGCCTCCGGGCAGATTCTAGGAAAACCAGATTCTTGTGGTCGGTAAGGACCGTTACCTGGTGCCTAGCCCCTTCCAGGAAGTGGCGCCACTCTTCAAATGCCCATTTAATGGCTAAGAGTTTGCGGTTGCCAATATCATAGTTACTCTCAGTGGGCGAAAACTTCCTGGAGAAGTAGGCACAGGGACGGAGATGGGTGAGGGACCTGGTACCCTGGGACAAGAGAGCCCCCACTCCCACCTCGGACGCGTCAACCTCCATGATAAATGGCTCCATTTGGTTGGGCTGAACCAACACCGGGGCCAAGATAAAGCACTTCTTAAGGACCTCAAAAGCCTGTACAGCCTCAGGAGGCCAGCGGAGGAGATCAGCACCCTTGCGAGTGAGGTCCGTAAGAGGCTTAGTGATGACCGAGAAGTAGCAATAAATCTCCTGTAATAATTAGCGAACCCCAAGAAGCACTATAATGCCTTCAGGGAGGCAGGTTGGACCCATTCCGCCACAGCCTGGACCTTGGCGGGGTCCATGCGGAATTCATGAGGAGTGAGGATTTGACCCAAAAATGGTATCTCCTGCACCCCAAACACACATTTTTCGGTCTTCGCAAACAGTTTGTTTTCCCGAAGGACCTGGAGCACCTTCCTGACATGCTCAATGTGGGAGGACCAGTCCTTGGAAAACACAAGTATGTCATCAAGGTACACTACAAGAAATACCCCCAGGTAATCTCTTAAAATCTCATTTATGAAATTCTGGAAGACCGCGGGAGCATTACACAACCCAAAGGGCATGACGAG
Organism: Rhinoderma darwinii; assembly: GCF_050947455.1. NCBI lineage: Eukaryota > Metazoa > Chordata > Amphibia > Anura > Rhinodermatidae > Rhinoderma > Rhinoderma darwinii. The sequence goes on from NC_134688.1 coordinate 276,146,305, forward strand.
GTATTCGAAATGACCTTCGGGCGTGTTAAACGCAGTCTTCCACTCATCCCCCTCTTTGATGCGGATAAGGTTATACGCCCCCCGTAGATCAAACTTAGAGAACCATTGGGCCCCCTGAACCTGATTAAAGAGATCAGGAATCAAAGGAAGGGGATACTGGTTCCTTACAGTGACCTTATTCAAGTTACGGTAGTCAATGCATGGCCTAAGACCACCATCCTTCTTCCCTACGAAGAAGAAGCCAGCACGTACCGGAGAAGTAGAGGGGCGAATGTAACCCTTGGCCAGGCATTCCTGGATATACTCTCTCATGGCTTCACGTTCGGGACAAGAGAGATTAAATATCCTACCCTTAGGGAGCTTCGCTCCTGGTACCAAATCGATTGCGCAATCGTATTCTCTATGAGGAGGTAACACTTCGGAGGCCTCCTTAGAGAAAACATCAGCGAAGTCCTGAACAAACTCAGGTAGCGTGTTCACCTCCTCAGGGGGAGAAATAGAATTAACAGAAAAACATGACGTCAAGCATTCATTACCCCATTTGGTAAAATCCCCAGTATTCCAGTCAAACGTGGGATTATGCAACTGCAACCAGGGAAGGCCTAAAACCAAATCGGACGATAATCCCTGCATCAACAGTACAGAGCACTGCTCCAAATGCATGGAGCCAACAAGGAGTTCAAAAACAGGGGTATGCTGTGTAAAATAACCATTAGCAAGAGGAGTGGAGTCGATACCCACTACCGGGACAGGTTTAGGCAAATCAATCAAAGGCATAGCTAGAGACATAGCAAATTCCACAGACATGATATTAGCAGACGACCCTGAATCCACGAAGGCACTGCCGGTAGCAGACCTACCACCAAAAGAGACCTGAAAGGGAAGCAAGATTTTATTACGTTTCATATTTACGGGAAATACCTGTGCGCCCAAGTGACCTCCCCGATGAGGTGGATGGGGGGACACGGAGGCCCCGAGTTGCATAGGTACCTACGAGTCTTCCGTGGAAGAACGAAGCAACGCAACCTCGGGAGGCATCATGGGGGAGTCAGAGGAGAAAACACAAACACGTTCAAGTCGTCGTTCCCTGAGACGTCGGTCAAGTCGTACCGCTAAAGCCATAACCTGGTCTAGGGAGTCAGAAGAGGGATAGCTAACTAGCAGGTCTTTCAGGGCGTTCGACAGGCCCAACCTAAACTGGCACCTTAAGGCAGGGTCATTCCACCGAGAAGCTACGCACCACTTCCTAAAGTCAGAGCAATACTCCTCAACAGGTCTCTTACCCTGACGTAAGGTCACCAGCTGACTCTCGGCAAAGGCAGTCCTGTCAGTCTCGTCATAAATGAGTCCGAGAGCAGAAAAGAAAAGATCAACGGAGGAAAGTTCAGGGGTGTCAGGAGCCAAGGAGAAGGCCCATTCTTGGGGCCCTTCCTGGACCCGGGACATAATTATACCCACCCGCTGGCTCTCAGAACCTGAGGAGTGGGGCTTTAAATGAAAATAGAGCCTACAACTCTCCCGAAAGGAAAGAAAAGTCTTCCGGTCCCCTGAGAACCGGTCAGGAAACTTGAGGTGGGGTTCAAGAGGTGAGATGAGGGGCACTACCATGGTAGCATCAGGCTGGTTGACCCTCTGAGCCAGGGCCTGGACCTGTAGGGAGAGACCCTGCATTTGCTGAACCAGGGTCTCAAGGGGGTCCATAGTAGTGTGAGCAAAACCACAAAAAAGGCCATACTCACTAGGTAGGTGGGTGGGTGAAAACCCGTTCCCATCAGGACGCAGACGGGTCAAAGAATGCTGCAGAAGGAGTGTGCATTAAGTAGTGATAGCCCCTCCCACTAGTCTTGAGGGGAGTGGCGGACTAAGTGCTCAAAGGTGTGCGATAAATGAGTGTCAGTGTAGTGCTAGGGTGTGAATGGATGGTAAAAAATAAATATGTATGTATGAAAGTGTGTAATAATGTAATAAAAATAAATAAATAAATAAATAAATGTGATGAATAGGGGTCAGTGCTGTGAATAGTACATGGGGTGTCAGTACTATGTGTAATACGTGGAGGGATAATGTGCTGGTCGTCAGGCATGGCGTATCTTGCCGAATAACAGCCTATTTGTAACGCCGCTAGTGTTAGCTAAAGCGGGCTGCTCTGCATTCCAAACCAAACGCCAGCACATCATGCCCTCCCAGCATATAAGACCCGGCTGCGTCCTGAAAAAAAGTGTAGTATACGTAGTAAGAAATATCCATGAAACATGGGGTATTAGTTGTTATTTTGGCCAAAATACGCAAAGCTCGCAACCCAACGTCAAGGGTCCCCAGTGCCTTGCGAGTCCCTAACCAGAACTTTTCGTTCCTAATTTAAAAACACAAACAGAAAAAATGGGACATAAAGATCATCAAAACCACAAAAAAGGCCATACTCACTAGGTAGGTGGGTGGGTGAAAACCCGTTCCCATCAGGACGCAGACGGGTCAAAGAATGCTGCAGAAGGAGTGTGCATTAAGTAGTGATAGCCCCTCCCACTAGTCTTGAGGGGAGTGGCGGACTAAGTGCTCAAAGGTGTGCGATAAATGAGTGTCAGTGTAGTGCTAGGGTGTGAATGGATGGTAAAAAATAAATATGTATGTATGAAAGTGTGTAATAATGTAATAAAAATAAATAAATAAATAAATAAATGTGATGAATAGGGGTCAGTGCTGTGAATAGTACATGGGGTGTCAGTACTATGTGTAATACGTGGAGGGATAATGTGCTGGTCGTCAGGCATGGCGTATCTTGCCGAATAACAGCCTATTTGTAACGCCGCTAGTGTTAGCTAAAGCGGGCTGCTCTGCATTCCAAACCAAACGCCAGCACATCATGCCCTCCCAGCATATAAGACCCGGCTGCGTCCTGAAAAAAAGTGTAGTATACGTAGTAAGAAATATCCATGAAACATGGGGTATTAGTTGTTATTTTGGCCAAAATACGCAAAGCTCGCAACCCAACGTCAAGGGTCCCCAGTGCCTTGCGAGTCCCTAACCAGAACTTTTCGTTCCTAATTTAAAAACACAAACAGAAAAAATGGGACATAAAGATCATCAAAACCACAAAAAAGGCCATACTCACTAGGTAGGTGGGTGGGTGAAAACCCGTTCCCATCAGGACGCAGACGGGTCAAAGAATGCTGCAGAAGGAGTGTGCATTAAGTAGTGATAGCCCCTCCCACTAGTCTTGAGGGGAGTGGCGGACTAAGTGCTCAAAGGTGTGCGATAAATGAGTGTCAGTGTAGTGCTAGGGTGTGAATGGATGGTAAAAAATAAATATGTATGTATGAAAGTGTGTAATAATGTAATAAAAATAAATAAATAAATAAATAAATGTGATGAATAGGGGTCAGTGCTGTGAATAGTACATGGGGTGTCAGTACTATGTGTAATACGTGGAGGGATAATGTGCTGGTCGTCAGGCATGGCGTATCTTGCCGAATAACAGCCTATTTGTAACGCCGCTAGTGTTATTTATTTATTTATTTTTATTACATTATTACACACTTTCATACATACATATTTATTTTTTACCATCCATTCACACCCTAGCACTACACTGACACTCATTTATCGCACACCTTTGAGCACTTAGTCCGCCACTCCCCTCAAGACTAGTGGGAGGGGCTATCACTACTTAATGCACACTCCTTCTGCAGCATTCTTTGACCCGTCTGCGTCCTGATGGGAACGGGTTTTCACCCACCCACCTACCTAGTGAGTATGGCCTTTTTTGTGGTTTTGATGATCTTTATGTCCCATTTTTTCTGTTTGTGTTTTTAAATTAGGAACGAAAAGTTCTGGTTAGGGACTCGCAAGGCACTGGGGACCCTTGACGTTGGGTTGCGAGCTTTGCGTATTTTGGCCAAAATAACAACTAATACCCCATGTTTCATGGATATTTCTTACTACGTATACTACACTTTTTTTCAGGACGCAGCCGGGTCTTATATGCTGGGAGGGCATGATGTGCTGGCGTTTGGTTTGGAATGCAGAGCAGCCCGCTTTAGCTAACACTAGCGGCGTTACAAATAGGCTGTTATTCGGCAAGATACGCCATGCCTGACGACCAGCACATTATCCCTCCACGTATTACACATAGTACTGACACCCCATGTACTATTCACAGCACTGACCCCTATTCATCACATTTATTTATTTATTTATTTATTTTTATTACATTATTACACACTTTCATACATACATATTTATTTTTTACCATCCATTCACACCCTAGCACTACACTGACACTCATTTATCGCACACCTTTGAGCACTTAGTCCGCCACTCCCCTCAAGACTAGTGGGAGGGGCTATCACTACTTAATGCACACTCCTTCTGCAGCATTCTTTGACCCGTCTGCGTCCTGATGGGAACGGGTTTTCACCCACCCACCTACCTAGTGAGTATGGCCTTTTTTGTGGTTTTGATGATCTTTATGTCCCATTTTTTCTGTTTGTGTTTTTAAATTAGGAACGAAAAGTTCTGGTTAGGGACTCGCAAGGCACTGGGGACCCTTGACGTTGGGTTGCGAGCTTTGCGTATTTTGGCCAAAATAACAACTAATACCCCATGTTTCATGGATATTTCTTACTACGTATACTACACTTTTTTTCAGGACGCAGCCGGGTCTTATATGCTGGGAGGGCATGATGTGCTGGCGTTTGGTTTGGAATGCAGAGCAGCCCGCTTTAGCTAACACTAGCGGCGTTACAAATAGGCTGTTATTCGGCAAGATACGCCATGCCTGACGACCAGCACATTATCCCTCCACGTATTACACATAGTACTGACACCCCATGTACTATTCACAGCACTGACCCCTATTCATCACATTTATTTATTTATTTATTTATTTTTATTACATTATTACACACTTTCATACATACATATTTATTTTTTACCATCCATTCACACCCTAGCACTACACTGACACTCATTTATCGCACACCTTTGAGCACTTAGTCCGCCACTCCCCTCAAGACTAGTGGGAGGGGCTATCACTACTTAATGCACACTCCTTCTGCAGCATTCTTTGACCCGTCTGCGTCCTGATGGGAACGGGTTTTCACCCACCCACCTACCTAGTGAGTATGGCCTTTCTTGTGGTTTTGATGATCTTTATGTCCCATTTTTTCTGTTTGTGTTTTTAAATTAGGAACGAAAAGTTCTGGTTAGGGACTCGCAAGGCACTGGGGACCCTTGACGTTGGGTTGCGAGCTTTGCGTATTTTGGCCAAAATAACAACTAATACCCCATGTTTCATGGATATTTCTTACTACGTATACTACACTTTTTTTCAGGACGCAGCCGGGTCTTATATGCTGGGAGGGCATGATGTGCTGGCGTTTGGTTTGGAATGCAGAGCAGCCCGCTTTAGCTAACACTAGCGGCGTTACAAATAGGCTGTTATTCGGCAAGATACGCCATGCCTGACGACCAGCACATTATCCCTCCACGTATTACACATAGTACTGACACCCCATGTACTATTCACAGCACTGACCCCTATTCATCACATTTATTTATTTATTTATTTATTTTTATTACATTATTACACACTTTCATACATACATATTTATTTTTTACCATCCATTCACACCCTAGCACTACACTGACACTCATTTATCGCACACCTTTGAGCACTTAGTCCGCCACTCCCCTCAAGACTAGTGGGAGGGGCTATCACTACTTAATGCACACTCCTTCTGCAGCATTCTTTGACCCGTCTGCGTCCTGATGGGAACGGGTTTTCACCCACCCACCTACCTAGTGAGTATGGCCTTTTTTGTGGTTTTGATGATCTTTATGTCCCATTTTTTCTGTTTGTGTTTTTAAATTAGGAACGAAAAGTTCTGGTTAGGGACTCGCAAGGCACTGGGGACCCTTGACGTTGGGTTGCGAGCTTTGCGTATTTTGGCCAAAATAACAACTAATACCCCATGTTTCATGGATATTTCTTACTACGTATACTACACTTTTTTTCAGGACGCAGCCGGGTCTTATATGCTGGGAGGGCATGATGTGCTGGCGTTTGGTTTGGAATGCAGAGCAGCCCGCTTTAGCTAACACTAGCGGCGTTACAAATAGGCTGTTATTCGGCAAGATACGCCATGCCTGACGACCAGCACATTATCCCTCCACGTATTACACATAGTACTGACACCCCATGTACTATTCACAGCACTGACCCCTATTCATCACATTTATTTATTTATTTATTTATTTTTATTACATTATTACACACTTTCATACATACATATTTATTTTTTACCATCCATTCACACCCTAGCACTACACTGACACTCATTTATCGCACACCTTTGAGCACTTAGTCCGCCACTCCCCTCAAGACTAGTGGGAGGGGCTATCACTACTTAATGCACACTCCTTCTGCAGCATTCTTTGACCCGTCTGCGTCCTGATGGGAACGGGTTTTCACCCACCCACCTACCTAGTGAGTATGGCCTTTTTTGTGGTTTTGATGATCTTTATGTCCCATTTTTTCTGTTTGTGTTCATAGTAGTGTGAGGGACCAGGGTAGAGTAGGTATATGGGCTTGTGATTATGTAATGATGGGGGTAAGGAAACAGACAAGTGAGCCCTAATCTACCCGCCACTCAGTCCCTGCCTATTTGCAACGACCCGCCCTAGGCGACGGGGTACAACTGGGCGACGGTCCCTACGCTCGATAAGTGCACGACAGACAAACAGACAAGGGTACACAAGCAAGGGAAAAGGGGCAGTTGCCCACGGCAACACCGTGAGCAACAAGAGTGGTGAACGAGCCGAGTCAAACCAGGAGTGTACGAGTTACCAAACGAAGAGCAGGAGAGTAATCAGTAAGCCAGGGTCAATATGAAGCAGGGTCAAATAGTACAAGAAGCTGCAGCAGGGCCAGGAAACAAAACGAGAAGAATCACAAGCAAGGAGGAACAGGAAAGGCAGGTATAAATAGACAGAGGGCGGGAGCTAGCTCCGTCTGGCCAGGCTGTGATAGGCTCTCCCACTCCTAAGCCTGCCATCCTGAGTGGTGGAAGATGGAGTCAGTCTCACAGACATATAAGCAGGTGCAGACTGATTACCTATGGGCGTGGATACAGAAGCTCTGCCTGGCAGATCCTTAACACATGGCTTAAAAGAAAAAAATTGGCGCTGCACGCACCACATCGGTTATCCCTCTTTGTGATTCTTGAAAGTTGAGAGGTATACTATATGGAGAAAAGTATTGGGACACACCTCTTCATCCTTGAATTAAGGTATATAAAATCCAGCACCTAGCCATGTAGTCTGTGAAAAAATGTGTCTTTCTAAAGAGCTTACTGAATTTGTGCATGGTGCTGTAATAGAATGTCACCGTTGTAACAAGTCAGTTTGTGAAATTTCTTGCCTCCTAGATATTCCATGATTAACTGTGAGTGGTATTATTGTAAAGTGGAATAGTTTAGGAACCACAGCAACTCAGCCATGAAGTGCAAGACCACGTAAAGTTACAGAGCAGGGTTGCCGAGTGCTGAGGCAAATAGTGCATAAAAGTCGCCAACACTCTTCTGACTCAATAACTGCAGAGTTCCAAACCTCCTCTGGCAACAACAGCCACACAAAAACTGTGTGCCGGGAGCTTCATGGCATTAGATTCTATGGCCGAGCACATGCATGCAAGCCTTACATCACCTAAGCACAATGCCAAGCATCGGATGTAGTGGTGTAAAGCACATCAGCGCTGGACTCTGGAGCAGAGGAAACGTGTTCTGTGGAATGATGAATCACACTTCTCTATCTGGCATTCTTGGTATGGTGAATGCCAGGAGAATGTTACCTGCCTGCATTTTGCCAACTGTAACGTTTGGTGGGCTGAAATATAATGCTATGGTTTTTTTTTTCAGGGGTTTGCCTATGCCTCTTAGTTCAAGTGAAGGGAAATCTTAATGCTTCAGCATACCAAGACATTTCTGACAATTGTTTGCTTTCAACTTTGTGGGAACAGTTTGGGGAAGGCCCTTTTCTGCCCCAGTGCACAAAGCAAGGTCCATAAAGGCATGGTTGGGTGAGTTTGGTGTGAAAGAACTTGACTGGCCCGCACAGAGCCCTGACCTCAACTCCATTAACCCCTTCCTGCACCTTGGCGTAAATATAGGTCCAGGTGAGCAGTAACTTTCCGGACCTGGGCGTGCAGTTACGTCCGCGCTTTAACAGTTAACCACTGCGCTACACTGCAGCGGCAGGTAACTGTGCGGGGTGTCTGCCCTGCTCTCCGTGTTGCCGATCAGCAGCCCATCACGGCTGATTTTGGCAATTAACCCCTTAGATGCGGCGGTCAATTGCGATCGCCGCATTTAAGAGGTTTAGAGCAGATTGGCAGCCCCCACATGCATTTGCGGGGGCTGGCGATGCTTGTCACGGCAACCGGAGGCCAGACAATGGCCTCTGGGCTGCCATGTACGGAAGACTATGAGGAGCTGTCTAATGACAGTTAGAATACATTACACTACGTAGGTAGTGTAATGTATTCCAGCAGCGATCAGAGATGCAAGGCGTCATGTCCTCTCGTGGGACAAGTAAAAATAGATAATAAAGAATATTTTAAAAAAGTGTAAAAATAAAAGTTATAAGTTACATAAACAAGAACTGGTTTTTTTCCCTATAATAAGTCTTTTATTATAGGAAAAAAATTAACACGTTAAAAAAGTACACATATTTGGTATCACCGCGTTCATAACGACCCAAACTATAAAACTATAGTGCTATTTTTGTGAACACCGCAAAAAAAAATAAACAAAAAAACAATGCTAGAATCACTATTTTTTTGGTCACCAACATATAGAATAAAAAGTGATCAAAAAGTCGCATGTACCCCAAAATAGTACCAATAAAACTACAACCCGTCCTGCAAAAAACAAGCACTTTACACTGAAAAATAAAAAAAGTTATGGTGACACAAAAAATATTTTTTTTATAAATAAGTTATTTTATTGCCAAATGCTGTAAAACATAAAAAAATGATTTCCTGATCGTCCTACGGCAGCACACTTAAGGGTTAAGATACTTTATCTGACCGGATAGAAGAGACATATTACTCAGCAGTAATCAATTAAAGAATTAGGAGGTCCAAGGTAGCCTTAAATAGAGCCCAAAACCCTTCAGAAAGCGTATTTTTTCTCTTCTATGATCATGGATAGCTGAAGACATCTATACGGAAATGCTTTATACAAAGAGTTTCCTCTGTCCCTAAACTGCGACCCATGAGGACGTGGGGGGCTGTATACTGGGGGGTTTCCTCAGTCCCTCTGCCTGGCTTCTAAGTCTTACCTGGAGGGGTAGAGAAGCCACGCACCATTCTGGAGCGGAATACAGGTTTACCTGTCCCTCGGGTCCTAGACATGCATCCCATAAACCTCCGGACGGATGTCCAAGATGGACGCTGCCGAAGTAAGGTGTACGCCGGCTTCCGGCGCATTCACCGTGCACTCTCCCGGCTCGGTGCGTACTGCGCATGTGCAAGAACGGAAGTCTCGCGGGATCCCGGTGGTTCAAGAAACTACCGCAAATCCGGGGCTACGGCGCTGGTTAAGCTGCTTGACCCTGGAGAATTAAGGTACTTAACTTTCATTGTGTTAATGTTAGATTGGTTTTCTTCCTTGAGGCCACTTACAGATAAGATTGTAATTTGCATGCCTCTTTTCCCAGATGGCAAGTCCTGAATCTCAAGGGAAACGCAAGAAGAAATCCAAGCACAATATGTGTAAAGGTTGTCAGCAACCGTTGCCAGGGGATTTGGACCAGAGTTTCTGCTCCTCTTGCCGACCTCGTGAACAATCCCTCCATACTGAAGCCAAGGGGTTTCTGTCCTGGTTTAAGGATTAGCTTACGGATACCTTTCAGGAGATTAAGTCGGCTGCTATGCCGAAAAAAATCTAAAGGTAGCAAGCGGACTGCATTCCCCTTCCGAATATGATATATTGGAGGAGGATCTGGATTCAGAGGACTCTGATGGGGAACCTCTAGATAATACAGTATTTGTCTGTTAGATAAAGACAAGGTCCCGCACTTGCTGAAAGCAGTCAAATTGACCGTCGAGACCGATAAAGATGTGTCTCATAAACCCAAAAAGGAACAACTTTATTATTTTCCGGTCAACAAAGACAGAGTCCTTCCCTCCTATCCTGTTATTACAGATTGGGTCCAGAAAGATTGGGATAAGCCAGAGAGACATCTCGATCAAGGGTAAAGGTTAAAACACACCTACAAAACAGATCCCAAGTTTAGTTCTAACTGGGATGTTCCGCCCAAGGTTGATCTGGCTGTCCCCAGATTATCAAAGAAATCTGTGTTTCCTTCAGAGGAATCCTCACTCTAAAGCCTCATGCACACTTCCATCACTGTTTTCACTGATCCGTGTGTGTGTGATTGGATCAGTGTGGTTCACATGTGTACCCTTCCATGTTTCCAAGCGCCACGCATGGTAATCACTGTCCAGCGGTAGTCACTGTCCAGGGTGCTGAAAGAGTTAAGTGCTGGATAGACAACTCTTTCAGCACCCTGGACAGTGACTACCGCTGGACAGTGAGTACCATGCGCGGCGCTCACAATATAGAGTTCTAAAATGTCCCACAAAAACCCCTACTCAAAAAAAACATAAGTTCATACTTACCCAGAACGCCCTTCTTCTTCCTCCAGTCCGGCCTCCTGGGATGACGTTTCATCCCATGTGACCACTACAGCCAATCACAGGCTGCAGCAGTCACATGGACTGTCGCGTCATCCAGGGAGGTCGGAAGAGGGACGCGTCACCAAGACAACGGCCGGGGTACGTATGAACTGCTTTTTCTTTCTATCTCCCTGAAAGGGCTGCCCCTTCTCTCTATCCAGCACTGATAGAGAGAAGGGGCTGCCAATTAGTGCAGTGCAATATCTCTTCTGCACTTCTGAGTGCCTGCCAATTGCTAGGCAACGGCTCCGTCACATCCGTGTGCCTTCGGTCTTTTTGACGGACCCATTGACTTGTATGGGTCCCACGGTCGCGGAATCTCGGACCAAAGTAGGACATGCTCTATTTTTGTCGGAACGGAGCAACGGGACCGTCAAAAAAACGGCTAGCACCCTGAAGGAAAAGACGGAAGTGGGCATGGGGCCTTAAAGGATCCTATGGATCGCAGAGCGAATTTGATATTAAAAAAAAGCCTACTCATCGTCGGTAGCAGCGTGTAAAGTGGCATCAGCCTCCATCCTGATTGCCAGGGCCCTTCGTACATGGCTTAGTCAGCTCTCACAGGATCTAGAGGACGGCGTACCGAGAGAGAAGATATTACATAATATTCCTCTTATGAAAGCAGCTGTGGAGTTTTTGTGTGATGAACCGCTGGAGGTCTTGAAGTTTTCTTCTAGATCGATAGCTCTCTCTAATGTGGCGTGTAGAACCCTTTGGATCAAGCAATGGACAGGGGACGTGCCATCCAAGAATCATTTCTGTTCCCTACCATTTCATCCATGTTCTCTCTTCGGCCCTCAGCTGGGGGACATCCTTAAGTTGATAAATGATGATATAGGGATTTTCTTCCCTCGCCCTCTAAAGAGGCCGCCATTTAAACATTTTCAAAACCGTTCCAAAAGGTCCCATAAGGGTCAAAAATATTTTCGTGGGGGTGAGAGGCAATGTAGGTTCAAAAGCAAGAAAGAGGGTAACCCCCCCCCCTTCAGGAAGAAGTTCCCCTTTCAAAGAAAGCCTAACTTATGATGCCAAGAGAGAAGAGTGTCCAGTAGGTGGAAGGCTAGGAAAGTTTGTTCACCTATGGTTAAAAATGTCCACAGACAGCTGGGTCAGATTCACCATCCAGAATGGCTACTCGTTGGAACTAAACACCATTCCAAAAAACAAATTCTGAATAAACAGAGGAAGAAGTTCGGTGGTTCTCAGTCTCATTTAAGACTTTATAAGGAAGGGGGCATTGGAAAAAGTCCCGTATCATCAGCGGGGTCAGGGAGTGTACTCCCCTATCTTTGCCATTCCAAAAACAGAAGACAAGTGACGGTTAGTGATAGATTTGACATACCTGAATCAATGCTTTGTAAAGAAAAAGTTAAAAATGGAATCTATACAATCGGTCATAAATATTATCCAAGAAGGACATTTTCTAGCCACTATCGATCTGCAAGATGCATACCTTCATATCCCGGTCCTGAAGAAACACAGGAAATTTCTTTGGGTAGCAGTTCTTCTTCATCAAGTCTTACATCTTCAGTTCACCTGCCTACTCTTTGGGATAACATCAGTGCCCCGAGTTTTTACGAAGGTAGCGATGGTACTGTCTGCAGTACTACGCATTAAAGGGATCTTCGTATGTCCTTACCTGGACGATTGGCTGGTGAGAGCCCGGTCAGAAGACATCCTCCTAAAAGTCACTCTAGATATGCTCACCTCGCACGGTTTCATGATAAACATCCAAAAGCCTCATCTAACACCATGCACCAAGTTGAAATACTTAGGCTTCATGGTAGACACACAAAAAATGTCGCTGACATTGTCCAGCGACCGGATATATTCTATCTGTCAAGGAGTTCAACGACTGATATCATTGAGTCACTGCTCCATCCGTCAGGCCATGAGAGTGCCTTCTAACATCGGCTATCGAGGCGGTACCCTGGGCAAGGGCACACATCCGAATGTTACAATCCAACATACTGAAAAGTTGAGACAAGAAAATAGTGTCTCTCGACACCCTAATGTCAATGTCTCCGGACATGAGACGGGACCTCCAGTGGTGGCTGGTACCCCACCATCTCGATCGAGGCAGGTCTCTGAGACCAGTTCATCGGATACTCCTCACTATGGATGCCTCAGGCTCAGGCTGGGGTGCACATGTGGGAACATCATGGGTGCAAAAGGAATGGTCCAAACTTGACAGCTGCCTTTCATCCAACATGAAAGAGATCAAACTAGCCCTATTACACTTTCAGACTGTACTCCATCATCACGATGTCAAAATTCAGTCAGACAACCACCCCGCAGTATTTTATGTAAACAAACAGGGGGGCACCAGAAACAATTCCCTCAAAAAGGAATGCATTCAGATCATGCGGTGGGCAGAACACAATATGAAATCAATCTTCGCAGTTCACATTCGAGGAGTGTTGAATCTGAAAGCGGATTGGCTGAGCAGGAATCGGATTCACCCAGGAGAGTGGAGCTCGAATCCGGAAGTCTTCTTTCAAATCACCAGGAAGTTGGGCAAATCATCTTTAGTCATTATGGCGACCGCAAAGATTACAAAATTAAGGAAGTTCTGCTCCCTCAATAGGTCGGATCACCCACATGCCATAGACAGGTTATAGAGAAAGAAAAGATGGTGCATCCAGCACGCTTGTAAGAAAATCGGCTTTATTTGGTAATTTTAACAAACAGAACAATTAAAATTAAAATCCCGGGACCACGCTTCAGCGATTCAGAATTCTTCTTGGGATATTTTCGAGCACCTTTGCTATTTATGACGTCGAATCAACTAACGCATGGACTAACAAAGTGGAAACGCGGTGAGTGAACCTTTGTAATCACTTTTCTCTTTTTTTTCATAGACAGCTTATCATTGAGTGGGGAAATACCTTCATATATGTCTTTCCCCCCATTCCTCTCATTCTTCGGGTATTGAAGAAAATAAGGGACGAGAAAGTGAAAGCCATAGCGATCATTCCTCATTGGGCCAGAAGGGCATGGTTTCCGCTCGAGTTGAATCTCTTAAATGGCAACTTCTGGAAACTTCCATTACGTCCAGATCTCCTGCTACAGGAGGGTTGGTTTCATCCCACGTTAGACAGGTTACAGTTAGTGGCATGGAAACTGAACTACAGTCTCTGAAAAAAAGGGCTTCTCCGATGAGGTAGTCAATACCTTATTAGTCTCCAGGAAACCCAGTACAATGAAAATATATTCTCGAATATGGCTTATTTTTTCTAAATGGTGTCAGGACAATGACAGTTTACCAGATAGTGTCCACAGTATTGCAGTTTCTGCAAGAGGGATACCAGAAAGGCCTCATGCCCATTACATTAAAAGTGCATTTGATGGCCATTAATGCCAATTCGGAAGGGAGGTTCTACAACCATCCACTGATAACCAAATTACTGAAAATGGTCCAAAAATGAAGGCCATACTATCACAATCCTCTGCCCTCTTGGGAGTTGCCCATTGTTTTGAAACACATCAGCAGTGCCCCGTTTGAACCACTTCACAGTATAAGCCTTAAGTTTCTCTCATATACAACTCCAAATTCTTGATAGCAATTACCTCCGCAAGACGGGTTGGAGAGTTGCAAGCTCTGTCCTGTAAAGAGTCTTATCTTAGGATCTTACCCGTGTGTGTTATCCTTAGAACAATGCCAGGGTTCTTACCAAAAGTACCATCCAGCTCCAACTTGAATCAAGAGATAGTTTTGCCAGTCTTACCAGTAGACTCAGCCTCTAATACCCCTACTGATTCACAATGCTTAGATGTAAGGAGGTCCCTACTTGCGTATCTGGAAATAACGTCCCCTTTTAGATAATCCGATGGGCTGTTTCTCCAAGTCCAGGAGCCAAATAAGGGGAAATAAACCAGCAAACTTCACTAGCTAGATGGCTCAAAGAAATGATCAGGGACTGCTACTCATTGGAAGGCCTAGAGTCCCCCTTAGATATTCGGGCCCACGCAACCAGATCCACATCTACATCGTGGGCAGAAAGATGCCATGTCCCCTTAGACCAAGTCTGCAAAGCAGCCACTTGGTCTTCTTCCTCGACCTTCATTAAACATTATAGGCTCGACTTATTCTCTTCAGGAGGTTCTGCCCTTGGCAAAAAAAATACTAGTGGGAGCATCCAAAGCTTAACCCCCCTCCATATTCTCATTGCTTGTTAAGCCCCTTAAGTGTGCTGCCTTAGGACGATCAGGAAGTGGAAAATTTACCTGAAATTTTCATTTCCTGGAGTCCGTAGGCAGCACAAATTTCCCACCCTATATATATACTGCTGCATACGTTACGCTTTCTGAAGGGATTTGGGCTCTATTTAAGGCTACCTGGGAGCTCCTAATTGTTTAATTGATTACTGCTGAGTAATATGTATTTTCTATCTGGTCAGATGAAGTATCTTAACCTTTAAGGGTATGTGCACACGACCTCTTTTCAGACGTAATGAAGGCGTTTTACGCCTCGAATTACGCCTGAAAAGACGGCTCCAATACGTCGGCAAACATCTGCCCATTCTTTTCAATGGGTCTTACAATGTTCTGTGCAGACGAGCTGTCATTTTACGCGTCGCTGTCAAAATACGGCGCGTAAAATGACGGCTCGTCAAAAGAAGTGCAGCACACTTCTTGGGACGTTTTTGGAGCCGTTTTCTCATAGACTCAATTGAAAAGAGCTCCAAAAACGGCCGTAGAAAACGCCCAAAAATACCCTGCGAAAAACGCGAGTTGCTCAAAAAACATCCGAAAATCAGGGGCTGTTTTCCCTTGAAAACAGCTTCGTATTTTCAGACGTTTTTGGTTAAGCGTGTGAACATACCCTAAGGGTATGTTCACACGCAGTGTTTTCAGGCGTATTTTGTGGCATTTATGCCTTGAAAAACGCCTGCAAAAACGGAAGCTGAACGCCTACAAATATCTGCCCACTGAGAAAAACAGCATTTAGTTTATACGGGGCGTCTTTTTACGCCGCTGTTTTAAAAAAGGAGTGTAAAAAGACGCTCTAAAAAGAAGTAGCATGTCACTTCTTGAGGCGTTTTTTGGAACTGATTTTCCATTGAACACTATGAAAAACGCCTCAAAAAAATGACTCAAAAGAAGCTTGAAAAGAAGCCTCAGAGGTATGTTCACACGCTAGCTGTCATTTACGGCTGAAATGACATCCTTATTTCAGAAGAAAACAGCTGCATCGTTTCAGCCGTAAATGCTCCTCCTCGTAATATACGAGGCGCCTGTGACGCTCGTATATCTTGAGCTGCTCTTCATTGAGTCCAATGAAGAACGGCTCAAATTACATGGCAAAGAAGTGCCCTGCACTTCTTTGCCGAGGCAGTCAATTTACGCGTCGTCGTTTGACAGCTGTCAAACAACGACGCGTAAATTACAGGTCGTCTGCACAATACGTCGGCAAACCCATTCAAATGAATGGGCAGATGTTTGTCGACGTATTGTACCCTATTTTCAGGCGTAAAACGAGGCATAATATGCCTCGTTTACGCCTGAAAATAGGTCGTGTGAACCCAGCCTTAAAAGAAGCTCCAAATTAAAAGACGCTTCATTTTCAGCTTCAAAAACGCCTGAAAATCAGAGGCTGTTTTCTCTGAAAAGAGCTCCGTATTCTCAGACGTTTTTTTGTAAGCGTGTGAACATACCCTAAAGGGTATGTTCACACACAAACTGAAAAATGTCTGAACATACGGAGCTGTTTTCAAGGGAAAACAGCTCCTGATTTTCAGACGTTTTTTGAGCCACTCGCGATTTTCACTGCCGTTTTTGGAGCTGTTTTCAATAGAATCTATAAAAAACAGCTCCAAAAACGTTCCAAGAAGTGACCTGCACTTCTTTTTCGTGGCCGTTTTTTTACGCGCCCTTTTTTCAAAACGGCCGCGTAAGAAAGACGGCCCATTGGAACAGAACGTCGTTTTTCCCATTTAAATCAATGGGCAGATGTTTAGAGGCGTTCTGCTTCTGATTTTTTGGACGTTTTACGGCCATCTACGGCCCGAAAAACGTCCGAAAATAAGCCGTGTGAACGTACCCTTAGTGTGCTGCATACGGACTACAGGAAATTAAAATTTCAGGTAAATTTTCCACATACATATGGTACCGCTGTAATCGTATGGACCCACAGAATAAAGTAAAATGGTCATTTATAGCCCAGGATGAACGCTGTAAAAAAATAAGAATCAGAATTTATGGTTTTTGGTCACCTTGCATGCCAAAAAATGTAATTAAAAGTGATAAAAAAAAAAATCACATGTGCCCCAAAATGGTACCAATGAAAACTACAGATTGTCCCGCAACAAATAAGCACTCACACAGCAACGTTGGAGAAAAAATAAAGAAGTTCTGGCTCTCAGAATATGGTGATGCAAAATGTGCGGAGTGTTCCAAAAGCAGATAAGATTGGGCACCATTTATCAGTGCGACACTGGCCACAAATCTGAGGATTATTATTTGTTTACCCCATTATTATACCATCTTATTATGCCTTGATGTACCCCACACAGATTACATATGCCCCCACATTATCAACTGAAATACCAGTAAAACGCCAAACAGAACAACCACAAAGCAAAATCTGCACTCCAAAAGCCAAATGCCGCTCCCTCCCTTCTGAGCCCTCCTGCGTGCCCAAACAGCAGTTTACGTCCACAGATATTGCATAATATTATATATATATTATATATGGTTAATATTTTATGAGGTATTTGTCTTCAGTGGCACAAACTGGGCATAATATACAGTGCACTAAAATGGCATATCAGTGGAAAATTTAAATTTTCACTCTGCACAATCCGCTGCGCATTAACCCCTACGCGCACCACGACTTAATAGCATGTCGTGTTGTGGGGGGTGATGTATGGAGCGGGCTCACACTCTGAGCCCATGCCATATGCTGTGGTACTCAACTGTGTATTACAGCTGACACCCGGGACTAACAAACAGGAACAGCGATCGCGCTGTTACAGGAGCCTGTAAAAATTACAATATACTGCAATATATTAGTATTGCAGTGTATTGTACCAGCTATCTACTGATTGCTGCTTCAAGTCCCCTAGGGAGACTAATAAAATGTTTAAAAACAAAAGTAAATAGTTATTATAGGGAAAAAAAATGCATAAATAAAAAAAAAAACTTTTTCCATTTTTTTCTCTAAAATAATGTAAAAAAATTCACAAAATTAGTATCACTGTGTCTGTAAAAGTCCGAACTATTACAATATACCATTATTTAACTCACACGGTGAACGCCGTGAAAAATAAAGAATTTTAGATGGCAAAATCGCTGTTTTTTGGTCACCTTGGCTCTACCATAAAATGTAATAAAAAGTGTTCAAAAAGTTATAGTTACCAAAAAATTGTACCAATAAAAACTACAGCTCACCCCGCAAAAAATAAGCTCTCACACCTCCCGATCGACTAAAAAATATAAAAAAGTTATGCCTCTCGGAATATGGTGAAAGAAAACAATTTTTTTTTTCAAATAGATTTTACTTTGTAAAAGTAGTAAAATATATATTAAAAAACGGTATAAATTTGGTATCACCGTAATAGTATTGAGTCCCAGAAAAAAATTACGTTGTCGTTTTTTATGCACGGTGAAAGCAGTAAAAACAAAACCCAAAAAACTATGGAGGAATCGCTGTTTTTTCCAATTTCAGCCTGAAAATTATTTTATTTTCAGTTTCCCATTACATTAAATGGTACTTTAAATGGTGTCAAGTGAAATTACAACTCCTCTCGCAAGAAATAAGCCCACACACCACTCTATTGATGGACAAATAAAAAAGGTAGGACTCTTGGGAAACGGGGAGTGAAAAACAAAAAAGAAAAAGGAAAAAATGGTTCAGTCCGGAAAGGGTTAATTAATTTCTATTGAAAAAACATTTATGACCACATGTGGGGTATAGGCATACTCGGAAGAAATTGCTTTACAAATGTCGGGGTGCTTTTTCTCCTACATCCTTTGTGAAAATGAAAAAATGCAACATTTTAGTTGAAATAGTGTTGATAGTCATTTTCACGGCCTAAGGCCTCATTTACACGAGCATAATATACGCGCGTGTGACGCGCGTGCTTTTCACGCGTGTCGTACGTACCTATATTACTCTATGGGGCAGTTTAGACGATGCGTGAATTTTGCGCAGCGTGAGTGCGTTGCGTAAAACTCACGACATGTTCTATAATCGTGCGTTTTTCACGCAACACGCACCCATTGAAGTCAATTCATGCCGCACGGAAGCAGTTCCGTGCGAACTGCGTGATTCGCGCAAGAGCTGTCAAAAGGATGAATGTAAACAGAAAAGCACCACGTGCTTTTCTGTTTACAAACATCCAAATGGAGTGTCAAATTAGAGATGAGCGCACCGAACTTCACCGGGTTCGGCCGAACTCGTTTTGACCGAACCCGGCAGAAAATGTTCGGGTACGCGACGGCAGGAGACAGTCACTGTCCACGGTGCTGAAAGAGTTAAACTGGTTCAGCACCATGGACAGTGACTTCCGATCACAATATACATATACGTGTAAAAAAAACAAGAGGTTCTGACTTACCGAGAATCCCCGACTTCTTCCTCCAGTCCGACCTCCCGGGATGACAATTCAGTCCAAGTGACAGCTTCAGCCAATCACAGGCCAAGCACAGCCTGCAGCCAATCACAGGCTGCAGCGGTCTCATGGACTGCCGCGTCATCCTGGGAGGTGGGGCCGGATGACAAGAGAGGGACGCGTCACCAAGGCAACGGCCGGGAGACCGGACTGGAGGAAGCAGGAAGTTCACGGTAAGTATGAACGTCTTTTTTTGATTCACAGGTTGGTGTATATTGTGATCGGAACTCACTGTCGAGGGTGCTGAAAGAGTTACTGCCGATCAGTTAGCTCTTTCAGCCCCTTGGACAGTTACGGGCGTCGACTAGCCTCATCTCTATGATGGTGGCTGCGCGAAAATCACGCAGCCGCGCATCATACACGGATGACACACGGAGCTGTCAAATGCCTTTTGCGCGCGCAAAAACGCACACGCTCGTGTAAATCAGGCCTAATTCTAATAAATTCTACAAAAGGCCTGTGGGGTCTAAATTCTCACTATACCCCTAGATAGAGTCCTTAAGTGGTGTAGTTTCCCAAATGGGGTCACTTTTGGGGGGTTTCCACTGTTTTGGCCTCTCAGGGGCTTTGCAAATGCGAAAACTATTTCAGAAAAATTTGAGCTCAAAAAGCCAAATAGCGCTCCTTCCTTTCTAAGCCGCGCTGTGGGTCCAAACAGCGGTTTATTACCACATATGACGTATTTCCGTAATCGGGAGAAATTGCTTTACAAATGTTGGGGTGTTTTTTCTCCTTTATTCCTTGTAAAAATTTAAAATGTCTCAGTTTTTTCAGAAAAAAAGTAGATTTTCATCTTCCCATACTAATTCAAGTCAATTTAGCAAAAAAAAAAAAAGTGTGGGTTCAAAATGCTATCTATACCTCTAGATAAATTCCTTGAGGGTGGAGTTTCCAACATGGGGTCCCTTTTGTTGGGTGCTAAAATCTATTCTAACCAAAAGGAGGCCCCAAAATCCATTTGGTGCTCCTTTGCTTCTGAGGCCGGTGTTTCAGTCCATTAGGACACTAGGGCCACATGTGGGATATTTCTAAAAACTGCAGAATCTGGGCAATAAATATTGACTTGCATTTCTCGGGTAAAACCTTCTGTGGTACAGAAAAAAATGTATTACAAATGAATTTGGGCAAAAAAAAATGAAATTTGTAATTTCACCTCTACATTGCTTTAATTCCGGTGAAACACCTAAAGGGTTAAAACACTTTCTGAATGCTGTTTTGAATACTTTGAGGGGTCCATTTTTCAAAATGGGGTGATTTATGGGTATTATCTAATATATAAGGCCCTCAAAGCCACTTCAGAACTGAACTGCTCCCTGAAAAAATAGCCTTTTGAAAATGTTCTGGAAAATATGAGAATTTGCTAAGCCTTGTAACTGTCCTAGAAAAATAAAAGAATGTTCAAGAAATACATGCATCCTGGCGGGGGCTGAAAGTTTTCCATGCTAGGCACACCGGGAGGCCAATATTAAACCTCCGGTGGTCATTGCAGCCACCGACACCCCGGCGATTTCAGTGCTGGGGTGTCGATGAGCTGCAAACACCTTAAATGCAGCGATTGCTTTTGACGGCTGCATTTAAGGGGTTAATGGCGGGGATCAAAGCTAACTTCGGTCCCCGCCGTTACAGCAGGATGTCAGCTGTAAGATACAGCTGACATCCAGGGATGATGGCACCGACTCAGCTTCTGAGCTGGTGCCATGCATTTGTCGTAAGTATACGACATTTTGTGGGAAGCACTGTCTTTCCATGATGTATACTTACGACAAATGTCGGGAAGGGGTTAAAGGGGTTGTTGGTTTTAGACAATGCCTACTTGTTAGAAGGATCCTATGACAATAAGCTGATCACAAAGTGTCCCCCTGCTGGGACCCCCAGAGATCAGCTGTTATCTGTGGGGAAAGTTGGCAGTAAGGCCGAATTCAGACGAGCGTATATCTCGTCCGTCTGATGGACATTTATTTTTACGGCCGTCACACGGATGCATGTATTTTGACGGGTTGTTTTAACGGACCGTGTGAAGGACCTGTGAAAAAATAGAACATGTCCTATTTACATCCGTTTTACAGTTCCCTTAATAGATTCACGTCTATGAGGATTCCGTGAGAACGGGTCCAGCACGGGTGCGACTCAGACATGTGAATCTGGCCTAAGTGTTCATTCTTCCAGCTTGCAGCTGCTACTTGAGGTAAATCACTGCACAGCAACTGTTGAGCTCAATAATATGGTGTGGTTGGGAACTATCATACCAAAAGATGGTGCATGCACACAAGTGGTTTACATGACACACATGCAGTTTTTGGTGCATTGGTTTTAGTTCAATCTATTTATTTATTTTAAGAAGGGAAAAAATCATATCAGTGACAAAAAAGGTGTTTTGGTTTGATATTTGTTTGTTTGAGAGAATCGTGAAAATATTAGATGAAACGACAGAAAGGGGATGAAAAAATTTCCATGCAATGTGTGAATAGATGCAGTCAGGCTGTTTTTTTGTTTTTTTTAATGAGATCAGCCCGAAGTTTCTATAACGCACATTAATTTCAGCTGTCTAAAATCTATTGATTCGGGACTGATACCCAAGACTTTGGTTGGCAAAATATGTATTTTTGCTGGCAAAATAGTGGAAAAACGCAGGAGTTTTGCAGCATTCATGGCAAAAAAATGTGAGCATTTGAGCACGACGTGTGAACCCAGCATTTAGTCTGTATACACACGGTGCAGTTTTGCCACAATTCTTGCCGCGTGGCCGAAGACCACATTGAAAAAACAAATGCATGCATTTTTAGGTGCGTATTTTTTATGCAGCGTGTGGATGAGATTATTATTACTGTGTGGGGTCTCTAAAGGGGGCACTATTACTGTATGGGGCAATAAGGGGACAATATTACTGTGTGGAGGCAATAAAGGAGGCATTTCTGTATGTGGGTACAAAGGGGGCACTAAAGGGGGCATTGTTACTATATGGGCCATTACCTTATTGTGGCACAAAGGGAGCATTATTACTGTATGGGGCACTATTAACCCCTTGACGCATTATCACGTACATGCAAGTGATAAGTGGCATAGGGATGTATGGAGGGCGCTCACAGGCTGAGCGCCACCCGTTTAAGGCTGGGTTCACACGTGGCGGAATTTCACTTGAATTCCGCTGCGGAGTGTCCGCAGCGGAATTCAAGTGAAATTCCGCCACGTGTGAACCCAGCCTTAAACGGGTGGCGCTCAGCCTGTGAGCGCCCTCCATACATCCCTATGCCACTTATCCGCAGCGGAGCTGTTTCTGCATTGACTTCCACTTCTATTTAGAAGTGTTCGTTTAGACGATGCGTAAAATTCCGCTGCGGAGCATAGGCTGCGGAGCGGAATTTGGTGTCCGCAGCATGCTCTGTCTGTTGTGGAGCAGTGGCGGACTCGTTGCGGACTCATGGCGGAATTTCTCCATTGACTTCAATGGAGATTCTAAGTTCCGCAATGAAGTCCGCAGCTGTCATGCACATGTTATGTGTGCTGCGGATGCGTCTTGCTTTTTTGCCATGACATTTCTTCATTCTGGCTGGACCTATGTATTTCTAGGTCTACAGCCAGACTGAGGAAGTCAATGGGGCTCCCGGAATTACGGGAGCGTTGCTAGGTGACGTCAGTAAATAGTCACTGTCCAGGGTGCTGAAAGAGTTAAGCGATCGGCAGTAACTGTTTCTGCACCCTGGACAGTGACTACCGATCACAATATACAGCTACCTGTAAAAAAATAGAAGTTCATACTTACCGAGAACTCCCTGCTTCTGTCTCCAGTCCGGCTTCCCAGGATGATGTTTCTGTCTAAGTGACGGCTGCAGCCAATCACAGTCTGCGGCGGTCACATGGACTGCCGCGTCATCCAGGGAGGTCGGGCTGGATGCCGAAAGAGGGACGCGTCACCAAGACAACGGCCGGTAAGTATGAAATTCGTTTATTTTCACTAGGGAAAGTGCTGTCCCTTCTCTCTATCCTGCACTGATAGAGAGAAGGGAAGCACTTTTCCCGCAGTCCGCAGCAGCTAGTCCGCATCAATTTACTGCACATTTTGGGCAGATCCGCAGCCGTAATCCGCAACCCGGATTAGGTGCGGCATTGATGCGGACAGTTGCGGAGGAAATCCGCTACGTATGGTCATGCCCTAAATCTCATCCTCTCTGCTGCTACTGTATCAGGCCTTATTCAGGCGAATGTTGTATACGTCCGTGTGCTGTCCATTAAAACAAGCAATTACTAAAGAGATGGACCCCAATAGTTGGTGGGCACGTTAGAATTCAATGCAAAGGAATGCCTGCCGGCAAAAGAAAGCCCTGTTTTCCAACTATCACTATAAAAACAACGGACAGCACATTCAATTCAATGGGGCTATTCAGGCACGTGTTTCCGCTGCGTGAAACTCACTGCATGTCCTATTCTAGTCCGTTTTTGCAGATCACGCACCTATTGAAGTCAATGGGTGCATGAAAATCACGGACAGCACATGGACAACCAGTTGCTAAAGGAATGCAGAAAAAAATAAAATAAAAATGTGCACTAACACCGACATTAAAAACTTAACAAACAAGGATGTCACACGGAGCTGCAGCGCATTTTTTGCCGACGCAAAACTGACACATTCTTCTGAATAAGGCCTTACACTGCAGATTTTCCGCAATGAAATCCATTGCAGAAAATCTGCCGTTTTTATGCTATGTGTGGACTTACCCTTAGGCCTTATTCAGACGAATGTTGTATACGTCCATGTGCTGTCCATAAAAAAACGGACAGTACACGGACCTATGCAATTCAATGGGGCTATTCAGACGTCAGTGATTTTTCACGCAACGTGTTTCCATTGCACGAAACTCTCTGCCTGTCCTATTTTGGTCAGTTTTGCCGATCACATCGCCCATTGAAGTCTATGTTTGCGTGAAAATCACGGACAGCACACGGACGTCATCCGTTTGCTGTCCGTTCTTCATGCACCAGTTGCTAAAGAAATGCTGAGAAAAAAAAAAAAGAAAGAATAAAATTTGCACCAAAACGGACATTAAAAACGGATGCCACATGGAACAAACACTGATGGCACACGGAACTAAAATGCGTTAAATACGGTCCATTTTTTGCGGACGCAAAACGGAAACGCCCATATGAATCAGGCCTTAGGCTGCATTCTCATGAACCGAATGGCTCTGGTAATGTGCCAAATTGCAAAACTGTGCACGTTTTACAGTGAATTGCTGTCTTCATTGTCCCCCACACTGCTTGTGTTTAGCCTCGAAAAACGCCTGAAAAAACGGAAGCTGAACGCCTACAATCATCTGCCCATTTAAAAAAGAAGTGCATGTTACTTCTTCAGCACTTTGTGGAGCCATTTTTCCATAGACTCTATAGAAAAACAGCTCCAAAAACGCCACGAAAATCGTGAGTGGCTTAAAAAACGTCTGAAAACCAGGAGCTGTTTTCCCTCGAAAACAGCTACGTATTTTGAGACATTTTTTATTTTGCGTGTGAACATACACTTACACCTGTAGAAGCTGTGCTGCCACAAACTGTATTGCAAAAACATGTTAATTTGTAGTAAAATGCGCAAATTTTATGCCGCACGGTAATTAGCCACACGGTATACTATTGGTTGCATTTGACATGTAAAAATGTACCATTAGAGTATGTTCCCACAGGCAGGATATGCTGCGAAAATTCCACAATGGAATTATCTGCGGAAATTACGCAGCGTTTACAGTTGCAGCAAAGTAGATGAGATTTCTGCAAATCTCAGCCACATGCTGCCTGAAAAAAACCGCAGAAGTCTTGTGGAAAGTGTTCGGCTGTGTGGCTTTCAAATCCGCAGCATATGAATTTATACTACGGATTCTGTGCAGAGATGCTACGTATTTGGGCCATAGGTTTGAATGGGGTGCAGAAATTCCACACTAAAATACGCAAGTTAATTTTGTCGCGGTTTGTACAGCGTTTATATAGTGTAAACGCAATAAAAACGCAGGTGCACAGAAAGCTTGCTATAATCAATGCTTCACACAAAGGGTATGTTCACACGGCCTATTTTCGGCAATTTTTCAGGCCGCAAATGGAAGCAGAATGCCTCCAAACATCTGCCCATTGATTGCAATGGAAAAAACGGCGTTCTGTTCTGATGGGCCGTTTTTTTACGCAGTAGATTTTCAAAGTGCAGGTCACTTCTTGGGACGTTTTTGTAGCTGTTTTTCACAGACTCTATTGAAAACAGCTCCAAAAACGGCCATAAAAAACGCAGTGAAAATTGTGAGCGGCTTAAAAAACGTTTGAAAATCAGGAGCTGTTTTCCCTTGAAAACAGCTCCGTATTTTCAGACGTTTTTGACTCGGCGTGTGAACATACCCTAAAGCCGCATCTAAAACCACTGCATAAAATCTGCAATGATTTCTGCTGCTACATTGCATTTCCGCAGCAAAAACGCGCTATTTGCTGCGGATTTCTATGACTGATTTTCCTGCATTATTTTGAGATTCTGCTGAAGATTTTAGGCCTTATGCACACGAACGTAAAAACGCCCGTAATCACGGGCCATAATTACGGGCCCATAGACTTCTATTGGCCACGGGTACCTCCCCGTATCCTTACGGGAAGGTGCCCGGGCCGTTGAAAAATATGGAACATGTCCTATTTCAGGCCGTAATTATGGCACCGGCAGGCCCATAGCAGTCTATGGGGCTCCCGTAATTACGGGTGTCTACGTGTGTGCACCCGTAATTACGGGAGTGTTGCTAGGCGACGTCAGGGGATAGTCAATGTCCAGGGTGCTGAAAGAGTTAACTGATCGGCAGTAACACTTTCAGCACCCGGGACAGTGACTGCCGCTGGAGTTAATACTATTAAAAGTTAACTTACCTGCTTCTTCCTCCAGTCCAGCCTCCCGGGATGACGTTTCATCCCATGTGACCACTGCAGCCAATCACAGGCCAATCACAGGCTGCAGCGGTCACATGGACTGCCGCATCATCCAGGGAGATCGGACTGGATGTCAAAAGAGGGATGCGTCACCAAGACAACGGTACGTATGAACTTCTTTTACTTTCAATCGCTGCGGAAACTCTGCCCGAAAGGGCTGCCCCTTCTCTCTTTCCAGCACTGATAGAGAGAAGGGGCTGCCGATTAGTGCAGAGAAAACGGGTCCGTAAATATGGGTGGAATACTGGTGACACTGGACCCGTATTTATGGGCCCGGGTCCGTAAATACTGGTGGAATAAAGGTCGAATACGTGTGACAAAGGACCCGTATTTACGGGAGGAAAAAAAATACGATCGTGTGCATGAAGCCTTATTACATTGCAGAAAATCTGCAACATATCCTGCCTGTGCGAACATACTGTATCTTTGGACATGTTCACACAGATTTTTCATGTATTTTTAAGTCAAAACAGAAGAAATATATAAAGGAAGGCCTTAAAGGACGAGTGTCACGAAATATTTTTTTTTTATATCAATTTGCATTTAGTGTTTTATTATAAAATCTTTTATTTATGTGTTTTACTTTTTTCTTTCTTTTACTTCACTATGGGGGCTGCCATTTTGTTTTTCATCTCTGTATGTGTCGATTAACGACACATACAGAGATGAAATACGGCAGCTACAGGGCATAGGAGTCAATGAACGGGAGCCGTTCCATTGACTTTGCTCTATGGCTCTGTACTGCACAGACGTCACACAGAGCAGAGCAGCTGTTTGCAGGGAGAGAGCAGGCGCCATCTTGAAGACCAGCTGCACTGCAGGTAAGGTCTGTGTCTCTGCATGTCCCACTCTCTATCTCACAGACCCCCGCTCTCGTGACCCCCGACGGGCCCCCCCCCCGACCCCCCCCTTGTATGAAGGACACATGATGAAACTGTACTGGGAAAGCCCTGAACGATAAATCTCTAGTTGTGCTGAGACTGTTTGGGGATGTGACTAATGAACCTCTCAGTCTCAGCACAATTAGAGAGATTTATCGTTCAGGGGTCTGGGAAAGCTGGGTGACCACCATTACCCCTCCTACTGGAGTGTGAGAGGTTCATTAGTCACATCCCCAAACACACTCCACTAGGAGGGGTAATGGTGGTCACCCAGCTTTCCCAGACCCCTGAATGATAAATCTCTCTAGTTGTGCTGAGACTGAGAGGTTCATTAGTCACATCCCCAAACAGTCTCAGCACAACTAGAGAGATTTACCGTTCAGTGGTCTGGGAAAGCTGGGTGACCACCATTACCCCTCCCACTGGAGTGTGAGAGGTTCATTAGTCACATCCCTAAACACTCCAGTATGAGGGGTAATGGTGGTCACCCAGCTTTCCCAGACGCAGATATAACCAGGAAAGGGCTGGATGGACGGGCTGAGGGTGCACAGGGTTTTTGGTGATCCCCCTCTGTCATGTGATCGGATCTAGGTTACCGGTTCATCAGACGGGGTTCATGTGACTATAAATCTGTCCATAACAAGAGACAGTGCACTCAGGACAAGCCCTGCCCTCATGCCGTAGTTGTGTGGTTCTGTCTGCAGTGATGGCTGTGGGTGGTTCTGACACCCGCCTCCTCCGTCGGGTCATCTCAGGACAGCAGGGGTGTCCGCATTGGAGACACAGCGCCGCACCTGTCCTCAGGTTGTGTCTGGTATTGCAGTTCACCTCCATTGAAGTGAATAGGACAGAGCTGTAATACCACACACGACCTGAGGACAGGTGCGGCGCCATGTTTTCCTGGACGACCCCTTTAAGACTTTTCCCGTGTGTGTGTGTGTGGCAGAGAGGAATGTGCACGGGCGCCGTTGATACTTCATAGCCGCTTATCAGCTGTTTTGAAGAATCAGCGGCCAGCCACCCCCCCCTACACACACACACACAAATCCCCCAAACACGCAAAATCAAGTGTAATCAAGCGTTTTTTATGTGTTTTTTTGCACGTAAAATTTGCAAAAAAAAAACATGTCAAATACACGGCGTGTGAACCGGTCAACTGAAAAGTCATTCACTTCACTTTCATCATTCTAAGGCTGGGTTCACACGACCTATTTTCAGGCGTAAACGAGGCGTTTTACGCCTCGATTTACGCCTGAAAAGACGGCTCCAATACGTCGGCAAACATCTGGCCATTCATTTGAATGGGTTTGCCGACGTACTGTGCCGACGACCTGTAATTTTACGCGTTGCTGTCAAAAGACGGCGCGTAAAATAACAGCCTCGGCAAAGAAGTGCAGGACACTTCTTGGGACGTAATTTGAGCCGTTTTTAATTGAATTCAATGAAGAACGGCTCCAAATTACGTAATTGACACCTCGAAAAACGCGAGTACGAGCAATTACGTCTGAAATGACGGAGCTGGTTTCTCCTGAAAACAGCTCCGTCATTTCAGACGTAAATGCAGTTAGCGTGTGCACATACCCTAAGGGTATGTTCACACACAATGTTTTCAGCTGAAAAATCGGAAGCAGAACGCCTACAGGCATCTGCCCATTGGTTTCAATGAGAAATACGGCGTTCTGTTCAGACAGGGCGTTTTTTACGTGGTAGTTTTCCAAAAACGGCACGTAAAAAGACGCCCGACCAAAATGAAGTGCACATCACTTCTTGGGACGTTTTTGGAGCCGTTTTTAATTGACTTTATAGAAAAACAGCTCCAAAAACGGCCGTTAAAAAACGCGAGTTTGATTAAAAAATGGCTGAAAATCAGGAGCTGTTTTCCCTTTGTTTAGTAAGCGTGTGAACATACACTTAGCCTTTTGGTGTGTCCTATAACTTCTTCCAGCTGCAGAATCACACCCAATATGGCTGCCGGACACTGCTTAGCAATTTGAAGACACCTTTACCTGGCTTGTGAGAGGGGGGGGGGGTGAGGTTCCCTCCAACATTTACAGCAGCTGTGAGTCAGGTTGCTTTGCCTTATTCACCTTGCTGTAATTCTGGGAAGTGCTCCCCCTGGTGGCCAACATTGGAAAACATGTCAAATTATTATTTAATTTTGAATACTTTCCACCATACGGAAAAAAAAAAAAAATACAGCAAAAAACGTAAAAAATATAATAGAAATAAGTAATGA
The DNA here is from genome assembly GCF_050947455.1 of Rhinoderma darwinii. NCBI lineage: Eukaryota > Metazoa > Chordata > Amphibia > Anura > Rhinodermatidae > Rhinoderma > Rhinoderma darwinii. Next base: position 276,175,708 of record NC_134688.1, read on the forward strand.
CACTTAAAAAAAAAGGTTTAATTTGCGACACATTCCCTTAAAGATCTCCTCTATAGTATCCAATTCTGCTTTTGGCTTAAAAATGCATGCAAAATCTGCAGCAAATCTTCACTGTGTGAAAAAGGCCTAATGGTATGTTCACACAGGTCAGATACGCTGCGTAAAAGTACACAGCGTATCCGACCGAGAGCCCGAAGGGAATTACGACCGAAAGAGCGCACAAATTGTGGTGTCAAATTTTGAATGGTTTTCCAGCTAATCTTTTACACAGCATGTGAATGAGATTTGTTCAAATCTCATCCAATCTGCTGATACTGTATTACGCTGCAGATTTTCCGCAATCAAACCCATTTCGGCAAATCCGCACTGTTTACCCTACGTGTGGCATACCCTTAGGCCTCAAGCACACTTCAGTGAAATGCTTTAGTGTGCTATCCGTCTTTTTAACGGATAGCACACTGACCCATTCATTTCTATGGGGCCATACACACTTCCGTTATTTTAACAGTTCCATGCGTCCGTTCCACGAAAAATAGAACAGGTCCTACTCCTGTTCGTTTTTCGCGCATCAGTCTTGGCATTTCTATTCATTTGGTCTGTTAAAACAACGAACCACACACAAAAGCAATACGTGTGCGGTCCGTGTTTCACGGATCCGTGATTTACAGCCTTACACAAAACAACGGATGTGTGCTTGAGGCCTTGGCTTTTTAAAGTCCTGTTCATGCTGGAAGGTGCAGCTGCCTTAATCAGCCTGTGGGTGATGGAGGGGGTGTCAGCTTGCTCACGAGTCAGCCGTACATGCATATGTATTTCAATAGGGAGAGGGTGATATGCGGCTGTCAGACACCACTGACAGTGCCTATCTCAGTAGAGAAAAATATTGAGAATGTAGAAATTCAAGTGAAGCTGCTCTCATACACATTAGGCTATGTTCACATGGGGTATTTTGCCGAGTTTTTTGACGCGGAAACCGCGTCGCAAAACTCGGCAAAAACGGCCCGAGAACGCCTCCCATTGATTTCAATGGGAGGCGTCGGCGTCTTTTTCCCGCGAGCAGTAAAACTGCCTCGCGGGAAAAAGAAGCGACATGCCCTATCTTCGGGCGTTTCCGCCTCTGACCTCCCATTGACTTCAGTGGGAGGCAGGAGAAAGCGTATTTCTCGCTGTTTTATGCCCGCGGCGTTCAATGGCCGTGGGCGAAAAACGGCGCGATAATCGCCGCGAAAATCGGCGTGCAGGGAGAGGAATATCTGCCTCAAAGTTCCAAACGGAATTTTGAGGCAGATATTCCTCCCCCAAAATACTCCGTGTGAACATAGCCATTGATTCAGATGATATTTATTTAGTATATCTAGTATAATCTAGAATGTTTGATGCATTAATGTTATTACATAGGGATGAATAAACAGGCAGAACAAAGTCTAGAGTTTGAAAGAAAACTAAAACAATTACCTTGTCTATGTACATTCTCATGCTGCGTTTAGATGACCGGCATGTGGACGTAAATCCCAGACCCGCTGCAGTTCAAGTTCAGATCTAAGTTTAGTTCAGTTCATTAGAGCTGCGAAGAGTCCGGGTCATACAATGCTTTAAAAAAAATTTACTTTAGGTCATGGTCCAGCACTGGATTGAACAATGAAAGATGCAAAAATGCATAATCATGCACATCAGGATGGCACCGTATATATTGCGTCTACATGTGGCTATTGACCTAGTACTAGGATGCTGTATTGTTCTCCCTATTCCAGCTTTCGTAATGCCAGATAATAATGCTAAGTTAAACACAAAACTACTACTGTGTAAAGTGACTGCTTGTGCCTGAAGCTAATTAATTATGGAGAATCCTGCTAATTAACATGTTAGAAGCCCGTAACTAAAAGAGATAGAGGCTGTGCTGAGGAGAGATCAGACTGTAATTACAATCTAGCTGGCACGCTTGATAAAGAGAGAGCTGCATCAAATTCTCCAGAGGTACAACATGATTTAACTCTTTTCATTCTAGTTGATGCAGCTGGAAAACATAAGACCCGCAACATTTCCATTTCTAAATATTTATATGTAAGGACTTGTTCACAAGAACACGCTGAAACCACTAGAGGTGGCCTTACACATTAGACTGACGTCGGCCAAACCTGCCGGTTTTTGCAGGGCAGGCTGACCATCTAATATACATTTGATGTTCGGCCTACGTTTGTTCGGCAAATGTCGTAGTGAAAAAGGATCGAGCATGTTCAATTTCAACATGCCCGATACTTTTTTCTCAAGAGAGATAGGCTGCCACCAGAGGTTTCTGGCGGCAGCTTATTCCCCTCTCCCCATTGAGAACACATGTGAGCTCAGCCGAATCGAGCGTGCATGTGTATGGGAAGATTGGGATGAGTAGCTATCGGCCGACAGTAATTTAAGGTGTATGGCTACCTTTAGGGCCCATTCACACGAGAGTGAATCAGGCACAGAACACGGACCCGTTGATTTCAATGGGGCCATTCACACATGCGTGAGTTTTCATGCAGAGAGAGTCCGCTGCATGAAACTCACTGCATGTCCTATATTTGCCCATTTGCCCATCAATTTATTTGAAAAAAAAAAAGGGCAATGATCAGGCGAACAAACACTCGCTTACAGGGGCGGACATACCGCATGTGCAGCCGGTGCAGCTGCACAAGGGCCCCGCGTGGGAAGGGGGCCCGTTCCTCTGCTGGCCGACTCAGTTCTCAGCTGCGCGATGCTGAGGACTGAGACAGAGGCCCGTGGACCACTGGCGTAGCTATAGGGGTCGCAGCGGTCGCAATTGCGACCGGGCCCCGAAGCCAGGGGGGCCCACGGCCCCCCGCACCACATCAATAAAAAGTTACTATAGTAACTCGGGCCGCGGGCCCCTGTTACTATAGTAACATACTTTACTTACCTTCCTGGTTCCGGATCGCAGCGGAGGTCCTGACGTCAGGCGCTGTGCGCAGCGCATGACGTCACAGCGCTATGCCGCCGCGCACAGCATCGAGACTACAGAACTCCCGCCGCGGCCGAAGAGGAAGGTAAGATAGCCCTGACTGGCGGGGTCCGACTCCTGGGACCCGCCAATCAGCTGTTTTGAAGGGGCCGCAGCACTCGTACGAGAGCTGCTCCCCTTCATTCCTGTCACTTCATTCCGGTCACACTGTGAATCGGTTTCGGCGATTCACAGTGTGGGCGAGTAGTGAAATGAAGGGGAAGCAGCTCTCGTACGAGTGCTGCGGCCCCTTCAAAACAGCTGATTTGCGGGTCCCGGGCGACACATCAGCTATTGATGGCCTATCCTGAGGATAGGCCATCAATGTTTAGGGACTGCACAACCCCTAAGCCTACGATGTAGCAGGCTTAGGGGGCCCATGAGACAGGATCACAGATTGTGTGATGCTGTCTGCTGGGCCCTGTATCTAAGCCAATCACATGGTAGGCTTAGATACATGGCCCATGCGTGATCCTGTCTGCTGGGCCCTGTATCTAAGCCTACCACACTGTAGGTTTAGATACAGGGCCCCAGCACACAGTAATCTTATACTGTATAAGATTACTGTCTGCTGGACCCTGTATCTAAGCCTACCTTGTGGTAGGCTTAGATACAGGGTCCCACAGACAGTATCACACATGGGCCCTGTATCTAAGCCTTAGGGTATGTGCACAGACACTAATTACGTCCGTAAGTGACGGATGTATTTCGGCCGCAAGTACCGGACCGAACACACTGCAGGGAGCCGGGCTCCTAGCGTCGTACTTATGTACGACGCTAGGAGTCCCTGCCTCGCTGTGGGACAACTGTCCTGTACTGTAATCATGTTTTCAGTACCGGACAGTTGTCCGGCAGCGAGGCAGGGACTCCTAGCGTCGTACATAACTATGATGCTAGGAGCCCGGCTCCCTGCAGTGTGTTCGGTCCGGTACTTGCGGCCGAAATACGTCCGTCAATTCCGGACGTAATTAGTGTGTGTGCACATACCCTAACACATGTGTTACTAATAATTTTTTGTGTGTTTTCTTACAGGTTCGGTCGTTGGACTACGGCGGATTCCAGGACTACTTCGATGACAGCTTTTTTTTTTATTAATAAAATGGTTAATGAGGGTTGTGTTTTTTTTTTTTATTTCAATAAAATATTTTTTCTATGTCTTTGTGGTTTTTTTTAAACTATATTACTACCGCCTTAGTAATGGCCGCCGGCTGATTGACAGCATCCATTGCTAAGGCAGGGCTTAGTGTTAGCCGGTGCAGAGGCTAACACTAACCCCCTTTATTACCCCGGTACCCACCGCCACCAGGGGTGCTGGGAAGAGCCGGGTACGATCCAGTACCTGACCATCTGTAGTGATGGTCGGCCACTGGGGTGGCCGCAGGCTGGTATTATCAGGAGGGGAAAGGCCAGATACAGTGGCCCTTCCTACCCTGGTGATGCTAGGCTGCTGCTGCTTTATTGTATCTGGCTGGTTATGAAAATGGGGGGGACGCCACGTCATTTAAAAAATAATTGGAAAGAACGATGTCGGGTCCCCCCCAATTTTCATAACCAGCCAGATACAACACAGCAGCAGCAGGCAGCATTACAAGGGTGGGAAGGGCCACTGTTTTTGGCCTTCCCCAGCCTAATACTACCAGCCTGCGGCCACCCCGGTGCCTGCCCGTCACTACAGCTGGTCGGGTACTGGTTTGTACCCGGCTCTTCCCAGTACCCCTGGTGGCGGTGGGTACCGGGGTAATAATGGGGGTTAGTGTAGACTCTGCACCGGCTAACATTAAGCCTCGCCTTAGTAATGGAGGTTGTCAATCAGCCAGCGGCCATTACTAAGGCGGTGATAATAAAGTTTAAAAAGATACAAGCACATAGAAATTTTTTTTATTGAAATAAAAACACAACCCTCATTAACCATTTTATTGAGAATAAAAAAAACGCCGTCATTGAAGTCCTCGTATCCGAAGTCCAACAACCGAACCTGTAAAAAAAACACAAACACACAAAAATAATCAGTAACACATAAAGAAGCAAAATTATTATTCTTACCTTTCCTGGGTCCAGCGCTGGAGCCGCAATGTCAGCGAGCTGGGCCCTGTATCTAATCCTATCATGTGTGATACAGTCTGCTGAGCTGTGTATCTAATCCAATCATGTATGATACTGTGCTGGGCCCTATATCTAATCCGATCATGTGTGATACTGTCTGCTGAGCCACTGTATCTAATCCTATCATGTGTGATACTGTCTGCTGAGCCACTGTATCTAATCCTATAATGTGTGGTACTGTCTGCTGAGCCACTGTATCTAATCCTATCATGTGTGATACTGTCTGCTGAGCCACTGTATCTAATCCTATCATGTGTGGTACTGTCTGCTGAGCCACTGTATCTAATCCTATCATGTGTGGTACTGTCTGCTGAGCCACTGTATCTAATCCTATCATGTGTGATACTGTCTGCTGGGCCACTGTATCTAATCCTATCATGTGTGATACTGTCTGCTGAGCTGTGTATCTAATCCTATCATGTGTGATACTGCCTTCTGAGCCACTGTATCTAATCCTATCATGTGTGATACTGTCTGCTCAGCCACTGTATCTAATCCTATCCATAGTTTATAGGGTCGTAGTGCTATAGATATGCTATGCTGTCTCCTATACACACACTTTTTTTTGGGGCGGACACATATGTATTGGGGCTATTTCCCGGACATTTTAAGCCCTGAGGGTATGTTCACACGGCAGCGTCTGTTACGGCTGAAATTACTGTGCTGTTTTCAGGAGAAAACAGCACCGTAATTTCAGCCGTAATGGCATGTGCAGGCGTCTTTTGCTGCGTCCACTACGGAAGTAATTGAAGCTGGTTTTCCATGGAGTCCATGGAAAACGGCTCCATTTACATCTGAAGAAGTGACAGGCAGTTTTTTACGCGCCGCCTTTCGACAGCGGCGCGTAAAAAAAAATGACCATCGGCACAGAACATCGTAAGACCCATTCAAATGAATGGGCAGATGTTTTCCGACGCTTTTGAGCCGCATTTTCGGATGTAATTCAATGCTAAAACGCCCAAATTACGTCCGTAAATAGTGTGTGTGTGAACCCAGCCTTAGTGACGCCCCGGCTGCTAGTGCTGCATTGTTGGGTCACTTAGGAGACCCAGCGATGCAGCTGAAAGCGGACCGTCGGCCATGAGAAGTTTGCGGGGTGGGGGGGGGGGCCCTGGCACATTATCTGCACAGGGGCCTTTTGCAGTCTGTGTCCGCCACTGCTCGCTTATGATCATTGCCCTGTATAAACAGAACAGCGATCAGCCGATAAAGGAGCAAACGTTTATTCATCAGCTAATCGCATGGACGAACAATCATTTATCTCCAAACATTGCCCCATGCGAATAGATCTAAATGCGCAACGAACGATGTGCTATACTAGTCCTTGTCAATGAATTAGAATATCAACAAAAAGTAAATTTATTTCAGTAATTCAACTCAAAAAGTGAAACTCATATATTCTATAGATTCATTACACACAGAGTGATCTATTTCCAACATTTATTCTTTTAATGTTGATGATTATGGCTAACAGTTAATGAAAAGCCAAAATTTAGTGTCTCAGAAAATTTGAATATTAAATAAGCCCAATTTCAAAAATGATTTTTAATACCGAAATGTTGGCCTACTGAAAAGTCTGTATAGTATATGCAGTCAATACTTGGTCGAGGCTCCGACTTTGCATGAATTACTGCATCAATGCGGCGTGGCATGGAGGCGATCAGCCTGTGGCACTGCTGAGGTGTTATGGAAGCCCAGGTTGCTTTGATAGCGGCCTTCAGCTCGTCTGCATTGTTGGGTCTGGTGTCTCTCATCTTCCTCTTGACAATACACTATAGATTCTCTATGGGGTTTAGGTCATGCGAGTTTGCTGGGCAATCAAGCACAGTGATACTGCGGTTATTAAACCAGGTATTGGTCCTTTTGGCAGTGTGGGCAGGTGCCAAGTCCTGCTGGAAAATGAAATCAGCATCTCCATAAAGCTTGCCATGGCTCCCCAAACCATCACTGACTGTACTTCACATGGGACCGCAAGCAACTTGGATTGAGTGCCTCTCCACTCTTCCTCCAGACTCTGGGACCTTGATTTCCAAATGAAATGCAAAATTTACTTTCATCTGAAAACTGGACTTTGGACACTGAGCAACAGTGTTGGTCCACTGTGTTATATCAAGTCCAGAGTCAACACAGCCATCTGCCAGGACATTTTGAGAGCACTTCATGCTTCCCTCTGCTGACAAGCTTTATGGAAATGCTGATTTTATTTTCCAGCAGGACTTGGCACTTGCCCACACTGCCAAAAGTACCAATACCTGGTTTAATAACCACAGTATCAGGCCCCATGCACACGACTGTAAAAAATCTCCGTATTTACGGACCCGCCCGGTTCTATTGGCTTCGGACACCTTTCCCTATTGCTACGGATTGGTGTCCGTGTCGTAGAACCGTGCCGGGAATTATGGAGCATGTTCTACTTTTCGTTTTTTATGGGCCATACTCCCATACTTTGTATGGAAGCACGGCCCGACAATGCGGCCCACGGCCGGCCGTGCCCACAATCACGGGCCGTGATTACGGGCATGGCCGTGTGCATGTGGCCTAACTGTGCTTGATTGGCCAGGAAACTCGCCTGACCTAATCTTCATAGAGAAACTTTGGGGTATTGTTAAGAGGAAGATGAGAGACACCAGACCCAACAATGCAGACGAGCTGAAGGCCGCTATCAAAGCAACCTGGGCTTCCATAAGACCTCAGCAGTGCCACAGGCTGATCGCCTCCATGCCACGCCACATTGATGCAGTAATTCATGCAGAGTCGGAGCCCCGACCAAGTATTGAGTGCATATACTGTACATACGTTTCAGTAGGCCAACGTTTCGGTATTAAAAATCATTTTTTAAATTGGTCTTATATAATAATTATAATTTTCTAAGACACTAAATTTTGAGTTTTCATTAACGGTTATCCATAATCTTAAAAGAAAAAATGCTGGAAATAGATCACTCTGTGTGTAATGAATCTATATATTGTAAGTTTCACTTTTTTAATTCATTTACTGAAATAAATGAACTTTTTGATGATATTCTAATTCATTGAGTAGGACTAGTATATACTCGATTGACGCTCATGACCGGCCACAAAATGTGGCCGCGTAAAATCACCCTAGGTAATTGTCCATTTTTGTTCCCTTACACTTGATGCCAAAATGTGATCTGAGTTATTTTGAATATGCCATTATATGCTGTGTATGCAATTTCTAGTATTAGGAATAACACAATCCCTGTAGTATTTTAATATACGGATTCCATATGGAGCCACATGGAAGTTTATCATGATATGCCATATTACAGAGGTATTCTCCCCAAATGATTTGCCACATGAATGCCCTATATGGCGGCCCACAGAGTGCCTATAGGCCACAATACAACACATAACATGTTGAGACATGTTCTATGAAGTAACAACATTTTTAGCTAGTGATTGTTGTAATGTTTCTGGAATGTACTCTTTGATCTGGTTTCCAAGTGGACATTTATGCACAGAAATATTTTTTTTAACATTGTTCGGATATAGGAGCGTTTTAACACATTGCAGGATTCAGTTGAAAAATTTCATAAGTGGGTCCCCACTTTCTGAATATTTTTATATGGTGCTTAACCTGATGTGGTCAGTAAGGCTGGATTCACACGTGCATGTTCGGTCCGTAAAGGATGGAACGTATTTCGGCCGCAAGTCCCGGACCGAACACACTGCAGGGAGCCGGGCTCCTAGCATCATAATTATGTATGACGCTAGGAGTTCCTGCCTCGCTGCAGGACAACTGTCCCGTACTGTAATCATGTTTTCAGTACGGGACAGTAGTTCCACGGGGAGGCAGGGACTCCTAGCGTCGTACATAACTATGATGCTAGGAGCCCGGCTCCCGGCAGTGTGTTCAGTCCGGGACTTGCGGCCGAAATACGTTCCGTCCTTTACGGATCGAACATGCTCGTGTGAATCCAGCCTAAGATAAACACACTGGCAAGGTTCTGTTTAACACTACCTACCACTGTCCTGATGACCTGTAGATAGTATGTTTCACTGTGTCCACCAGGGAACAACATCTCAGCATTATGGACCTGCCTTCTCTAAGGACTGCCAAACTCACATACTGTATTATGTATAGAATTAGTGCATCCATGTATATGTGCTGCTCGTATATATTCTCTGCTGCAATGATTCTATACAATAAAGTAAATTACAACAGTATGGATGGACTCATACACACGCAGTCACAACACATATTCAGGGGCGTACACAAGGGGGGTTAGGGGATAAAACTTCCTCCTTGTGACCTTACTCCTTTGGCTCTTGTACTTTTAAAAAGGTCTGTATGTAATGCGAAGATCAAAAATGATAGAGCTCATTAACGTTATTTGTGTTCTGTTCACGATAAATGAGACTATTGTTCGGTCATCCAGTATTAAACATTGAAAACTATTTATTGTCTGATTGCTTATTAGACATTGGGTTGGCTCTTTCGTATTTTGTACTTTTAGGGCATATTCAGACGTGGCAGAATTGCTGTTGAATTCCGCTGCAGACACTCCGCAGTAGAAATCTGCAGCAGCCGTTTTTTCCACTGTTTTCTATAGCTTTTTAGGTAACTTAGTTCAGACCCTGAGTACGGAATTTAGGATGCGGTGCAGAATTTTCATTCCGCAGCATGCATGGCCGCCAGCGGAGATTTTCACTGCAGATTTCAACCTTTGCAATGCAAAAACGGAAATCTGCAGCAAGCCCGCAGTGATATTCACAACGTCTGCATTACCTGTCAAATATGAAAATGCTGCTGAAAATTCGCAACAAAGCTGCAGCAACATTTGCAGCGGAAAAATTCTGCCACGTCTGAACATGCCCTTAAGGTTCTCTTTATATATGAAGTGAATGTGCTGCCGATTTGGTAAATTGCGCTTCCAGTGACATCTTATATGATTCCCCATTATCCAACTGTTTTTGGTCTGTTTTATTCCAGGCACAACAGGTATTGGATGTATATATGTGGAGGGACACACGGAACTGGTGGGAGTGCATCATATTGTCTTTGGCATTTATGTATCTTATTGATACCACTTTTTGTGTATCTAAGTTCAACCTATTTACCGTCCACTGGGGATAATATAGAGGTTGTATATTCCTCCACTGCAGACCAGATATACCCTTTCGAAATGGATGACCTATCATTATATATTTAGGTGCTTTATTGCACATATACATAAGAAGTTTGCCCACTTTCGTATTTTTATTTTTGCCGTTCACACATATATCCCACGGAGCTAGTATATTTAGTGCATAGTGAGCTCTTGCCCTTTTTCAATATGGAGGTTCTGCCCATCTAATGTCTACTGAGCATGCGTATATGACATCACGATTTTCAATTGTTTTCTGTCTCCGTCTTATCTGATTGGTTCAAAGTTTTTTGACATGCGTAGTAACAATATGTGGACGCTGGGTACCATAAGGGGTGAGTCATGTCCTTGGGATTAGCACTATCTGTATTACTATTTCCTAATTAATTCACATATGTATGTGATTGAGTTTACACTATTCTTAATATTACACGAATGTTTATATATGTTTATTATGTATCACGTTTGTGTTTTGTATACTGTATTTAATTGACACTTTTTTTGATAAGAGACGTGTCAACTATGTTTGACACATTGTTGTATATTTTTATATTAATTGCTTAATGATTGTTAATGACTTTATGAGTTTTATATATTGGTCACTTGCTGTATTACATTATGCTTGAGAAAGGTTCTGAGGAGCTGAAACGTTGCAGGGGGGGAATAAAAAATTAATTTTCCTTAGATGTGCTGCTTGGTTCCCCTTTTTGTATGTAATGATGTCTACCACCTGCTGGTGAAAGATGAACATTGCATGGGGGATGTCTGCCAGCAGAAAGCAGACAACATTACATATAGACAGCAGTCCGGTCAGAGATGAGAGAACATTTTTTATTTTTGACAGCTTCAGCATTTCCAAATCACTGCTGGCTGGGCAGAAGGGAAGGTGTGTATGTGTCACAGTATGAATATGTGTGCGTGACTGTATGTATGTCTGCACAGAAAAGCCATAAAATTAAAAGCACAGACAAGTGAAGTAAATAACATTTATTAACTCATTACAATGGCACCTATCAAGGGGTGGGATATGGTAGGACGCAAGTAAACAGTCAGTTCTAGAAGTTGATGTGTTGAAAACAAAAAAAAATTGGGTAATCTTAAGGATGTAAACTACTTTGACAAGGGCCAAATTGTAAATTATAAAGAACACAACCTACCAAAAGTGTTTGAAGGAAAGACAGCCCGTGAGCTGGCGACAGGGACAGGGGCCCAAGGCTCATTGATGCACATGGGGAGCAACGGATAGCCATCTGCAGCGGCTTAACTAGGAAAGACTGGGCCCCATAGCAAACTCTTGACTGGGGCCCCCTATAGATAGTGCCCCCTGTAGATTGTGCCATACAGCCCCCCTATAGACAGTGCTACACAGCCCCGCCTATAGACACTGTCACACCCCACTTGTAGATAGCCCCCCACCTTCCCCTCGTAGATAGTGCCATACAGCCCCGTGTAGATATCGCCATAAAGCACCCCCTTTATATAGCGCTATACAACTCCCACGATTTATAGTGCCACAGAGCCCCCCTTAGTAGTGCCACACAGCTCCCCATGTGTATAGTACCACACAGCTCCCCCATGTGTATAGTGCCACACAGCTCCCCCATGTGTATAGTGCCACACAGCTCCCCATGTGTATAGTGCCACACAGCTCCCCATGTGTATAGTGCCGCACAGCCCCCCCTTGTGTATAGTGCCACACAGCCACCCTTGTGTATAATGCTACACAGCTCCCCCTTGTGTATAGTGCCTCACAGACCCCCAAGTAGTAAAAGGCAATGGCTCATCTGAGAAAGTTGTATCGTCCAGGGGGATGTGGGTATGGAGGCAGGACTATGTGACTCTTCAGGATAGTGGCACCGCCCCATGACCCTTTAATGAGTAATTAGCATACAGTGTGTGCCATTTTAAAAGTTGATTTTAAAGATTTTGCTGCATCTGAAAAAAACACACATTTGGAAATATTGTCAGGTCATGTATTACCGCATGGTGGCGGTTCAAGGGAATGTGTCGCTAGAAATGTTTTTTTTTTTTTTTTTTTAGTTAAACAATTATTATTTAAGTGATTACACATTGTTTTAATTTTTTTTAATTTTTTCAAAAGTCAGGAAATATTATAAATTAGATTCTAATTTATAATATTTCCATGTGCTGGCCAACAGAGGGAGCAGTTCCCAAAATTGCAGCATGGTCAATGTGGTAAAGCAACCTCATTGCTTTATGCTGCAAATTTGGGGTAGACACACTCTCTCTAGTGTCCTCACACAATCCCCCCTCCCTTCAAACCTCCTACACTGTGTGCCGCCATTTTCTGAGCGACTGCACAGTGTAGGAGGATTAGATACAGTGCTCAGCAGACAGTATAACACGAACATACATGAACATAATACACATATCACATACACGAACATAATTTACCTTCTCCTGCCGCGGCCGCCTCCGCTCCTATTCCTTGCGCCTTCGCTTCCTTGAACATATGGCCGGAAGCCGCTGCCGGAAGTCATCATCTTACTGTCCGGCAGTGGCTTCCGGTCCACATGAAAATGGTGCCGGATTTCGCTCTGTGAACGAGCTTCGTTTTGGTCTGTGTGGGAGCGGCGCATGCGCCGTTCCCACACAGACGGCGTACGCTTCAGAGAATGGAACGGCTCCCGTTCGCATTCTCTATGGGGTTGTATGTGCCGTATTCCAACTCTATATGTGTCGTTAATCGACAAATACAGAGATGAAAAAAAATGGCCATAGAGAAGTAAAAGTAAGAACAAAGTAAAAAGTAGAACATGAGAACACAAATAAATAAAATTTATGTTAATATCATATTAAAAGCAATATGATAAAAAAAAAAATATTTCATGACACTTTCCCTTTAACCCCTAGGCGCACCAGGACGCAACTGTACGTCCATGTGGCCAGTGTCTTAAGGCACATGGAAGTACAGTTACTGCTTGGTTCCCGATGCACACTGTCGGCGACAGTGTGCACCGGGAACCGGGAGGCCAGCTGTCCCTGACAGCTGACACTCCACTGTATGCCGATCAGCGGCTTATTTCCGCTGATTCCGGCAATTAACCCCTTGATTGTGGTGATCGACTGCAATCACCGCATTCAGGGGTTTCTAGCTCATCGGCAGACCTCACAATGAAATCGTGAGGTTTGCAGATGGCTAGCATGGCGATCGGAGGCCAAGTAATGGCCTCCGTGTCTGCCATGTACGGAAGCCTATCAGGATCAGCCTCCTGATAGACTTCCTGTCAGAGTGACAGGACGTCACTGCCGTTCGCTATGCACACTGTCGATGACAGTGTCTGTGACACTATCGGCGACAGTGTGCATCGGGAACCGGGAGGTCAGCTGTCCCTGACAGCTGACACTCCACTTGTTGCCGATCAGCGGCTCATTGCCGCTGATTTCGGCAATTAACCCGTTACATGCGGGGCTCGATTGCGATCTCCGCATGTATGGGGTTTGTACCACATCAGCAGCCCCCATGCAATTGTGGGGGCTGCTGATGCTTGGATTGGCACCCAGGGGCCAGACAACGGCCCCCGGGTCTGCCATCTATGCAAGCCTATGAGGATCAGCCCCTGACTGGCACCTAGGTAGTGTAATGTATTCTAGCAGCGATCAAAGCTGCAGGTAAAAAAAGAAAGTGTAAAAAGTAAAGAAAAAAAAAAAAAGTTAATAAAAATGTTTTACAAAAGTGTAAGAATAAAAGATTTTTTTTTCCTATAATAAGTCTCTTATTATAGGGGAAAAAAATGAAACCGTTAAAAAACAGTACACATATTTGGTATCACCGCGTTCATAACGACCCAATCTATAAAACTATAATGTTATTTTTACTGCACGGTGAACGCCGCAAAAAAAATTAACTAAAAACAATGCCAGAATCACTATTTTTTGGTCACCACCCCTCCCAAAATATAGAATAAAAAGTGATCAAAAAGTCGCATGTACCCGAAAATAGTACCAATAAAAACTACAACCTGTCCCGCAAAAAACAAGCCCTCCGACAGCTTTTTGACTGAAAAATAAAAAAGTTACAGCTCTCAGAATATGGTGACACAGAAAATAAATTATTTTATAAAGAAGTGATTTTATTGTGCAAACGCTGCAAAACATAAAAAAACTATATACAATATACATATGGTATCGCCGTAATCGTACCGACCCGCAGAATAAAGTAAAATTGTCATTTATATCGCATTATGAACGCCGTAAGAAATAAAGAATTTAAAACGCCAAAATCACTGTTTTTGGCCACCAAAGCTCTAAATAAAATGTAATAAAAAGTGATCAAAAATTTGCATGTACCAAAAAATGGTACCAATAAAAACTACAACTCGTCCTGCCAAAAATAAGCCCTCACACCGCTCAATTCATGGAAAAATAAAAAAGTTATGGCGTTTGGAAGGCGGGGAGTGAAAAACTAAAATGGAAAAGCAAAAAAGGATCAGTCCTGCAAAGGTTAATTAATTTCTATTAAAAAAATTAATTATTACCACATGTGGGGTATTGTCGTACTCGGGAGAGATTGCGTTACAAATTTAGGGAGACTTTTTCTCCTTTATCCCTTGTGAAAATGAAAAAATGCAACATTTTAGTTGACAAAAATGTTTATATTTATTTTCACGGCCTAATTCTACTAAATTTTGCAAAAGACTTGTGTGGTATAAATGCTTACTAAACCCCTAGAAAAATTCCTTGAGGGGTCTAGTTTCCAAAATGGGGTTACTTTTGGGGTGTTTCCACTATTTTGTTCCCTCCAGGGGGTTGCAATCGCGACATGGCGCTAAAAACCAATCCAGCAAAATCTGCGCTCCAAAATCCAAATGGCGCTCCCTCCCTTCTGAGTGCTGCTGTGGGTCCAAACAGCAGTTTATTACCACATATGGGGTATTTCCGTAATCGGGAGAAGATGCTTTACAAATGTTTGGGTGAATTTTGTTCTTTATTCCTTGTAAATATTAAAAATGTCTATGTTATTTCAGAAAAAAAGTAGATGTAATGGCAGGGGGTAGGGAGACGGACAAGTGAGCCCTAATCTACCTGCGCTCAGTAAGTGCACGACAAACACGACAAACATACAAAGGAACACAAGCAAGGAAAAGGGGCCGTTGCCCACGGCAACACCGTGAGCAACCAGAGTGGTGAACGAGCCGGGTCAAGCCAGGAGTGTGCGAGGTACAAAACGAAAAGCAGAAGAGTAGTCGGTAAGCCAGGGTCTGTATGGAGCAGGATCAAAAATAGCAGGAGCTGTAGCTTGGCCAGGAAACCACAAGGAAAGAAACACAAGCAATAACAAGCACCGAGGGACAGGAAGTGCAGGCTTAAATAAACCGAGGGCGGGAGCTAGCTGAGTCTGGCCAGGTTACGATAGGCTCTCCCACTCCTAAGCCTGCCAGCCTGAATGGTGGAAGCAGGAGTCAGTCTCAGGGATGTATTCTCAGGTGCTGACTGATTAGTTCTGGGAGTTAACCCTGAAGCTGTGCCTGGCAGATCCTTTACAGTACCCCCCCTTTTATGAGGGGCCACCGGACCCTTTCTAAGTGGACCTGGCTTACTGGGGAAACGCAGGTGGAACCTCCTGACCAATACCCCAGCGTGAACATCCCGGGCGGGTACCCATGTCCTCTCCTCGGGCCCGTATCCTCTCCAATGGACCAGGTACTGGAGGGAGCCTTGGACCATCTTGCTGTCCACAATCCTGGCCACCTCGAATTCCACCCCCTCCGGGGTGAGGATGGGAACAGGAGGTCTCCTCGAGGGAGCCAAGGACGGGGAGCAGCGTTTGAGGAGGGAGGCATGAAACACGTCGTGTATCCGAAAAGACGGGGGTAACTCCAGCCGGAAGGAGACAGGATTGAGGACCTCAATGACCTTATACGGCCCAATAAACCGGGGAGCAAACTTCTTGGATGGAACCTTGAGACGCAAGTTCCTAGACGACAACCACACCAGATCCCCGACCATAAACAGGGGGTTAGCAGAACGTTTTTTATCAGCCTGAGTTTTTTGTACGCTCTGGGACACCTCTAGGTTTTTCTGAACCTGGGCCCAGACTGTGCACAGTTCCCGATGAACGACCTCTACCTCAGGATTGTTGGAACTACCAGGTGAAACGGAGGAGAACCGTGGATTAATCCCAAAATTACAAAAAAAAGGAGAGACCCCTGACGAGTTACTGACCCGGTTATTAAGGGAAAATTCGGCGAGGGGAATGAAAGAGACCCAATCAAATTGACAGTCAGAGACGAAACACCTTAAGTATTGTTCTAGAGATTGATTAGTCCTCTCCGTTTGGCCATTGGTTTCAGGATGGAAGGCAGAGGAGAAGGACAGATCAATCCCCAACTTCATACAGAAGGCTCTCCAAAACAATGAAACAAATTGTACCCCTCTGTCCGAAACAATATTGACAGGGACCCCATGGAGACGCAGGATGTGTTTGACAAACAAGGTAGCCAACGTTTTGGCGTTGGGTAGTTTCTTGAGGGGCACAAAGTGGCACATCTTACTGAAGCGGTCCACCACCACCCACACCACCGACTTGCCTTGGGATGGAGGCAAATCGGTGATAAAATCCATGGAGATATGTGTCCAAGGTCTCTGGGGAATGGGCAACGAACGCATTAAGCCCGCTGGTCGGGACCTGGGAGTCTTGGACCTAGCACAAACCTCACAAGCGGCGACGTAGGCCTTAACGTCTTTAGGCAACCCAGGCCACCAATAATTTCTGGTAATGAGGTGTTTGGTACCCAGGGTGCCTGGATGGCCGGATAGTGCGGAGTCATGATTTTCCCTAAGTACCCTTAGCCGGAATTGCAGGGGAACAAACAGCTTGTTCTCAGGAAGGTTCCCGGGAGCTGCACCTTGATCAGCAGCAATATCAGAGACTAAATCAGAATCGATCGAGGAAATGATTATACCTGGAGGCAAAATACAAGCAGGATCTTCCTCCGAAGGAGGGAAGGCCATGAAGCTACGCGACAGTGCATCAGCCTTAATATTTTTAGACCCAGCCCTATAGGTAACCAAAAAATTGAATCTGGTAAAAAATAACGCCCATCGAGCTTGTCTCGGGTTTAGCCTCCGGGCAGATTCTAGGAAAACCAGATTCTTGTGGTCGGTAAGGACCGTTACCTGGTGCCTAGCCCCCTCCAGGAAGTGGCGCCACTCTTCAAATGCCCATTTAATGGCTAAGAGTTCGCGGTTGCCAATATCATAGTTACTTTCAGTTGGCGAAAACTTCCTGGAGAAGTAGGCACAGGGGCGGAGATGGGTGAGGGACCTGGTACCCTGGGACAAGACAGCCCCCACTCCCACCTCAGATGCGTCAACTTCCACGATAAATGGCTCCATTTGGTTGGGCTGAACCAGCACCGGGGCCGAGACAAAGCACTTCTTAAGGACCTCAAAAGCCTGGACAGCCTCAGGAGGCCAGTGGAGGAGATCAGCACCTTTGCAAGTGAGGTCCGTAAGGGGCTTAACGATGACCGAGAAGTTAGCAATAAATCTCCTGTAATAATTAGCGAACCCCAAAAAACACTGTAACGCCTTCAGGGAGGCAGGTTGGACCCATTCCGCCACAGCCTGAACCCTGGCGGGGTCCATGCGAAATTCATGAGGAGTGAGGATTTGACCCAAAAATGGAATCTCCTGTACCCCAAACACACATTTTTCGGTTTTGGCAAACAGTTTATTTTCCCGAAGGACCTGGAGCACTTTCCTGACATGCTCAATGTGGGAGGACCACTCCTTGGAAAACACCAGTATGTCATCAAGGTACACTACAAGAAATACCCCCAGGTAATTTCTCAAAATCTCATTTATGAAATTCTGGAAGACCGCAGGGGCATTACACAACCCAAAGGGCATGACGAGGTATTCGAAATGGCCTTCGGGCGTGTTAAACGCAGTCTTCCACTCATCCCCCTCTTTGATGCGAATAAGGTTATACGCCCCCCGTAGATCCAATTTAGAAAACCATTGGGCCCCCTGAACCTGATTAAAGAGATCAGGAATCAAAGGAAGGGGATACTGGTTCCTTACCGTGACCTTATTCAGGCTACGGTAGTCAATGCATGGCCTAAGACCACCATCCTTCTTCCCCACGAAGAAGAAGCCAGCACCTACCGGAGAAGAAGAGGGACGAATGTAACCCTTGGCCAGGGATTCCTGGATATACACTCTCATAGCTTCACGTTCGGGACAAGAAAGATTAAATATCCTACCCTTAGGAAGCTTAGCTCCTGGTACCAATTCGATAGCGCAATCGTATTCTCTATGAGGAGGTAACACTTCGGAGGCCTCCCTAGAGAAAACATCAGCGAAGTCCTGAACAAACTCGGGTAGCGTATTCGCCTCCTTAGGGGGAGAAATAGAATTAACAGAAAAACATGACGTACAACATTCATTACCCCATTTGGTTAGCTCCCCAGTATTCCAGTTAAACGTAGGATTATGCAACTGCAACCAGGGAAGACCTAGAACCAAATCGTACGATAATCCCTGCATCAACGGTACAGAGCATTGCTCCAAATGCATGGAGCCAACAAGTAGTTCAAAAACAGGGGTATGCTGTGTAAAATAACCATTAGCAAGAGGAGTGGAGTCGATACCCACTACCGGGACAGGTTTAGGCAAATCAATCAGAGGCATAGCAAGGGACATAGCAAATTCCACAGACATGATATTAGTAGAGGACCCTGAATCCACGAAGGCACTGCCGGTAGCAGACCTACCACCAAAAGAGACCTGAAAGGGAAGCAAGATCTTAGTACGTTTCATATTTACGGGAAATACCTGTGCGCCCAAGTGACCTCCCCGATGATCACTTAGACGCGGAAGTTCTCTGGCTGAAATCTTACGCTTAGGACAGTTGTTCACTTGATGCTTGTCGTCCCCACAGTAGAAGCAGAGACCATTCTTCCTGCGGAATTCTCTACGTTGTTGGGGGGACACGGAGGCCCCGAGTTGCATAGGTATCTCTGAATCTTTCGGGGAGGAACGAAGCAACGGAGCTTCGGGAGGCATCATGGGGGAGTCGGAGGAGAAAACACATAAACGCTCACGTTGTCGTTCCCTGAGACGTCGGTCAAGTCGTATCGCTAAAGCCATAACCTGGTCTAGGGAGTCAGAAGAGGGATAGCTAACTAGCAGGTCTTTCAGGGCATTCGACAGACCCAATCTAAACTGGCACCTTAAGGCAGGGTCATTCCACCGAGAAGCTACGCACCACTTCCGAAAATCAGAGCAATACTCCTCAACAGGTCTCTTACCCTGACTTAAGGTCACCAGCTGACTCTCGGCAAAGGCAGTCCTGTCAGTCTCGTCATAAATAAGTCCGAGAGCAGAAAAGAAACAATCAACGGAGGAAAGTTCAGGGGCGTCAGGAGCCAAGGAGAAGGCCCACTCTTGGGGCCCTTCCTGGAGCCGGGACATAATTATACCTACCCGCTGGCTCTCCGAACCTGAGGAATGAGGCTTTAAACGAAAGTAAAGCCTACAACTCTCCCGAAAGGAGAGAAAAGCCCTCCGGTCCCCTGAGAAACCGGTCGGGCAACTTGAGGTGGGATTCAAGAGGTGCGGTGAGGGGAACTACCAGGGTAGCATCAGGCTGGTTGACCCTCTGAGCCAGGGCCTGGACCTGTAGGGAGAGACCCTGCATTTGAGGAGCCAGGGTCTCACGGGGATCCATAGTGGTGTCAGGGACCAGGGGTAGACTAGGTATGGGCTTGTTATTATGTAATGGCAGGGGGTAGGGAGACGGACAAGTGAGCCCTAATCTACCCGCCACTCTGTCCCTGCCTACTTGCAACGACCCGCCCTAGGCGACGGGGTACAACTGGGCGGCGGTCCCTGCGCTCAGTAAGTGCACGACAAACACGACAAACATACAAAGGAACACAAGCAAGGAAAAGGGGCCGTTGCCCACGGCAACACCGTGAGCAACCAGAGTGGTGAACGAGCCGAGTCAAGCCAGGAGTGTGCGAGGTACAAAACGAAAAGCAGAAGAGTAGTCGGTAAGCCAGGGTCTGTATGGAGCAGGATCAAAAATAGCAGGAGCTGTAGCTTGGCCAGGAAACCACAAGGAAAGAAACACAAGCAATAACAAGCACCGAGGGACAGGAAGTGCAGGCTTAAATAGACCGAGGGCGGGAGCTAGCTGAGTCTGGCCAGGTTACGATAGGCTCTGCCACTCCTAAGCCTGCCAGCCTGAATGGTGGAAGCAGGAGTCAGTCTCAGGGATGTATTCTCAGGTGCTGACTGATTAGTTCTGGGAGTTAACCCTGAAGCTGTGCCTGGCAGATCCTTTACAGTAGATTTTCATTTTCACAGACTAACTCCAATAAATATAGCAAAATACCGGTGGGGTCAAAGTGCTAACTATACCCCTAGATAAATTCCTTGAGGGGTCTAGTTTCCAAAATGGGGTCACTTTTGGGGAGTTTCCACAGTTTTGACACCTCTTCAAACTCGACATGGTGCATAAAATATAATCTAAAAATAAGCAGGCCCCAAAATCCACTAGGTGCTCCTTTGCTTCTGAGGCCGGTGTTTCGGTCCATTACCGCACTAGGGCCACATGTGGGATATTCCTAAAAACTGCAGGACCTGGGCAATAAATATTGAGTTGTATTTCTCTGGTAAAACCTTCTGTGTCACACAATTTTTTTTGTTAGAAATGAATTTTGGCAAAAAAAGAGAAATTTGTACATTTCCCCTCTACTTTGCTTTATTTCCTGTGAAACGCCTAAAGGGTTAAAATACTTTCTGAATGCTGTTTTGAATACTTTGAGGGGTGCAGTTTTTAAAATGGGGTGATTTATTGGGGTATTATAATATATAAGGCCCTCAAAACCACTTCAGATCTGAACTGACCCCTGTAAAAATAGCCTTTTGATATTTTCTTGAAAATGTGAGAAATTGCTGCTAAAGTTCTAAGCCTTGTAACGTCCTAGAAAAATAAAAGGATGTTAAAAAAACGATGCAAATATAAAGTACACATATGGGAAATGGTAACTAGTGACTATTTTGTGTGGTATTACTATCGGCTTTACAAGCAGATACATTTAAATTTAGAAAAATGCACATTTTTACAAATTTTCTCTAAATTTTGGTGTTTTCACAAATAAATATTGAATTTATCGACCAAATTTTTCCACGATCATAAAGTACAATAGGTCACGAGAAAACAATCTCAGAATCGCTTGGATAGGTAAAAGCATTTCGGAGTTATTACCACATAAAATCACACGTCAGATTTGAAAAAATCGGCTGTGCCACAAGGCCAAAACAGGCTGTGTCCTAAAGGGGTTAAAACTACCAGACAGGTTCCCATGAAATATACAATGAATTGAGAACAATTCCATCTGCCCTGCAATTTTGTTATTATAAATATATTGTAACGGCTGCCGTCTTCCCCACGGCCTCTGCTCCGGTTCCTGCACCCTCCACTACCGCATGCTCATCCCGAGCTCCACTTACCAGATCTGGACCCTCTGTTGGACCTGGGCGGCATCAGGTAAGTGCATCCCTTACCTCCCTCGATGTGCGGCTGCAGTCACTAGAGGGCGCGCGCGCTGACTTGTTCTGTCTTAAAGGGCCAGCGCATGCCTTAATTCAAAGACTTCCTATTTAAGGTTCCTTCTACCTTTCATCCATGCTTTTTCAACCAAGTTCCCCATGAGTTTCCCTGTGCCCTAATTCTCTGTTTCCTTCCCTTCTGCCTTTGTCTGGATTTCCCGTTGCTGACCTCTGCCTGAACTTGATTATCCTTGCCTGCCGCCTGCCTTGACCTATTGCTTCCATACCCGTTACGACGCCTGCCTTGACCTATTGCTTCCATAACCGTTACGACGTCTGCTGCCTGTCTTGACTTCTGCCTTTCCATCCGACCGCCTCTACCCGCTGTGCCAAGCGTTGCCTGGGTTCCAAGCACCATCTCCTAGATGACACCTAAGATCCACAAACAAACCGGTGAGAACCGTTATAGGTTGAACAAGCCATGGATCCCCATGACACAGCCTTGCCTGACATGGCTGATATGGCTCAGGAGCTTTCTTGACAACGAGTCGTCCAAGATCAGCTTTTCCACCTGCTGCAGAATGTGTCCACTCGTTTGAACGAACTTGTGCCTCCGATACCACCACCACCACAGCAAGCCCCTGTCTACAGTCCTGGACTACATTTACCTATGCCTGCCTGCTATGAGGGAGACCCCCAAGACCTGCAGGGGATTTGTAAACCAATGCACCATCCATTTCGAAGTCATGGCGCATAATTTTTCCTCAGACCGGGCTAAGGTGGCCTACATCCTGTCCCTGATGTCTGGTGAAGCGCTGGCTGGGGAATCGCCCTTGTGGGAGAGAGACGACCCCATCATGTACAACATTCAGAACTTTCTCTCCACTTTTAAAAGGGTGTTTGAAGAACCGGGTCGAGCCTCTTCTGCAGCTTCCTCTCAACTCAAGCTTCTGCAAGGAACCTCCACAGTAGGCCAACACGCCATTCAATTTCGCACCCTGGCTACAGAACTCCAGTGGAATAATGAGGCATTGGTATCTACCTTCTGGGAGGGTCTGGCGGGCCGAATCAAGGATGAAATTGCTGGCCGAGACCTTCCACCATCCTTGGATGACTTGATTACTCTTGCTAATCGAATAGATATACCTTTCCGTGAGAGACAACAAGAATCTGCTCGAGGCAATCGGACACCACGGTTGGCACCAACCTTCCAAAGGCCTCTTCTGGCCTCATCTTCCTCCCGGTCGGATGAACCCATGCAGGTGGAGAAAACAAGACTCACGCCTGAGGAGCGCCAGAATAGACACAAGTTGAATTTATGTTTGTATTGTGGTGGTAAAACGCACTTCCTCAAGGACTGTACAGTGAAGCCGGAAAACTCCAACGCCTAGGGCAAGTAGGAGAGGCTACCCTAGGTGGAATACCTTCCTCTCAAAAGATGACCATACCAGCAAAACTGTCCTTTGCAGGAACCACTTTCTGCGCTCAAGCCTTCCTAGATTCCGGATCCGCTGGGAATTTTCTGTGCCAGTCCTTGGTAAATCGCTACCAAATCCCAGTGCAAAAACTAACCAAACCGTTGTCCATTGCTTCTGTAGATGGGAGGCTTCTACAGGAGACTATCTATATGGTCACCAAGCCCATTCTCTTGTTTACTGGGGCACTGCACCAGGAACGTATCTCCTTCTATGTTTTAAAGAACTCTCTGAACCCTTTGCTACTGGGTATACTGTGGTTACAGAAGCACTCTCCCGTTATTGACTGGACTGGAGGTCAAATTACCTGCTGGAGTGACTTCTGTCACCAACATTGTCTACAATCTATTCGTCCACCCATGCCTCAGTCTACAGAACCTAACTCAGCAGGACTTCCTACTCCATACAAAAGCTTCTCGGATGTTTTCTGTAAACAACAAGCTGAATCACTGCCTCCTCACAGGCCATACGACTGTGCCATAGACCTGGTCCCCAACGCCACGCCTCCCAGAGGTAGAGTCTACCCTTTGTCTTTGCCCGAGATGGAGGCCATGTCTCAGTATATCCAAGAAAATCCGGAGAGAGGATTCATCGGTAAGTCCTCCTCTCCTGCTGGCGCCGGGTTTTTCTTTGTGGGGAAAAAAGAAGTTTCCCTGCGTCCTTGAATTGATTACCGAGGATTGAATAATATCACGCTAAAGAACAAGTAGCTGTTACCATTGATCTCAGAACTCTTTGACCGCCTACAGGGGGCGAGAATTTTCACCAAACTAGACCTTCGTGGAGCTTATAACCTCCTTCGTATCCGCGAGGGAGACGAATGGAAAACCGCATTCAACACTCGTGACGGGCATTTTGAATATCTCGTTATGCCCTTTGGAATTTGTAATGTTCCTGCGGTTTTCCAGGCTTTTGTTAATGCCATTTTTTTGGATCTGTTGTACAGCTGTGTGGTGGTATACCTAGATGACATTTTAATCTTTTCTCCCAATATTCAAACTCATCGTGTGCATGTGTGCCAAGTGTTACAGCATCTGTGAGAGAACTCGCTGTTTGGCAAACTAGAGAAATGCCTCTTCGAGAAAGGTGTATGTCATTTCCGACCAGGGACTTCAAATGGATCCAGCCAAGCTGTCTTCTATCCTCAACTAGCCTCGTCCGCAAGGACTCAAAGCTGTCCAACGCCTGCTGGGATTAGCAACTTATTACCGCCAGTTTATTCCTAATTTCTCCTCTATGACAGCTCCTATTTCTGCACTGACCAAAAAGTGGGTTAATGCCAAAGACTGGACCACGGAGGCTGAAGCCGCATTCCAAGCCCTTAAAATTGCCTTCTCTTCGGCTTCAGTCCTACATAGACCGGATTCCATCAAACCCTTTGTTCTGGAGGTCGATGCTTCATCTGTGGGAGTCGGAGCTATTCTTTCACAAAAGACTTGTAGAGGGAGACTGGTGGCCTGTGTTTTTTTCTCCAAATCATTCACATCCGCTGAAAAAAATTATGGTATTGGAGATAAAGAACTTTTGGCTATTAAATTGGCCCTGGAGGAATGGAGACATTTGCTTGAGGGTGCACGACATCCTATCATCATCTACACAGATCATAAGAACCTCCTATACTTGCAGACTGCTCAACGCCTAAATTCTCGTCAAGCTCAGTGGGCATTATTCTTCTCCAGATTCGATTTTCAGCTTCACTACAGACCCACTGGAAAGTATACCAAGGCTGACGCTTTATCTCGCTGTTTTGACCCCACAGACCAAGAGCCCAGCCCGCAGTTTATTATAGATCCTAAACGTATTATGATCGCTGCTCCAGCTGAAGTGGTACACATTCCCTGAGGAAAGACCTTTGTACCCCCTAAACAAAGGGATTGTGTTCTTCGTTGGGGTCATGCCTCCAGGGTTTCTGGGCACCCTGGCATAAAAAAGACTCTCAATTTGATTGGCCGTCAGTACTGGTGGCCTTCCATGTCCCAAGACACTAAAGACTTTGTTTCAGTCTGCTCCACCTGCTCTCAGAATAAAGTCTCCCATTTAAGACCTCCTGGCCTTTTGTATCCTCTACCCGTGCCTAAGTCTCCCTGGTTGCACATTGCCATGGACTTCATCACCGATCTGCCTAGTTCTGCTGGGTGCACCGTGATCTGGGTTGTAGTGGATCGCTTTTCCAAGATGGCGCACTTCGTACCCCTCTCAGGCCTTCTGTTATCTTCCCGACAGGCAACGCTGTTTATCAAGCACATCTTTCGCCTTCATGGTCTTCCTAAGCATATTGTTTCTGACAGAGGAGTTCATTTAACATCCAAGTTCTGGAGAGCCTTGTGCAAACTGCTGGAGGTCAAACTAAACTTCTCTTCTGCGTACCATCCTCAATCCAATGGTCAAGTAGAGCGGATAAACCAAATACTTGAAAGTTTCCTCAGGAATTTCGTGTCTCCACGACAAGACGACTGGGCAAGTCTACTTCCATGGGCCGAATTTGCCTACAACAACCTATACGGGGGAATCTACCCACTCTTCTCCTTTCTTCTTGGTGTATGGCCAGAACCCAGGAATTCCCCTACCAGTTTCTGCACCTTCTGAGGTTCCAGCTGCTAACACGGTCCACCGCGACTTTGTACGGATATGGCAGAAGGCCAAGGACTCCATCCACAAAGCCGTAGCCAGGTTTAAGTGAGACACGGATAAAAGATGCAGGATACCACCGCAGCTCCTTCCTGGGGATAAGGTCTGGCTGTCCACCGGGTACATACGACTGAAGACTCCTTGTTACAAGCTAGCTCCTCGGTTTCTAGGTCCTTATGAGATAACAAAACAAATCAATCCGGTAACTTTCAGACTTCGCCTTCCTCAGTCTCTAAAAATCTCTAATTCCTTCCACATTTCCCTGCTGAAACCCACTATACTCAACCGATTTTCAAAAAAAATTCCTGTCCATCCTGCTCCTGCGGCTGATGCCAAATTTGAAATTAAAGAGATCCTGGATGTCAAACGAACACGGGGGAGATTATGGTACCTAGTGGACTGGAAAGATTATGGTCCTGAGGAGAGATCATGGGAGCCCGTGGAGAATGTCAACGCCTCAGCTCTCATCAAGGACTCACACTCTGGCCACCAAATCCACATAATTAATTCTACAGATACCATGGCCATGGCTAAAATTACGTATCAATTGAAGTATAGAATGTTACGTCAAAAAGAATATGTCCCGAGTGTTTTCTCAGGTAGCCAGAATAGTAGCCAGGAGATACAACTGGCTGAATTACATATGGATGATCTCCTAAAATTTTTTAAAAACCTACAAATTAGGCAGGTCCAATCAACATGGACCAAATCAACACTCGAACAGTATCTGGAACAAGGCCTAATATCTAGGGGTCTCCGCATCCCACTCTTTCCCTCATAAAAACTGTCTAAACCTTGGTTAAAAGTGAAATGGGATACAGCCTTGTCTCTAGAACACTCATGGGCATTCTAATTGAGGACGAGACCCACATACTTAACCCCTTCCTGACTTTTGACATATCCATACGCCAAAGTCGTGTAGGGGAAGTATGGAGCGGGCTCACGCAGCCAGTGTCGGCTGTATGTTACCACCGACACTTCAGAGTAACTTTTCCCATTTTCCTCCTAGAGCATAGTAAAAAAATAAATAAACATAATTGGTATCGTCCGTAAAAGTCTGAACTATTACAATATATGATTATTTAACCCGCACGGTCAACGCCGTAAAAAAATACAATTGTAAACGCCAGAACGTCTATTTTTTGGTCACCTAATCTCCCACAAAAAATGAAAAAAAAAGTGATCAAACCGTCACATGTACACCAAAATGGTATTATTAAAAACTACAGCTTATCCCGCAAAAAATAAGTCCTCATATCACTTAATCGACGGAAAAAGAAAAAACTTATGGCTCTCGGAATTTGGCGACACAAAATAAATTTTCTTTTTTACACTTAGGTTTTTACATGTAAAAGTAGTAAAATATAGAAAAAACTATATATATTTGGTATCGCCATTATCGTATTGACCCACAGAATAAAGTTAACATGTTGTTTTAATTGCACAGTTAATTCCGTAAAAACGGCGCGCAAAAAACCATGGAGGAATCGCCGCTTTTTTAATTTTCTACCCCACAAATAATTATTTTCCCGTTTCCTAGTACATTATACAGCAAAATAAATGGTGCTATGAAAAACTACAACTCGTGCCGCAAAAATCAAGCCCTCTTAGTACTATATTGACAGAAAAATAAAGACGTTATGGCTTCTGGAATGTGGGGAGGAAAAAACGAAAATGAAATTCTGAAAAAGGGCTGCGGCGGGAAGGGGTTAATACTGTGGAGAAGGACTTTGAAGCCCTTACACCCAATTTAGAAAGCCATGAAAGCTCATGCACAATTTACAGAGGTGTTCAAAAGAACAATGGACCATATTGATCAGGTATAAACCAAGATTAAAAATAGGAAGAGAAAGAAATATTCTCGTGATAAGGCAGACTACTCCAAAGGTGAGATCTATGATTGGGGTAAAACAAAATCCTTGAGGATAAATAAAAGTCAGCACAATAGGGTGCAAAATAACATCGAACCTAGTGACCCACATGATTTTTCTGACACTGGTACTGATGGTACAGATCCCTCAGATTCTGACGTAGACCTGCAACAGTCCCAGGGTAGATACCCTGGAAGACATAAAATTCTATCCAAGAAACCTGATAATCACACCGAGGTCCCTTTTTTACGGGACAAAGGGAGATGGGGCTTCAGGGGCTCCCAACAAGGGAGAGGAGGTCACCAGAGAACCCACAAGAAATGAACATTAACATAAATGACACACGTAACAATTGCCTTAGGCCGGATTCAGACGAACGTGATTTGCGTCCGTGCAGCCCGCGTGGTTTTCACGCGGCTCGTGCGGACCTATACAAGTCTATGGGGCAGTGCAGACAGTCCGTGTTTTTTGCGCAGCGTTAGTCCACTGCGTAAAACGCACGACATGTTCTATATTTAGGCGTTTTTCGCGCATCACGCACCCATTGAAGTCAATGGGTGCGTGAAAATCACGCATGCCCCACATAAACACTTCCGTGGGACAAGCGTTATTCGCGCAATAACAGTAAAAGAATGAATATAAACAGAAAAGCACCACGTGCTTTTCTGTTTACAAACATCCAAACGGAGTGTCATAAAGATGGCGGCTGCGCGAAAAGCACGCAGCCGCGCATCCATATGAACAGGGCACACGGAGCGGTCAAGTGCCTTTTGCGCGCGCAAAACGCTCACGTTCGTCTGAATCCGGCCTTAGAGTCATCAATCTTTCTAAACACGTACTGACCAATTCCCAGATTTCAGTCCTTAACCCCTTAAGGACGCTGCCTTATTTTGGCCTTAAGGCTCAGAGCACATTTTTCAAATCTGCCGTATTTCACATTATGTGGTAATAACGTCGGAATGCTTAAACCTATCCAAGCGATTCTGAGGTTGTTTTCTCGTGACACATAAAGCCCATTATGTTAGTGGTAAAATTTGGACGATATATTCAGTGTTTATTGGTGAAGAATGAATACCCATAACTGTATATGTAGACATATCACACATCCCCAAAAGAAACAAAATCCAGCACCCAGTACACAAGTGTAACTTGTAATAATGACAACACTTTATTGAAATATACATAAAAACATGTTGGCCATCATGACCTAAAATATGACAAACAATTAAAATACCGTACATGAATGTGAAGAACTCAAAGGCTGTTACAAATGAATTATACTCAAAAAGCTAGAAATAAATGTGAGATCTAGATGCACCAAAAGCAACTCAAAAAGACCTGCTGCAAATAAAGAAATTCAAAAACCACAAGTGTGGTGCATGCAACAATGCCTAGCGAGAGCAAGTAATAAGCCAAAAAGAGTATAGAGCGGACAGAGCGCACCCACACTAGTATGTGTGTGAGTGTAGAGGTATAGTGACCAGGGAGTAACCGTAAATCAAACCCGGTCCCAGGACCTATACCAACCGGTATATTGTATAATCAGCCTGAAGGTGAACATCACACCACGAGCCCCGACGCGCGTTTCGCGGTAGCTTTCTCAAGGGGTACTGATAGGAGAGGTATCTGGCATTGTATTTGTACTGGATGGGGGGAGGAGATACTTCAAACAGGGGCCAAGAGTGGCCAACTTCCACAAGTGCATGATGTTAAGATTTAAATGGCGCAACAGGTGTATGTATCACTGGATAAAATGAATATAATTACCTGAGTAGTACTATGTAAAAGGCGAACACCGCTGATATTATCCCCTGGTATGCGCACAATGAGCGCGAGTGTGCATGCACATAAGCAGAAGGCGCCGTAAGAGGAGGATGTGGTCATGCCCATATGACGTGTTATACACCGGTAGCCATTTTAGAAACTGGAAAAAGTAATGAAAGTGCCAACAAGGAGTGTAGGGCAATTGTAGAATACCGGACAAAGAAGGCTAAGTATAGTGAAAACAGCTAGAATGTTAATATATAGATGGAAGTCAACACTAATATGCACCCATATACAGTGAAGGAAATAAGTATTTGATCCCTTGCTGATTTTGTAAGTTTGCCCACTGTCAAAGACATGAACAGTCTAGAATTTTTAGGCTTGGTTAATTTTACCAGTGAGAGATAGATTATATATATAAAAAAAGAAAAAAAGAAAATCACATAGTCAAAATTATATATATTTATTTGCATTGTGCACAGAGAAATAAGTATTTGATCCCCTACCAACCATTAAGAGTTCAGCCTCCTCCAGACCAGTTACACGCTCCAAATCAACTTGGTGCCTGCATTAAAGACAGCTGTCTTAAATGGTCACCTGTATAAAAGACTCCTGTCCACAGACTCAATGAATCAGTCTGACTCTAACCTCTACAACATGGGCAAGACCAAAGAGCTTTCTAAGGATGTCAGGGACAAGATCATAGACCTGCACAAGGCTGGAATGGGCTACAAACCCATAAGTAAGACGCTGGGTGAGAAGGAGACAACTGTTGGTGCAATAGTAAGAAAATGGAAGACATACAAAATGACTGTCAATCGACATCGATCTGGGGCTCCATGCAAAATCTCACCTCGTGGGGTATCCTTGATCCTGAGGAAGGTGAGAGCTCAGCCGAAAACTACACGGGGGGAACTTGTTAATGATCTCAAGGCAGCTGGGACCACAGTTACCAAGAAAACCATTGGTAACACATTACGCCGTAATGGATTAAAATCCTTCAGTGCCCGCAAGGTCCCCCTGCTCAAGAAGGCACATGTACAGGCCCGTCAGAAGTTTGCAAATGAACATCTGGATGATTCTGAGAGTGATTGGGAGAAGGTGCTGTGGTCAGATGAGACTAAAATTGAGCTCTTTGGCATTAACTCAACTCGCCGTGTTTGGAGGAAGAGAAATGCTGCCTATGACCCAAAGAACGCCGTCCCCACTGTCAAGCATGGAGGTGGAAACATTATGTTTTGGGGGTGTTTCTCTGCTAAGGGCACAGGACTACTTCACCGCATCAATGGGAGAATGGATGGAGCCATGTACCGTCAAATCCTGAGTGACAACCTCCTTCCCTCCACAAGGACTTTAAAAATGGCTCGTGGCTGGGTCTTCCAGCACGACAATGACCCGAAAAATGCAGCCAAGGCAACAAAGGAGTGGCTCAAAAAGAAGCACATTCAGGTCATGGAGTGGCCTAGCCAGTCTCCAGACCTTAATCCCATCGAAAACTTATGGAGGGAGCTGAAGATCCAGGTTGCCAAGCGACAGCCTCGAGTGGGCCAAAATTCCATTTAACATGTGTGCAAACCTCATCATCAACTACAAAAAACGTCTGACTGCTGTGCTTGCCAACAAGGGTTTTGCCACCAAGTATTAAGTCTTGTTTGCCAAAGGGATCAAATACTTATTTCTCTGTGCACAATGCAAATAAATATATATAATTTTGACTACGTGATTTTCTTTTTTTTTTTTTTATATATAATCTATCTCTCACTGGTAAAATTAACCTAGCCTAAAAATTCTAGACTGTTCATGTCTTTGACAGTGGGCAAACTTACAAAATCAGCAAGGGATCAAATACTTATTTCCTTCACTGTATATGCATCCTAAGGGCGCACATACACGTATGCACAAGCGTAGCCATAAGACTGTCGTAGAATTGATACATGTATATAGTTCCATAATACATTAACCCTTTTGGAGGCAGGCAAATAAATAATTAATAATGCCCGCACAACACATGGAGCAACCAAATTATGAAATGGAGGGCAAGATAAAATGTAAAATGTAACAATGTGCAGATGAGGGTACATAGTATAAAACAAAATATACATACAGCATGAATATGTATACAAAATATATAAGTAATAAAGACAATAATAAAATGTATATAATACCATAGTATGATTATACACATATAACAATGTAAACAATTTCATACCATATACATATACATATACAATGTGATCAGCATAAAACAGCTGTGTGTATACAAAAAAATATGTTGACCGAAGAATAAAAATAAAAAAATATAATATATATAGGGTGGATAAATATAATAAAGGTACAGTGAAGTTTACCGCTCAGACGGCACTGGTAACAGTCCAATATCATTCAGTATGGGCTCTCTCCCAGAAAAATGCAGTGGACAGTCCGCAATCCAATGAGGGTGTGGATGGTAATTCTTATCCTTGTAGTTCCATCAAGCTCCTTATCGTCTCTCTCCACATTCAAAGAACTCCTGGTAGGAAAAGGATCTTATGTCTCTAATAGATGGAAAAAGGAAGACACATAGTGCAACACCCTCTGCAAAAAGATTGCTCCACGCCAAGTTTAATCCATACTCACAGAAGTAACAAGAAATAAAAGCATCAAGGAAAGTAAAAATCTTTAAAATTTCTAGGCGGCACGCCAAACACTCTCGCCCGACCCTGGGTTTTGCCCTTCCGGCTTCCTCTTGATGCCCCAGAGGAAGCCGGAAGGGCGAAACCCAGGGTCGGGCGAGAGTGTTTGGCGTGCCGCCTAGAAATTTTAAAGATTTTTACTTACCTTGATGCTTTTATTTCTTGTTACTTCTGTGAGTATGGATTAAACTTGGCGTGGAGCAATCTTTTTGCAGAGGGTGTTGCACTATGTGTCTTCCTTTTTCCATCTATTAGAGACATAAGATCCTTTTCCTACCAGGAGTTCTTTGAATGTGGAGAGAGACGATAAGGAGCTTGGTGGAACTACAAGGATAAGAATTACCATCCACACCCTCATTGGATTGCGGACTGTCCACTGCATTTTTCTGGGAGAGAGCCCATACTGAATGATATTGGACTGTTACCAGTGCCGTCTGAGCGGTAAACTTCACTGTACTTTTATATGTTATTTAGGGTATTTGTTGGATCATACCCAATTTAGTTTTGTCTGCTCCGGTCTGAGAGAGATTTTGTGGGTATTTGAGCCAAGAGAAACCACCATTATATTTGGATAAATATAATGCAAGCATAAAAAAGTGAGATAAGGTGAGTGAACACACGTGCAAAGTGAAAAGTGAATAAATAATATTTTTATTATTACAAAATTAATAAATAAAGTGATACACACGTGAGAAAGACGCACCTGAAAAGAATATATATAATTTATTAATAATATCATATATCACATCGAATAAAAAGTGTAATATTGTACCAGACATATATATAAATAGTATATGTATGTAAACGTGTAAAGATATGTATGAAATAACATATCAGCAGTATGTGATAGTGTTGCATATGTGTATGGAAAAGACGTGAAAATATGTAAAAAGTGATGTATCTAAAGAGATATATATGTATATAAAAATAGATTGTACACTGCGACAGTGACAACCTGATGTATGAAAAACATACTGCAGCACACGTATATAAAAATATGATGAGTACCCACTAAGAAAGCTACACAAAGTCAAGCACAACAAAAAGTGGTAATTATGCTGATTGATGACCACAAATAAAGAGTATTCAAACAAATGGAGTATGCCGTTCGGAATTCAGGTATTCTAGTAAGCCCAATAATGGTGTAACAACAGCTCCTATGGAGGTACAAAAAACAATTGAGAAATAACTCCAAATTAAAATATGACAACCAGTACACAAAGTTACAGAAGACCGAAAAGAAGCCAGCATGATCTAGGGAATGTCCCTAGAAATCAACCAAACCAATCATAACTCAAAATGCACATATATATACAAAATTAAAAACTGATAATGCTATGGGACCATAGGACCTATTACAGGAAGGAGGCAAAGGAAATGTTTTCATTCAGCCCCAGAGGCGAGCTAGTCTTCAATTTGGTAATCCATTTGCATTCTATACGTTCCAATTTATGAAAAGTATCACCTCCACGCGATCCGATGATAATTTTGTCAATACCATGGACCTTCAGATCTTGCCATCTGTTATTGTGAAAGTCACGAAAATGTCTGGAGATGGACTTAAGTTTGTCTATTTCATCCCAGTTGTTACCGTCAATTGTCCCGGCCTTTTTAATGTCCCTGACATGTTCCTGGATTCTCATTTTCAGTTCTCTTGTGGTCATGCCCACATAGGAGAGGAAATTGAAAAATTAATATTACCTCAACAGGAGAAAGTCAAAACGGAACTTACTCCAGACCTCCTTGCCAAATTCGAACACGAATTAAGTATCGAATATACAAAATGGGAGAACAAAATTAAAGAACTTAAGTCCAAGAAATTTCAAAGAGATCTGATGGACTTTCAGGAACAAAGGGTGTACAAATGGCAACGACGTGGATCCTCCACGTTGACACGTTCTGAGTCCTTATCCTCATTGGATAGTGTAGCTTCTGGGACCTCACAAGGTAACCAACCAATGAGAACCAGGAGATATGAAACCAGACATACTCCGACTAAAAGAAAATTCAATCCCTCTGATGAGAACGCAGGAGGTGAATTGAAATTAATTAACCTCTCTGACAAAATATTTACTCCCAGCCAAATTTCAGTACTCTCTCTGGGGCTCTCATTCTGCCCTGTATCGGGCTTTGATGACTTTATAGCCATCAAAGATGTATTTCTGTTTGCCCGCAAACTCATATACAAAAAATATTTCTCTAAAAATGATCCCTACAAATTTGTTTACAGCACAGGAGGAATTGGAAGCGGTCCAGGCGTTAGAAGCTTGAGGAGCAGGAGGTTAATAACGGCAGGTTCCCATACACTATTCGTCCTAAATCTACCACATTTCCACCCTTATCATTGAACCCATCAGTTGAGATGTTCGTCAGAATGGTAGTGGACGAATTTCGTAAATTACCACAGGAACGCAGTTATGACAATCTATCATGGGCGCAGCGCATGGCGTTGCGCGAATTAAAACAATTATGTGGTATTGTGTTCAAACCAGCAGACAAGGGTGGAAATGTGGTGGTATGGCCTATTGATATGTACGAATCTGAGGCATATCGGCAATAACGGGATGCAGAGTGTTATATGCGTTTGACGTACAATCCCACTAACCTGTTTCAGGGCCAGTTTGATGCGATGTTGGCTGAAGCTTGTGATAATAACATCATCACTAAAAAAAATCATGGATGGGCTGATTGTAAAATTTCCCATTACCCCCACATTGTATCTTTTACCCAAAGTCCATAAGGATCAAAAGAAACCACCTGGGCGCCCAATTGTGTCGGGATGTGGCAGTTTATGCGAATCAACTTGCCGCTTCCTTGATTATTATCTCCGCCCCTGTGTTGAGAGTCTTCAATCCTATGTTAAGGACTCCACGGATGTATTGAAGCGTCTGGATGGGGTGACGATTGAGCAGGATATGTACCTGGTATCCTGTGATGTGGAATCCCTGTATACTTGTATCGATCACGATTGGGGTTGCGTGCTATTCAATACTTTTTACGTTTATGCAACCATGATCATGAACTGGTTCATTTTCTGATCCTTCTCATGCGTTTTGTCCTTGAGCACAATTACTTTGTGTTCAGGGACAAACTCTATCTACAACTCCGCGGGACAGCAATGGGTGCGACCTGTGCACTCTCATATGCAAACCTATTTCTAGGTTTCTGGGAACAGGAAACTGTACGGGAGGCTATGGACATGGTATCTGGATGTGTTGTGGGCTGAATGCGTTTTATCGATGACATCCTTTTTATCTGGCAGGGCACGTGTACAGAACTTGATCGGTTCTTATCTATTTTGAATACCAACACACAGAACATCAAACTAACAAGCGTGATTAGCCAAACAAGCATGGATTTTCTGGATATCAAAATGATAATGCAAGATACAGGTAAGCTTAGCACTACTATTTTCCGGAAACTAACAGCTGTAAACTCTCTCCTACATGGATCGTCTTTTCACCCTACACATGTAATACGTGCTATCCCAATGGGGCAATTTTTAAGGGCAAGACGTGTATGTGACTCTGATTCTAATTTTGAAATGGAGTCTCAATGTTTGAGGACCCGCTTTTTACAACGCGGGTATCCCAATTATGACATTGAGAAGGGATACCAGAGAGCACGCCATACCAACCGTAATAGTTTACTTACCCAATACAAACGCAAAAGTAAGGACGATACGGTGAGACTCATCACTCTCTATAACACACAATGGGTGGAGATGAGGAAAATTGTGACTCGTTTTTGGCCAATATTGCTTACTGACCCTGATCTAAAGAAATACTTGCCCTCTAGACCTCAACTTACAGCCAAAAAAAGCAAAACTCTGGGTGACCATTTGGTCCGAAGTCATTATAGTACTCCCAATCCTAAGACATATCTTTTTGGCTCTAAAGGACCAACATTTCCATTTGCAAATTGATTGTAAGGACTGATACATTCTCTGATTCTGAAAATAAAAAATGTTTTAAAATTGTACAGTACAGTACAAGTACAACTGGGGTGGTCTACATGGCCACTTGTCCGTGTGGCCTCTCCTATGTGGGCATGACCACAAGAGAACTGAAAATGAGAATCCAGGAACATGTCAGGGACATTAAAAAGGCTGGGACAATTGAGGGTAACAACTGGGATGAAATAGACAAACTTAAGTCCATCCCCAGACATTTTCGTGACTTATACAATAACAGATGGCAAGATCTGAAGGTCCATGGTATTGACAAAATTATCATCGGATCGCGTGGAGGTGATACTTTTCGTAAATTAGAACGTATAGAATGCAAATGGATTACCAAATTGAAGACTAGCTCACCTCTGGGGCTGAATGAAAAAATGTCCTTTGCCACCGTCCTGTAATAGGTCCTATGGTACCATAGCATTATCAGTTTTTAATTTTGTATATATATGTGCATTTTGAGTTATGATTGGTTTGGTTGATTTCTAGGGACATTCCCTAGATCACGCTGGCTTCTTTTCGGTCTTCTGTAACTTTGTGTACTGGTTGTCATATTTTAATTTGGAGTTATTTCTCAATTGTTTTTTGTATCTCCATAGGAGCTGTTGTTACACCATTATTGGGCTTACTAGAATACCTGAATTCCGAACGGCATACTCCATTTGTTTGAATACTCTTTATTTGTGGTCATCAATCAGCATAATTACCACTTTTTGTTGTGCTTGACTTTGTGTAGCTTTCTTAGTGGGTACTCATCATATTTTTATATACGTGTGCTGCAGTACGTTTTTCATACATCAGGTTGTCACTGTCGCAGTGTACAATCTATTTTTATATACATATATATCTCTTTAGATACATCACTTTTTACATATTTTCACGTCTTTTCCATACACATATGCAACACTATCACATACTGCTGATATGTTATTTCATACATATCTTTACACGTTTACATACATATACTATTTCTATATATGTCTGGTACAATATGACACTTTTTATTCGATGTGATATATGATGTTATTATTAATAAATTATATATATTCTTTTCAGGTGCGTCTTTCTCATGTGTGTATCACTTTATTTATTCATTTTGTAATAATAAAAATATTATTTATTCACTTTGCACATGTGTTCACTCACCTTATCTCACTTTTTTATGCTTGCATTATATTTATTCACCCTATATATATATTATATTTTTTTCTTTTTATTCTTCGGTCAATCACATTGTATATGTATATGGTATGAAATTGTTTACATTGTTATATGTGTATAATCATACTATGGTATTATATAAATTTTATTATTGTCTTTATTACTTATATGTTTTGTATACATATTCATGCTGTATGTATATTTTGTTTTATACTATGTACCCTCATCTGCACATTGTTACATTTTACATTTTATCTTGCCCTCCATTTCATAATTTGGTTGCTCCATGTGTTGTGCGGGCATTATTAATTATTTATTTGCCTGCCTCCAAAAGGGTTAATGTATTATGGAACTATATACATGTATCAATGCTACGACAGTCTTATGGTTACGCTTGTGCATACGTGTATGTGCGCCCTTAGGATGCGTATATATGGGTGCATATTAGTGTTGACTTCCATCTATATATTAACCTTCTAGCTGTTTTCACTATACTTAGCCTTCTTTGTCCGGTATTCTACAATTGCCCAACACTCCTTGTTGGCATTTTCATTACTTTTTCCAGTTTCTAAAATGGCTACCGGTGTATAACACGTCATATGGGCGTGACCACATCCTCCTCTTACGGCGCCTTCTGCTTATGTGCATGGGCATGCGCACTCATAGTGCTATGTATTTGGATGGGTATTACCCCCGTACAATTTATATATAATATGTTGGAGTAATTCACACTAGGTGTACACCACCAATTGTCAATATATGATTGAAGGAACAGGGGGAGTGGGAAAAGTAGTGTTTTATTAATGAAAAAAATAAAAATACTTTATTAAAAATGCTGCAGCTTGCGGTTAGATACATTCAGCTGGCCGCGGCTTGCTTATCAGCTCACATTATATGTAGGATAACCCTGTTAGCCTGGACTTATTAGTTTATAGTGGGCTAAGTGCAAATCATTTACTGCCTGACAGGGCAGAACATTTGCTGACACGTCAATTGAAGTCCACCATCTAGGCAATACAAGTGTTGCTACGTGTTTGTGGCTCGGCCCTCTCCTTCTCCTGTGTAGTTGCTAGCACGCAGCAGTTTCGACTCTGCTGTGTCTGTCTGCTCACACAGGATATTTGTGCATGCAATCTATGCAGTTACATGCATGTACCTGGAACCTATTGCAGCAATATTGTTGTAGGGGCTTCTCCACCGCTGGGCTTTATTTACAGCCCGTTGGAGGAACCTTTATTTTTGCTTGCAATTGACTGTTTTCTCACCAACACTGAGAGGTCAGTCGTATATATAATTTAATACAATTCTATAGAATAGGAGCAATCCAATTTAGGCATAATTTGTCTTATTGTGCCAATTTAGGGGACTTTGGCGCAACGTAATTTACATCCAACATTGTTTTTAATTACAATTTAGTAATAAAGTATTTTTATTTTTTTCATTAATAAAACACACTACTTTTCCCACTCCCCCTGTTCCTTCAATCATATACGCACTCATAGTGCGCATACCAGGGAATAATATCAGCGGTGTTCGCCGATTACATAGTACTACCAGTGATACATACACCTGTTGTGCTATTTAAATCTTAATATCATGCACTTTTAGCAGTTGGCACACTATTGGCCCCTGTTTGAAGTAACTCCTCCCCCATCCAGTACAAATACAACACCAGATACCTCTCCTATCAGTACCCCTTGAGAAAGCTACCGCGAAACGCGCATCGGGGCTCGTGGTGTTCACCTTCAGGCTGATTATGCAATATACCGGTTGGTATAGGTCCTGGGACCGGGTTTGATTTACGGTTACTCCCTGGTCACTATACCTCTACACTCACACACATACTAGTGTGGGTGCGCTCTGTCCACTCTATACTCTTTTTGGCTTATTACTTGCTCTCGCTAGGCATTGTTGCATGCACCACACTTG
Source organism: Rhinoderma darwinii (assembly GCF_050947455.1). Taxonomy (NCBI): domain Eukaryota; kingdom Metazoa; phylum Chordata; class Amphibia; order Anura; family Rhinodermatidae; genus Rhinoderma; species Rhinoderma darwinii. Next base: position 276,214,894 of record NC_134688.1, read on the forward strand.
TGGTTTTTGAATTTCTTTATTTGCAGCAGGTCTTTTTGAGTTGCTTTTGGTGCATCTAGATCTCACATTTATTTCTAGCCTTTTGAGTATAATACATTTGTAACAGCCTTTGTGTTCTTCACATTCATGTATTTTAATTGTTGTTGTTACCATTTTGACCCCACAGTTTTTACACAGCACGTATTTGAATTGGGCTGTGAAATTAAAAAAATGACATTTTTTCCAATAAGATGTCATTTTTGCTAAAAATTTCTTATTTTGGCAGGGAACAAAATACCCCATTTTGTTGCCCAATTTCTCCTGAGTGCAGCAATATCCCATTTGTGGCGATAAACTGCCATTTGGGCCCATGGGTGGCCTCAGAAGGGAAGGAGCGCTGTGTGTTCTTTGGAGTGCAGATTTTGCTGGTTTGGTTTTCGGGTGCCATGTCGCATTTGCAGAGCCCCAGAGGTATCAAAGCAATGGAAACCCACCAGAAGTGACCCCATTTTGGAAACTACACACCTCAAGGAATTCATTTATTGGTAATGTAACCATTTAGACCCCATAGTTTCTTCACATAACTTATTTGAATTGGGCTGGGAATTCAAACACAATTATTTTTTTCCAATAATATTTAGTTTTGGCTGAAAATTTCTTATTTTCACAAGAAATAAAATACCTAATTTTTTTTTTTTTAACTCGGTTTATTGTAAAAGTACATACAAAAATCATCAGCAAAAGGAAACAAAATAATGACATTAACATTAACGTTCCTGCATACCATGAATACACATTAGAAACAAGAGTTTGCAATTTACATTTATACATGAAGGCGAGTCACAGGAGACTCCAAATATTCACTGCACGCAGGCAGGTCAGTGTCTCACTTATTTGTGATTCTGTAGACATACAGGTCGCAGTTATTTACCAGATCCAAGCTCCATTCTCACACCTAGGGCATTAAATACCTGGTCAAATAGATCTCAGATCCCTCCTACTTGAAGTGGTAAGGATTCTCTAAGGTCGCCCACGCTGAAGGAGGCAAGAGGTGAGGAGCACCACTCTCCCCAGATCTTCAAGAATTTATATTGACATCCTCTATGTTTATATACTATATTTTCATATGGGAGAATGGCATTGACCAAGCTTTTCCATTGTGATGTATCCGGAAAAGTGTCCCCCATCCATCGGATGGCTATCGCTTTTCTGGCTAAGAACAGGGCTTCTCGCAGGAAGATACCCTCATAGTGTGTCCGGGTCCTTTCTCCCAACAGCCCCAATAAGCATAGACCTGGTTCACATGGAATCGGGTTGGTCATAATTGAGGACAGTATTTGCGTCACTTCTTTCCAGAAATTGGCTATGACTGGGCATAACCACATCATGTGATCAAAGCCAGCTTGATCTTGAGAGCATCTAGGACATCGTGTGCTAGGTGCCCTTCCCATCCGATATAATCTGATGGGGGTAATATAACATCTGTGTATGATGTACAATTGCGTCAATTTATTGTTCGCTGCAGGCGAGACCAAGAGATGTGATCCCATGGCCTCCCCCCAGTCCTCACTGGATAGTGTGGGAATAAGACCCCTCCATCCAACCTCAACCGACATCTCAGCGTGAGCGACCCTCTGCGACAGGAGGTAAGTATAAAGGACAGATACCATCCCCCTTGGTCCCTGTGTTCTCAGAATACCAATGAGTGGAAGTGAAGAAATGGATCTCTGATCTTCCCTGAACTGGGATTGTAAAGCATGCCTAATCTGTACACAGCGGAATGCATCTCTCTCAGGGACCCGGAATGTATCCTGTATCTCTCTGGCTGATATCATATGTCCCTCGTCATCTATCAGGTTTTGCACCTGCGTTATACCTACTTCAATCCAAAAATCAGAATCCTGCATCCCCCTAAAATGAGAAAGACCCTGATGAGGCCAAAGTGGCAGCTCTGCAACTATGTCCTCCCATTCCAGAACTTTCTTAACATGTGACCAGACCTGCCTGGCTAGTTTGATTATTGGCAAGGAATGCCTAGGGCTATATCCATGCGGCTCAAGTATGGGCCACAAAGAGGGGATCCTAAGAAAATGGGCCAAGTGGAGATCTGCATTAGGCATTGGTTCCTCAGCCACCCATGCCTTAATATATCTTAATTGGCCTGCCAAGTAATACAAGAACACATCAGGTAGAGCAGCCCCCGCCTGTTCCTTGGGGCGTTGGAGCGTGCTAAGTTTAAGCTTGGGGCGACTCTCCCCCCATACAAATGAGGAAAATAAGGAGCTTACCAGGTTGAAAAATCGTTTAGGGACCAGGGTGTCCGCGTGTTCTAGGAGGTATAACATTTTGGGCAGCACTATCATCTTAATTAAATTTATTCTTCCTGCTGTCGATATAGGGAGCGCCTTCCAGACAGCAAATTTATCTCTCAGATATGTCAACAGGGGATATATATTTAGATCATATGAAGCGCCACTATCCCTAACTATATAGACCCCTAAGTATTTAAAGCAGGAAACCACCTGCAGGCCCTGGAATTCCATATCCCACCCACAGTTATCGGGTCTAAGGGGCATAAGAAATGACTTACTCCAATTGATATATAGGCCTGAGAACCGTCCAAACTCTTCCAGTAGTGTCATTGCTCTTGGTAAGGAGGCGTTTGGATTAGCCATATACAAAATCATGTCATCGGCATAAAGTCCGATCCGATCCTCCCGTGGTCCAATGCGGATACCCTGAAAAGCCGCATCTAGACGGATGCGGATAGCCAGAGGCTCAATGGCCACTGCAAACAGAAGAGGGGACAGGGGGCATCCCTGCCTCGTGCCTCTATGGAGACAAAAGGAGGGAGACAAAATCCCATTGACCAACACCGATGCTTTCGGATCTTTGTATAGCATGTTAATCCATTTAAGGAATCTCTCGCCAAAACCAAATCTGCGAAGGACCTCAAACAAATAAGGCCACGCTACTGAATCAAAGGCCTTAGCCGCGTCCAACGAGGCCAATGCCCAGTCCTGCTGCTCCCACCACCCTATCTGGGTCACCACCTGAGCTCTGCGGATATTATCCGATGTTGATTTGCCTGGGATAAAACCGGATTGGTCCGGATGAATAATATCTGTGATAGCGCCACCAAGTCTATTAGCTAAAAGTTTGGTTAGGATTTTATAATCCACATTGAGTAGGGATATCGGTCGGTACGACTCACATTCCTCTGAATTTTTTCCTGATTTCAAAATGACAACTATAGTGGCATCTTTCATCGAGACTGGTAATTCACCCTTCTGAAAGGCGTCCTCAAATACAGTTAATAACTGGGGATTTAGAGTATCTGCATATTTAATATACACCTCTAGAGGGAGACCATCCGGACCTGACGCCTTCCCTTTTGTCATGGAGGATAAGCATTCTTCTATCTCCTGTACCGAGAAAGGGGCCTCTAACTTGATTCTATTCTCCTCTGACAACCCTGGGAAGTTTGCCCTATCTAAATAGGAGTTTAATTCCTCCATTGAATACTGTGCCTGCGAAGTGTAGAGTTCCCCATAAAAATCTGCAAATCTATTCAGTATGTCTAATGGCGTAGTAGCCGAACCCTGGTTTGGTTGGGATATACGTAGCACTGGAGGGGACATAGTATTCTGTTTCGCTATTTGTGCAAGCAGCTTACTCGACTGATTACCGTGCTCAAAAAAGGATTGTTTAGAGAAGAATATCCTTCTTGCTGCTTTTTCCTTGACTAGAAGCAAGTATTGTCTGCCCGCTGCCAGCCACGCTTCTCTGTTACCCTGGGATGGGTCCCGTACGAAAGTATCCTCTAAACCCCTGCATTGTTGTGCTAAATCCATTTCTTGTCTGGCTGAGGAGCGTTTAACATAGGAAATAGAGGATCTCAAGCACCCTCTCAAATACGCTTTTAATGTATCCCACATCAGTGCACTATTTTGTTCTTGTGAATGCGCTTCTAAAAAGACATCTAGTTGGTCAGGTATTCTGTCACTTCCCGTAACCAATTGCAGCCAAAATGGGTGTATCTTAAGAGCTCCCCTCCTTCCGTTGATGTAACTGTAAAAGAATCGGGCTATGATCCGACACCCCTCTGGGCAAGTGCTCTATAGAAGCCATGCTTGAGAAAATGGCGGGAGATCCCAACACGTAGTCAATGCGAGACAGAGCGTTAAACTGCGGAGTATGGCACGTGTATTCCCTTATTCCCGGGTGGCTCACTCTCCATAGATCCAACCATCCTATCTCCTCTATCATAGATGCTAGCGGAGTGAGGCTCGTGGGGTCCCGGGGGCCCGACCTAACAGTAAAGCGATCCAACAGAGGGTCTATGGTGAGGTTCAGGTCCCCCATTAGTATAACTCGCGCCTCCTGATAAGTGGATGCGAATGTGATGGCCTCTCTGAGTATACTCATTGAGCCCTGTGGTGGGTTGTATATACCAATTATGACATAAGGGACAGAGTTTACATTAGCATGAACCAGCACATATCTACCATCAGTATCTATTCTTGTATGTAACGCCTCCCAGCGTAAATTCCTATGTACTAGCAGTGATACTCCCCGTGATGCTGAGGATCTACGGTAGTAGCATGCCGCCCCCATTGAATCCAAGATTTACTCAGCATATGCACCTTATCTGGCGTAAGATGCGTTTCCTGAAGGCATATAATATGGGGCATGTGCCTCCGTAGTATAGAAAAGATCACATTTCTCTTACCCGGCGTTCCCATCCCCCTCACATTCCAGGATATAACTTTAAGTGTCGCCATATTCCACTCTATACCATATCTCTATGTGAAGGCACCATCCCCCCACAACCAGCGAGCAGTGATAATAGGACCCTGTTCCCATGTCATCATGTAGCAGGCATGCAAAACCGTTTTGAACCTTAAACCAATAACTTTGAACAATTAAGCTCATCAGGAGCTGCTTAAGCCTACAAGGCATAAAAAATGCAAAGTGCATAAAAACGGGGGAAGTTTCCACTGCTTAGGTTAGTAACACAGAGGAATCAAGATAAGCAATAGTACCTTTTCAATGGCTTCACCCTTCGTTAAGCTGTATTCCAGCCATATGAGATTCCATGTTTCCTTCCTTATAACTTAGATAAACGTGAGGGTAATTAATCCAGTTATTCAAACTATAACATTTTACTCCTATGCCGCCTCAATATATCTGCCCCTCTCCCCTTATCTTCTTCAAGGTTTAGTACATACATATACTCCGTACATCAAGAACACTTCCATGTATATAACCCATGTGTGTGCGGGATCAAACATCCACTGCATAGGGACCCCTCATAAAATGCATAGTGCAATCATGTAAACTCACTGTCCCCTTCATATAACACATGGTCCGCAAGTCAGCGTCGAGGAGATCGTCCATGTCTGGTGAGCCACTCATCTGCCGCCTCAGGGGTAGTGAAAAACACGGATCTCTCTCCATTCACAACTCTCAGTCGCGCAGGGTACGCCATAGAATATGGGATCTGACGCTCCCGAAGTCGTCTCTTGACGTGCATGTACGAGGCCCTCTGTCGTTGTAGCTCCGGGGAAAAATCCGGGAAAATGGACACCGTCGTGTTCTCCACTCTGATCTCTCCTTTGCGTCTTGCCGCCTGCAGCACCAAATCTCGGTCCTTGCAATTTAGCAATCTCGCCAGCAATGGTCTGGGATTCGCCCCGGGTGGTGGTGGTTTCGCTGGCACTCTGTGCGCCCTTTCAACTGCAAAGGCCATTGAAAATACTGTATCCGGAAATAGGTCTTTCAGCCACTTCTACACAAATTCATCTGATCTGGGCCCCTCCGACCTTTCAGGGAGGCCTATTATCCTCAGATTATTTCTGCTCAGTCGATTCTCGAGATCATCTGCTTTTTGGCGCCACAACTCCACTTTCCCCGACAGGTCTCTCAGCGTGCGCGGTACTGCTGCCGTTACATCTTCCAGATCCGAAACCCTTGTCTCAACCTGAGTTACCCGGTCTCTCAGATTATGGAGGTCCTGCCGTATCAGACCAACATCCACCTTCACCTCCTCCACCTTCGTTGTTACCGAGGTACGTGTCTCCAGAATCGCCGCCAGGAGCGTCTCCGTCACCTGCTTCAGCGTTAACTCGGGGGGCACCGCTTCCCCTGCCTCGGCGAGTGCAGCAGGCCGTCTCTCCTGAACATGTGCCGACGAGGACTGCTCCCCCCGGGCACCATCTTGTCCCGAGTTCCTGGCGAACTCTTTCAGTTTTTCCACCGCTCCCGATGTCTTGGAGGGTCCCATATTGTGCCGAGTGGGTTTCCTACCCTTCTTTCTCAACAGGTAAGGAATTTTGGCTGAAATACTTTCTCCACAGGATGAAATACAGGGTTCAGCACACGGAGCTAAGGTTCAGTGCGACCGCTCACATCCGTGCCTGGCCACGCCCCCCCTAAAATACCTCATTTTGTTGCCCAATTTGTCCTGAGTGCGGCAATGCCCAATTTGTGGTGATAAACTGACGTTTGGGCCCATGGGAGGGTTCAGAAGGAAAGGACCACCATTTGGCCTACTGGGGATTTTCTGGTGCAAAGTCATGTATGCAGAAGCCCCTGAGGTACCAGTACAGTTGAAACCCTCAAGAAGTGACCCCGTTTTAAAAATGACACCCCTTAAGGCATTTATCTAGAGGTGTAGTGAGCATTTTTACCGGAGACATACACCCCATAAACTGCAATGTGGGTTCTCACGGGTATGGTAATACCCTCAATGTGGCTGTTATCAGCTGCCTGGGCACACGGCAGGGCTCAGAAGGGAAAGATGAGGGGGATAAGATGTGCGGAGTGCGTCAGGGTAAGTAAAACTGGCGTAGATTAAAAATCAAGGGATGTATGATACATTTTGAAGCACTCTTTCATACGTAGCCTTAATTTTTCGGGACACGTATCACATCAATATATTGTGTCCTCCATTATCCCCCTCTTATAGCAGACTTTGTACCTCTTTTGACTTTTTCCTTTCTTGCCAGTTTGGGGTACTTCTCCTGGAAAATGTTGCCCTGGTACGATGCGTATGGCCCCCCCTTCTTGGTCCCTAAAAATTAGTTTCTTGATAACCACCTCTTGAAATTCCAGGAAAGTTCCGCTCTGGCCTGCACATCGACGTAGCACGTACACATTGTACAATGCCATCTGTATGATGTGCACGGCCAGCTTCTTATACCACACCGCATGGCGCTGCAGGGCTTCGGGCCTTGATCTGACAAGTCCACCCATCCCATGTACCTATTGTAGTCCAGGATGCAGTCTGGTTTGGGGGTCTCTGTACTGGTACCTCGTACAGGTACATGGGTACTGGTGTGGCATCTCTCTTCTCTTGTACTTGACACAATATGTTGCTGCTGGATTGTGCCCTGCTCTCACCCCTTCTGAGTGTTTGCCCAAGCAGAGCCTTGGGGAGGCCTCTCAGATTTCTTCGAGCAGTGCCGCAGGACTTCTGGAAGCGAGGCACTTGAAGAGTGGGACGCTGGTATAAAAATTATCCTGGTAGAGTTGGTAACCCTGGTCCAGCAGTGGGTGCACCAAATCCCACGCAATTTTTGCATTAACTCCCAGTAAGGGGGGGGGGGGGGCATTCTGGGGGCTGAGCACTGGTGTCCTTCCCTTCATATATCATAAATTTGTAGGTATACCCTGATGCACTCTCGCACAGCTTATACATCTTCACACCATACCTTGCCCTCCTACCCGGCAGGTACTGGCGGAATTGAAGCCTCCCTTTAAAATGTACCAAGGACTCATCAATAGAAATACACTTCTCGGTGGTGTACGCTTGGGAAAATCGGGCACTCAAACGGTCTAATAGGGGTCTCCGTTTATACAAACGGTCAAAACTGGGGTCGTCTTGGAGTAGGCAATGCTCATTAGGAGAAGCGAAGTATTGCCTCATTTTTATTTTTTTTAGGTTCCAGTTCAGTTCTGAAGCTAACTTTGAGGGGCCCATATATTAGAAACCCCTATGAAACACCCCATTTTAGAAACTAGACCCCTCAAAGTATTCACAACAGCATTTAGAAAGTTTATGAACTCTTTAGGTGTTTCACAGGAATTTAGAGCAAAGTAGAGGTGAAATTTACATATTTATTTTTGTCAGAAAATCCTGTTTATACCATTTTTTTCTATAACACAAAAGGTTTTACCAGAGAAACGCAACATAATACTTATTACCCAGATTCTGAAGTTTTGAGAAATATCCCACATGTGGCCCTAGTGCGGTAATGGACTGAAGCAATGGCTTCCGAAGCAAAGGAGCCCCTAGTGGATTTTTAGGCCTCTTTTTTATTAGGCACCATGTCCGGTTTGAAGAGGTCTTGTGGTGCCAAAACAGTGGAAACCCACAAAAGTGGCCCCATTTTGGAAACTAGACCCCTTGAGGAATTCATTGTAGTTTTCTTGGGGTGCATGCGGCTTTTTGATCAGTTTTTATTCTATTTTTAGGTGGCGTGGTGACTAAAAAACAGCAATTCTACTATAGTTTTTTTATTCTATTTTTTTTACAGCGTTCACTGTGCGCTATAAATAACATATTCATTTTATTCTGCGGGGCGATACGATTACGGCGATACCATATGTTTATAGTTTTTTATGTTTTATAGCGTTTGCACAATAAAATACGTTTTGTAAAAAAGCATTCACTTTTTGTGTTACCATATTCTAAGAGCCAGAACTTTTTTTATTTTTCCATCAATAAAGCCGTGCGAGGACTTATTTTTTGCGTAACAAACTGTAGTTTCGATCAGTACCATTTTTAGGTACATGCGACTTTTTGATCTCTTTTTATTCCATTTCTTGGGAGGTGAAGTGACCAAACAATTGTGATGGTGGTACGGTTTATTATTATTTTCTTTTACGGCATTCACCGTGCGGGATAAATAACGAAATAATTTTGTAGCTCAGGCCGTGATGGACATGGTGATACCAATTATGTAGAGTTTATTTGTTTATTTATCTATTTTTATTAATAATAAAGGACTGATAAGGTAAAAAGTTTTTTTTTACTATTAATACTTTTATTTTCTTATTTTTACACATCTTTTTTTTAACTTTATTACATTGTCCCACTAGGGGACTTGAGGGCAGGAGGCCCTGATCGCTATTCTAATACACTGCACTACAGCTAGTCACTGACAGCAAGCATAGTGGGTCCTGACTTTGTCAGGACCCACTAGGCTTCCGTTGATGGCATAGCAGGACGCCATTGTTTGGTGTCTGGTTGCCATAGTCACCATCGCCGGCCGCCATCGTGTAGCAGGCCGGCAATGGCAGCTTAACCCCTAAAAAGCCGCTATCTCTAATGAACGCGGCTTTTAAGGGGTTAATCAGCGGGGACACAGCGATCGGTCACCGCTGTAGGAGCTGCGGCAGCTGCTGTACGAGACAGCAGCTGTCACAGCTCCTGTATGTGTCGGGAGGACGGCCAAAATGGCCGTTACTCCCGAGACGTACTATTAGGTCATGGAGCGCGAACGATACAGCTACCATGACCTAATAGTACGTCCAGGAGCGGGAAGGGGTTAAAAAATGCTTCACTTACCGTCTAACCACAAGACTTAATAAATTCACAGTCATAAAAGATCTCCATGTATTTGGAGGTAAACGCTATTATCAGAGAAACCATTTCTCCTTGTAATGATTCAACTAATACATGGAACCTAGATTCTCTCTCAGATGTAGAATAAAATACACTTGGAGACTTGGAAGAATTACTTCTTGAGAACTCCCCTTCAATTGAAGGGAATGAATCAGGATTTTCAACAACCAACAAGAATAACAGGAAAATTCAATCTAAAACTCGTGTAATGCCCTCACTTGATAACTGTCCGGCGATCAGAGTTTTTATAGACTTAGTAGCAAATGATCTATTATCACTGTCCAGTGAACGCCCATTTAATAATCTTAGTCCAGATGAAGAAAGGGCCTTACAAGAAATGAAAAAGTGGGACGATGTGGTTTTTAAAAACTCCGACAAGGGGGCAATGTGGTCATATGGTCCAAAGACCAGTATTTACATGAGGTGAAGAGACAATTAATGGATAAAGCATGTTACCACCCATTATGGGGTGCCCCCACAGCACAGTTTGTCACTGAATACAATGACATGGTTCTAGATGGTTTTGAAAGAGGGGCAATCACTGCTAATGAGAGAGATTTTCTCAAAGTGCAAGATCCTAGAATTGCAACATTTTATCTTCTACCTAAGATACATAAGAACCCGACTAACCCCCCAGGGAGGCCTATTGTCTCTGGTGTGGGAAACCTGACAGAAAAATTTAACCATTGGCTAGATCAAGAATTGCGTGAATTTGTCTACCAGTTACCTTCCCACACCAGAGACACTATGCAAATCCTAAAGGACCTGGATGGTAGTTCCCTGGAGGTGAATGAATGGCTAACTACCTGTGATGTGGAGTCCCTATACACCAGTATTGACCACAACACAGGTTGTGCTGCAGTTGAATTCTTTCTACTGGGGACTGACTTTTGTCCTACGTGCACTTAGATTAATTCTCAAACACAATTACTTTCTTTTTGATGGACGGTTCTATTTACAAACATGCGGAACAGCGATGGGAGCGGCAGTAGCATCAACCTTTGCGAATCTCTATCTTGGTTGGTGGGAAGAAAAATTTGTCTTTTGTCCATCAATGGATAATTTCACAGCTAAGATCAATATTTGGCGTCGTTACATTGACGACATTCTGTTCATTTGGAATGGTTCTCCTAATGATTTGGAAGATTTCATAAAAATTTTGAGCACTAATGACTTTAACCTAAGAGTGACCTTAGCATATGATCAACATTCAATTCCTTTTCTTGATGTAAAGTTCTTCACAAATGAACACGGCATAATCGAGACTGATCTGTTTAGTAAAGACACAGCTACAAATAGCCTCCTAGATGCCACCAGTGCTCACTCAGTAAACACCATCAAAGGGATCCCTAAGGGGGAATTTCTGCGTCTTAGACGAAATTGTTCCACCTTCCAGCTATTTAAAATGAGGGCAGCAGAAATAAAGAACAGAATGTCAGTGAAGAATTATTCTAAAAAAGCATTAAAAAGGCATGCAATTGGGCGCTGAGAACGGAACGTCAGACGCTGTTAACCCCAAAGGTGAAAGTCGATAGGGGACGAGAACAACCACGTTTTATCACGGATTTCCATGAAAATTGGGATGAAATGAACAACATCCTCAATTGTCACTGGAAAATTCTGCTCAGTGACCCAATACTTAGGAATATCTTAGGAAATAGAGTATCCTTAGGATATAGGAAGGGTAAGACAATTTCGAACATGCTGGTACGGAGCCATTTCTCAAGAGAGAACAGAATCAAGGCAACTCTGAATCCTGGTTTCTATCCCTGCAAAATGTGCAGGGCCTGCAGAATTCTGGTAGAAAAAAAAGACAGTTCATAGATGCCTATGGAATCAATCATTACATCAGAGACCACATCAGATGTACCACACCTGTGGTGGTTTACTGTCTTGAATGTCCGTGTGGCCTCAAATATATTGGCAAAACAGTGAGAGAACTACGTATCCGTATCAGAGAATACATTAATTCCATCATTAATTATGACAAAAATCTAAGTGAATGCCAGTCAAAAAATAAACCATTCTGCCCGACCCCAATAGCCAGACAATTCAAAATCAAGCACAATTTGAACTGGAACTACTCTCAAAGGCTGGGCTATATGTCAAATACGCCTGGGCATTAGAAGGGGAGATTTAGACTTGGCACTCCTTAAAAAAAGAGAGTGAGTGGATTTTCAATTTTAATACAGTCAATCCATTTGGACTCAATGAGAACTTTGGGTTTAGCTGTTTTCTTTAACAATAGGTATTGAGGTGAAAATGCCAACTTCACCTCAACTTCCCCATAGAAAAAATTCATATTTATATACACATTCCAATTTTATACACAATTTCTCCCTGCTCTATATCATATTTCTGTCTCCTCATTAATTTATCTTCCTTTTTGTAATACATCTCTTCGTGTAATTTTTCTAATTTTGGAAAACATTCACTTTAGGCATTAACATGCCATTACTGACCATTTACTTAGCCATGGGTATCTACGAAATATTCCTTCATCTAATTTGGTCATCCACTATTTCAATAAGACCTTGGCATCAATTATTATTCCAGGCCTAAGATTGGCTGGCCTGGCTGTCAATCAATTCTTGCCCTATTTATAGGGCAGTTTAATGTGCGGTCCCCCACCCCTAGAAGAGGCCAGAATGTTGTCGAAACGTGCGTCGGGTGCTTAGCACTTTTTTATAATCCATGGTGCAACACATGGCCCTAGCTGTACAGCAAAAATTAAATCGGTCACCAGCCTAACATTACTCTATAATCGGACCAACTAACAGCTGTCAGTCATCCCACTAGCACAACAGTGCAGCTCGTAACACACCCCGCTGTGTCTCATACCAGCAGCTGGGTGTGATCTATTACTTGCCTGCTGCATCGACTGCTGATCGCCATTGTATAATCCACCGCATGGTCTCCCCTACATTGCTGCTCTGTCCTCCTGCAGGAGTAAAGCACGATCTTTACCTTGCAAGAATATCTCTATCTTGCACGAATATCCCGTTCATATAGCGCTGTGTCTTGCCGCCCTGCTTCCAGGCACAGCGCACATGCTGGGTCCCGCACTGCGGGAACAGAGTCTGACATTTAGACGACTCATTGACATCGCTGCCCCAGCTGACCGCTGTTGCACTGTATCAGCCACAGCTATCTACCACGCTGCTGCTCCGGCACCCAGGAGCACCATCGTGAGGGAGTAGTTGGCTGGTACACATTCACACCGTGCTGCTTGCCAACCGCACGACAGCATACTTATATAAATATATGTAAAAAAAATTATTTTATAGTGAGACAGCCTGACAGCACAATTGAATGTCTACTATATGTGATAGAATTTACATGCTCACTGACCATCCTTGGGGGGGGTCCCTCACGGCTGATTGTAATGACGGTAGCTTAAACCTATTCACACTGTGCTGCTTGCCAATCCTTGGCAGCACAGAACTCCATGTGATTTCCACTGTGACCTAAGCAGGCAGCACACATTCTAATGTGAATTCACAGCACCACAAATTGCTACACTGGTTATATGGCCAACGAGTATGTGAGTTTGGGGGTCACTCGCACATACTCGATTGCACCATTGGATTTTTAGCTCAATTGTAAATTTGAATGTATATCAATAAAAGTTAAATATTAATAGACCACACACTTTCCTCTTCTCCTTTCCTCCAACATATATACAGCACTAGAACCAAGCTCATACATATATACATCACCAGAATCAAGATTAGTACATATATACAGCACTAGAACCAAGCTCAGTACATATATACAGCACCAGAACCAAGCTCAGTACATATATACAGCACCAGAACAAAGCTCAGTACTTATATACAGCGCAGAATAAAGCTCAGTACATATATACATCCCCAGAACCAAGCTCATACATATTTACATCCCCAGAACCAAGCTCAGTACATATATACAGCACTAGAACCAAGCTCATACATATATACAGCACCAGAACCAAGCTCAGTACATATATACAGCACCAGAACCAAGCTCAGTACATATATACAGCACCAGAACCAAGCTCAGTATATATATAAAGCTATAAAGCACCAGAACAAAGTTCAATACATATCTAAAGCACCAGAACAAAGCTCATACATATATACAGCACCAGAACAAAGCTCAGTACATATATACATCCCCAGAACCATGCTCAGTACATATATACAACACCAGAACAAATACAGTTCAATTTAGTGCAACCCCTTCCATATAGGTTTGTACGGCGTAAAACTACAGCTTCCAGCATGGACCGAACAATGGTAAGGATATGCTTGGAGTTGCTGTTTCACAAAAAAAAAAAAAACATACCACCCATCATCTCGGTGCAGATCATACAGTGACTACAGTGCTGATTAGAGGCAGAATAAACATTTACATTGAGTGACTCAACGGTGACGTCTCAGATTCTAGTTATTTTCTTCTCCCTCTGGTCCAGACCTCTATGATGGATTTCTCCCGGTCACGACACATTTCTGCAGTTTTCCGCTCAGATGTCTTCAGCTTCTCACTTTTAAAACATTTCTGCACCTATAAACGAAGTTAAAATTCTCAACACCTCGAAATATAATAAAGCGCCATTCACTGCACCACTAACTATAATAGCGCCATACACTGTTTCCCTAATTATGATAGTACCATACACTGTGTCCCACACACCATGCCCCCTGTAGATAGTGCCCCCATAGGCCCCTGTAGATAGTGACCCCCATAGAGCCTCTGTAGATAGTGCCCTACATAGAAGCCCATGTAGATAGTGCCCCACATACAGCTCTCTGTAGATAATACCCAAATATGGACTCCAGAGCTGCAAGGCAATAGTGCTAACCACTGAGCCACTGTACTGCCCTACATATAGCTCCCCCTATAGATAGTGCCTCACGTATAACTCCCCCCTGTATAGTGTCCCACATATAGCCCACCCTATAGTACCTCACATATAGCCCCCCTGTAACTAGTGCCCCACAGGTAACCCACCCCTGTATATAGCGTCCCACATATAGCCCACCCCTATAGACAGTGCCATACAAATAGCTCCCCTATAGATAGTGCTCTACATATAGCCCACCCCTGTATATAGTGCCCCACATATAGCTCCTTTATATAGTGCCCCACATATAGACCCCCCCCCTGTAGATGGTGCCCCACATATAGCTCCCCTTATATAGTGGCCCACATCCCCACATATAGACCCCCTGTATATAGTGCCCCACATATAGACCCCCGGTATATAGTGCCCCACATATAGACCCCCTGTAGATAGTGGCCCACATATAGATCCCCCTGTATATAGTGGCCCACATCCCAACATATAGACCCCCCTGTATATAGACCCCCCTGTATACAGTGGCCCACATCCCCACATATAACCCCCACCCCTGTAGATCATGCTACTCACAGTTTTATTAGAAAAAAAATCAAAAAAAATTTACACTCACTATAATCCCGTTCCCGCGCCGTCCGGTGGCAATGCAGACCTGCTCTCTTCTGATCAGGTCTGCTGGAATTGAACGACTCGTCGTTCAAAGGTACTGATTGGCAGGGCAGAATGACTTGCCCCGTCAATCAGTGCCTTTCAAGCACGGAAGCGGCTAGCGATGCCCGGGAGCGGGGGGCCCGTGTCGCCCGGCCCATAAATGTTAGAGGCTCGGTGGCACGGGCCCCGTAGTAGCGTCGCTAGTGTAGACAATATTGTACTTACGGGGAATGAACCCCCATCACAAATCCAAGCACAGCAGGGTGGTCCACATTTTCTACACAGGTTTCTATATAACATCCAGAAGACATCTCTGATTTATTTTAAATTCAGGTATAGAAAAATATAAATACGAAAAATGTAAATAAAATAAGTTAATCTTCAATATTAGGGTATGTTCACATAGTTTGGAATTTTGAGGCAGATTTTGATCTGCCTGCACGCCGTTTGCCGCGTTTTTCGCTTGTGCCCATTAAGTGCCACAGGCAAAAACGCCTCGAAATATGCTTTCTCTGCCTCTCATTGATGTCAATGGGAGGTCAGAGACGTAAAATGCCCGAAAATAGAGCATGTCGCTTCTTTTTCCCGCGAGACGGTTTTTCCACTCACGGGAAAAAAACACATCTGCCTCCCATTGAAATCAATGGGAGGCATTTTGGACGTTTTTTGGCGCATTTTCCGACGCGGTTTCTGCGTCAAAAAACTCAGTGTGAACGAACCCTTAGGATTTCACATTTTACTCTTTTGTGCAAATCTGCAGAAAAGCTTCATAAAGCATGTGATATGGAATATAATACTTAGTCACGGGAATTGTTCAGGAAATTACATTTTCCAAGTTTAATCACTTTATCTAGAACTTGCAAAATAGATTTTAACTTAAAGAGGCTCTGTCACCAGATTTTGCAGCCCCTATCTGCTATTGCAGCAGATCGGCGCTGCAATGTAGATTACAGTAACGTTTTTATTTAAAAAAAACGAGCATTTTTGGGCAAGTTATGACCATTTTTGTAGTTATGCAAATGAGGCTTGCAAAAGTCCAAGTGGGTGTGTTTAAAAGTAAATGTCCAAGTGGGCGTGTATTATGTGCGTACATCGGGGCGTTTTTAATACTTTTACTAGCTGGCCGTTCTGATGAGAAGTATCATCCGCTTCTCTTCAGAACGCCCAGCTTCTGGCAGTGCAGACACAGCGTGTTCTCCAGAGATCACGCTGTGTCGTCACTCACAGGTCCTGCATCGTGTCAGACGAGCGGGGACACATCGGCACCAGAGGCTACAGATGATTCTGCAGCAGCATTGGCGTTTTCAGGTAAGTAGCTACATCGACTTACCTGCTAACGCCGATGCTGCTGCAGAATCAACTGAAGCCTCTGGTGCCGATGTGTCCGACACGATGCAGGACCTGTGAGTGACGTCACAGATCTGCACTGCCAGAAGCTGGGCGTTCTGAAGAGAAGTGGATGATACTTCTCGTCAGAGCGCCCAGCTAGTAAAAGTATTAAAAACGCCCCGATGTACACACATAATACACGCCCACTTGGACTTTTACTTTTAAACACGCCCACTTGGACTTTTGCAAGCCTCATTTGCATAACTACAAAAATGGTCATAACTTGGCCAAAAATGCTCGTTTTTTAAAAATAAAAACATTACTGTAATCTACATTGCAGCGCCTATCTGCTGCAATAGCAGATAGGGGCTGCAAAATCTGGTGACAGAGCCTCTTTAGAGGGGAAATCCAGTCAAATAACTTATACATGAGAAAATCAATGGCAGTGTGCTTAGAATGTGCCAAAGGGCTTAAAAATGTATGTCCACCTTTGAAAACTAGTTTGTATATAAAATTAATCTAAAGGAAGAGCTTAAAGAGAACCTTTCACCTCCCCATACATGTGCAGCTGAGTGCAGCATGTAATGGGGTGGGCTGCACAAACTCTGGGGCACTTTACATTTTTTTTCTACCTCCCTCCGTTATTTAGATATCGGTGCTGTTATATTTGGCGCCTGATATTTAAATAACCCCTGAACAGTCAATGGGGCGTGTTACTATGGCTGTGACACTGTCCAATCAGATATGGACAGTGTTTCATCAAAAGTGAGGAGGGAGTGTGCGCGCCCGCTCTCTCTCACTCTTCAGCTTTGAAGATCAGCAAAGCGCTTTTTAAAGTACAGGCGTTTTTCATGGAGTTTTTTTTAACGTGTTTTCGGCACTTTTTGGGCGCGTAATTAGGACCCCCATTGTCTATGGGAACTGGGCGCGTTTTGAGCGCATTTTATATGCCGAGAATTGACTTAATGCTTTTTTTACAATATGCGCTTATTAAACACGCAAGCGTAAACAAAACGCATCGTATGCACTACAATGTATTTTCCCATTGATGTCAATGGGAAACTTAAAGCAAGCATTTTTGACGCGTTTTTGGAGCGTGAAATGCGGCAAAAACGCGTAGAATACACGCCATGTGAACAAGGCCTTAACTGGTCCTTAAAACCCGCACCACAGACTATTTACAGCGCAGGTTTTAACTTGCTGCCCGAGTAGCTGAATGTCGGGTCTCCGGCAGTCAGTGACTGCCGGGGACCCTGAGGAGAAGAACGAAGCAGTTTTCGCTGATTCTGTCTTCTCCAATCTCTTTTACACAGCGCTCAATGAACACTGTGTATAGGAATAGAGGCAGCGGCCGCGTCGCTGTCTCTATTGGTCCCAGTGATCATGTGACTGGTCACATGATCGCCGGGTACGGTTAGTGGCAGACTGCTGCTGGGTCTTACTAGACCCAGCACAGCCCTATTAGTGACAATAGTCACTATGAGAGGGCTAATTTCCCCTCTAACTGGGCCTTAGTTACTGTGGAAAAAGATGGCATAAAAGAAAAATAAAAAAATATATATATTATATATTTATATATATATAGTCCCCCAAAAGGTCTTTCCTGACCTTTGAGGGACAGACCATAGTAATAAAAAAAATAAACGTAAAGTGCAAAAAAAAATTAAGAATAAAT
The DNA here is from genome assembly GCF_050947455.1 of Rhinoderma darwinii. Taxonomy (NCBI): domain Eukaryota; kingdom Metazoa; phylum Chordata; class Amphibia; order Anura; family Rhinodermatidae; genus Rhinoderma; species Rhinoderma darwinii. Next base: position 276,232,999 of record NC_134688.1, read on the forward strand.
ACACAAAAAATACCCACCCCAAAGAAAACGTTTCCCCTCCTGCCAATCATTGTCGTCACGCTAGTCCTGAGCCAATTACCCTAATATAGACATATAACATATTAAAATTTCCGGTAGACAACGACGATCACAAATAAAGTCTATTTTAGGGTAAAACTATGTTATTACCAAAAAAAAAAAATAGCTGAATAGTAAAAAAGCTTATTTTTTTACTATTATTTTCAAACTTTAAGCCTAAAAATTCTAAAATAGCAAAAAAGATGTGTATAAAAATGATTAAAAAAAGAAACCTGCATTGTCTATGGAAAAAAACAATCGCAAAAATCACATCACTAGCCCAACAAATAAAAAAGTTCTAGCCATTTAACTAACGCGTGCTAAAAATGGCTAAATGGTGTCTGGCCCTGAAGGCTCAAAATAGCCCGGTCCTGAACTGGTTAAAGATCGGAATAGCTGACGAATGAGCCCCCAAAATGTCAACCAAAAAGAAGAAAAAAAAGGTTAAGCAGATAACTAATACAGATAAAGCAAAGCCTCACATATAAGGCTTCGTTCACATCTGCGTCAGGGCTCCGTCAAAACAATGGAACCCTCGCATAACGGAGACAATCAGAGACCATTGGCACCGGATCCGTCACCATTGAAATCAACGGTGATGGAAATGGAAACCTTTGCTTTCCGTTTGTGTCAGTCAGGGCTCCGTTCCGACGGAAACCTCAGACGGAACATAGGAACGGAGCCCTGATGCAGATATGAACGAAGCCTAAATGTCAGCAATACTGTAGCTGCTGGAAGCTGTAAATCATTTTCTAGGATAAAGATAGGAGCTTCTTCCGGAGCCTGTACAGTAGAGTGTCCCAGAAAAATAAAATCAAACCACCCTTACCTGGTGTCCAAAAGAACAGCTCATCCCGGCACAGATAAAGAGCAGTACAGAACATGCTGTACCGTACTGTACTGTAGAGAGGCGTTACTAGACAGTCAATCAGTACATGCACTTCAGTAATACAGGTGTTTTACCAGTAAAATGACCATGTTGATTGGCTGGATCTTCCGCACTTTCTGTGGCATTGTATGTGGATTGCAGTTTATAAGTTACCATGGCCTAGTATAAACCATTGTATGTTGAAAATACTGTAACATAAATGACCAAAAATACTCAAAAAAAGCAGTTTAGTTTTTATTATTATAATTTTTTTTTTACAGCATACATCGATCATCATAAATTATGTTAGAAATTTATTGTGGAGGTTGTTACGATCATGACATTACCAAATGTGTTTAATATTTTACGCTTTAGGACTAATATTTAAGTTAATGCCAAACAAAGAATAACAGAACCAAAATGGTACAGCGAAAAATAGGAGTGCAAAGCCCAACAGGACTGGATCCAACTGTCCCCAAGAGATCCAGGTAACACATCCAAAAAGGAACAGATTTCATTCTCGCATGCAATTTTTCAGCTCCTCAGTGCCTTTCTCAAGCATGAGAAAAACGGAGGAAACGTTGCATTGCTGAATAAAATCTGTTCCTTTTTGGATGTGCTTCCTGGATCTCTTTTTTTAATATTGAAGTTAAACATTTATTGTATGTATATTTTTTCTTTACTGATTTACAGCCGTTGACCCCACTCCTGATGGCACAGGGACACTTGCTGTACCTACGGGATCAGCAGGACCTGTGTGCTCTTCTTGATGCATCAACGTGCTATATATTTGCAATAGGTTGAAACAATTTCCAAGATGGATAATGAATTGCATTGTTACGGATATGCCACTTTAACAACCAATGTCTTAACAGTAAAAAAATAAAAGTTTAGTTGGATCGGGGACAAACTGAAAATACAGGACAGAACAATAAGGCTATATTCAGACGAGCGTATCCGATTTGCGCGTGTAAAAATTTCAGTGTTTTTCCTACATTTCATGTCCGCAGCGTATTGGCATTAGTGTGAATTGCGCGTGGCATGCGTTATTCACGGCCGTGCAAGCACTTTTTAAAAAAAAAATATGTATTTTTCTGCTTTTCTATGTAACCGATGCGTGAAACACGGACAGCACACAGATGATAGACTTCAATGGATGACACGGTCTTCAAAAACGCACTAATATAGGACATGCATTGAGTTTCATGCAACAGACACTCGTTGCGTGAAAATTCGCGCATGTCAGAATAGCCCCATTGAAATGAATGAGTCCATGTGCTGTCAGTTATTTCAACGCACAGCGCACGGACGAGTATTACGCTCGTCTGAATGAGCCCTAAGAGACATACATAATGAGATTAGGGAACAGCCTTAATGGAAAATCCAGTCAAAATTATCTTCAGATATGTTATAGATACATATATTGGTAAAATCTGATCTCGAACCACCATGGTTTCCAAAATAAAAGGGCTCTATAAACAGCTTTGGCACTGCTCATAGATGTATGTTACTTTATACGATGGATTTTACTCAATTTAGGTTTTATCGTGGTTTATTGGAAAAAGTTGTTAAATGTTTTGGATTTAAGTTCAACTCAATGGAATGAAGTAGTATTTATTTAACAATAGATCCATCCGGTGGAAAAGAGGAAAGTGTCTATTCAGCATGTATTAAAAGGCAGTGTCTCTCCCTCGACTGTAAAGCTCGTCTCTAAGACATTGGATGGCACTTTTGTTACTTGAAAAGGTTGCTGACCCCCAACATAGATGCCGAATTTTCCTGGTTCAAGAATCCAATGATCGGTCCAAACTGCTCGCTGTCGAGGCAAAACTGACAGAGAGACCTTAACAGATCCACGCAACGGGATTGTAACTCGTTGAACACCTACTAACTGCCAGCGAGGGACTGGCACAGAGGCATTGGACCAGCTCATGTACACTTGTATCACCTATGGAAAGGACACAGAAGTTACAAACACTGTATGTTTACGACAGACATTTGGATCAAGCATAAGGCTGGGTTCACACAGTTTTTTGCAGGCGGGAAATCTGCCTCAAAATTCCATTTGGAATTTTGAGGCAGATTTTCCTCTGTCTGCACGCCTATTTTCACGGCGTTTTTTTCCCACGAACATTGAGCGCCGCTGGCATAAAACGCAGCGAAATACGCTTTCTCTGCCTCCCATTGATGTCAATGGGAGGTCAGAGGCGTAAACGCCTGAAGGTAGGGCATGTCCCTTCTTTCTCCCGCGAGCCGGGTTTACCGCTCGCGGGAAAAAAACGCCTCCACATCCCATTGGAATCAATGGGAGGCATTTTCGGCCGTTTTTTGGCGCATTTTGCGGAGCGGTTTCCGCGCCAAAAAACTCTGTGTGAACTCTACCTAAGACAGCTAGCAAGGTCCTGAGATTTAACTTTCCATTTATGTTCCTTAGACACACACACATATTTACTTAGATTAAAAAAAGATACATTCCCTAACCTAGCTGTTTGACCTAGGGAAAGAGAGAAAAAAACCCTCTGTCAATCAGAAGGGCAAAAACGAAGAGAGCCCATAAAACTTTAGTCATCTAATTCCTCTGAATTAAGTTACGCTTTTATACCTTCTTATAATTTTTTTACTTTCTACAACATTATTAAGGAGATATACGTCTAGACTTTTTTACAATTCTGTAATTGTTTAACCCCTTCCCTCCATTTTTTGGATTTTTAACTTGTGTTTTTTCCTGCCCACGTTCCGAAAGCTATAATTTTTTCATTTTTCCATCTATATAGCCATAGGAGGGCTTGTTTTTTGCGGGACAAGTTGTAGTTTTTCATGGCACCATTTATTGTACAGCATAATGTACTAGGAAGCTGAAAACAAATTATTTGTGGGGTGAAATGGGCAAAAAACTGCGATTACGCCATTGTTTGGGAGGTTTTGTTTTTATGGCATACATCAGGCGGTAAAAACGACATATTCACATTATTCTACAGGTTGATACGATTACGGCGATACCAAATTTATATGTTTTGTTTTATGTTTTACCACTTTTAAAAAATAAAACAAATTGCTAAATCTAAAAAAATATTTTTTCTATAAATTTAGCGATGTGAGAGCTTAAATCAGCTACTACGGATACCTAGATCTTTCTGTCACACGGGTATAATGAAGAAGAATATAGCGCAGCCCCCCTGTCTGTATCGTTATGGTTTCTCAGCTTATTTAGCTGTCTCGTACAGCAGTTGTCGCAGCTCATACACCTGGGACCGATCGCGGTGGTCCCCGCTGATTAACCCCTTAAAAGCCACGTTCAATAGCAATCGCGGCTTCTTAGGAGTTAAAACAGCATCGACGTCCGCAAGATGATCGCTATGGCAACCGGAGGCCTAACAACAGCCTCCGGCTATGCCATCTACGGAAGCCTATTGACAAACTCAGGACCCACTATGCTTGCTGTCAGTGACTAGCTGACTGCACTACATGTGTAGTGCAGTGTATTAGAGCTGTGTATTTGTATTAGAATAGCAAACAGGGCCTCCTGCCTTCAAGTCCCCTAGTAGGACAACATTTTTTTTTTTAAAGTTGTGTAAAAATAAAAAAGTTTACGTTTATAAGCAATAAAAGTTAAAATCCCCTTTATCCCTTATCAGTCCTTTATTAATAAAACAATTTAATAAACTATACATAATTGTATGGTCCGTGACGGCCTGAACTACAAAAGTATTTTGTTATTTCTCCCGCTCCGTGAACGCCGTAAAATAAAGTAATAATAAAACCATAGCAGAATCACAATTTTTTGGTCACTTCACCTCCCAAAAAATTTAATAAAAAGGAGATCAAAAGGTTGCATGTACCCAAAAATGTTAATGATCAAAACTGCAGTTAGTTACGTAAAAAACAAGCCCTTACACGGCTTTCTTGATGGAAATATAAAAAAAACTTTATGGCTCTTGCGACACAAAAACAAAATGATTTTTATAAAAAGTATTTTATTGTGCAAATGCCTTAAGACATTAAAAAAACTATAAACATATGGCATCACCGTAACCGTATCGCCCCGCAGAATAACGTGAATATGTCATTTATAGCGCACGGTGAACGCTGTAAAAAAAAGGAATAAAAAACAATAGTAGAATTGCTGTTTTTTAGTCACTACGCCTCATAAGAAATAGAATAAAAACTGATTAAAAAGTCGCATGCCCCCCATGAAAACTACAATGAATTCCTCAAGGGGTCTAGTTTCCAAAACGGGGTCACTTTTAAAGGGGTTTCCCCTATACTGGTACCTCAGAAGCTCTGCAAATGCGATATGGCGGCCAGAAGCCAATCAGCCAAATAGCGCTCCTGCCTTTCTGAAACCTGCTGTTTCTCCAACTAGCAGTTTATGTCCACGTGTGTGGTATTGCCGTAATCGGAAGAAATTGCTTTTCAAATTTTGGGGTGTAAAAATTAAAAATGTGTACGTTTTATCGGAAAAATTTGATTTTCAATTTCACAGCCTAATTCCACAAAATGCAGCAAAAAACCTGTGGGGTCTAAATGCTCGCTATACCCCTCAATAAATTCCTTGAAGGGTCTAGTTTGCCAAATGGGGTCACTTTCTGGGGGTTTCCACTGTTTTCGCACTACAAAACTTCTTAAAACCGGACATGGTACCAAGGCCCAAAATCCACTGGGTGCTCCTTTGATTCTGAGGTCTGTGTTTTAGTCCATAAGCACACTAGGGCCACATGTAGGATATTTCTAAAAACTTCAGTATCTGGGTAATAAATATTGAGTTGCGTTTCTCTGGTAAAACCTTCTGTTTTACAGAAAAAAAAATGTATAAAAAGGATTTTCTGCATAAAAAATTAAATCTGTAAACTTCACCTCTGCTTTGCTTTAAATGCCTGCGAAACGCCTAAAGGGTTAAAAAAATATATAAATTCTGTTTTGAATACTTTGAGGCGGTCTAGTTTTTAAAATGGGTGATTTATGAGGGTTTCTATTATATAGGCCCCTCAAAGCCACTTCACAACTGAACTGGTACCTAAAAAAAAAAAGGCTTTTGAAATTTACTTCAAAATATGAGAAATTGCTGCTTATGTTCTAAGCCTTGTAACGTCCTAGAAAAATAAAAGAATGTTCAAAAAATGATTCCAACATATAGTAGACATATGGGAAATGTGAACTAGTAACTATTTTGTGTGGAATTAATGTCTTACAAGCAGATACATTAAATATCAGAAAAAGGATATTTTTTGTCCTATTTTTCTCAAAATGTTCCTATTTTTCACAAATAAACACTGAATATATCGACCAAATTTTACCACTGACAAAGTCCAATGTGTCACGAAAAAACAACCTCAGAATCGCTTGGCTAGGTATAAGCATTCCAGAGTTATTACCACATAAAGTGACACGTCAGATTTGAATAATGGGCTCTGAGCCTTAAGGCCAAAATGTCATTAAGGGGTTAAAAGCCTTACATGGAATTTATAGAGGGGCTCTGTTATGTTTGAATATTGTTTGCCCCGTCACTGAATGTCACTGCTAATCTTACGGTTAACGAAGGCGTAGTTCACATTGGGTTTTGGTCCTACATTTAGCGTGTACGTCGGGAAAGCTCCAGGCGTACATGCTAAACCCATCCATAGAGCTCCATTAGCCTGAGGGAGGCTAAAAGAGCGTCCTTTTGGCCTCTGTTGGGCTGGTATACATTAGTATACCTTTTTTTTGAGGGATGGACTACATTGACAGTCACTTCAGGAACTTTCCCGGGCACAACGCTTCAGATAGCTCTCGAAGTATACCTCCAACTGAAGGAAAAAAACGCATTGGGAACTAGGCCCAATATTCCGCTGCAATACTGACCTGTCTGAATTCACCTGACTGTTCAGTATCCTCCATTTATTGTTAACTAATTTTTGCCATAATTCGTCTGGTCATATGAGATATATTGTCACCAATCATGTTTCTGTTTAAATGTAGGAATTTTTTTTCTCACCTCATCTCCTTTTCTTAAGCCAGAATTTTTCACCTGCACAGACAAATGAAGGGTCTGACAAAGATAAAGGATGCTTGGGGTCACCACCAGATCACTGTATTGAAATGTGGTATAAGAGAGTCCATATCCAAAGGAGTAGAGAGGAACTTGGTCCCCATAATAGCGGTATGTTCGCCCATGCATGGTGTAGTTCTCCATAGCTGGCACCTAACATAGAAACCAAACATTTTCATTCTACCCAGAAAAAAAGCATGTGATAGAGTATTAACACCAGAACTATTGACAGGCACACAAACGATTGAAAATCGTACCTGTTCCATCCCGGCTGGCCATGTGACTGGAAGCCTGCCAGCTGGATTTGCTCCTTCTGCTCCGGTTAAGATTTTAGCAATGGCAGTTCCTGCAGCTTGGGCAGGGAAAAAACACTCCAAGATAGCGTGGACACCCGTACTGTTTTGAGCCCAGGAAATATCCAGAGGTCCAGCATTAAATAGCAACAAGACAACTGGACGGCCTGCCGCTGAGAGGTTATAGCAGTAATGAATACACTGACAACTAAATATACATAAAACATGGACAAGCATTAGATCCCACCAGTCTGTCTCTGTTCACATCTGCAATGTGGTTTCCGTTATAAATGGTAACGGCGACGTAGTGTCGGATCGGTCACATGATGGACACTAGAGGCACCAGACCGACTCCCTTGACTTCTAATGGTCTGTCGAGGTGTCCGTGGTTCTTATGGGAGTAGCGCTGCATTATTTCTCCAGTGAAATATGACCGAATCTGTGACAGAGGGTCCATCACCCAGATGTGAACTTAGCCTTATCGTGGTGTCAATAATAAATATGGCAACTATTACATTTGTCTGTATATTCCCATTGACTGCCAACCTTATGACAGTTGCAATCGATACAAAAAAATAAACCAAGATTCATTAGAATGTAAATTTTGTCAAATAACGGCTGATGTTCTCGATATAGGGAAAGGAGGAAATGTCACTGCTAACCCCACAACTGGTAAAATAGAATGCTCCACAATGGTTAAAAATCCATAAAGGTACTTAATATTCTTTTCAAAAATTATTGAATAGATGTCTGAGAAAGTGGCTAGAGGAAGAAGAGAGGAGGTAAGATTGGGGAATGGTTGCAAAATGCAGGGTGGGAGGCGGTTATTTTTTTCCATATGCTTGTCCAGTTGGATAATTTTGTACATCGGTGGCTTTGGATATAGGCTACATCTAGGGAATTGGTTATCTATACGGATAACTTGGATGATGCAGAATGCCACAGGGAAAAGTTGTTAACTTTAAAGACAGTCATCCAAAGAACTCGTTTATTACTGGACAAACCAGAGTTTCAAGCATCCAGGAGTATGTTTTAGAAAGAAAATTGATACTTACATCTTTTGGATGCCTATAACCTGCAGTCTATAGACCGTATAGAAACTATAGTATACCGGTAGTTTCCTTGAGTCTGAATTATGCAATTCTAGTTTAACATATACTATATTGTGCATAGTGATACCTGAATCCACGGCATCTTTCAGTAACGTATCCTGGAAGCCGGGAAGTGAGAGATTCACTCGGTCTTTGCTCTCCATCTCTACAGTTATACCTTAAAAACAAGGGCAAAATGACTGAAAACCTTGTATTACCATTGTTTCCTTATATCCGGTTATTTTCAGAAATACTGATCTAATCTAGACTCGAGTGCGGCAAAAAGAAAACGCTTCTTGGGGTCATAACCATGTCTACTAAAATAGAAGCTGAAGATGAAAATGTAGATTTTCCCCAAACTGCTCCAGCTTTGATATTGTGTTCACGGTCAGTGATTCTACTACAGGACTGCCCAATCACATTGTGGGATTTCGTAGAACTACATTGTACTAGGGCCGTATACTGAGAACTACAACACAGGGATGCACAACACAGTTTGTTGCTGTTCTCCAGTAAGTACCCACCATGCAGGGCTTTGCTTTGTGTGTTCTCAATTAGACTGTACTGTCACAGTGTTAAATAGTCAATGGATGTGGCAACCTGCACAAGTTTAGACTATTGATAAGAAAATTTAGAATCTGCACCCTAGGATATGCAGAAACGTCACTGTATGCTGCCTAGTACATAATAAGGACTTTCTGCTTTTGATAAGCTGTGGCGTTGTGCCCAGTAATTCTAGTCTGATCATTGTAAATCGCCTAATCCACGATAGCTAATACTTGTGCATTATTGTATTTCAATTAATGGAAAAAAACTGATGAAACTACATCTTAGGGCCTCCTAAAATAGTATTGTATAAGAATAATCTACAGGGAGGCAAACTGCTCAGAAAACTTTTCAGCAAACTGCGCAATGGCATTTACAGCAAAGCCTGTTTGCTGCCAATGACAGTTGTGCCCGCTGATGGGCCGAAGGGTTCGTTTAAAGGTTATATGCCTATGAAGCATGAATTACATAGATAAGTCTTGTATGTTGTCTTTGCAATTACTATAATCATGTTATCTCTTCTATGCAACTCATGTTTTAAAGGGTATTGTACACGAAACTGTAAGAAAACTAAACATATGTAAATTACTACTATTCTTTCTAAAATCTCTCCTGTATGAAATGTATTTTTGTATTGTCAGCACTTACCGGTCCCAAGGCATACAATGGTAATGTCAACAGTCTTGACCAATGCTTTTATCTCTTCAGAGGAGTATGTTTGACATTGTGCATCACTGCATCCTTGAGCAAAGCTCACCTTTACTGGAAGCTTCGCAATGCCATCCCTGAGAAACAGAATGGGTAATCCAATACAGTCATTACTGATCTCTCTTACTATGCAAGACAGTTGGTACAGTAGTTGATCAAGTATGAGGATTTTCTATACAAAGCTGCCATTATGGTTCAATATGTTTTTATTAGGTTGTCAATTAATTGAAACACAGAAGCATGACAGCATGTCTAAATGATCATATTACTGTTACAATATAGTCACTTGTACAGACATGTTACATGGTAGACGAAAAGGGTGATAACATAGAACAGATTATGCAACTACTAAATTAAGAAACCAGGAAATAAGGGGGTAAGGAAAATGACTGGGTGGAAAATACCTCTTAAAGAGGCTCTGTCACCAGAGTTTGCAGCCCCTATCTGCTATTGCAGCAGATCGGCGCTGCAATGTAGATTACAGTAACGTTTTTATTTTTAAAAAACGAGCATTTTTGGCCAAGTTATGACCATTTTCGTATTTATGCAAATGAGGCTTGCAAAAGTACAACTGGGCATGTTGAAAAGTAAAAGTACAACTGGGCGTGTATTATGTGCGTACATCGGGGCGTGTTTACTACTTTTACTAGCTGGGCGTTCTGATGAGAAGTATCATCCACTTCTCTTCACAACGCCCAGCTTCTGGCAGTGCAGATCTGTGACGTCACTCACAGGTCCTGCATCGTGTCGGCACCAGAGGCTACAGTTGATTCTGCAGCAGCATCAGCGTTTGCAGGTAAGTAGCTACATCGATTTACCTGCAAACGCCGATGCTGCTGCAGAATCATCTGTAGCCTCTGGTGCCGATGTGTCCTCGCTCGTCTGATACGATGCAGGACCTGTGAGTGACGACACAGCGTGATCTCTGGAGAACACGGCTGTGTCTGCACTGCCAGAAGCTGGGCGTTCTGAAGAGAAGTGGATGATACTTCTATACACAACGCCCAGCTAGTAAAAGTAGTAAACACGCCCCGATGTACGCACATAATACACGCCCAGTTGTACTTTTACTTTTCAACATGCCCAGTTGTACTTTTGCAAGCCTCATTTGCATAAATACGAAAATGGTCATAACTTGGCCAAAAATGCTCGTTTTTTAAAAATAAAAACGTTACTGTAATCTACATTGCAGCGCCTATCTGCTGCAATAGCAGATAGGGGTTGCAAAATCTGGTGACAGAGCCTCTTTAACAGAAAGTCACAGTGGTAGAGTACCGTCTGATGGTCAAGTGGAGAATGTAGGAGCTCCTCTGAATTGGGACAAGAGGAACCATGTAGAGTAGAAGACAGATGTCGTATTGTTATGTGAAGAATGATCTCCTCCATACACATCAAGACATCTAAAACCTCCACCCAAGTCACCCATGTAGAGATGATGGTTGGGTTCTGTACCAGTGCGTTAGTATTTTCTAATTAAATTCTTGTAATTTACAAGATACCGAAAGTTTCCGTCAAAGTGAAGGATTTATCGCAGAGCTGCCCTGAGTACTTACAACCTATCTCCTTTTTCCAAGCGTTTATGAGTTTGGGTTTAATATCCTTGGTCTCCTTTGAATGTAGTAAATCATAGATCAATGAGATTGCATGGGGTGGAGCTGCCATTGAGAGCAATAACGTCTGTGGGGGTAGTCTGGAGACTGGTACCAGGGCTTATGAAAAAAACTACGTAGTTGATTATGTTGGAGCCAGGTCCTTGCATGTGTACCAGATCTCCTTTGTATTTCTACGAGCAGCATTGTGCCAGAGGAGTTCCCCACATCTTGTATACAAGGTATGGGATCACCAGGTAAAGATTAGCAGTGCATAGTGGCTGGGAATTGTGGGCTTTTTATCAATGGTGTGAGGTGGCCAGATGGAGAAACGTGGTCTATGAGCTCCTAATAAACTCGATAAAACAGGATGGTAAACCTAAACCTAAAGTATTCTTATCTTTTCTAGGGGGACACTAGAACGCCCCTTGGGCTTGGGCAGGGGACTACAAATCTTCCTCTGAAGGAAAAGTGTTAAAAGCCTAACATGTTTTAAAACAAACAAAATCCATCCACTTCCAGATGCCCATTTCTCACACTTATTGTTTTATAATTGTTAAATAAAATATAAATGTAGACAAAAAGAACCAGAGTGATAATAAAAAAACCAGAATTACTGTGGAATATATTTATCCAACACCCAATAACTACCCCCTTAAACTTTCTAACTCATTGCACCGCAATTACTGTAGCACTTCCTATAGTTTAATGTATTTTACACTGCTGTTGAATAGAAGCCTCACTAAACATAGAACCCTACTATAAGAGAAAAGTAGCCACCATAACGTCTGTACAAGTACACATGCCATTGTCAGGGATCATTACTATGTATATTGTCTGAAAAATATTATCCTCACACATATGTATATACATTTCAGTTCTTTGTGTAATATACTGATATATATAACAAGTTCTTTGTTCATGTCGGACACACCTATGGAAGACACCGCCCCCTGGAATGCAAAGAGGAGTGTGCAGAAGAATGTATAGGAAGACTTACAGCAGAAGAGCCAATGGGATTCAAGCAAGTCCCACATCTATAGGGAGGGGCATGTGTCTTCTCTGTGTGTGTTTCTTTGTTCTGAATAAAGTTAAGTTCCTCCTGGCTGACATTGAAGCTGTACCTCAGACATTTGTGTGGTGTACTTCTCTCCAGGCATGCTTTCAGCTTTCAATTTACAGAGGTGGTTATTCGGTGTGAAATACGGACCTGACACCATAATCACGGGAAATCCCAAAACTGACCACTGATGAAATCCTGCACAGAGTAGTCATTATCAGTGGTACACATAGGAGAGAGGGGGCCGCATAGCAAAGATTAAAACGGATGCGCGATTATGAATTTTGTGATTTGCCACCTGGAACAGAAGGTGCTTCCTTCCTCCGCAGTTTCCATGACCCTTGCACCATTTCCCCTCCCCTTTACTTGCAAACAAGGCAATTCATCTGGAGAAGAGTCCTGCACATGTTCTCTTCACTCAATAGCAAAAGGGATGAAACAACCAAGACTAGGCTCCCCTCTCTGCCAGGGCCCCATACAAGCCGCATGGTTTGTCTTTATTGTACATACGCCCTTGATTGTCATTAAGTGACAACTCTTTGATGTATCACAAATTTTGCCGTTGCACCTGTACAACATATTTTTAGCAACCTATAAAATAACAACCTACAATAACAAACTATGATGTCTAAATCATCAGAACGATCAATTATATTTTCAGCATTTTTCTTCCTACCTGGGAGTGGAAATATATTGAGGATCTGGATGTGGCTCATAGTCTCCAAACAGCCCATATTCATCATCAGCAAAAGGACCAATTATCTAAAGGAATAAAATTATTGCCGAATTGTAATTCAGTTTAAGAGTAGGGCCTCATGCACAGGGCAGAGACGTATGCAGAGATCATGTAAGGAGGCATATGGCGTCCCTGTGGCTTCGTACTATGGTGCCGTAGACACTCTATGGGCCTCTGTGCGGAACCATAGTGAGATTCTCATACAAAATACGCCCCATGTGATCTCATAGGTATTATGCAAAGTCATGCATGATGGACGCAAGCCACTCAGAGAGCCTGAGAGTTGAAAGACTTATCCACTGTTCATTGAATTAAGGGTACTAAAACAAAAATAATGCAGAAAATTAGTAGGTTTCTTACCCCAAACTTCTTCCCTTTGATACTCTGCAAGTCCATAGGCAGAATGTCCCCAAGGTTCTTCAGCAGTACAAAGCTCTTAATAGCAGCCTCCACAGCAAGGTCTCTATGTTCTTTACTCTGAACAGAACTAAAGTCTAGGGAGCTGTATGGATTCATATCTGGAGGATCAAATTCTCCCAAACGCATACGGGTGTAGAACAGTGGGTATAAACGCTCTTTCACGGTCTAGAATATTTTATTGATAGGTTAGTGTCTATCTTCCAGAATTTATGTTCTATAAGAACTGTCTAAAAAGCTCACAAGAGTCTTTAACAATAATATTCTACAACTATGTGATTTAAACAGTAAAAAGCAGTTGAAGGGATTTTCCCATCTTGGACATTTATGGCATATCCCCAGAATTTGCCCTAAATATCGGATAGATCCAGGTCACACCTCTGGGACCTACACCTATCTCTAGGACAGGGCCCCCTGACCCCCATCCTTCCTTGTCCTACCCATCTTCAACCACCGTCTGACAGGGTATTCAGGAGTACAGAAACGGTTTCCGGAAATAGGGGGACGGGGACGGGAAAACCCCTTCAATACACTATTTTAGTGTCCAGTGCAACAGGTCCTAAATTTTATGTGATAACTATAACTCGCAATCCCCTATTTTGTAGAAATTTGAATCAAGCAAAAAACAAATTATAATACAAGACAATCAAATCGACAAGGAACTTCTTAAAGGAACACTAAACCTAGAAACATGCAGGACCCGCTAACTTAGATGTGATTGATAACAGGTGGATCACCTGTTATTAATCACATCTATGTTAGCGGGTCCTGCATGTCTCTGACACACCGGGTCCACCTGTTATAAATCACATCTAAGTTCTGAACTTAGATGTCATCGATAACAGGTAGATCCTGCGTATGAGACACACAGGACCGGCTGTCATTGAACCTGTCAGTCCCGCTGACCTTACAGATTCAGGTTTCAGTGGAAGATACAGCCTCTATGTATCCAGGATATATAGAAGCTGTATCTCAAAAAGTATATTATATATATATATATATATATATATATATATATAGCAGATATAAAAAAATGGCGACAGCACCCTGCAACACTAATGCCACCTAAACCACTAAATATAAATAGCTATGCACTAAAGCTCAATCTACCTACAAATAGGGAGGTTCTTAGTGCACATTTTATATATATATATATATATATATATATATATATATATATATGTAGATTTTTTTTTTAACAACAACAAATTACAAAGTTGCACTAAACACTATAATACATTATTTTAGTAGAAAAAAAAAAAAGTCTTCAAATGGTTTTCAACAGCCTTTAATGATCCTTGTGTCCTACTGCAGACAGGGAAAGAGTGGGGAGGCTCCTACTGCAGCCAGTAGTTTTACAGCCAGACACAAGATTGTGAGATGGAGGGGGGGAATGGCTGATCATAGAGAACATTTCTTTATATATTTCTCAGCTATCTCAATTGCAATATGAGATCAACTAGAATCAAAGAAAAACAAAAGGAGGATAAGGGTAGAACTGCAGGGATATTTTTTTGTAAACTGTATATGTTCAGTGTTCCTTTAAGTAGGACACAGGGCACAGAAGTATTATTTTGCTTTACATGTTATTTTCTGTGTGTGGATTAAAAAAATTATTTCAAGGTTTGGGCTTAAACCTTATGCTATTTGTAGTTTAATACAACATGACAGTTTGCAGTCCTTGGGACTGATATATACTGGTCCAAAAATGGTCTTTTCATTTTAAGCTATGCACAATTTTTATGACTGTCCCTTGTTGTTCTTTACCTCCATAATAACAGAGAACGATTGCAGCACTCCAGTTGAAAAAAAAGTGTTCTTATTTATTCACCAAACATGACCTTGCAACTTCTCAAGGTCATGTTTGGTGAATAAATAAAAACACTTTTTTCAACTGGAGTGCTACAGTTGTTCTCTGTTATTATGGATATGCAAGTCCCTTACGACCTGGAACTATTTGGCTGTGTGCACCACCCTACATTGGGGATCTCTTTATGCTCGTAGTGCTGCTGAATATCTACGATTTGATTCTTTACCTCCAGTGTGATGTTGCCCAAAGCCACTGCATCTTTTATTCTCATGAAAACATTGTCTATCAGATTGAAAGAAAGCTCCAAATTGCATCCGGAGTTCACAGAGGCTAAAAGACAAATAGAAACTGAATTAAGATGCTGCACATTCTCCAAATTACTGTTCAAAAAAGTCATCAAATCATTACACTGGACAACAAAAGTCTGACAGTTTTACTTATACATGTATATATGGAGAACATATCTTGCAATTGCATACATCTATGATATTCATATTGCCGGTAAACAACTGATTTTGAAACCCCTGGTAAACAGCTGATTTCTTTGGGGGATTTGCAGATGGTTGCTCATTTCCCTGCAGCGCCTTTAAAAGGGAAATCTAGTATTACATGTGGCACTCAAATGAATACTTGTTAGCAGCTCTGGTTCAGAGGAGGGTCCTAAATGGTTCCATGAGTCTCCAACACATCCCAACTTTGGAAATTCATTGGTTTGAGTAGTACATGTAACACTTGTAATTTAAAATCTCCAAAACAGATCTACTACAGAACAACCATTGATTCTGATGACAAAATAGTACTTACAGTGAAGGAAATAAGTATTTGATCCCTTGCTGATTTTGTAAGTTTGCCCACTGTCAAAGACATGAACAGTCTAGAATTTTTAGGCTAGGTTAATTTTACCAGTGAGAGATAGATTATATTTTAAAAAAAAAGGAAAATCACATAGTAAAAATTATATATATTTATTTGCATTGTGCACAGAGAAATAAGTATTTGATCCCCTACCAACCATTAAGAGTTCAGCCTCCTCCAGACCAGTTACACGCTCCAAATCAACTTGGTGCCTGCATTAAAGACAGCTGTCTTACATGGTCACCTGTATAAAAGACTCCTGTCCACAGACTCAATTAATCAGTCTGACTCTAACCTCTACAACATGGGCAAGACCAAAGAGCTTTCTAAGGATGTCAGGGACAAGATCATAGACCTGCACAAGGCTGGAATGGGCTACAAAACCATAAGTAAGACGCTGGGTGAGAAGGAGACAACTGTTGGTGCAATAGTAAGAAAATGGAAGACATACAAAATGACTGTCAATCGACCCATGCAAAATCTCACCTCGTGGGGTATCCTTGATCCTGAGGAAGGTGAGAGCTCAGCCGAAAACTACACGGGGGGAACTTGTTAATGATCTCAAGGCAGCTGGGAGTCCCCAAGAAAACCATTGGTAACACATTATGCCGTAATGGATTAAAATCCTGCAGTGCCCGCAAGGTCCCCATGCTCAAGAAGGCACATGTACAGGCCCGTCTGAAGTTTGCAAATGAACATCTGGATGATTCTGAGAGCGATTGGGAGAAGGTGCTGTGGTCAGATGAGACTAAAATTTAGCTCTTTGGCATTAACTCAACTCGCCGTGTTTGGAGGAAGAGAAATGCTGCCTATGACCCAAAGAACACCATCCCCACTGTCAAGCATGGAGGTGGAAACATTATGTTTTGGGGGTGTTTCTCTGCTAAGGACACAGGACTACTTCACCGCATCAATGAGAGAATGGATGGAGCCATGTACCATCAAATCCTGAGTGACAACCTCCTTCCCTCCACCAGGACTTTAAAAATGGCTCGTGGCTGGGTCTTCCAGCACGACAATGACCCGAAACATACAGCCAAGGCAACAAAGGAGTGTCTCAAAAAGAAGCACATTAAGGTCATGGAGTGGCCTAGCCAGTCTCCAGACCTTAATCCCATCGAAAACTTATGGAGGGAGCTGAAGATCCGAGTTGCCAAGCGACAGCCTCGAAATCTTAATGCTTTACAGATGATCTGCAAAGAGGAGTGGGCCAAAATTCCATCTAACATGTGTGCAAACCTCATCATCAACTACCAAAAACGTCTGACTACTGTGCTTGCCAACAAGGGTTTTGCCACCAAGTATTAAGTCTTGTTTGCCAAAGGGATCAAATACTTATTTCTCTGTGCACAATGCAAATAAATATATATAATTTTGACAAAGTGATTTTCTTTTTTTTTAAATTATATAATCTATCTCTCACTGGTAAAATTAACCTAGCCTAAAAATTCTAGACTGTTCATGTCTTTGACAGTGGGCAAACTTACAAAATCAGCAAGGAATCAAATACGTATTTCCTTCACTGTATGTCAAATCTAAAATTTTCATAAATAAATCTCCGGTACCTAATTTAAAGCAGAATAAAATGTATTTATTCATCACTAGCTCTGGCTCAAAGCGTGATAAAGATCCAGTCTCAACCAAAATTTTGCATGAATATGGGAGGAAAATAAATTCTATTTTATTTCAAATTTACATGTGAATTACATAGGAACTGTACATTGGGTTCCTAGTTGTGTTGCCCTACTGAGGATTTCTCTATAGTCCCATTATTGCCACCCTATTGCTAGAAATATATTACTCCCTGTGCAGCAATAAACATACCAAGTTAACGTTAAGGACTATGCCTACAACTTGGGCTAGGATTTCATGGACTTACCAATAGCAGTTTCCAGAAAGCTGCTGGTGTACTTGTGTGCTGCCATTATAAATTCAATTGCACCCTCATCACTTACAACATAGCCTTTAAAGCCCCACTCTGAGCGCAGGATGTCCGTTAGCAGCTTTTTGTTAGCACAAGCAGGAATTCCATTTACTCTGCAAAACACATAGAAATTGTCTTTAATACAAGTTATCAAATGATATGTTAAATGTTCGGGAAATTAAATGTAACCCTAATGCCGCTGGCAGTGAATTATATTATAGGTAAGTCAATCCAAGGCCACACTACAGGGTTTTCCCACGATATACATTTATTTAGATTTACTGTGCGTGTACGGATTTAGCCATCTTTAACCCCTTCCCGACGACCCCACGTAGATTAACGGGCTGGAGCACTGGTCCTTGTGCCTGCAGCTTGTTAATCTATGTGTGCTCCTAACAGAGCACACAGGCGTTCCCCTATGCCCAGCATCTCCCCGTACGGGCTGCTACTAGCAGCCTTAGTACTGGGGGAAAATATCGGGTCGGATCACAGCGGTGATCCCCGCCGATTAACCCCTTAAATGCTATTGACCGCCGCATTAAAGTAGTTATAACTGTATCGGCACCCCGCTACGCGATTGCGGGGGCCGATGGTCGCTATAGTAACCGGAAGCCTAACAAAGGCCTCCGGTCTGCCATCTATGGAAGGTGATTAGGTCCTGCCAGAGGCAGGACCTAATATGCCCCCTGTCAGTGTGAAACGGACAGGTATAATACCTTGCAATACATAAATATTGCAGGGTATTATAACAACCATCCAATAATTGGATCTTCAAGTCCCTAGTGGGACTAAAAAAAAAAAAGTTAAAAAAAGTTACAAAAAAAATAAATGTACAAAAGTAAAAACTTTCCAAATAATAAAAAAAAAAAAAAAAAAAAAAATATAAACAAAAAAAAAAAAAAAAAAAAATCGCCCTTTTTACCTAATAAAGTTCTTTATTATTAGAAAAATAAAAACAAACTATGCATAATTGGTATCGCCGCGTCCTTAACGGCGTGAACTAAAAAAATATTATGTCATTTATCCCGCACGCTATTTTTAGTCACTTCAGCTCCCAAAAATTTTTTATAAATAGGGATCAAAAAGTTGCATGTACTCACAAATGGTACCAATAAAAACTACAGTTAGTTCCGCAAAAAGACAAGCCCTCACACTACTTTCTTGATGGAGAAATAAAAAAGTTGTGGCTCTTAGAATATGGCAAAAATGTAATATATTTTTTTAAAACCGTGATTTTATCGTGCAAACACCGGAAAACATTTTAAAAAAACTATATACATATGGTATCGCCCTAATCGCATCGACCCACAGAATAAATTAAATATGTAATTTATAGTGCACGGTGAACACTGTAAAGAAAAACAAAAAAAAAACAATAGAAGTTCTCACGGCCTAATTACACTAAGTTTACAAAAAAAACCTATGGGATCAAAATGCTCACTGTACTCCTAGATAAATTATTTTTAAGGCTGTAGTTTCCCAAATGGGGTCACCTCTGGGGGGTGTCCACTGATTTGGTCCCACAGGGGCTTTGCAAATGCAACATGACACCCGAAAACCAATCCAGCAAACTTGAGTTTCAAAAGCCAAATAGCGCTCCTTCCCTTCTGAGCCCCGCCGTGTGTCCAAACAGCAGTTTATTACCACATATGGGGTATTGCCGTAATCAGGAGAAATTGCATTACAAATCTTGGGGTGCCTTTTCTTCTTTATTCCTTGTAAAAATTATAATTTCTACGTTTTATTTGAAAAAAAATTTGATTTTCACTTCTATGGACGAATTCCACTAAATTCAGCAAAAAAAAAACCTGTGGGGTTAAAATGCTCACTATACTCCTTGATGAATTCCTTGAAAGGTGTTTCCACTGTTTTGGCCCCACAAGACCTCTTCAAACCTGACATGGTGTCTTAAAAATATTCTAATAAAAAGGATGCCTCAAAATCAACTAGGTGCTCCTTTGATTCTGAGACCTGTGCTTCAGTCCATTAGCACACTAGGGCCACATGTGGGATATTTCTAAAAACTGCAGTAACTGGGCAATAAATATTGAGTTGTGTTTCTCTGGTAAAACCTTTTGTGTTGCAGAAAAATGTTTATTAAAATGGATTTTCAGACAAAAAAAAAGAAATTTGTAAATTTCCCCTCTACTTTGCTTTAATTCCTTTCTGAATGCGGCTTTGAAAATTTTGAGGGGTGCAGTTTTCAAAATTGTGTGGTTTATGGGGGTTTCAAATATATAAGGCCCTCAAAGCCACGTCAGAAGTGAACTGGTACCTATAAAAATAGGTTTTGGACATTTTCTTCAAAATGTGAGAAATTGATGTTAAAAGTTCTAAGCCTTGTAACGTCCTAGAAAAAAAAAAATATAGGATGTCCAAAAAACGATGCCAACATAAAGTAGACATATGGGAAATGTTAAATGTAGAAAAACGCTAATTTTGGCAAATTTTCTGTAAAGTTTGGGGTTTTTCCACAAACAAATACTAAATTTCTCGATCAAATTTTTCCACTAACAAAGTACAGTATGTCACTAGAAAACAATCTCAATTCTTCTCTCTTGAGGGATTCGAGGGCTGGCAATCCAGAGGCATCTCCCATGTATCACAGTTGCTCCAAGAAGATGTATTTAAAACAATCAACAATCAACAGCTCCAAGAGGAGTTTGCATTACCTCGAAACGCCTTCTACCAATATTTACAGATAAGACATGCTTTTGATGCCCAGAAGAAGGCTGTGGATTTGGCAATACACACAGATGGGGTACTGTCTGTTTTACATACTGGGAGTATCACATCGGGGGTTATTTCACACATTTATCAGCTGTTGCTTAGTAAATCTATAGATAAACACCCCGATTGCTTCTAGAAAATGGGAAAGAGATATGGGTCCCATATCTGAAGAGCAATGGGCAGATATCATGGAAGCAGTTCCGAGGGTCTCTCTTAGTGAGGCTGGGCACCTATCTCAATTGTATATTATTCATAGAGTGTATAAGACTCCTAAATTTCTCTTTCAAATTGGGGTGCGGAGTGACTCAACCTGCCCCAGGTGTGCGGAGGATGGGGCTGATCATATACATATGTTGTGGTCCTGTCCACAGTTACACACGTATTGGACAGAGGTACTAAAGCTGATCCAAGATGCTTATGGGCCTCTGCTTCAGGGGACTCCTATGGAGTGCATTTTGGGGTGTATGGCGAATATCTCGTCCCCTATCCCGGAGGGTCTAGCTATTGCAAGGCTACTATACATAGTGAGAAAATTCATTGCATTACACTGGATACAGAGCGCCCCGCCGACTAGGAGCGAATTCGTTGCGAAAGTGAATAAAATGATTGTACTAGAATGTCAAGCGTAAAGCGGAAAAAAAATTTGACTCCATATGGGGACCATGGTTGTGCCTAAAGGAATATGCACCATAAACATTATGTAGGACCTCTTTATAGTAATTATAATATGTTCTGTATACGATTTACACATATAACTGTGGGGTAAGGAGAAGGGGGGAATTGGAGAGGAATATTTCTGAAATACACTTGTATAGTAATATACTGGAGGGGGGGTGATTGGCTTACCCGATAAATTCTGATGTATCTCATATTCCTTGTATTACGTGATTGATATATATATATATCTGACAATTGCAACATGCTATACCTCATAAACTTTGTAATTTTGTATTTCCTGAAGGTGTCTGGGGGGAGGGTTGGGGACGGGGTTTGAATGTAATGCTTTGTGCTGTTTACTTTTGAAACTTTAATAAAAAAATTATCTGATTTAAAAAAAAAAAAAAAGAAAACAATCTCAAAATCGCTTAGATAGGTAAATTATTCCCAAGATATTACCACATAAAGTGACACGTCCGATTTGAAAAAATCGGCTGTCTCAACAAAGCCAAAACAGGCTCAGTCCTGAAGGGGTTAACTTGATTCTGATAACTTGCCGCAGTGTGATATGACACAACAAAAGCCATTGAAAAAGTCAAGATAAGACATCTAGCCATTGTTTATTTAATGCATTAAAAGTCACTGTAGTGATGGCTATATCTGTATCGCCCATATACTATAATGGAGAGTGACTGCATATGTACAACCTATTCCTCTACCGGGAAAGGGGAACCAGGCACCTCTGTTCTTGGGACTGATGGGTGTCCCAATGGTAGGAGCCCACTGATCAGACACTTATGGCAAATCAAATCTATATGCTGATCAGTCATGACTCAACATCATTATATCTTTAAATAGTAATCTGGTCTACGTCTCCATGCACACGGCCATGCCTGTAATCACGGCCTGCGATTGCGGGCACGGCCGGCCTCATTTTCTCGCTGTGCTACGATACAAAGTATGGGAGCACGGCCCGTAAAATGCAAAAAAATGGACATGTTCCATAATTTTCTGAAAATTTCTACGGCACGGACGCCCATCCGTAGCAATACGGAAAGGTGTACACGGCCAATAGAACTGAATGCTACCCCATTTTGGAAACTGCACCCCTCAAGGAATTTTTCTAGGGGTATAGTGAGCATTTAGATCCAACAGGTCTTTTGCAGAATTTATTAGAATTAGGTCGCGAAAAAGAATATCACAATTTTTTTCCACTAACATGTTGAATTTTCTCATTTTCACAAGGGATAAAGGAGAAAAAAAAACCAAACAATTTTTGTAAAGAAATTTCTCCCAAGTACGGAAATACCCCACATGTGGTCATCCGTTTTTTTTTTTTTCCATTAGAAATGAATTAACCCTTTCAGGACTGATCCATTTTTTAGTTTCTTATTTTCGTTTTTCACTCCCCTCCTTCCAAGAGCCATAACTTTTTTCTTTTTCCATCAGTAGACCGGTGTGAGAGCTTATTTCTTGCGGGAGGAATTGTAGTTTCTATTGACACCATTTAAAGTGCCATAAAATGTACTGGGAAACTGAAATAAAAATTATTTGCGGGCTGATATAGGAAAAAAATCTGATTCCATTTTTTGGGGTTTTCGTTTTTACAGCTTTCGCCGTACGGTAAAAAACAAAAACTTTACTCTGCGGCTTAATACAATTACGGTGATACCAAATTTATATAGTTTATTTTTATATTTTACTACTTTTACAAAGAAAATCTATTTGTTAAAATAAAAATTGTTTTGTTTCACCACATTCTTTTTTTTTATTTTTCGGTTGATTGAGCGGTGGGAGGTCTTATTTTATGTGGGACGAGCTGTAGTTTTTATTGGTACTATTTTTTGGTACATAAAAAGTGATCAAAAAGTTGTATTAAATTTTTTTTTTTGAGAGCTAAGGTGGCAAAAAAACAGCGATTTTGGCGGTTTCAATTCTTTGAGTTTTTTACGGTGTTCACCGTGCGAGTTAAATAATGGTATATTGTAATAGTTCGGCCTTTACGGACGTAGCGATACTAATTTAGTTTATTTTTTTACATTACTTTAGAAGAAAAATGGGAAAAGTTTTTTTTTTAACTTTAAACTTTTTTCTTTCTCACTACTAATAACTTTAATTCTTCTACACATTTTATTAGTCCCCTTAGGGGACTTGAACCAGCGATCAATGGATCGTGGGTACAATATGCTGCAATACTAATGTATTGCAGTATATTGTTATTTTTACAGGCTTCTGTAACCGCATGATCGCTGTTCCTGTCCGTTAGTCCCGGGTAATACACAGCTGACACCCGCAGCGTATGGAGTGAGCTCAGCGCGTGAGCCCGCTCCATACATCAACCTCCGCACCATGACGTGCTATTAAGTCATAGTGCGCAATGGGGTTAATGCACAGCGGATGGTGTGAATCTTGCAATTTTCCACTGATGTGCCATTTTAGTGAATAATATGTTGTGCCCAGTTTGTGCCACTCAAGACAAATACCTCATAAAACGTTAAGCGGGTTCTCCCGGGTATGGCGATGCCATATATGTGTGCGCAAACTGCTGTTTGGGCACGCTGCAGGGCTCAGAACGGAGGGAGCAGCATTTGGCTTTTTGAGCGTGGATTTAGCTTGGAAGTTCTTCTGTTTGGGGTTTTGCTGGTATTTCAGTTTGTAATGTGGGGGCATGTGTAATCTGTGCGGGGTACATCAGGGCATAATAAGGTCGTATAATAATGCGGTAAATAAATAATAATTCATAGATATGTGGCCAGTGTCGCATTGATAAATGGTGCCCAATCTTATCCGCTTTTGGAACACTCTGCACATTTTGCTTTTGAGTCAGAACTGTTTTATTTTTTCACTCCCGGAGCTGCGTGAGGGCTTATTTGTTGCGGGAAAATCTGTAGTTTTCATTGGTACCATTTTGGGGTAAATGCAATATTTTTGATCTTTTTTTATTCAATTTTTTTGCAAGCCGGGTGACCAAAAACAAGCAATTCTGACAATGTTTTTTAGTTTATTTTTTGCGACGTTCACCCTGCGCTATAAATGACAATTTTACTTTATTCTGCGGGTCGGTACGATTACGGCGATACCATATGTATATATTGTTTTTTTTATGTTTTGCAGCGTTTGCGCAATAAAATCACTCTTTTATAAAATAATTTATTTTCTGTGTCACCATATTCGGAGAGCCGTAAGTTCTTTATTTTTTAGTCAAAAAAGCTGTGTAATGGCTTGTTTTTTGCGGGACGGGTTGTAGTTTTTAAGCGGTACTATTTTTGGGTACATGCGACTTTTTGATCACTTTTTATTCTCTATTTTGGGAGGGGTGGTGACCAAAAAATAGCGATTCTAGTGTAGTTTTTTATTGATTTTTTTTGGGGTGTTCATAATGCAGGAAAAATAACATTATAGATTTATAGTTGGGGTCGTTACGAACGCGGTGATACCAAATATGTGTACTTTTTTTAACGTGTTCATTTTTTTCCTATAATGAGTCTTATTATAGGAAAAAAAAGCATTTTTTGTTTATATAACTTATAATTTTTATTTTTACACTTTTTTTTTAAAACATTATTACTTTTTTTTATTACTTGTCCCACTAGGGGACATTTAGACTTGCAGCTTTGATCGCTGCAAGAGTACATTACACTACCTACGTAGTGTAATGTATTCTAATTGTCATTTTGATGTGACAGTCACACTGACAGGAAGCCGAGGAGGAACGGCCGGAGGCTGCTCCTCCGAGGCTTCCGTACATGGCAACCCGGAGGCCATTGTTTGGCCTCCGATTGCCACGACAAGCATCGGCAGCCCCCACAATCACTTCGTGGGAGCTGCCGATGTGCTTCAAACCCCTGAAATGCGGTGATCGCAATCGGTTGCCGCATTTATGGGGTTAATTGCCAAAATCAGCGGCGATGGTCCGCTAACCGGCAAGACTGGAGTGTCAGCTATCGGGACAGCAGACCTCCCGGTTCCCGGACACTGTCCGTTAGGACAGTGTGCGCCGGGAACTACTCCGCAACTGTACGTCCTGATGCGGGAAGCAAGCCCTCTGCAGGACGTACAGTTACGGCGCAGCGCGTGAAGAGGTTAAAGAGGACCTGTCAGCAATCATGACGTCTGTTTTAATACATATTTGCATTCCCCATAAAAAATTAAAAAAAAGAATCTATGCTGGAGCAACTTTTCTTATAACTCTGCATTGTGCCTTTCCTCTGATATTCATCCTGGAAATGTATGAATATATTGTGAACTGGATGTTACCATTCCAAGTGTCAATAGGTTGTGCCCAAAAAAAGTCTAACACTCAGCAATTTATGAGGAACAGAGCAAAAGTTGCTCCAGCACTGTTATTTCACGGAGAATGCAAGTATTTACTAAAACAGACACGTCAGACCAGCTGAGCTGAAGTACAGTGTCATGTGGTCCATTTTGGTACAGGACGGTCTCATTTCTAGTTACATCTCTGATCAGCAATAAAAAAAGTGGTAGTCGCAAATTTAGTGATACCAGCCTATTATAACTGCACATAATACTGTAGGTCCCAGCTTCAACACAGGCCTGGAATTGTGGTAAAAAGGTCATTCGCAAATCTCTCTCCTCCACCTATAGGGGAAAACAGAAGCAAAAAAATGAGCAGCACTAAACAAGACTAAGTACAGATGGTCACAGACGTACTCGTAGAATTAGAGGGCTATTCTTAACTCAAATAAAAAATTGGATATAGTTTATACCTTACATTCTCTGTATGCAGACGTATGGCCATTAGATCACTTTTACTAGTGATCTATACACAAAAGAATGCTGGGAGAACAAATATCCCCACTCACCTACATAAAAGTTAGAGGCCCATCTAACAACAAAGCAAATGTGGAAGTTGATGATTTCAGCTCCCTGTTATATCCGAAGGATCGGCATGAGACCGCGGCCGTCTGAACTCTTTAATGGCACCGAACTATACATAGTGATCTCCCATTAAAGGAGAGAACTTATGTTAACGTTGTATATGCATGGGGCAGAACATAAATATACATATTGTGGTTGTCAATGAAAGCCTGTTTCAATCCATTAAATAACTTTTATGTTACTTTTTGCAGAAAGAAAAACATCAGCCTGTTGAGAACTGGAAACCATCAACAAGTTTCTGTTGGTATATTATTCATATTAAGTCTCTAGTTAGAACTTTGAGTACATAATGGTGTATTGATGTGAATAGGTTGTTGGACTTAACATAGTAATACATATTATTGAAACTTATATGAATACCCAATACATAGATTGCATTACCTTGGCATCAAAGCTAAACCTGGAAACAGGGATATTTTCAGGCCCACCATGGACAGCAAAGTGCTTACAGCCGGCATTGGCTTTGACATAGCGAGGATGGTCTCCCTGCAGTCCTTTCACAAAAGCGGTGGCCAGAAGTCCACTAAGATAAGGATCTTCTCCATAAGTTTCCTACAGATTAAAGGCTACAAGAATTGATACCTGAAAAAAGTACAATGCTTATACAGTGCTGCTAAAAGGGTTGTTTTATTGATCACATACCATTTATAGAACATAAAACTTTGTAAGGAGTATGACTAGCATTAAACCTTTCATGGCCGGGATGGTTTAGGCCTTATGGGGGTATTCCCATCTCATTCATCAAGTCTAATATGATAAACTAAATATATGATTTTCGAAATATCTTTTTTTTTTGAAAGTGTACCCATCTCCTCACTGGGTTTTCCTTTTTGTTTGTTGCTAGTTGTCTAGGGTTACGGCTACCACTACAGTCCTATATCTTGCGCCGTGTCATTTTCGACGATTCCTCGAATGTAGAGGATGGCCGAGGTCTAGGGAGCGCACATGCCGGCCACCTCTCTGCCCCTCCATCTGCTTACACGGACATACTGAAAAGACGAAGATCACTATACTGTCATTGTCCTTAGCAACCGCCAAAAATTCAGAAGCGTTCACAGTTGATTGGGCTGTCAGTGTGACAGCCCAACCCCACTGATGGCACTGTGCGCAGGAGTGCGTAGTGCCATCAAAGTCAGCACGTAAAATAATGGGCACAGGAACCGTGTCATTAGCTGTAAAAAAAAAAAAAAAAAGTGGGTTGGGCAGGAAGGGGGTCTATCACATATAATTATATTGCTATATGCCTTCCTACCTGATTTCTGCCCCACAAAGGATGTCTCATAATGTTTATGACAGGACTGAAGCAGCTGAGTCCAGTGTGATCATCATAGTTCCCAATAGACACAAAGTAGTTGTGTTTCGCTCTAACTTCAGTGGCTGTGGCATTAGCCACCTTCAAGATCAGATCAGGGCTGTGGATAAAATCTTAGTATTAGACATAAACCAAAAAGAACACAGCAAAAGACAAGAGTGATATAATAGCGACAAGGACTGGCATGTTGAGATCATGACAGAATCAGAGACAATGTGAATATATAGAATACCTGAATGATGCAGCCAGACCCAAAGCCTGAGGAAAAGAAGTGGCATAGCCTGGCGCCTGGGCATCTCCCCTCAAACATTCCGTGTTCCAGTTGTAGGGCTTGATACCCAAATGAGGGATAGCTGGAGCAGGACCATTCTTTAATGCGCCACCCCTTGCCATCTGTGATCGATCAAAATCATTGAGATCATTAAAATCATGATGTATTATAATCTCTGTATAACAGTACATGTTTTTGAGAAAATTGACAGGATTTTTACAATTTCTGTTTGTAGCTCCCCGTTCCCAACAGGACTAAATGGTAGAAAAAGGAAATTACATGTAGACAAAAAACACATACATGAGCCAAACCCTCGTACCTGTAGCACCATCTCTTCCAGGCTCAGCCGATCGATGAGGTCCTTCACCCGTATATCCCATGGCAGCGATGGGCACATGAAAGGATAATCCTGCCCCAGACAACCCGAGACTTGTAGTAAGATTATGGATAGAGACAGGACGCTGGCCTTAGCTATGGACAATGGGATGGACTTCATTTCAATCATAAGAGCGTAGACTTTACGAAAGAATGAAAATTTCACTATTACCAGCAGTCATAAGATAGAATGACGACTTTTGTTTCGATGCATCGTCTGCACAAATAGGAAAACAAAAATACATTTTATTTAACATTTTATTATATTAAAATGACAAATGAGGACTATTAAAGGGGTTTTCCCATCTTGTATATTCATGGCATATCCACAGTATATGCCATAAATGTTCGACAGATGAAAGTCCCACCTCTGGGACCCGCACCTATATTTTAAACGGGGGCCCCCTGACCCCGTCCTACCAGGTGGTCTGGAGTAAGGACACAGCAGGGCTTGCTGAGTAACTCCAATGGAAGTGAATGGGAGTTAAGGAAACAGCATAGACTGTCCAAAATGGAAAAAACCTTTAATTCTGTCCTAAAGTTAGACAGGATAGAACTAGACAAGGCAGGCAGAAACTGCGCCAATTTCTCAAAAAGGTGCACACTGTAAAATTAATTTAGCGCATCTCTCTAAACATGTTAGACAGTTTTCTCTTCCGTACAGCCATTATTGGCTGGCACACTTTACGCCAATATTTTGTGCCAAACGAATGGCACATGCATCAATAAATATAGCGTATTTTACGAACACGGACCCTTTTCTAACACTTTTTAAAACTGTCGGGAAAGGTGGATAAAAGTGACTCGGTGGTCGGACCCCACAATCAGGTATTTATAGAACATTCTAGAATGATGCCCTAACGCCTATTGGTGGGAAAGTGCCAGAGCTTACAAGACGACTACTCCACAGGTAGCGGATTTCAAGTAGCCCCGTTCTCAGGATTGGTGGTAATCCCAGAGGTCGGACCCCACTAATATGACGTTAATGGCATTTCCTATCGAATATACCATGTTTGTTACTGTAGCAATGCGTATAAAAACGGTAGCATTTACCACTAAAGTGCAATATGCTGCTAAGCACCTGAACTGGGACACCAGTATGACAGGATTAGCATGTCTATCAGTTCAGAGCAACACAAAATTATATAACAACTATCCCTTCACAACTCCTAACTACAAAAACAATGGAAAATAAAGGAACGTAAGATCCGACGACAGACACGGTCACTTACCTAGAACGTTACTTCAGAGACACTTCCCTTATCCCAGCTTCCTACCCAGCAATCAGAAGGCGGGACTGAGACGTTTGTGTTTAGCTTGCAGTTCAGGTTTACACCACAAGAGGGCGAAAATAACGTTGTGCAGATAATATCTTCCTGGACTTTTTCATGTTGCCACTTGGTGGCGCTAGTGCGTAAACCTTGCTTTGGATTATACGTAGCTCTATTCAGGTAGCTGAACAGCCTGAAAAATCACAAGCCAAACGTTGTCACTTTTCTGTTAGAGGAAATGTAGTTTATATGCAATCCACACTCTTTATATGCAGAACTGGTGCTTTCCAAGTCCACATAATAAGGAAGGAAATAATGAGATAATGTACATTAGTTACAATGGGCTGTTTAAACAGGGTCTGTCACTATGACAGAAAACTTCTGCTCTGTGTTCTGCACAAATATCAATTGAATAGCCAATTACCCTAATTTCATGACATAGCCCTGGAAAAGAAAGCATCAGCTAATAAACAACACCCCCAGTGGTCAGAACCAGCATAACAAGCTAAGCTCCAAACACCCAAACCCGTGACTTCCACAGCACCTGCTAAATTCTTGGGACTCCCACGACCATTAAGGCTGAGTTCACACATCGCGGTCAAACTTTTTTTTTCTTTTCCGCAAATCATGGCAGAAAAACACATTTGACTGCGACATGTGACTTCAGCCTAACTTTCAGTATAAAAACTACATGACACAATTTATAGGCAACCATTTTATCGCCACCTTTATCGAACACCATCGCGACACTGCACTCCAGGAGCCAGGACCCTCTTACTGTGGCCAAGTCCGCCTACCTTGGCCACTCATCTTCAAAGTAAGGTCGTTTCCGCATTCGGCGATCTGCCGCCCCAGTCAGCTGCAGGTTCTCCAACCAACCTTCGAGCTAAAACCCCATTCACATGTAACAGAACAAAATCTCTACACTACAACAGCACACTTCCCCTAGAAATATCATAGCTGTGACCCATGTCCAGGATTTTTTAAATCTCCTGCCATATTATAGTCCTACAGAAGTTCCGAAGTTAAAATTATTTTGATATACTAATATACAGAAAAGAAAAGAAAGCTACTGACTACGATGTTCCCTTAGAATGTATTATTAACCCATACATAGCATAGCAGGGTAGAGGCCTGTGCTGGGCATCGTACTTTGCCCCCCTGATCAGACTAAGCCCTCCATTGTAAAATTAAATTTAAAAACAAATAATGCTTAATGCACTGCTTTTCTTCTCTCTTCAGGTTTCCTCAGCATGACGCACCCCATACAACAGACTGACGCCGGGCAGCGTCAGGACGTTGTGAGTGACGCCTCACTGATGATGTTGAAGTGCTGTGTCGCATATAAGGCCCTGATGCTGCTCGGCGTCAGGGCCTTTTATGAGTTGCGCTGGCATGCTGAGGGGAGAAGAGGAGCTCTGAGCTAAGAATGTGTGGTTTTTATTTCATGGTCGATGGGGAGAAATAGAAACACATGACCGTGGCAGAAAGATGCAACACATTTATTAAGAGGCGTTTGCCTCTTAATAAATTTTTTGCATCTTACTCCAACTTTTCCTTCTATTAAGACTGGCGTATGAAATGGCAGTCTTAATAAGTTCCCCCTAATATGTCCAATATCAGTTGTCATTCATGTCTAGCAGCTCAGCCCCAACGCCCAGATCCTTTTGTACACAGGCGGAGTAGTTTCTGTTATTGTGTGGGCCAGCCAATAAGAATCGGCGGACTAGAAGCAGCTACTTCTTATCACATTAGGTGGCTCTTCTGAGAGGGAATGAAAAGAACACCAGGGGGCACTATAACAAGTATGTAATAGCAATAGCAAGACATTTTATTTAAAAATTATTCAAATTAAAAAATATATTTTTTGTCTCTTCTGAGTGGTGACCAAATGCTAAAAATTGAGTGTCCCCAATATCTGATTTTTAATGCTAACTTAAATAATGATGACAAATAGCAAGCTTTGGATACTTCTTAGGTCTCTTCACCGGTCATGGTTTAAATTATGTATGTAAACACAAAAGATGATAAAAATAGTGAAGTAAATGAGACAAGTGATAAAAAGCAGAACCATCAATACGAGGAGGAGGGGAGTAAACGTTGCGGAAACCGTGTCAGGAAGTGACGTAACTTTTTCAGCGAAGCAGCAATCAATTTCGCTCACTGAAAACTCTGCTTCATGTGAGCAAGAGGGCAGTTTCCAATTGAACACAATTATAGCCTTTTTACAAATGGAATTCACACTGTTTCCAACGTAGAAACGCATTGGAGTTAACGTGAATTTTCTGAACAAGGCATTATGATACATTTTAAAGGGGTAGTCCCATTTAAGACATTCATGGCATATCTATTGGATATGCCATGAATGTGTCATAGATGTGGGTTCTAGCACCTTTATTTGATAACGGGGGCCCCTGACCCCATCTCTGCCTAATGAGATAGCCGCTGTCCGCCGCATCCAGACAGGGGTAGGTACAGAGGTGGC
The DNA here is from genome assembly GCF_050947455.1 of Rhinoderma darwinii. Lineage (NCBI taxonomy): Eukaryota > Metazoa > Chordata > Amphibia > Anura > Rhinodermatidae > Rhinoderma > Rhinoderma darwinii. The sequence continues at coordinate 276,264,978 of NC_134688.1, forward strand.
GGGGTTCCGGAAACAACCTAGCTCACCGAGCTAAGCAATTATACGAAACTCACTTTCTCTTCTATGAAGGAGAAAGAAGGAGAAAAAATGGATCGTGTGGAGGCGCTGCTACTTGGCGAGATTTGTAAAAATGATGGTGAAGTCAAGAAATAATAAATAAGAAAGGTTTATTTCAATGAGTGGCTACGCGTTTCAACGCTGAACGAGCGTCTTCCTCAGGCCATGTACACATTGTGCTTTCAACACTTTATATAACATAATGAGTTCAATTTAGCAGGAGTGAAAAACCGCCAAATCTGCCGAGGTCAGATTGCGACCGTGACGTCACACCCGGTTTTTTTCAACAAAAGAGCAGTAAAAACAGAAATGAGACATTATAAAAATAGATACATTCTTTTGTTTGCGAAACATAGATATTTGATAGTAGGGATACAATGGAATGGTGCCTGAGTTATATAATTTACAAAAATGACATAAAAATAATGGTCTTTAAAAACCGGGAGTGTGTCATTATCTGCAGTGCATTAAAAAAAATGTATTAAAACCAATAAAACAAGCTCTAGATTGACATTTTTATGTTCTTGTACTAATGGTTAGTGAAACTTACAATAATGTTAGTAAGTTTGGCATAAATTACCTTTGTAATGAAAGTAGTTGTGTTGCTAGGTTACATTGAGGGCGCCGGGGTGCGCCTCCGTTGCCAGGACAACCAAGGAGGATCGAGACGTCAAGGAGAACAAGACGGGCCAAATGGACTGCGGGTTAGTTAATAAAGAAGTAAGAGTACTTCTACGTGTATTTATTTGGCGTGTATGAGATAATGGATGGTGATCAGATAGTGACAAGCTCTTTCGTTACAACAACAAATTGTTTACAATGATTTTAATATAAAATAGTAGGTATGCCGGAATGAATACCCATTATAGATAATATTATTCATATTATTCATATTTTCATTTTGTTTTTATTTTGGATGTTATGAACATATTGTCATGTTATCAATGGCTTTTGGTGACCACGTTGTCTGAAATTGAGATGTTTTAATCTAATGTGGACTCAGAGATGTCGTTAAGACCCCCTGCGTGTAATGTTTGTAGTCTGAAAATCCAATAATTATCCCTCTGTTTGAGTTTATTAAACCTATTGGGAACATCTGGATGGATGTCCTCAATTGGTGTGATGTTGATTTGGTTAAATTGACAATTGTGTCCCTGGGTGAAATGACGGGACACGCTGTGTTTTAGAAAGCCCGTGTTCACATTGAATCGGTGTTTGTTCAATCTGGATCGCAGACATTGTGTGGTTCTCCCTATATATTGTAACTGGCAGGTACATTCCATTAGGTAAATTACGTAGGAGCTACTGCAATTGAGGAATGATTTAATAGTAAATGATTCTTTTGTAACAGTGGATGTATATGTATATTTCTTATGAGTTGCAACATAGACACCGTGAATGGCCACATTTGAAGGAGCCATTTAATTTAGACAAAAAGTTTGTGGTATTTTCGGTTTCCGGACCCTACTAGGGGCTAGGATGTTTTTCAAAGTCAGAGACCGTCTGAATGTGATGCTCGGTTGAGCCGGTATCACATCCTTCAGATAGGGGTCATTTTTTATAATATGCCAGTATTTGCGCAGAGTGGCCCTAACTGCTTTGTTCCCTTGGTTGAAAGTAGTGATAAAGTTAGTATTATATTTATTGGATTCTAATTTTTTCTGCGTTGGATTTAAACAAAACTCTTGGGACAGCTCTGAGGCTTTACGTCGTGCACCTTTGATGAGGTTTAAAGGGAAATTCTTCTCCTTGAACCTTTTTTCCAGGATGTTACATTCTTTTTTTACATTTTCATCGGTGCTGCAGTTTTTTCTGACCCTTCTAAATTGCCCGAAGGGTACATTTTTTAACCAAGGGCGATAATGGGCGCTTTTAAAATCAATGAAGCTATTGACATCGACAGACTTAAAATGGGTTTTAGTAATAAAATGATTAATATTGGTGTCATAGCTAATTGTCAAATCCAAGAAGTCTATAGAAATTGTGGAGAAATTATACGTGAAAGATAAGTCGTAATTATTGTCGTTTAGAATTTCAATAAAACTAGAAGCTTCATTCTCAGTTCCTTTCCACACAAAGAACAGGTCATCAATATAACGCTTATATAGTAAAATATTATTTTTAAAAGGATGTTCCCCGTAGATATGTTCCTCCTCAAATGCCCCCATATAGAGGTTCGCATAGGCCGGTGCAAATCGGGTGCCCATTGCACAGCCTTTAATTTGATTATAAAAACTGTGGTTAAAATTAAATGTGTTATGTTGGAGGATAAAATCAATGCAATTGATTAAAAATAAAACTTGCCTGTCTGGGATTGAGATGTTGGATGATAGGAATGAATTTGCTACTTGTACACCTCTTTCATGTGGGATATTACTGTAGAGGGCAGTCACGTCAGCTGTCAAAAAATGTATTTGGGACATGGATGGGTCAATTTTTAAATTGAATAAATCTTTGATTAATTGAGTAGAATCCTTTAGATAGGATGGCAGGGTAAGTACGAAAGGTTGAAGGTGCAGGTCCACAAAATGGGAAAGGTTGCTGGTGAGTGAGCCAATTCCCGAAATAATGGGACGTCCAGGGGGATCTATAAGTGTCTTGTGGATTTTGGGGAGATGATAAATGAAAGGCATATTGGGAAAAGGGACCTGTAGGAAGCGTTTTTCTTTTTTTGTGAGTAATCCATCCTGGGCAGCTGTCTCTATCAGGGCTTTATATTTGCATATATAGATGGGAAGAGGGTTAGAGGCCAATTTACAGTAAAAGGTATTATCGTTTAGGATTCTCATTGTTTCCTCTAAGTCAGGGGTCAGGAACCTTTTTGGCTAAGAGAGCCGTAAACGCCACATATTTTGAAATATAATTCAGCGAGAGCCGTACAATATGTTTAAAGGGGATACATGTCCTGTGGAGAGGGGGATACATGTCCTGTGGAGAGGGGGATACATGTCCTGTGGAGAGGGGATACATGTCCTGTGGAGAGGGGATACATGTCCTGTGGAGAGGGGGATACATGTCCTGTGGAGAGGGGGATACATGGCCTGTGGATAACCTGTGGAGAGGGGATACATGTCCTGTGGAGAGGGGGATACATGTCCTGTGGAGAGGGGGATACATGGCCTGTGGATAACCTGTGGAGAGGGGATACATGTCCTGTGGAGAGGGGGATACATGTCCTGTGGAGAGGGGGATACATGTCCTGTGGAGAGGGGATACATGTCCTGTGGAGAGGGGGATACATGTCCTGTGGAGAGGGGATACATGTCCTGTGGAGAGGGGATACATGTCCTGTGGAGAGGGGGATACATGTCCTGTGGAGAGGGGGATACATGGCCTGTGGATAACCTGTGGAGAGGGGATACATGTCCTGTGGAGAGGGGGATACATGTCCTGTGGAGAGGGGGATACATGGCCTGTGGATAACCTGTGGAGAGGGGATACATGTCCTGTGGAGAGGGGGATACATGTCCTGTGGAGAGGGGGATACATGTCCTGTGGAGAGGGGATACATGTCCTGTGGAGAGGGGGATACATGTCCTGTGGAGAGGGGGATACATGGCCTGTGGATAACCTGTGGAGAGGGGATACATGTCCTGTGGAGAGGGGGATACATGTCCTGTGGAGAGGGGGATACATGTCCTGTGGAGAGGGGGATACATGTCCTGTGGAGAGGGGATACATGTCCTGTGGAGAGGGGATACATGTCCTGTGGAGAGGGGATACATGTCCTGTGGAGAGGGGGATACATGTCCTGTGGAGAGGGGGATACATGTCCTGTGGAGAGGGGTTACATGTCCTGTGGAGAGGGGATACATGTCCTGTGGAGAGGGGGATACATGTCCTGTGGAGAGGGGGATACATGGCCTGTGGATAACCTGTGGAGAGGGGATACATGTCCTGTGGAGAGGGGGATACATGTCCTGTGGAGAGGGGATACATGTCCTGTGGAGAGGGGATACATGTCCTGTGGAGAGGGGGATACATGTCCTGTGGAGAGGGGATACATGTCCTGTGGAGAGGGGATACATGTCCTGTGGAGAGGGGGATACATGTCCTGTGGAGAGGGGTTACATGTCCTGTGGAGAGGGGATACATGTCCTGTGGAGAGGGGGATACATGTCCTGTGGAGAGGGGGATACATGGCCTGTGGATAACCTGTGGAGAGGGGATACATGTCCTGTGGAGAGGGGGATACATGTCCTGTGGAGAGGGGATACATGTCCTGTGGAGAGGGGATACATGTCCTGTGGAGAGGGGGATACATGTCCTGTGGAGAGGGGATACATGTCCTGTGGAGAGGGGATACATGTCCTGTGGAGAGGGGGATACATGTCCTGTGGAGAGGGGGATACATGGCCTGTGGATAACCTGTGGAGAGGGGATACATGTCCTGTGGAGAGGGGGATACATGTCCTGTGGAGAGGGGATACATGTCCTGTGGAGAGGGGATACATGTCCTGTGGAGAGGGGGATACATGTCCTGTGGAGAGGGGATACATGTCCTGTGGAGAGGGGATACATGTCCTGTGGAGAGGGGGATACATGTCCTGTGGAGAGGGGGATACATGGCCTGTGGATAACCTGTGGAGAGGGGATACATGTCCTGTGGAGAGGGGATACATGTCCTGTGGAGAGGGGGATACATGTCCTGTGGAGAGGGGATACATGTCCTGTGGAGAGGGGATACATGTCCTGTGGAGAGGGGGATACATGTCCTGTGGAGAGGGGGATACATGTCCTGTGGATATCCTGTGGAGAGGGGATACATGTCCTGTGGAGAGGGGGGGGGGTACATGTCTTTTGCTCTATTTTGCGCCTTCAGGACCAGACACCGTTTAGCCATTTTTAGCACGTGTTAGTTAAATGGCTCTAACTTTTTTATTTGTTGGGCTAACGACGTGATTTTTGCGACGTTTTTTCCGTAGACAATGCAGGTTTCATTTTTTATCGTTTTTATACACACCTTTTTTGCTATTTTGGAATTTTTATTCATAAAGTTTGAAAATAATAGTAAAAAAATAAGCTTTTTTACATTTCAGCTATTTTTTTTTTTTTGGTAATAACATAGTTTTACCCTAAAATAGACCTTTTATTTGTGATCGTCATTGTCTACCGTAAATTTTTATATATTACATGTCTATATTAGGGTAATTGGGTCAGCGCTAGCGTTACAACAATGATTGGCGGGGGGAACGGTTTTTTTGGGGTGGGTATTTTATGTGTATTTATTATTTACATTTCTTTTGCACTTTACTTTATTATTTTTTTATTACTATGGTCTGTCCCCCAAAGGTCAAAGAAGACCTTTGGGGAACTTTATATATTTTCTTTCTTTTTTTACACCATGTTTTTCCACTGTAACTGGAGCTGCACAGCAGCCCCAGTTACAGGGGAAATCAGCCCTCTCATAGTGACGATTGTCACTAATAGGGCTGTGCTGGGTCTTGTTAGACCCAGCAGCAGTCTGTCAGTAACAGCACCCGGCGATCATGTGACCAGTCACATGATCACCGGGAGGAATAGAGACAGCGCCGCTGCTGCTGTCTCTATTCCTATACACAGCGTTCATTGAGCGATGTGTAAGAAGACATCGGAGAAGACAGAAGCAGCGAAAGCTGCTTCTATCCTCTCCTCAGGGTCCCCGGCAGTCACTGACAGCCGGAGACCCGACATTCAGCTGCCCGATCGCGCGGGCAGCAAGTTAAAACCCGAGCCGTAGAAAGTCTATGGCTCGGGTTTTAAGGACCCTGACCGCTGGCCGTAAAAATAACAGCCAGCGGTCGGGAACCAGTTAATGGCAGAGCGGGGAGATACCTCCATGCTCTGCCGTAGTGTTCAGTGGCGTCCCGCTGTAGCAGCCATAGCGGCTGCTAGCGGAGCCTCCGGCCATGGTGGGGGCCCGTGCCGGCGGGCGACACGGGCCCCCTCATGCCGCGGGCCCCGTAGCAGCCGCTACTGCTGCTACGGCGGTAGTTACGCCACTGCATGCATCCTTCCCATAGACAGGTAGGAGCCCTGTCTGCGAGCCAGATACGGCCATCAAAAGAGCCATATCTGGCTCGCGAGCCATAGGTTCCCGACCCCTGCTCTAAGTACTTATTTCTGTCTTGGATTACCATGCCACCCCCTTTATCTGCAGGGCGGATGATGATGTCCCCATTATTTTGAAGGGATTTAATGGCCCTTCTTTCGTGTGTCCCTGCGGTTTGGCATATGTAGGTGAAACCACCCAGTGGATCAAAGAGAGAATTGGTCAGCACAAATCCAATATACGTTGCGACAAAACATTACTTCCCATTCCAGCACATTTTGCCAAACACAAACATAACATCTCTCAGCTAAAGTTCCAAGTAATCGAACATGTTCCAGCATCCAAAAGAGGTGGGGATAGAATAAAACAACTTAAACGCAGAGAAGCATACTGGATACACAAACTCCAGACCCTGGAACCTAGGGGTCTAAATAGGGAGTACGAAATTAGCAGTTTTCTATAAACAGAACCACTAGCTTTGACGTTGGGACATTTACGTCCTTTCAGTAATGTGTTGGCTCATCACTTGACTGTAACTGAATGTTGATGTTTAACATGTTAACGAGATATACAAGATTATAATCTGCATTTTCTCTCCATCTGAGACCCGATGAATCTCTCTGAGCCTATCTGTACCACAAGGGGGACTGCTTTCACGACCAGCTTACTACCTCAATTGACACAGTATCCTTTATATAATAGGGCATACTAGAGCCAACTAGCTTTTAGACTGATTTTATTGTCTATACTGTCCGCAATGTCCCATTAGGTTCACTACCTGATACATACACTAGATGGCGCTAGCATATAGCCGATTACTATTATTTCCTAGTAAATTCTTCTTAATTCCACATCTGTTTATATCTAGATTAAAATATGTCTCTTCACACACACATATACCTCTTTTTTTCCCCCATATCGCCGAATCGGCCCCTAGACTGTTGTGCACATGTGCATGCGTTCCACACCTCGCACTCACTCCAGGGTGGAACGCACGGCCATCTTGGCCGAGCTTTCCATTGCTTAAACACTGCCACCACAGATGACGTCCCTGCACACAGAGGCGCCAGCCCATATCTACATCATATATAAGGTAGGAGGTAACCAGGGATTTCCAGCGCCCTATAGAGCGGTAAGCCGCCATATTTGATTATAGCAGCGCCAAAAGCAACACTGAATCAGTCCCCAGTACGGCTCAAGTATGTTTGACCAGCACCTTATACCATTGACTTCATCTCTTGATGCATCTCTATGTTCATTGCTTTTCTGCTGTCTGTTCCATTTGCCGGTTAACCCTTTTGATGTATTTATTGACACAACCGTTGATTATGTGAATATCCTATCTCAGAGCCACAACTTAGTCCCATTTTTGTCCACTATGAACTTTCATTCTTGTACCTTCAGTCCATTATAGACGGTATGATTATTCCTTAACTGCTTCATAGACCACGGCATACCAGGGACACCCGTATCCACCCCATGGAATATACATAATTTGGACCATTGCAACCCCAACCTACCTGGTGACCGTATAAGATGACCTCCGGACACAAATATTAACACACTGTAAACCTTACATAACAACGTTTAGTGGCTTCTGTACGTACACAACCCCTGATGTGTGCACATAATATGATTACTATTTCTTGTTGTGCGTATACTGTACCAAGATGACTGAAACTGTACCTTCCTTTTTTAACATCCAAATATAGGATCTGTCTTTTGTATACAACTTTCTAGTCTATGTATGACATGTCCTGTAACATTATATTCCTGTAATTTTTCGTACCCGTATTATATGCTATAATTACATATGTATGTTTCCTTAGTGCCCGACGAAGGTCTTACGACCGAAACGTTATCGTTGCAATTGTAGCCACCGGCATATACCTAAAGAAATAAAATCTATGTTGAATACTACTAAGGTGTGCCGAATACAATTCTTCTGAGAATATACCATCAATTAGGTTTAATAGGTTATTTATGAATCATAGAACTTAGGGGCAAGTGACTGGCTCCAAAGTCACCTCCAAAGGTGGTTCTCTTCTCCTGGATCACTGGGTCTCATTATTATGTCAGAAACGGGGCCCACTGGGGGATCCCCTGGTATCCTAGTGGTTCTGTCCGACCCTGAATATATGTGTTTTCTGTTATGGCATTAAGAGTGTAAAATACAATCAATTGCATAGGTGGCACCTAATAGAGGAATAAACACAGTCCGGTGAAATCCAAGCAGATGATCTGAAGAGGCTTACATTCTTGAAACCCGTGATGAAGCCACAGATATCTGAGAACTTAGTGAGGACAGACTGAACGCAACATGGTGGTGGTCACAAGTGAACTAAAGAGCAGATAATGCGGACTTTGTTGTGATTGTGTCAAATCTGAAAAAAATGGTGTGGTGTGAGGTATAAAGTACAACATTTTCACCATATAATGGTAATTTACAAAACATGTTTTTGCAATTACTCTTTTACATTAGATAAGATATGCAATTGACAGATAATTCCTGGTGTGTTTGAATATCATTTAATAGCACACTAATTAATACAAAAATAATACAACAAAAAATATAATATACAATAAAATAAAAATTGAGACAAAGACAAAGAAAATGTTCTGAGCACTTAAGAAATTGTAAGAAAAAGTTTGTAGGTGCAGATATCAAACAAACCTCCAAATGCATAAATATCTCAACATTTGATGGCATTATTTTATGCATTAGTTCACAAAATTGGCTTCTGCTGTGATGTTACAATACCTGTTTCAGTCAGGCCTGAAATGGCAGGTACATTTTAACATTTTAGTTAAAATTCTAGTTAAAAGGTGGTTCTTCTAGTAAGTTCCATGCAATTTTATATTTCCATTGAATATACATATTGATACAAAATGAAGTTGTCATTTCACATGAATGTGATTCCAACACAGTCTATGGTAAAAATGAGATAAATATGACCATAACATTGCTGTGCTGTCTTGGTAATTCATCTGCATCTGTTATCACCCACAAAATTTTGGCTTTTATAAATTATTATAGGAATACAGAGTTCTTTTACGGTCAGCATTCTGATTCTAAAATAATTATTTTCCAGAGTAAAGAGCAGGAGTGGGAGAAAATTCCATTTCATGCAGACCCTAGGGTCATGACATTGTCTGGAGCACCACATTTCAACACACTCAAAGAAGCATTATTATGAGCAGATTGAGAAAGACAAGTACGTGATTTTATGTGATATAACCACCTTTCAGGATCTTGGTTTCCCTGAAAGACCACTCCAGATCTGTGAGGAGCACAGTCAGATTCATCCACTGAACATTTGCTCATGTTGGTTGCTAGGAAGTTTACAAATATAAAACATTTTATAAAGTGGTTTCAAATATCATATATGAGCGTCTGCATGTCTGACATGATTTGGAACTCCAGATGCAAGACACGTTGGTGGATTGGTTTATCAAAGAGATGCCGAATGATATATTTGGACTACATGTATTGACATAATGGGCCCTGTTGTGAACTGGCAGTGGCATATATCCCTGAAGTATCATTTGTATTTCAAACCCCTCTCATGAAAATTAATCATGTAATACTAAAGCTAGTTTTGTACTGTACTCCATAAGCAGTAGCCATCATAATAAGAAGCAACTTTTCCTATCACATCATAGATACAAAATGTGTAGATCAGTCTTTTCCATATGTAGGTCCAACTTTTCCATCTTATACTCTTGTAAATTGCTCACTAATGATAGAGACGCTGGTCAGTCTCAATACTTGACCATTACTGCTACAGACTATTTTAGGTTCATTTCCAATGGAAAGATATAGGTATAAGCCATGCTCATAGTGACAACCAGATCAGTAGTCTAGAGGACGGATCATCATGGAGACAAACTTCAGGCCGTGGCTGGGTCCCTTCCAATAGTGCCACTTGATACTATTGTACTTAGGTGGAGCAGATCCATTTTTGTAATAGATACCATTTAAGTTGGATGGACCACAGGCATCGAACCACCAACCTAGGGACGAGTGAATGTTTGTTAGTAGAGGTAACACAAACATTATTTTAATTACAGCTTTTAACTACAGACTTTCTGCAATTTGTATATTACACAAGGTACAGCAACTTATATAGACACAAAATGGATATATTTGCTAGAGATCCTTACATTACAATACCAGAATCGTAATAGAACTCTTGGATCCTATACTATAATAACAGTGAATATTGACATTTTGATGCGGTTTGTCCTATTGGATTTCATGCATAAAAACTATTCTAACTATTTTGTGGAGAACAGTTTTAGAGCATTAAGCACATTGGGCCCCTATTTATCAAAAGCTAAGTTCTGATTGGCTGGTACGGGCAACAAGGCCAGCTCTACTGTTAGAGACAAGTGCAGGTACAAAAAGTGGATCTTTAGATGGCGCTGCTGTGTGGTGAGAAGGATAAGGACCGGAGTCTCGAGGTGTTGATAATAGGTTGAATTTATTAAGAATGGCTACGCGTTTCAACGATGAACAATCGTCTTCCTCAGGCCATGCACATATCAGAGAGGACACATCTTAAATAACATGTTGGTACAAATTAACATAATTGAAAACAATTGAAAAAAACCCGCCAAATCTGACGGGGTCAAGGTGCGATCCTGACGTCACTCCCGGTTTTATTGCTGCTTCACAATGTTCACATTACGGGGCTATAAATACATGATATGTTTTAACATATAAGTTAAATATTTATTCATAAAGTAAAATGCAATTAAAATAGTGATAGAGATGAATGAAGAATGAATAAAAGAAAGCTGAGTTCGAAGTGAACAAAGTCGGGACGCTGTCTCGTTACCTAGGCAACGGAGCGGAGATCATAGCGAAGGAGCGAGTTGGTAGAACTGTGCTCTCCATGGATAAGTTATTGAACCCATTGAAAGCTACTTAAAGGTATGTATAATTTAAATAAAAACAATTTGTGCATGAAAGCCGTATCGAGTATAGGCATTAATGTGTAGCTGTGCTGATAAAACATTAGGTAACTAAATTTTGCATGGTTAGCAACCTGGATCAGTTCTGTTTATAATTAAACCGTGCAGCATATTAAAAATGGAATATAAGTTTTAATTAGAGTATGCATATTTTTTAAAAACAGGAATGTAAATCGGAGTGAGCGAAGCCGGGACGCGGCCTCGTTACCAAGACAACCGGGTGGCGATCGTAGAAAAGAAGCAAATTAGAAGAACTATGCTAGCCGTGGGTCACATATGCTTGAAGGTATGTATAATTTAAAAAATGTACATGAAAGTCATATCGGGCATAGGTATTAATAAATGGCTGCGCTGATAAGACATTAGGTGACTAAATTTGGCGTGGTTAGCAACCTGGATCGGTCATGTTTACAATTAAACCATGTAGCATATTATAAATAGAATGTAGATTTCAATTTTAATTGAAATACGCAGTATATTCGTTAAAAAGGAATATCAATTGGAGTGAACGAAGCCGGGACGCGGCTTTGTTACCAAGGCAAGCCGGCTTCCAAATGTATTCTTTTGTTTAAATTATACATGTCTTAAGCAGCTTCTAAGGGTTTTAATATCTTACCCACGGCTAGTACAGTTCTCCTAATTCCCTTCCTTGCTACGATCTCTACCCGGTTGCCTTGGTAACAAAGCCGCGTCCCGGCTTCGTTCACTCCAATTGATATTCCTTTTTAAAGAATATACTGCATATTTCAATTAAAATTGAAATCTACATTCTATTTATAATATGCTACATGGTTTAATTGTAAACATGACCGATCCAGGTTGCTAACCACGCCAAATTTAGTCACCTAATGTCTTATCAGCGCAGCCATTTATTAATACCTATGCCCGATATGACTTTCATGTACATTTTTTAAATTATACATACCTTCAAGCATATGTGACCCACGGCTAGCATAGTTCTTCTAATTTGCTTCTTTTCTACGATCGCCACCCGGTTGTCTTGGTAACGAGGCCGCGTCCCGGCTTCGCTCACTCCGATTTACATTCCTGTTTTTAAAAAATATGCATACTCTAATTAAAACTTATATTCCATTTTTAATATGCTGCACGGTTTAATTATAAACAGAACTGATCCAGGTTGCTAACCATGCAAAATTTAGTTACCTAATGTTTTATCAGCACAGCTACACATTAATGCCTATACTCGATACGGCTTTCATGCACAAATTGTTTTTATTTAAATTATACATACCTTTAAGTAGCTTTCAATGGGTTCAATAACTTATCCATGGAGAGCACAGTTCTACCAACTCGCTCCTTCGCTATGATCTCCGCTCCGTTGCCTAGGTAACGAGACAGCGTCCCGGCTTTGTTCACTTCGAACTCAGCTTTCTTTTATTCATTCTTCATTCATCTCTATCACTATTTTAATTGCATTTTACTTTATGAATAAATATTTAACTTATATGTTAAAACATATCATGTATTTATAGCCCCGTAATGTGAACATTGTGAAGCAGCAAAAAAACCGGGAGTGACGTCAGGATCGCACCTTGACCCCGTCAGATTTGGCGGGTTTTTTTCAATTGTTTTCAATTATGTTAATTTGTACCAACATGTTATTTAAGATGTGTCCTCTCTGATATGTGCATGGCCTGAGGAAGACGATTGTTCATCGTTGAAACGCGTAGCCATTCTTAATAAATTCAACCTATTATCAACACCTCGAGACTCCGGTCCTTATCCTTCTCACCACACAGCAGCGCCATCTAAAGATCCACTTTTTGTACCTGCACTTGTCTCTACCTAAGCGGTCCCATCTTGGACACCGACTCGGATCTGGCAGCAGCACTGTGGATATTATACGCTTTAAAACCTCCGCATTCCGGTGAGCATACTCTTGTCATTTTATCCTCACCCTGACCTACTGATCTACACAAGGTGGCGCCGTCCTTTTGTTCTTTATTTAGCTCTACTGTTAGACAGTTTTAATAAATTAAGCCCACGAAGTATGTACGAAACCCGATAGAGCCCGTACGGCAGCACAGAGAGGCCATGCAGCTCCGTACAAGTTAACAGTATGCCCTCCGTGCACTGACTTGCACATGGTCCAAAAAGTCTGTTAGTGATATTAGATTTTTAGATAAACTTACCTCCTGTTGCATACTGAGCACATTTGCAGGTGCACCTGTCATTATCTATATCTTTGGTGCTGAAGTCTGTCCCTGTGGCAGCAAAACTACTTGTCCGTCCTGCAGTCCCACTGTATCCTCTTACGTGTAGCCTAGAGAAGGAAAAACATTTTGCAGATGTCAATATACATGCTTGCACAGGAGCGTAACTAGGAAAGACTGGGCCCCATAGCAAACTTTTGACTGGGGTCCCACCTCCGCTGGGTATCACACAACCCCCCCTTGTAGATAGTGCCTCCCTATAGATTCCACCACACAGCACCCCCCTATAGATAGCACCATACACAGCCCCCTGTAGATAGCGCCATACAGCGCCCTCTGTAGATAACGTCTTACAGTCCCCCTGTAGATAACGTCTTTCAGCCCCAAATCCCCCCTGTAGATAACGCCATACAGCCCCCCTGTAGATAACGTCTTACAGCCCCAAATCCCACCTGTAAATAACGCCATACAGCCCCCCTGTAGATAACGCCATACAGCCCCCCTGTAGATAACGCCATACAGACCCCCCCTGTAGATAACGCCATACAGACCCCCTGTAGATAACACTATACAGCCCCCCCTGTAGATAATGCCATACAGACCCCCCTGTAGATAACGCCATACCGACCCCGCTGTATATAGCGCCATACAGACCCCCCCTGTATATAACGCCATACAGACCCCCCTGTAGATAACACCATACAGAACCCCCTGTAGATAAAGCCATACAGACCCCCCTCTAGATAACACCATACAGACCCCCTGTAGATAACGCCATACAGACCCCCCTGTAGATAACGCCATACAGACCTCCCTGTAGATAACACCATACAGACCCCCCTGTAGATATTGCCATATAGCCTCCCCCCCCCAAAAAAAAAAGAACGGCCTATAGTTTGTCCTACAAAAGACATGCATCCCCTATTCACAGGACAGGGGATACATGTGTGATCGCTGGCAGCGATAAGGAGAAAGGCCCCCGAAGTTCTCCATGACAAACCTCGGACATCCGGCGTCTGCGCAGTTCAATAAAAATGAAAGGAGCGCTGGTCACGCTTGCGCACAAGCGCGACCGGTGCGCAAGTCATTTCTATGAAGCTGCAGACAGACCCCGGAAGTCCGAGGTTTGTCATCGAGAACTTCGGGGGACTTTCGGTCCCCCGTCCTACTTATCGCTGGGCGTCCCAGCGATCACACATGTATCCCCTGTCCTTTGGATAGGGGATGCATGTCTTTTGTAGGAACAACCCCTTCAGTAGCGTCGCACTGTAGCAGCCATAGCGGCTGCTTGTGGAGCCTCCAGCCATATGGGGGGGGGGGGGCCCGGTGGGTGGCACGGGCTCCCTCATGCTGCGGGCCCCGTAGGAGCCGCTACGGCTGCTATAGCGGTAGTTACACCACTGTGCTTGCATCTAATGGTTTTGGCATTAAGACTAGGTGTAATATCAATGTATGTTTGTTTTTGTTTTTTTAGTTTATACTTTCTGTAAAATTAAATTTACATTTCTTCTCAAATAAAATAAAGCAACCTCAAAAAGGATCATTCCCAGCATGAGCAAGCTTAGGCAGGTTGAATAAGATTAGCAAAAAATGTCTGCTTTCATTTAAAATCAGTGCCACACTCGTCCACAGGTTGTGTGTGGTATTGCAGCTCAGACCCATTCACTTCAATGGATCTCAGCTGCAATAGACACAACCCATGAACAGGTGTTTGCATAGTTTGTGAAATAAAGCAGCCATGTTTCTTTCTTTTTTTTATAGCTGTAAAACCCCTTTAAACATCACAAGAAAAATACAGAAAGGTATATGGATCTCCGTAAACCTTGTGAACAAGCCCACAGGTAATTTATGGACAAGCAGACTAGGAGTATAGTACATTGTAATCCTGCTCAGATCCAGAAAAAGCGTTGCATGAGGTGCTCTGTGGGCTGTGTATACATATTTTCTTCTCTCCCTTTTATGATAATATTTGGGCTGAAGGGCCATCGCATGTTCCCTTCCTCAGTGATGCAGCATCAAAGCATTTAGTAAAGTCTGTCTGTAAAAAGACAAAGGCAGAGCATGCCCTGTACAAATGTGCCAATCCAAATAACCCGTGACATTTCAATTTATTTATCTAGAGTGTTGTTTGCTTCAGACGACAAAAAAATGTAATAAAGCTGAGATCCAATCCACACACAAACATGTCCTGTTTGTCTCGTAGTGAGTCTGGAGGCTTCCGTCACTCTGCCCGTAATGTTTGCCCTACCATGCTATGTGTGTATGAATAGCCCTAAAGTGGGAAAAAGGCTAAATGAAAACATTAAAGGATAAAAGGAAGCTTGTCACATGAGCCAGACCTATTTATTTCATTTATTTTACATGTGCTCTGAATATTGTAGAAAATTTAGCATAACAAAATTATTATCAGGTGATCAGTTTGGTTTCAACATGAAAACCCCCTTTTCAAATGAAACCTGTCAGGTGATCAACAGATCGACGTGGGTCTGGATTCTGGAACCCACATCGAACAGCTGATGTTGCTGGTGGAAGTAGCGGCTAGCCACATATTACCGCAGAGATATGTAGTATAACATGACCTACATTCAAATAAATTACTATGTAATACATGACCGGGGAGATTGCCCTACTATAGCGACCCTATGCCTCGCTCATGACCTGATGACCATATGTTTTATAACAACCTAATTGGTGGAGGTTGCTCAGGTGGGAATTGCAAAGTTTAGAAGCACATACATAGGCCGGCATCCTGACTACACATAACCTTCTCTACTTTGCAATCAATAGGGAAACCTACTCAGTATAAGGCTGGATTCACACGAGCACATTACGTCCGTAATGGACGGAACGTATTTCGGCCGCAAGTCCCGGACCGACCACAGTGCAGGGAGCCGGGCTCCTAGCATCATAGTTATGTACGACGCTAGGAGTCCCTGCCTCGCTGCAGGACAACTGTCCTATACTGTAATCATATTTTCAATGCGCTCATGTGAATCCAGCCTTAGGTCTCTGGAACTCCAATTTATATCAGTTAACCACTCAAGGATGGAGCTATTTTGGGGCTTGGGAAGAGCGTTTTATTTTTCTTAATTTTTCATCTGAGAGCCATAACATATGTTTGTAGTCAAATGAGATGTGTCTTTAATGGCAGCATATTGGAGTAAATATAATGTATTGAAAGACTTTTATTAATCTCTTATGGGGAGGATAAAAAAAACAGCAATTCTGTCATTTTTATTTTGTTTTGTTTTTACGTTGTCTACCATGCGGTATTAAAGACATGTTAACTTTATTCTGAGGTCATTACGTTTATGGCGATACCAAATGTATATATTTGTTTTACTACTTTTCCACAGTATAACCACTTAAACTATTTGGTTTTGTGTCGCCATATACTTTGAGCCATAACGTTTTTATTTTTCTATTGACTATAGTTTGTATTGGTACAATTTTGGGGTACAGAGGACTTATTGATTAACTTTTATAGATTTTTTTGGGGGGTGGGATGATTTTAAAAAAAAAATAATTTTCGTACAGAATTTGTGGCAAAACCAATTATATGTACATTTTTTTTTTTTTTTGTAATAAAGCATTTTGTAAGGGAAAAAATTGATTTCGTATTTTTTCGGAACGTTTTATTTCAATTTTTTTTTAATTTCCACTAGGGGACTTGGACATGCGATCGCGTGATTGCTTCAATAATACACTACACAGTGTATTATGCCTATCAGAGATCATATATGTAAGCTATGTTAACCTTTGAACACTATTTTACTTTTTATCTACATAAAAGAATAAGTAACCGCGTACATACAATACAATGCATTACTTATCTAATACTGATCCCTATATACAGCCTACATTTTATCCCAGAGCTACATTCACAATTTGGATGAAATCTCCCAGCATTCCTCCCTGGCTCATTGACTTCACAGTGCATCCACTGGTGATCTGCTTTATGAAATGTTATCTTTACAACAGACACTGTACAGTAATCTTATGTATAAAAACTAAGTGTCCCACTAGTTTACAGGAGCTCAGGTAAACGGTCAGAGATGTGTCTTACAACAAGCTTTTTGAATGTTTCCAATAGTAACCAACAGAACAGCTCATGCTAGAACTCAGAATTAGAATGCATTGCATTTACAAAAAGTTTAATTTTTATATCTAACTGTACATAACTGTAAAACTGTCCACAGGCAAATGTTCATTGTAGCATAAGTTCTTATAAAGAATGCTTAGCAGCCATTAATGTTTATTAAAGAGAATATTGGTTGGCACTACTCAACACAAGTGGCAGTTCCCATGTAGTACCAAAACTGCTGGGTTCTGTGGTGCCTCCGCTGCATATATGGGTGGTGCTTAGTGCAAACCAACTCCTATTATCAATAATTAGCAGCCGCTAAGTCTTCATATTAGATAGTCCCATTACCAGTAATGATATCAATTTTAATTCTCACCTGTAATTATCTTCCTCACTACCCAAAGAGAAGACGTCATACAGGGAGTAAGCTTCATTCCCATCCCAGTCCTGTAGCTGGATCCTCAGGGTGTATGAATTTTGAGTTGTTAATTGGTGAACAAATTCATTGCCCAACCAGAATTCTCCCGTGAGTGAACCAAAGCCCTGTAAGAGATTATTTCATGTTTTTTCTAAGATAAGGTTTTCACATTTTTTACATCTGCAATTAAAATAAAACGTTACACTTTAGATTTTATATGACTAGTTTTAGACTAGTGCTAGAAACATAGGCCATTCTACATTTAGCAGACAGTTTTTTTTATCAAAATTTTTTTTTACACTATCTATTTTTTATACAATTTTTAAAGAGTACTTTAGAAAACAAGTATGTCAAATGTATTCACAAGTAAGAAGAAATAGGCTTAAAGAGGCTCTGTCACCAGATTATCAAATCCCTATCTCCTATTGCATGTGATCGGCGCTGCAATGCAGAGAACAGTAAAGTTTTTTTTTGTTATGAGCAATTTAATATGTATGCAAATCAGCCTTTCTAATGGACAACTGGGCGTGTTTTCTCTTATTTCCAACTAGGCGTGTATATTGTTTTTAGCAGCTGGGCGTGTTTACTTCTTTCACTGCACAATCACACTGTGCTGTGCATCATGCTGGGCTGGAACAATGAGAAGTGTAGGACACTGATTAGTCACTGATTGGTCAGTCTCATACACTCCTCTGTACAACGCCCAGTTGGTAAAAAGTAAAAACACGACCAGTTGTCCATTGAGAAACTCATTAGCATAAATCTAAACTAGCTCATAACTTGCTAAAAAATTATCGTTTTTCAAATTACAGCTACATTACAGCGCCAATCAGATTATGTAGGAGATAGGGCACTTATAATCTGGTGACAGAGCCTCTTTAAAGAGTGACAACAGATCAAATAAGCAAGGTATGATGCACAAGAGCTTAATAAAAAAAAAC
The DNA here is from genome assembly GCF_050947455.1 of Rhinoderma darwinii. Lineage (NCBI taxonomy): Eukaryota > Metazoa > Chordata > Amphibia > Anura > Rhinodermatidae > Rhinoderma > Rhinoderma darwinii. The sequence goes on from NC_134688.1 coordinate 276,283,660, forward strand.
ATTTAGATGAGATCATACAATGAGCAAAAAAATGCGTTTAAAGAGGAATCACCGAAATAGGAGACAACAGTAATAAGAATAAAAGGCTAATGAAGGGGTGATAAGGTGGAAACAGAAATAGAAAGCTCACAGGAAATGTTCATGGTGCACCAAAGAATAAAGATGCGATAATAGTAATCTCAATAGGAGGGGCAAAAGAAGTGTTGAAGATTAAAGCTGGAGAGGAGGGACGACAGGAGGAATGGGGAAGCTAGGAGTCCAGTGACAAGAAAGCCCACAGGGCAAACAGGCCACATCTCATTAAGTATGGGGAGGAAGAGGCGGTGAGCTAAGGGGTAATTATTTACATAATCGGCCCAAGGCAACTATATTTTCTTAAATGTATCCATTTTATTCTATATATAGTGGTAAGAATTTTGTTTACCATGTACTAAAATAAATGCCTTTTTAGTTTGGAAAAGTCGCAGCAAGGAAGACAAAAGAGATTAAGGTATGGGTATGACTGGAGATTTTGGGGATTTTCACATTGAGGTGAGACCTTTAAGGATTTTCAATTATGTTATGGCCTGTAGAGAGGAAAGAAAGTATTTGCCAAGGTCTGCAGCAGTTTCAGAGTCTAGTGGCTGAAACTATCAGTAGAGAGCTCTAATAGCCAGAGTAGTCAACTAACAGTCCAAGTTTAGTAGACAAATAAGCAGAAACAGGTTGTAGTGTGAGGCAAATATGTGATCAGGAAACAATCCAAGTTCATTACACAGATAAGCTGCGACAGGTTTAGTGTGAGGAAGAGACGTGGTCAGGAAACAGTCTAAGTTTAGTACACAGATAAGCAGCAACAGTTGGTAAAGAAGCAGCAAATAACTGGACTAACTGGACTGGCAGGTAGCTTAACCCCTTCCCTCCTCAGCCATTTTTCGGATTTTCACTTTTGTTTTTTCCTCCCCACCTTCCAAAAGCCATAATGTTTTTATGTTTCCGTCTATATAGCCATACTATTCTAGTTGTAGTTTTTCATGGCACCATTTATTCTACAGCATAATGTACTGGGAAGCTGTAAAAAAATTATTTGTGGGGTGAAATGGGAAAAAACAGTGATTACGCCACATTTTGAGGGGTTTTGTTTTCACGGCATCCATCAAGTGGTAAAAACGACATATTCACCTTATTCTACAGGTTGATATGATTACGGCGATACCACATTTATATGTTTTGTTTTATGTTTTACCACTTTTAAGAAAATAAAACTATTTGCTAAATTAAAAATATCTTTTGTGTTGCCATGTTCTGAGAGCCATAACTTTTTCATTTTTCCATCAATTTAGCGATGTGAGGGCTTACATTTTGTGGGGCGAGCTGTAGTATTCACTGATACTTTTTGATCAATTTTTATTTCATTTTTTTGGAGTGCTAAGGTGACCAATTACCAGCAATTTGCTTGTTATATATATATATATATATATATATATATATATATATATATATATATATATATTATTTTTTTTTACGGCATTCACTGAGCGGGTTAAACAACGCTATATTGTGATAGTTTGGACTTTTACTGACGCGGTGATACCAGTTATGTTAACTTTTATTTTTTTTAACATTGATTTAGGGAAAAAAATGGGAAAAGGTTTTTTATTTTAACTTTTAATACATTATTTTTTTTGGAACATAACAAAAAACTTTATTTAACTGTTATTTACTTTTTTTATTAGTCCCCCTAGGAGACTTGATGCAGCGATTGTTGGATCGCTTGCAATATACACTGCAATACTGCCGGAGGCAGAGCTTCAAAGGAGTACAAAGATGTCAGACCATAGCAACCGTCTTTACCGGCCGATCGCGCCACGGGGGCGCTATGGCGTGTTTGAGGGGGCGCCCTCTGATTCTAACACTTTAAATGCCGCGGTCGCGATTGACCGTGTCATTTAAGGTGTTAAACGGGCGAAATCAAAGTGAACTTTAATTCCGCCCGTTGCAGTGAGGTGTCGGCTGCGTGTAACAGCCATCACCCGCTGTGTATAGAGCGAGCTCAGTCCGTTAGCTCGCTCCATACTTACCCTTAACCCTTATCACGTACACCTACGTGATTGGGTGGGAAGGGGTTAATAGTCTGGCAAGGAGGAAGTGCAAGGTCCAGGCTTATATAGGAGGTCATAGTGGGAAAAAAACTCACAAGTCAAGGATTTGAGATGTCTCAATGAGAAAAGCCACTGACAAGGACACAGGAATATCTGGTTTTAAATCCTGACAGTGTTTGATCTGCAGATACTGGAACAATTCTCCAACAGGCAGGGAAAACTTTTCCTGCCAGGTGAGGAATGGCTTTACACCTGAAATAGATAAGAAGTAAAACACTTTTCTAAGACCTGCTGCAGACCAAACTCGGAACATGTGTGGGGAATGGAGGCATGGGGGGGGGCATATTGCTACAAAATGGAACCAAAGGAAGAAATGGCCAAAGTAACCTAGCAGAATATTTAATTAAATCCCAGACCTTTAGAGAGTAAACTAAAATATGGTTGATAAAGGAGTGCTGGGTAGAAAAGAACCACAGGAGTCCATCCAGAAGAATCAGCTGGTATCCTAGCAAAATCCAGAGAGGGAGCTCATTCACAGAATGATAAAGAGCTGACTGAGCTATCTGAGCTGCCTGATAGTAGTTAGTTAGATCAGGGTCCCCAAGACAACTTTTCAGTTTGTGTCGATATATAATGTGACACTATTAATTCTGGGAATACCGCCCTGCTTTACATACTTTTTCATCAGTCTCTGAGGTAGTGACCAGGGACTTGGATCGGGAGCACGTGGAAAAGGTACAGCAGCTTAGGCCGAAAAACCATCTTCAACATATGCACCTGGCCCAGCCATGATATGTACATAATGGACATAACACAGAGCAGAGGCATTACAGCATCAGGGGATAGTTGGTCACAATTAAGGTATGTACAGTATATCATTGGTAAGCAAATCTCCACATATGTGAGATAATCCTGTGACAGTTGGAAGCGGAAATGTGAGTTCAAGAGATCAACCATTTGGTTGGGCAATGAGATATTCAAGGCATTGAATTTTGCCTAACTGACCACTAAACTTGATATTGACCCAAACCTAGACAAGGTTCGTAGAAGTTTGAGCAAAGAGGTGAGTGGGGATGTAAGGATCAAGAGGATATCATCTGCAAACAAGCAGAGCTTATGAACCACTGAGGCAACTTCTATTTCCTGAATATTAAGGTCCCGACGTAGATGACTAGCTAGGGGTTTGAGGGCGATGATAAAAAAGCAAGGATGAGAGGGGACAACCATAATGGGTACCACAAGTAATGGGAAACGGGGTCAGAGGAGACCCTGCCATAGCGCACTGTCAGGTTGTCTGTGGGATAATCTCTCACGGGGCCAGCAGAGGGTGGTGTGAACCCACATTGACACCAAGGTATTTGACGTAGGACTAAACTGGTGAGCAGAGTCTAAGGTAACCCCTGGTATTCACCCTTTAACCCCTACACAGGAAAGAAGAGGCTGGACGCAGCCCACAGGGATTAAGGGAGGCCGACATGACCGTCCTGGTAGGGAAAGGGTTACTTAGGTGAGGGAGAGTTGGTAGGAGCTGGAGGAGGGACGGGGAGGAGTTAAGGGGGACGGGGGGGGCTGTTCTGCGCTTCCCGCTGTTTCTCGGCATTGAGCCGGAAGCAGCGGGAGGAGTAACACAAGAACAGTAAGCTCCCACCCTCCCGCCCTTGGTTTTGTTACTCCTTAGGTCTTATGTACGTCCGTCTATGAGCGTTGTGTTTTATTTGTGTGCTTATTTAACATGTTTTTCTTTTTTCCGGAGTAGGTTCTGTTGTCATGGCAGCTGGCGGGGGGAGTCCTTGAGGCCAGTCAGTACAAAATGGTGGGGGGGTCGCATCGGGGGTATGCGTCCCCCAAAAAAGGTACATGGTTGAAGACTTCATCGGGTGGTATCCCTTTGAAGTGGTCTTCTGGTAGAAGGTATATCACTTGAAGGCTTCATCGGGTGTTATCCCTTTGAAGTGGACTTCTAGTGGTCGGTATATCACTTGAGGGCTTCATCGGGTGTTATCCCCTTGAAGTGGACTTCTGGTGGTCGGTATATCACTTGAGGGCTTCATCGGGTGTTATCCCCTTGAAGTGGACTTCTAGTGGTTGGAGCCATCTGCAGAGGTGAACGGTGCTTCCGAGCTGGTTTACGGCTGGAGGTAATTGGTGGTTTGCAGATGGCTAATTCGGTGTGTTCTTAAAAAGGAACATCTGAAGGGGCTTCAAGGACTTCCTCTGCTCGGGTTAATGTTAACGTTAAATTGTTATTTACGATTCTGACCCATGTTGGGTCATGTGAATTATTAGGAGGAATTCTATGGCGGATTCCTAACTAGTTATCCGAATGTTTCGGATTTAAATTGTTTTATAAAACTGTGAAATTAATAAACGGCTGCTGTGGCCATTTCACATCCAACCTCGGTGTCACGTGTCTTTACTAAAATGGGGGTGGGGGGATAGGATGATCTAAGGTTAACGCACGACTCTACCTAGGCAGGTCATGTGGACTTCGCTGCCTCCAGAGTAGTCTACCTTGGTAACGGCTAGCGTAACTTAAGGGCAAGCTCTAGTACAGTAAGAGGAGTCAGGTATAGCAAAAGTTCAGGACAGGTGACAAGGTTTATCACAGGTTGTTAGCCAGAGGTCAGGGCAAGCAGCAGAGTTTTGTCATGGGTCACTTGCAAGAGGTCAAGGCAGGCAGGAGGCAAGGATGGTCAAAAGATACAGGCAGAGTTCAAACACAGGAATTCCAACATATATAGCAGATAAACGCAAGCTTGGGTGAACCAAATTGCTCTGGCAAGGAGCACAGGAAGAGGAGAACCCTTTATACCCAGGAAAGCTGGGTGGAATCATTTGGTACGTGCTGGCTGCTTGAGAGAGAGTCCAGTGGGCAGACACTTGAACAGAGCATCAGCGGTGTGAGAGGCAACAACACACTGACCTCTGAGAAGAGGAGCAGTGCAGGCCAGGAGGGGGAAGAGCAGGTAAGTATATGATGCTGGCGGCAGGGAGCAGAGGTCAATACATGCACAAAGCATTGGGGAACTTTAAAGTGCTTTTTAACCAGGTGACAAAATGCGAAGGAAGGCCCTAAAGCCCTACTACTGTGAAGAGATATGTCCAAAGGAACGTGTATAACACTTTCTTAATGACGAGGTAGAGTTATATATCCTCAATGTTTCTATGATGACAGCAGTGCAGCTGGTGAGTAACCCTGCAAATATTGTCAGAAGCCAAGGAACAAAGCCAACCTGATCTTTATGAATTAGCGCACATAGACCTGTGTTCAAACACAAAGCAAGGATTTTAGCTAGAAAGTTTGTTATGCTTATAAAGCTCTTTGGTATACGCTTTGGTATGTTTATAAAGCTCTTTGGTATACGTTTGGTATGTTTATAAAGCTCTTTGGTATGTGCTTCGGTATGTTTATAAGGCAAGTTAAAGCCTTGAACAGGGAGAGAAGCTTAAAAAAATACTTACCTCAGGTGAAAAAGACCCGAGGGATCGGGCAGGAAAGTATCAATGGAAAGGCTATAACGGATCAACGATGTAGAACAGAGAGGTGAGGAAAGGATAGCATGGTGTATGTGGTTGATTTCCAAATGCTTAATAGAAATGTCTGGCATTAACTCCTGAAATAAAGAAGTATATTGTAAGTCAGTAATGGATTTAGAGAGAGCAGGGGTTCCGGTGCCATCTTGCCTGCACATCCTGAAATGGAAGCATGCCCCATTACTTGCCTTTGCTGCTACTGGTGCAACATTTTAGCTTCCCAAGGAAGAAGTCATGTATATGCCAGGTCTCACACTGTAAAGTAGGTGCAAGTGTCCACCCTATAGTAGCAGGTAGCAGTTCAAAGCACGCAACAAGTGCAGCGCATATTCGGAATGTGACCGTTCTAGCGCCACCAGTAGGACATCTTATTCAAAGATTTTATTACACAGATACTGCTGATGTCAGATCATTGGGAGGTATAAGAAGGTGATTGTTAAAGCATTTAGATACGACCAGAGTATTTAGTACTAAACAATAAACATAATGGGTAATAGATGTGATCTCACATACTCTGAACATGGGATAATTGTGGGAGAAGCTCTAGTAAAAGCACAAGAAAACAAATGCTGCTGTAAAGGATCTGCCAGGCACTACGTCTGGGTATACTCCCAGGATTAATCAGTCGACACCTGAGGCCTGACCTCTGAGACTGACACCTGCTCCCACCAATCAGGGTGGCAGGCTCAGGAGTGGGAGAGCCTATTGCGGCCTGGTCAGTCAGAGTTAGCTCCGCCCCCTGTCCATTTATACCTGCCGTTTTCTCTTCCTCCTTGCTTGTTATTCTTCTTGGATTCCTGGCCCCACTGCTGCCTTGCTCCAGCCTGCTTCTGCCGTGCTTCTGCCTTGCTTCAGTTCCGTTTATCCTGCGTTGCTCTGCCCCTGGCTTGCTTCTGCTCCGTGCTCCCGTTTGTATACTCCACTACATCCTGATCCTGACTTACTCATTCACCTCTCCGTTTCCTCGCGGCGTTCCGTGGGCTACTGTATTCCCTTGCGTGTTCCCAGTTTGTACTCCCTTGCACTTAGACAGCGTAGGGACCGCCGCCAAGTTGTACCCCGTCGCCTAGGGTGGGTCGTTGCAAGTAGGCAGGGACAGGGCGGTGGGTAGATTAGGGCTCACTTGTTCCCTTCACCTCCTTCCTGCCATTACAGCTGCACTTGTGATTTGTTCCAGTGCAGTAGTCATTAATGTTTTCAGAATATGAACCATAACACAAAAAGACAGGGACTGAATGCAATAGATGGTATTAAATGACTATTGAAAGATGAAGCTAAGCATTGGGTTCTACAGGCACACAGACGTGTCGAATCTCAACTTCTTTACGTACAGTACAATGCCGTACATTACAATTTATGTGTAACACTCCGGGCTAGACTATAGGCCCAAGGGCGAGGTCCCCGGCTAGCATAGATGGAAATTGAGGGACAGACTTGAGTGATACTAAAGAACTTGTCAGAAATGGAGCTGCGCTCCAGCGCACAGACAGTCTGACACCAAGCAAGGAAGATGAATGATGGGACCGTTATTGTGTTGGTACATGCTAACCCTGTGTGTGGAGTCTAAGGAATCCCTGTTTTTCACCATTAACGTCCGCAGGGAGGTATGGACTTTGCAGGTAGGATTTTCAGGTGGTGATTCCCAGGACAATACCCAATAGACAGTTGATTAAATGACAGGTTTAGTCAATATCATGGTGAAATGGATCTGGGTCGGCAAGAGGTGGGCAATGGAAGGTCCAGAAACTAATATCAAATGCAAGGTCAGGGTCAGGCCAGAGGTCAGTTAATTATCGAATCAAGAGGACTCAAGACAAAACCGGGTCACACACAGGGAATCAAAGAAAGACAACAGGAAATTGCCAGGAATTTCAACAACAGAGCTAAGAATCAAGCAAGGAACTTCAGGAGCAGTTCCCCCTTAAGGTTTCCAGCCTCTAATGTCATCACCTTTAGCCGAGATTCGGTCCTGCGGCCCAACCACGTTTAGACCAGAGCAAGGAGCTGTGGCATTACTTTGGCAAAGGGCAGCCACAGCTCCGGACAAGGGAACTGTAACGTCCCTGGTCGCTGACCACGAACTCCTTCCATCCAGTCGAAGCCCTTCTCTCCAGAGATGTCTGCACATACGGCCGTCCTGTTCAACAGTGACCACCAGGGTGCGCTCACGAGCTCAGTCCAGACTCAAGAAGCCAGAGCGCACGCATGTGGGAGATTTAGCTGATTGCTCGCAGAGCACCCTGGGCTATAAGAAGGTCTCAGCCCCTTCCTCCCACACCTGAGCATTGTTGTCGTATCCTAAGTTTGTCTTGCAAGTGGTCCCCTAGTGTTTCCTGTATACCACGCCTGTCCTGCTACTCCACGCCTGACGTCTACCTGCTGCCTAGTCCCAGCCAAGCCTGCCTTGCTACTGTCCGTGCTGCCACAGGTACCTTATATGAACTATAGACTCTGACCTGCGCCCTGTTGGCCAGCTGCCATACCGCCAAGGCGGTATGGCCCTGTGGGTCCACGACTCCTATGTGACAGGAACAAGCACCCTGCCGGGCATCGCATTCACGCAGCGATCGGTTAAGATCCCCGCAGTATGGTATTGAGCAAAAGTGGACACAACAAAGTATGTTAGTAAGTGCTCATAACAAGCTGATTAAAAGGTGTATTGCTAGATAGGGAAGAGGCATTCTTTTGTTCAGAAACGACTGACCCTGGAAATCTATGACACAACACTTGTGAACTTGTAGCTAGGGGTTTAACACAAGGGGGACTTGTGTAGCTAGGGGTTTAACACAAAGTGGACAAAACACATGTTAGTGGGCTCCAACCCAGTGGGCCCCCCAACGCATGCTTACAATTGCAGAGGGGCATCCGGCAGGGTCAGGCTTACGTAAACAGCGTAGTTTGCTGTTCTACTCTGTTTCTGTAAACTTCCATAGAACTGAATGGGTGGTATGGAAACAGTATAGCGAGCTACGCTATTTCCATAACTGATCCGCTGTTTACGTAACTTTTATTCACAGTATAGTGCTTCCCCACACAGTATAATGTTCCCATAGCTGCCCCACACACAGTATAATGTCCCTATAGTGCCCCCCCCGCACACAGAATAATGCCCGCTATAGCTGCTCCACAAATAATATAATGCACCTACAGTGCCCCCACACAGTATAATGTCAGTATAGTGCCCCCACACAGTATAATGCCCCCATAACTGCCCCCACAGTATAATGCTCCTATAACTGGCCCCATACAATATAATGGTCCATAGCTGCTCCTACACTGTATAATGCCCCCTAGCTGCCCCCACATAGGATAATACCCCTATAGTGCCTCCACACATGATAAAGCTCTCATAGCTGTCCCCACACAGTATAATGCCCCTATAGTTGCCCCCACACAATATAATGCCCCAAAGCTGCCCCTACACAGTATAATGCCCCTATAACTGCCTCAACACAGTATAATGCCCATATAGCTGCCTCCATGATGTATAATGCCCCATAGCTGCCCCCACAAAGTATAGTACCCCCAAAACTGCCCCCACACAGTATATTGCCCAAATAGGTGCCCACACACTGTATAATGTCCCCAAAACTGCTCCCACACATTATAATGCCCCTATAGCTGCATCCACACAGTATAATGCCCCTATAGCTGCCCCACATAGTATAATGCTTCTATAGCTGCCTCCACACAAAATAATGCCCATATGGCTGCCCCCACACAGTATAACGCCCCCATAGCTTCCCCTGCACAGTGCAATACCCCTGTGCGGGGGCAGCTGTGCCCCCACTCAGCATAGTGCCCTCATAGCTACCTTTACACAGTATAAAGCCCCTATAGCTGCCCCCACTTAGTATAATGCTTCCATAGCTACCTCCACACAGGATAATGCCCATACAGCTGCCCTCACACAGTATATTGCCCCCATAGATGCCCCCACACAGTACAATGCCCCTACAGCTGTCCCCACACAGTATAATTCCCCCATAGATCCCTTCACACAGTATAATGCCCCTATAGTGCCCCCACCCAGTTTAATGACCCCACATCTGTCCTCATGCAGTATAATACCCCCATTGTGCCTAATAAAAATAATAAAATAAACACTCACCTAACCATATGCTCCTCCAGTCTGCGCTATAAGTGGCTTGGTGCAGACAGGCGCAATGACATCACTGCGCAATGTCGCTCACGACTGGCATTACATGGTAAAAGGTAGAACAGGGAGCTGACAGCTCTCTGCTCCTCCATTGGATTCAACTGTATCTGCATCTTGAGGACGCAGATACAGTTGAAATCGGGACATGCCACCACTCGGGTACCGGCCAAGCCCGCACTTTTAGCTGCACAAGGGCCACTAGGGGCAAAGGGCCCACTCTGGCCACAGGTGTGTTTAAAACAAACATCCTGATTCTCTCACCCCTTCCCCTGCTCAATCTCCACAGGTCTCTCATAGATTCCACAGAAACTGCATCATCCAGGTCAGATAATTTTATTACTTACCATTTTTGTCCCCTAGCACAATAATTATCTTATCATTAAAGGGGTATTTCTATCTCAGACCGTTATAGCATATTCACAAGGATGTGCTATAAATTAAGTTTCCGTACTTCTAGCCACCTTGCTGCTGAGTCTCCACCTGGATGCAGGAACGTGGGTTCCCATGACCCTGCCCGTGCCGTGAGGCGGCTGCTGGAGTGCTGTTCGCTAACAGAGTGCTGTTCCAAGGTTTTTTGTTTTATATCCTGTGGATATGCCCTAAATGTCTGAGAAGGGAATACCTCTTTAACCTCTACACTGCCTTAGCCCACCAGGGAAGCTATCATTACCCCATCATTGTCCTAGACCACCAGGCATGTAAACCCATTCATTGCCCTAAATCACAAGAGATGCTACCATTAGCCTCTTCACTACCCTAGGCCACAAGGGGTGCTATGTTGTGGAGAAAATAATTTTTTATTTCTATTTATTTTTAGTGCTATTTATGTTGTTTTAAGTGCCCTCAGTTGTCTGTGTCCACCTCTGCAGTGATTCACAGGAAAAGAAGTGAGGATCGCCAGCAGGCGACAAGCCCAATTTCCCAACTACCAAATTGATTAGAATAAACTTTAATAGGCTACGTATAGCAAGACAGACCACATAAACACATTTTAAAATTCTCACTAACCAAGACCGGACAGAAGGTAGTCTACCTGTAAGAGTACAGGCATACAATGGGTATTAGTAAGGAACGTATTCCTAGGTTCAGCAAATTAGATTGTTAAATTGGCTAGTAGAATAGTGAGTCCGGTCAATGGTAGGTATTAAAATATAATTAGAAGCCCCCCCCGACATGTTTCGCTACCAAGTAGCGTCCTCAGGGGTACACGGGGCTAATGGCGGCGCGGCGACATAGAAGCTCTTAATATGGACAGGTCAGTTGACGTATGGTGGAGGTGTGTCAGGAGAAACGGCCAATCGCGCTAAGGGAGACAGGCCTGTGGTGCAGAAGAAAGAGGCCGACAAATGAAAAACAAGATAAGGTAAGCCAATGGTAGACGAATTGGAGCGCATGCGCATGAGCTCCAAAGAGGGACTCAGTGTATGTATTACGTCCTGTGTTCATGTATGTATTCACTGGCGCATGCGCAGATACATAGTTCTGCGACTTAGACCAGGAATCCAAGAAACCAGTAATAGTCAGCAATAGTGCTGGCAGGCAGTAGTAGAGCAAGATTTCCTATCGACATTACAACGGAAACCGGCGCAGGCGCATATATCCAATGTGTCAACTTAGAAAAAGAAGAAAAGGTTCTCCACATCAGCCGAAGAACAATAGAGATAGGACTTCTGTCAATGATGAATAGAAAATGACATAAGCGCTTTGTTGTAAGGTAAGTGTTAGTAACAATACAGCCTATGTACAGGAACTGACTTTTTAAAGAAAATCCCCCTCATATGAATATCTAGTCCATTTGGAGATTAAAGAATTAAGATACGTGATTATCATCCGTATATATATATATATATATATATATATACAAATGCCGCCATAGTTACATAGTCACTGTCATGAAGTTAGATGTAGATGGAGTATTAGAGACCTTCACATATTAATGTGTATGGTCAATATAAATAATCAAATAAAGATGTAAAGATTTGATTGGTATAAAGCAGGAGAAGGGTAAAAAATAAAAAGGCACAGTGGCTTTGCTGTATCCGCGATATTTTAGCAATGAGAAAATTGATAAATTAAAGGCGTAGAGTCAGAGAAACGCACTGAAAGTAAAACCCTCGTTCAGACCTAAGGGGGACATAGTGTTCAAGCGGTAGATCCACCGTGCCTCCTCCTGTAGGAGTCTACGGTCAAGATTACCGGCTCTGGGACCCATTTTGATCTGGGTGACACCCCAGAACTTAAGCAACCTTGGGTTGCCCCCATGAAATTCATGGGTGTGTCTTGAGAGGGTTGTATCTTCCTTATGATTGATGGTGCTAAGATGTTTAGATATACGTCTTCTCAACTCCTGCACCGTTTTTCCCACATACAACTTAGGACAGGGGCATCTAGCAATATAGATAACCCCTTTACTCTGGCAATTGAGAAACTGTTTGATAACATATACTTTGCCATCAATAGGGTTGGTAAATTCCTTTACAGTTGACATGAGGGGGCAGAAGGAACATCTCCCACAAGGGTGAGAGCCCTTGACTGAAGATCTCAGCCACGTAGATGGAGTACTGAGTGGAGTTGAATAATGACTGTGTACCAAAAGGTCACGTAGATTCCTTCCCCTGCGATAGGTAATACTAGGGTTGACGGAGACAGCATCTTTCAGATCAGAATCAGCAGTGAGTATAGCCAAATGTTTCTGTACATTTTGAGCAACCTGAGGGGAGCATATGTCAAAAGTGCCTATACAGCGAATGGCACTGGATGATCCGGTCTTGGTAGATTTGGTTCCCTTGTTAGATAACAGGTCAGTTCCCTGGGATGCCCTCGCCCTTGCATAGGCCCTGTGTAGCCATTTTTTTGGGTATCCTCGTGCTCTGAACTTGTGATAGAGTCTGTCACATTCCAGTTGGAAAGATATTTCATTAGAGCAATTCCGTTTAGCTCTTAAATACTGGCCTATCGGTATCCCTTTCTTAAGGGCTGGGGGGTGGTGACTTTCCCAGTGTAAATAGTTGTTTGTGGCAGTGGCCTTCCGGAAGATGTCAGTTTGGACACCGCCACCAGGATCCAAAGAGATCTTGAGGTCAAGGAAATTGATAGCATGATCGTGTATCTCGTAAGTGAACCTCATGCCAATAGAGTTAGTATTGAGTATAGACATGACGTCAGTGAAGGTATTGACATCCCCATCCCAAAGGATGAGGATGTCATCTATATATCTACCCCAGAAGGAGATATGTGAGGTGAAAAAAATTAAATCATCAGAAAAAAACATAGTGTCTTCCCACCACCCTAAAAAAAGATTTGCATAAGTGGGTGCACAAACAGTGCCCATGGCCGTGCCCTTAATTTGGTGATAATAGGTTTTATCAAAAATGAAATAATTGTGTGTAAGTAAAAAACGTAAGAGATAGCACAAAATCATTATGTCGTTGGAATTGGGTGCCTTTGGTGCTCAAAAAATATTTGACGGCAGTGAGTCCCAAATCGTGCTGAATATTAGAGTATAATGACTCCACGTCTATATTCGCTATCATGGTAGTAGAAGTTACATTGATCTCATGGATCCTGGTGACGGTGTGCTTGGTGTCCTTAAGGTATGAGGATAAGGAGGAAACGAAAGGTGACAATATTTCATTTACATAGAGACTGATTCCCTGTGTCAGGTTGTCATTGCCTGACACAATGGGTCTTCCAGGGAGGGGGAAAATTGCTTTGTGAAACTTTGGCAATGCGTAAAAGGTCGCCAGAGTAGGAGTGGAATTGTAGAGACATTTGAATTCATCAGTGGTAATTAGATTATCACTCTTATCAGCATTAAGGAGATTGTACAGTTCTAATAGATAGCTAGCCGTAGGGTTGCCTCCCAGGGTGACGTAGGTGGTGTTGTCATCAAGTAATTTGTGGACCATGCTGACATAGTCAGGACGGTCCATAATCACTATATTACCCCCTTGTCAGAGGGCTTAAGGACCAAATTATCACTTTTGCACAGATCATCCAGTGCCAGTCTCTCATTCTCACTGAGGTTGCCAAAAATCTTAGATTTATTACCCTTCAAACTCTTGAGATCATTACAGACCATCCTAACAAAAGTGTCAATATGACTATATTGAGAGAAGGGAGGAGTGAGCTTCAACTTTGGGCGTAAGGATGAGAGTGGCCCCACAACATCAGTAACTCCAAATTCACTCTCGTAGAGTAAACTTTCCAGATCCCTCAATGTATTGGATTCTACACGATTTTGACAAGTACTGTCAGGAATAGTGCCCTTAAAATATTTGTGTTGGGCTAATTTCCTTGCAAATAGGTTAATGTCCTTTACCCATATAAATTCGTCAAAATGTGGTGTAGGGGTATACGAAAGGCCCTTCCTCAATAGGGTTAACTGATGAGGATTCAATTGGCAAGAGGATAGATTAAATATCTGCATCTCCTCGTCCCTTGATATATGTGTGCTTGATGTTAGGGTTTTGTCCCCCAATGTAGGCTGGGTTGGCCTAAAAAAGGGAATGTAGCAAGGGGACCAGTAGAGAGATTGGCCATATTGTCCCCTCCCATTTAGGCTTACATTTGTGTGAGACTGTTGGTAGCTGATCTGTGTATTCATGATATTTGGCATAGATACTGAGACAGGCACAGAGGGAATAGATAAGGAATTTGAGGCAGTGCAAGGACATACTGTAGCACGATTGGAAAAATTGGTTGTTATTTGTTTAGATATAGTCGGTGTTCTTTTAGATAGACTCGGTCTATTATTCCTAATTTTTCGTTTAGTGCCCAGCCTAAGGTTATCAGTATGTCTAAGTGGACTTAGGCCCCATGCACACGAACGTGCTTTTGCGGCCGCAATTCCCCCGAAAATCCACGGGAGAATTGCGGCCCGATTCATTCCTATGGGGCCATGCACACGACCGTGGTTTCCACGTCCGTGTATGACCCCGGAGCCCGGACCACAGAAAGAAGGGGCAAGCCTTATTACGGCTGCTTTCTGCTGTCCAGGCTCATAGCAAATAATGGTCGCGATTTGCGGGCGGCTCGCGGCTGACACTTCACCCCCAGCCGACCTGAAAATAACGGCCGTGCACATGGCTACGGTGTGCATGAGGCCTTACAGCCCAGTCGCAGTCACTGTTTCTAAAATACTGCTGGCTCACATTTCAGTTGCCACTCTCCCTCCCACTTCAACAAAAGGCTTGAATCATTCCTAGGCTGCTGTAATCACAATGGATTATTATCTAGTAAATTCCCTCTTAAGTCACACATAGAGCCTGTAATTCACTTTTTGGGTAAAATATTCAGGTTAAGGTACTTTTACACTGGCCATGTTTGGCCGGTGCAACGAGTGTCGATCAATGAGACAGCTCGTTGATCGGCGCTCATTTGCTCCTTTCACAAGGAGCTAGTATGGGGACGAGCGTTTGTTAATAGTGCTCGTCCCCATATATTTGTATCATGTCGGCAGCATGTCTCCCTGTTTGCACAGGGAGATGTGCTGCCGACAACAATAATATTTTACGCAAACGATATGATCAGCTGATGAACGAGCTTTTGCTCGTATATGATGCCACACACCTCCCGGTATATGCCACACAGACCCCCTGTATATGATGACACACACCTCCCTGTATATGATGCCTCACAGCCTCCCTGTATATGCCACACAGACCCCCTGTATATGATGCCACACAGCCTCACTGTAGATGCCACACAGCCTCATTGTAGATGCCACACAGCCCCCCTGTAGATGCCACACAGCCCTCTGTAGATGCCACACAGCCCGACATGAATGCCCTACATACTCACCTATGCAGCGCTGTCTTCTTCAGGTAAGGCCTCTTGTCTTCACAGGATATGCGGCGACGTGATGACACATATGCACCGATGCAGCGCCGACTTCTCCTGGTCGGGTCGCTAGTCTCACGGGATCTGCGAAGGTGATAACATCATCGCGCTGCCTTCGCAGATCCCGCGAGACTAGCGACCAGACCAGGAGAAGTCGGTGCTGCATCGGTGAGTGTGTGTTGTCGCGTCACCGATAGCCAGCATGGGAACTAGTAGTTCCAAATCCCCATGTCACAAGTCCATTTTTAACGGTTGTTACATGTATTGACAGCCGTTAAAAAAGGATCCATTGACTTCTATGGGGACTGTCAGGCCGTTAAAACGGCCAAAAATAGGACATGTCCTATTTGTTGACGGCCATTATTCACGGGCTGTTAAAAAAGTTAACGTGTGAATACGCCCATAGAACATCATTGTGTCGTTGTGTCACACGGCCGTTAATCACTGTCGTGTGAATAAGGCCTAAGTATGTGTACTTAATTACGCAGCAGAATTTCAGTCCGAAAAATACTGCAGGTTCCAGGTCGGATTTGCTGCGTGGTTTTTATGCAGCCTATCCGTCCCGAGGTAACCCAGCCTTAGGCTGTGTTCACACCTGAACAGAGCCTATGGAGCCTCCGTTGCACATTCCGCCAAATATCCCAGAGAAATAGCGCAGCATGCAGCACTATTTTGTCCTGTAAAATGACGGACACCGTCATGGAAACTAGGCGGAACTAATTAAAGTCAAAGGATTATGTCGGGCGCCATTGGTGTTATGTGACAGATTCGGCACTTCCGTTATTTACGTTTTTCTGTTCCTAGGACAGAACATAAGAATGGAAATAACTATGCAGATGGGGACAAAGCCTTAAAAAGGCTCTGACACCAGATTTTGCAACCTCTATCTGTTATTGCAGCAGATAGGCGCTGCAATGTAGATAACAGTAACGTTTTTATTTTTTTAAAACGAGCATTTTTGGCAAAGTTATGACCATTTTTGTATTTATGCAAATGAGGCTTGCAAAAGTCCAAGTGGGCGTGTATTATGTGTGTTACATCTGGGCGTGTTTACTTCTTTTACTAGCTGGGCGTTCTGACGAGAAGTATCATCCACTTCTCTTCAGAACGCCCAGCTTCTGGCAGTGCAGACACACAGCGTGTTCTCGAGAGATCACGCTGTGTCGTCACTCACAGGTCCTGCATCGTGTTGGACGAGCGAGGACACATCGGCACCAGAGGCTACAGTTGATTCTGCAGCAGCATCGGCGTTTGCAGGTAAGTCGATGTAGCTACTTACCTGCAAACGCTGATGCTGCTGCAGAATCAAATGTAGCCTCTGGTGCCGATGTGGCCGACACGATGCAGGACCTGGGGCAGGAAGTGAGTGACGTCACAGCGTGATCTCTCGAGAACACGCTGTGTGTCTGCACTGCCAGAAGCTGGGCGTTCTGAAGAGAAGTGGATGATACTTCTCGTCAGAACGCCCAGCTAGTAAAAGTAGTAAAAACGCCCCGATGTAACACACATAATACACGCCCAGTTGGACTTTTACTTTAAACACGCCCACTTGGACTTTTGCAAGCCTCATTTGCATAAATACAAAAATGGTCATAACTTGGCCAAAAATGCTCTTTTTTAAAAATAAAAACGTTACTGTAATCTACATTGCAGAGCCTATCTGCTGCAATACCAGATAGGGGTTGCAAAATCTAGTGACAGAGCCTCTTTAAAGGGAATGTGTTGCCAGTAAAACATGTTGTTTTTTTTTTAATTAAACATTTAGTGTGTAGGTGATTAAACATTGTTCAAATTTTTTTTATTTTTTTCACGAGTCAGGAAATATTATAAATTAGATTCTAATTTATAATATTTCCCAGTGCTGGTCACTAGATGGAGCTATTCCCAAAATTGCAGCATTGCATGTGGTAAAGCAACCACATTGCTTTTTGCTGCAAAATTGGGAAAAAAAAACTCGCTCTAGTGAGCTCTGAGAATCCCCCCCTCCTTTATCCTGGCTAGTGCCGGGATAAACGAGGGGATTGAACGGTCTAACCTCCTACACTGTGTGTCGCCATTTTTTGAGCTAACACACAGTGTAGTAGGTTTACATACAGTAGTAAACACACACAAACACGAACATACATAGAAATCTCTTACCTGCTCCTGCCGCCGCGGCTCCCTCCGGCCCGTCCGCTCCGTCTGCTGCCGCTGGTCCAAGTGCACAAGTCCGGAAGCCGCGACCGGAAGTAGTAATCTTACTGTCCGGCCGCGACTTCCGGTCCACAGGAAAATGGCGCCGGACGGCGCGCCTTTTTAAATTGGACTGTGTGGGAGCGGCGCATGCGCCGTTCCCACACAGACGGCGTACACAGAAGTGGATGGGACGGGCCCCGTTCGCAGTCCCTATGGGACTGTGGCTGCCGTATTCCATGTCTGTATGTGTGGTTAATCGACACATACAGAAATGGAAAAAAAAATGGCAGCCCCCATAGGGAAGAAAAAGTGAAAAAATAGAAAAAAGTAACACACAAACACACAAATAAATATAAACGTTTTTAATAAAACACTAACATAAAACTGACATGAAATTTTTTTTTGTGGTGACACTGTTCCTTTAATGACCAAGCAGATTAAATCTCTCTTTTTTTTACAAAGGTAGACAGGAAAATAAAGCAGCAACCTTATTGGTTATATGTACAACTCTATGATTTACACTTTTTTAAAATACACTATTTAAAAACAAATTAAAAAAAATAAAAAATAAATATATATATATATATATATATATATATATATATATATAGAATGTCCACCATCCAGCAGCACCAGTCAGGAATATAGGTGGGTGCACGTCCCAGGAGCCCGATCACTGCTCCCAGATCCTCAATATTCGTCCAATAAGAGACAGCACTCCAATTTGTGATAGGAAAAAAGGGCAGGGGCTAATAAAAAGTCGTTTTTTCCTATCACAAATTGGAGTGCTGTCTCTTATTGGACGAATATATATATATATATATATATATATATATATATATATATATATATCTATATCTATGCATAGATATATCCTCAAATAGCTATTCACATTGCAACTTTTACAAAGAAATAGTGTATAAATAAATTAACTTCCTGAGTTTTAGATTATATGGATATTAGTCACCATGCTGTATTATGTGCTTGTTCTGCATTCTGCTACTTACCATTAATTTTGACATGTGTGCATATATAAAAATTTGGACACAGCTTGGTTTTGTCGGAAATGTTTAAACAGCTCAAAACTTGCCAAAGTTAAATATTTTACTAGTTGAAATTAATGGGCAAATGTAAAAAGTTTCTTAGTATCTATGGTAATGACAAAAACATAGCCATGAGCGAACACATTACTATGTGCTTCGTGAACCAGTTAATCTCCCGTGACCCCATTTATAGCAAACATGGTGAAGTGGTATGTGCAACTAT
Source organism: Rhinoderma darwinii (assembly GCF_050947455.1). Lineage (NCBI taxonomy): Eukaryota > Metazoa > Chordata > Amphibia > Anura > Rhinodermatidae > Rhinoderma > Rhinoderma darwinii. The sequence continues at coordinate 276,302,716 of NC_134688.1, forward strand.
GTTCACTAATATATTACAGATCCAGCTGTCGGCAATGTATATGTTAATGATATCTATTTTAAGGTGATTATTAAGCAAACATGGCTGTAGTGATATGTGTATCTTATCCAGAAATCCCTGCTGTTACAATGGAGATTTAAAAAGAATAAAAATAGATTAATTTTACTAGTGCAACTACGGTATATAGAAATGTATTTTAAGCTCATGCCCCACTGTACAGAAATATACCATATTACAGCATAGGCACTGTATAGCAATTTTTTACACAGTACCCAAAAATGTAAAACATTTACCAATTTTACCACCCCTTTAACCCCTTAATGACCAGCCTATTTTAAACCTTAATGACCAAGCCATTTTTTAAGTTTTTCCATCGTCGCATTCCAAGAGCTATAACCTTTTTATTTTTGCGTCGACATAGCTGTATAAGGTCTTGTTTTTTGCAGGACAAGTTGTATTTTATAATAGCACCATTTTGGGGGACATATTATTTATTGATTAACTTTTATTTGGGGGGAAATAGAAAAAAACCTGAAATTTCGACCACTCTTTTTCGCGTCTTAAATCTACGCCGTTTACCGTGTGATATAAATAACACAATAACTTTATTCAGCGGGTTGTTACGATTGCAACGATACCAAATGTGTATAGTTTTTGTATGTTTTACTACTTTTACACAGTAAAAACGCTTTTTTTTCAAAATTATTTGTTTTTGTGTCTCCATATTTGAAGAGCCGTAACGTTTTTATTTTTTCGCCGATGCGGTTGTATGAGGGCTTTTGTAGTTTTTATTGGTACCATTTTGGAGTAGATGCGACTTTTTGATCACTTTTTATCACATTTTTTTAAAGTCAGTATTCACAGAAAACAGCAATTTTTCCATAGTTTTTTATTACATTTTTTACGGCGTTCACCGTGCGGGTTAAATAAATAACACGGACAGGCATCTGCTAGGTCATGCCTGCGGCATGATCTAGCAGGCATTCACTCCAGGCAGACCTGGGGGCCTTTATTAGACCCCCGGCTGCCATTGGAGACACAGACACTCGGCGATCGTATCGCCGGGTGTCGGTGGGAGAGAGAGGGAGCTCCCTCTCTCCAAAATAACTCAGATGCGGTGCATGCTATTGTGCACCGCATCTGAGGGGTTAAACGGGTGGGATCAATACTAATATCGATCTCACCCGGCAGAGCAGGGACGCTCCCAGCCCTCAGCTGCCTCTGGCAGCTGAGAGCAGGGAGATTTGACAGCTCCCTGCTCTGTTTACTTATTCCGATGCCGCGACGTAAAAAGTCTATGGCATCGGAATAAGGCCCGTTAGTGACCGACGTAGAAACACGATGGGCCGGTCACTAACGGGTTAACTGTGTTGGCTCGAGCATGTGTTGATTGGCCTATATGGCTTACGAACAAGAGCGTAGCTATAGAGGGTGAAGAGGTAGAAGTTGCACCTGGCCCTGTTGCCTGAGAGGCCTGAAAGGCACCTCTACCAAATAAAAGACATTAGTACAATAAATGACACATGATAGGTGGGGGACCTGTTACAGATTTAAAGTTATGCCTCTGCATATGAACACTCAGCTGAACTGCATGAAAGTGTCATTTAAGGCTCTATCCATTCTAGTGGTTTTCTTTTCATTATTGATCTCCATTTTATTACAGAAAATTGTTTTAGGTAACGTCCCCATAGATTTCAATAGGATTTTTTTTATGACATCACTAGAGAAGTGTTGACATCAGTTAGCCTCTGTTCCATCAAGTCTCTGTTTTATTTGTAGCCACTGGCCAAAATAGCTTAATCTGCCACAGTATTCTGGTAAAATAAAAAATTTACGGAAACCTGTCATTTAATTATTTTTACCTTTGAAATTATGGGAGCAACGTATCCTAATAGAACTTTGGCAATTTTAACTGACCCCTAAGGAATGGAAAGTTGCCATCTGCACTTATTGGTTCTGCTCAGTCACCTGTTTCTTGTAGAATTTTACATTATATACCATTTCTGTACTTGAAACAAGTGCCTTGTTATCCGATTTTCTGGATTATTGGATGACAAGTTAAAGCAATTTCATCGTATATTGCAATAAACAAAGGGTGTGGTTTCTTCTGTGAAAATTGTCATATAACTAAATAGTCTGGTGATTTAGTGTTTACTTTTACAAACAAGGATATAATTATGAAAGAGGTATCATATCTAATATGAGAAAAACAATCGGTACAGGTTTTATGTTAACACCTTACTTCTTTGTATTCCTTCCAATTCCGATGGAAATCCACTGATCCATCAGTCCGTTGCTGAATGACGGTCCATCCTCCTCTGCTAGTATCCATATCACAAAATGCCTGAATAACATATTATACAACATTAAAATAAAGAAATGTATTCTGTACTAGAACAGCAACATTTTAATGCATGAGTTACTGCCCCGTCAGTTTAATGGGTGGCCCTGTAATGAGTGTATGGTTTGGAACCAATACATTTCTTTATGAACAGTGTTTGATGTTGTCTGAAATGCTGTTCCACATTGATACACAGTTCAATGGTCCAAGAAAAACTAACACTATAGTAAGAGACATTACCTTTGATGGTTAAGAGAAATGTCAATAAACAAAACATTACATTTTGGATTTGACTGGTAGCTTTTTGTTTTTCTTTTATTTAATTGAGTCAGTATTCATGTTTTTATTCAGGTTAGATCCTGTTTTTATAAGGTTTTTTTTCTTCCAGATGTTTTTACGTTTTACAACTAATTTATCCTGTGAACTTTTATTCCATAGAAACTACATGTGTATGAACTATGGGATTCAAAATAAATTGAAATGTTTATTAATGAAAAAAAAATTGTATTATTAACCCCTTAGTGACCAGCCTATTTTAGGCCCTAATGACCAAGCTATTTTATTCGTTTTTCTATAGTCGCATTCAAAGAGCTATAACGTTCTTATTTTTTCGTCTACATAGCTGTATGAGGACTTGTTTTTTGCGGGATTAGTTGTACTTTTTACATTTTTGGGTACATATAATTTTTATATTAACTTCTATTAACCTTTTTGGGTGGGATTATAAAAAAAACCTGAAATTCCGCCATTGTTCTATGCGTTTTTAAATTGACGCCGTTCACTGTGCGACGTAATTAACATGTTACCTTTATTCTATGGGTCGGTACGATTACGGAGATACCACATATGTAGAGGTTTTTTTATGTTTTACGACTTTTGCAAAATCAAAACACTTTTGAACTAAAATTATTTGCTTTTGCATCGTCGCTTTCCAAGAGCCGTAATTTTTTTATTTTTCCATCAATGTAGTGATTTTTTGGGCTTGTTTTCTGCGGGACAAGACGTAGTTTTGAATGGTACTGTTTTGGGGTGCGTGGGACTTATTGATTCATTGTTATTATGACTTTTTTGGGGGGCAATGGAAAAAAATTGCAATTTCGCCATGTTTTTTTGCGTTTTTTTTTTACGGTGTTCACTTTGCGGTTTAAATTACATATTAACTATATTAATGGAGTCATTACGGTCGCGGCGATACCACATATGTGTACTTTTTTTTTTTTTTACACTTTTACTAAATAAAACCACTTTTTATGGAAAAAAATGGTTTTATTTATTTTTTTACTGTACTTTTTATTAATAATCTTTATTTCACTTTGATGACTGATTTTATTAGTCCCACTAGGGGACTTTACTGTGCGATGTTCCGATCGCTGCTATAATGCTCTGGTATACTTCGTATACCAGAGCATTATTGCCTGTCAGTGTAAATCTGACAGGCAATCTGTTAGGACGTGCCTCCGGCGCGTCCTAACAGGAATATGTCCAGGGCAGACCTGGGGGCTTTTATCAGGCCCCCGGCTGCCATGACACCCCATCGGAGACCCGCGATTTCATTCGCGGGCCGCCGATGGGTGACAGAGGGAGCGCACTCCCTCTGTAAACAAAGTTAAATGCCGCGGTCGCTATTGATGGCGGCATTTAACGGGTTAAACGGCCGCGATCGAAGTAAACTTTGATCGCGGGCGTTGGAGCAGGAGCTCAGCTGTCATCAGACAGCAGAGCCCCGGCTCCTGCCTGCACGGGAGACCCGTGCAGGACTTAGACTAGGCTGACGTGAAAAGGCGTCAGCCTAGCCTAAAGCCCATTAGTGACCGACGTGAAAAGGCGTATTAGTGGTCACTAAGGGGTTAATATATATAACCCCTATCCTTACATAAAATTACATTAAAGGTCATTAAAGGTCGTGCCATGTCCAATCTTGAACACCATGTATTTTTTATTTATTTATTTTTTCAACTAAAAAGGTCCAAAATTCTGTGCTGATTAATTTCCTAATATTGGCGTCGGAGCTCCATTTTTCTGATACCGAATTCAAAATCCCCTGTATAGCTGTAGATAAATCCTACTCATCATTTACGTGTTGATGGGGGGGATAGTCTTTGATATTATACAAGGGGAAAAATAAGGACTGGAATGTGATTGGTTGCTATGTGTTGCCCTCCCACATTCTGTTGCACTAGGTTAGATAAATCCACTACGTTGAGTGGGAAGTCCAGTAACACAATCATACCTCCCAACTTTCAAGTATCCAGAAGAGGGTCAACCTATAGCGCGTAGCAACATTTTTTTCCTTTTAAGCCGTGCCTCTAACCCCGCCCAATCCCCACCCATACACACCTGATTCAGCCCACACAGCATCATGCTCCCATAGGGCCTCCCCACGGTAATATGCCCCCATAGACCCCCCCCCATACAGTAGGTTTCCCCATTCACTGAGTGAAAACCTGCTAGATGTAAAACATAAGACATGTAGCTGCTCCCATACAGTATAATGCCCACACAGATGCCCCTATTCAGAAAAATGCCCACACAGATTGCCCCATACAGTAAATTGCGCACATAGATGATCCCATACAGTATAACGCCTCCATAGCTGCCCCATACAGTATAATGCCCACTCAGATGCCCCATATAGCATAATGCCCACACAAACTCCCCCATACAGTATAATGCCCCATATCTGTTCCCATACAACGTAATGCCCCCATAGCTGACCCCATACAGTATAATGCCCCATAGCTGCTCACAAACAAAATAATGCCCCATAGCTGCCCCCACACAGTATAACGCCCCCACAGCTGCCCCATGCAGTATAATGCCCCTATAGCTGCCATCATATCGTATAATGCCCCCTTAGCTGCCACCATGCTGTATAATGACTCCTTGGCTGCCACCATACAGTATAATGCCCCATTAGCTGCCCCGTACAGTATAATGCCCCATAGCTGCCCCATACAGTATAATTCCGCCTTAGCTGCCCCTATAATACCCCAGTATAATGCCCCTCGTGTCAGTGACCACATATAAAGTTCCAGTGCTCACGTAGACAGTGCCCATGTAGATAGTGCCACACAGTGCCTATGTAGACAGCGCCACAGTGTCCCCTGTAGATAGCGGCTATGTAGATAGTGCCACACCCCCTCGAACATAGCACCACCATTCTGTATATAGCGCTACTCCCCCTCTGTAGATAGCACCATTGGGGCTCTGTCTAGCAGCGGAATCCCCAGCCAGAGCAAGCCTTCTGTCACATTTGTAGATAGTGTCATCAGGGGGCTCTTTCAGAACCGGAATTCCCGGCAAGAACGTCGGCAACGCTCTGGCTGGGGATTCCGCTCCTGGAGGAGCCACAGACAGACAGTGACGTCAAGGGCTTTCCCGAAACAGGAGTCCCTGGCCAGAGAGCTTGCATTGCTCTGGCCAGGGACTCCATAGTTGAAAGCCTGACATCACTGTCGTTATATGGACAGTGACCTCAAGGACTTCCCCGGGCTCAGCGCTTAAAGTAGCGCTGTGCCCGGGGAGTCCTGCTCCTCTACTCTGTACTAATGCTGAAGCAGGGAGCTGCCTGTCCCTGCTTTAGCATTGGATTCAACTGTATCTTCCTCCTGAGGAAACAGATACAGTTGACACCGGGACATAGCACCGGTCTCCCGTGAAAGCGGGACACTGCCCGGATCATGGGTCTGTCCCGCTGAATCCAGGAAGGTTGGGAGGTATGACACAACTATACCTGTAAATAAAGCTGTAAGTAAAGATAATCTAATGAATTAAAGTAGTTATCCTTTACTTCAGGGGTGGGGAACAACCGGCCCACGGGCCTTATAAGGCCCGCAAGATCATTTGGTCCAGCATGACCTCACTCAGACCACGCTGCCGCGTGAGGTCAGTGCGTTCCAGCCCGAGAGTGGACCAGTCCGGTCAGGTGGCTCAGGACTGGCGACCGGACTGGTCCACTCCCGTCACAACATGCCCTGACCTCACTCTAACCACCACTGCCACCGTGTCAATCCCTCCTTTGCTCTATCGGAGCCAAGTATGGCGGCGGCGGCAGTCTGAGTGAGGTCATTGCGTGCCGGCCAAAGAGTGGACCGGTCCGGTCATCTGACCTAAGTCAGTGACGTGAGGTCAGGTGACCGGACTGGTCCACTCCCGGACCGGCACAGTCCAGTCACCTGACCTCATGTCAGTGGCACGAGGTCAGATGACTGGACTGCTCCACTCCCGACACTGCATGCCCCAACCTCACTTTGACCGCCGCTGCGTCATTCCCTCCTTTGCTCCGTCAGCTCTACTCACTCACATTTAAAAGCAGGAGGAGGGACGCGGTGTGAGCCAAGTATGGGAGAGGTCTGAGTGAGGCCGGTGTGTGCCGACCCGGGAGTGGACCAGTCCAGTCACTTGACGTGAGGTTAGGTGACTGAACTGGTCCACTCCCGAGCCAGCACGCGCTGAACTCCTCACTCAGACTGCCGCATACACAGTACTTGGCTCCATCTGCCCTCCTCCTGCTCCTGACCTAAAATTTAGAAACTTAGCTGAGGCTAATGTAGAAATTTAGCTGTCGTGTAGACAGATAAGACCTGTCCTGAAACCATAAAGTGAGGTCAGGAGACTAAAGTATTTTTTTTTCATCAAGGACATTGATGATATACCCACAGGATATGTCATAAATTTCTCATAGGTGCGGGTCCCACCTCTGGGACCCGCACATATCTCCAGAACAGGGCCGCCTAAACCCCGTTCTACCTCTCTGTGTTCCAGCTGATTTCCGACCATGAAGAAGGAAACAGCATTGCTCACTGGGCTACGCTGTTTTCTGTAAGTGCCATAGAACTGAATAGTAGTTACGGAAACAGTGTAATTTGCATGCTTCGCTGCTTCTGTAACTGCCATTCACTACTATGGGAGTTACGGAAACTGCGTAGCTCAGCGAGCCACACAGTTTTCTTCTTCATGGTCGGAAATCAGCCAGAATACCGAGAGATAAAACGGGGTTACGGGGCCCGTTCTAGAGATAAGTGCGGGACCCGCATCTGTCTGACATATCCTGTGGATATGCCATAAATGTCCCTGATGGGAAAACCCCTTAATGTAAGTCAGAACAACTTACTGCTGCGAGCAGTTCTTTTCAAAACTTACTATTGCAAAGAGTCGACTGCGCTCCAGATGGACCGATGCAGTAGCAACATCATCAATACCGGCTAACATCACATGCCTCACCAAAGAGAAGCAGTTCCGGCCATCACATTGGGGATGAGTTAATTAAATGTTTGACCTAATATAGTAGGGTTATTTTTAAGTTGATCATTTTGTATGGCCCGCGTATGAAGTTCTAAATATCCAAATGGCCCTTGGCAGAAAAAAGGTTCCCCATCCCTGCTTTACTTGATAGTCCTAGTATACATCTTATACAAGTACAGGATATTAGTACCAGAATAAAGGCTATGGACTATAACAATATAAAAGTACAACACATCTGTTTTGTTATTTTCTATATGCAGATACACTGCATATGGGCAGCATCCTAGGATGACCCGATCCAAACCCTTAAATGTAGTTATTGCTGGGTTTGGTCGCTAAATTCGAAATTCTCGAATTGTGATAAAAAATGCGGTACATGCACTAAATTTTAAGGGTATGTTCACACGAGGGCCTCCGTTACGGCTGAAATTACGGGGATGTTTCAGCCTGAAAACATCCCCGTAATTTCAGCCGTAACGGCATGTGCAGGCGCTTGAACGCCGCGTCAATTACGGCCGTAATTAGCGCTGCTATTCATTGGAGTCAATGAATAATGGCTCCAATTACGGCCAAAGAAGTGACAGGTCACTTCTTTGACGCGGGCGTCTATTTACGCGCCGTCTTTTGACAGCGGCGCGTAAATTACGCCTCGTGTGAACAGACAAACGTCTGACCATTGCTTTCAATGGGCAGATGTTTGTCAACGCTATTGAGGCGCTATTTTCAGACGTAATTGTGGGCAAAAACGCCCGAATTACGTCCGTAAATAGGCCGTGTGAACATACCCTGACATCTTCCCTGACAGCTTTGAAAAGTTTCATGAAAAAAGGGTGTGATAGGAGAAGTGGTAAAATTGCAACGTTATTAGATGTCTAAGTTTTGAGAAATATATCATACCATGTGCGCCATTTTGATAAATGCAGTGATTTTTGCACCAATTTCACTGGGTTGTAAATCACGCGTCTTATGATACCATTTGCAACTCTCCTCCAATATCTCTTGGGATGCCTTTACAGGTGGCAGCAGTGTACCATTGTAAAAAAAAATATAGTGACTATAACACAAATTGAATTTTTTCTATGCATTTTTTTGCCCATAATTTTTACAGACACATGTTTTTATCAGTGATTGCATAGCCCAATTCTCCCAGGTGTAAAGGCACCCTTATATTGGTTTTATAAGGTCCTAATGTAATACAAAGAAATATATAATACATATAAAGAAAGGGTTACAAAGCATCTGCCTGTCCAGGTGTAATCTGTTAGTGTGAAAACTGTCATAGATAAAGATAAATAGAAGCTGGTTTAAGTAAAGACTTCATGTGGCTCCTATTTTCTGCACATGTGGAATGCATTATGTTTGAAGAGCCCCCAATTAGCATTCTTAGGGTATTGTAACATTTATGTGCTGTGCACTTTTCTCCTGTCAAGGTAAATGCTCTATCCTCCATGTTGTTAAGTAGTTCATTGGCTTTTGCAGAAGGACATAACTTTATATGTCAAACAAGATGTGTATTGAATTTCTATTAAGCATTGGTAAGTAAGTGTAGCATTGAAGCGGTTGTATGGTTTCAGCAAATTAATATTATTTTTTGCATAGTTAAAAGTTAATCCATTTTCCAACAAATTTTCTGTATTATTTCCTCACTGTTTTCAAAATCTCTGCTTGTTGTTATTCAGTATGAACATTCATTGTTTACTTCCAGTGGACAGAATTCTTGGTCATGTGATGTACACACAGGTGCTGGAATCATTAGATTTACAGTATGTGTATCAGAGCTGTGTCTTCTAACGATCCCAGCACCTGTGTGTCCATCACATGACCATGGACATAATTCTATATACTGGAAGTAAACAATGAATGTTCCCACTCAATAACAAAAGCAGAGATCTTGAAAATCAGGAGGAATTATTACAGAGAGTATATGGAAAAATGGTACAGCATTTAATTATACAAAAAATAACATTAATTTGCTGAAGCCAAACAACCCCTTTAAGACCTTGTGCACTTCATTTGTCACAATGATGGCTATGTAATGCACAGTGATGGCCCACATTCTTTCATGGAAAAAAAGAAACAATAAAAAGAGATGCAATCCAATAAATCGATCATTGTGCACTGTGCTAAATATCCCAAGATACATCAGTAAAAATGTCTGTGAAGCACGTGCACAGTATTAATGAATTTCATGTTTCTACTTTTTTAATCAAAATAATAAATCGTATATCTTTGTATAAATTATATTGGTCTGGGTGCTTGTCATTATCCAAATTATTAATCTATGGTATAATATTATAATACACGTATATTCCCTGTATATCTTTAGGCAGCTGCTAACATCCAGTGGATGGTGTACTGTTAACACATGTTGCTCCAGTCTCCATATGGAATATATTGAATACCTTATTTGAGACAATCAGTTGACATTCATGATTTGCGGGAAATGTGTTTACTCATTGTCATTTGTTTCAGGATTTGTAATGTGAGATTCAATGAAATCATGACCATCGATTGAAGTATTCAGTTCATCAGTAGAAATAATAGTATCATTAACTTGGCTGGAAATGTCTGCTGGGATTCAGCTATTTCAATTGTAATCAAAACAATTTGATTTAATAAAACTATGTGTATAAGGTTTATCGTCATTTACCCCAAAAGCAATTCAAACACTCTTAAATGGGTTATCCTGGATTTCAAAGTTAAAGAAGCACTCCACTTTTTTCTTTTATTGCACCCCCCATTTGTACATTGGTGTTTCAGTGGGGTACTGTGTGCATAAATACTTACCGATCCCCACATCTTGTCGTTTTCGGGTCCAGCGAAGCCCACATGATCTTCATTCTGACCTGGTCTGGAATCACTGCTTTTCAGAAAACCGGAAGTAAGGCTCTCAATGCATTCCTATGGGAGCCTCGTTCTGGCTCCCATAGGAATGCATTGAGAGCATGAGTTCCGATTTTCTGAAAAGTGCAGTGATTCCAGACAAGTTAGAGTGAAGATCACGTGGGCGGCGCTGGACCCAAAAATGGCAAGATCGAGAATCGGAAAGTATTTCTGCACACATCACCCCACTGAAACACCAATATACAAACAGGGGGTGCAATAAAAGAAAAAAGCGGAGTGCTATTATAAATCTCTAGTTAGACCGCACATGGAATACTCTGTACAGTTTTTGGCACCAGTACACAAGAAAGACATTGTAGAACTTGAGCAGGTTCAAAGGCCATCAATATTAGATTGGTAGGGGTCTGACTTTCAGCACCCCCACCTGATTAGCCGTTGGAAGGGGCCATGGCGCTCATATGAGTGCTGCAGCCTCTTCATTGTTTAAATCGGGGGATCAGGCTTTGTGCATGTGCACACGCCATTACTTTAGTAGAAGCTGTGCAAGATATTGCAGCAATGTCCCATTCACTTTGGTAGGATTGGCACACAATCTTATGTATATTGGGGTCTATCGACTGTCCCCGATGGCAGATTTGGATTTCAACATACACGATCCTTTAAACCTGCGGGATATAAGATAGGCTTATTCCAATTTTCTATTGAAACAAACATGCACGCTTTGATGAGCCTTCGGCCAACAGCTATCCCAAGTCACATCCTGTCACATCCTGATATTCTCGTGTAAAGTCCAAATAATTTTAGCCAAGTGCTTTCTCTAGCTGTTGCTCTATCTTCAAGCTTTATTGAATATGATTAATTGGTAAATATTTTTTTGGGCTTTCAATCAGTGTTTTAAGTGAATGCTAATAAATTCATCCAACTATGACTGTTTTTTTTTGCTTTGCGTAGAGAAGGGCAGTATCAAAAATTGTTATATCATTTAACTGGTCCATATACATGAATGTGAGCTCTGTATTTACAAGCAACAAACAGAAATAGAATAGAAATGAATATACCGTAGCTTACTATAGGTTTTAACCTGTTTACTACTGACCTTAATTGATTCTGTAACATTTGGGAAATGCAAAGTGTAGACTCCACTTGATGTCAGACCGGCTTTATAAGCATCTGCACAGTCTTGAAAACTCAATTGCTCTTCTTTTTGTATGTCTGGAATATCTGGAAAACCAAAAGATTGATCACACGCAATAATGAGTCTCAGACAGACAACAAGAAAAGGCAAAAAGTTGCCTAACTTGTTTTAATTATCATTATCAGTAGAATCATTTAATGGGGTTGTCCAGGATTTTTTTTTCTAAAATGTGTCTCCCAGCCTTGATTTGCCTTCCCTAATACCCCCTATTAAACTTCTAATCAGTTTCTGTTTGATCTCCATCGTCACTGCTTCTCTTTCTGTTTGTTTACATCCCTTGCTGTCTGTTTACATCCCTTGCTGTCTGTTTCCTGTCTTGTAACCCACCATACCCATGATCCCCTGCTGCATCTGAGGAGAGAGTTGCATCCGCCCCTTCCTCCAAAGCATCTCAGCTATTTGCATACTGCGACGCCCCTCTATGTTCACAGGTCCTTCCCTGCTGTAATTCCGGGCAGCTCCCTCCCTGCACACAGTCTTAGGGGGGATTCACACGAGCGTGTATTCGGTCCGTGCGGGCCGCATGGTTTTCACGCGGCACGCATGGACCAATACAAGTCTATGGGGCAGTACAGACAGTCCGTGCTTTTTGAGCAGCGTTTGTCTGCTGCGCAAAAAGCGCGACAGGTTCAATAACTCTGCGTATTTCGCGCATCACGCACCCATTGAAGTCAATGGGTGCGTGAAAATCACGCGCACCACACGGAAGCACTTCCGTGGGACGAGCGTGATTCGCGCAACAGCAGTGAAAAGGATGAATGAAAACCGAAAAGCACCACGTGCTTTTCTGTTTCCGAACATCCAAACGGAGTGTCTTTGCGATGAGCGAAGCCGGACAAGCGTACCGAACTTCACCGGGTTCGGCCAAACTCGTTTTGGCCGATCCCGGCAAAAAAATTATCGGTCCGCGACGTCAGGAGATAGTCACTGTCCATGGTGCTGAAAGAGTTAAACTGTTTCAGCACCATGGACAGTGACTTGCGATCCCAAAATACATTAACCTGTAAAAAAAAACCGAAGTTCTAACTTACCGATTACTCCTGTCTCCTTCCTGCAGTCCGACCTCCCGGGATGACACTTCAGTTCAAGTGACAGCTCCAGCCAATCACAGGCCAAGCACAGGCTGCAGCCAATCACAGGCTGCAGCGGTCACTTGGACTGCTGCGTCATCCAGGGAGGTGGGGCCCGATGTCAAGAGAGGCGCGTCACCAAGGACGCGTCACCAAGGACGCGTCACCAAGGCAACGGCCGGGAAGTTCTCGGTAAGTAGGAACTTTATCTTTTTTTTTTACAGGTTTTTCGCTGTTGTGTTCGGCATTCACTGTCGAGGGTGCTGAAAGATTTAGCTCTTTCAGCACCTTGGACAGTGACGGGCGTTGACAAGCCTCATCTCTATGATGCCGGCTGCGCGAAAATCACGCAGCCGCGCATCAGACACGCATGACACACGCAGCTGTCAAATGGTTTTTGCGCTCGCAAAATGCTGCGTTGTTTGCGCGCGCAAAAACGCAACGTTCGTGTGAATCTGGCCTTACACACTAATAATCATAAGGGTATGTTCACACGGCAGCGTCCATAACGGCTGAAATTACGAGGCTGTTTTCAGGAGAAAACAGCACCGTAATTTCAGCCGTAATGGCATGTTGAAGCGCTTTTAGCTGCGTCCATTACGGACGTTAAATGGAGCTGGTTTTCCATGGAGTCCATGGAAAACGGCTCCATTTACGTCTGAAGAAGTGACAGGCACTTCTTTGACGCGGGCGTCTTTTTTACGCCCCGCCTTTTGACAGCGTGGCGTAAAAAAAATGACCGTCTGCACAGAACATCGTAAGACCCATTCTAATGAATGGGCAGATGTTTGCCGACCCTTTGGAGCCGCTATTTCGGACGTAATTCGGGGCAAAAACGCCCGAATTACGTCCGTAAATAGTGTGTGTGAACATACCCTTATTATTCTTTGTGCCTCCATCTATCCCTGATCTAAGTACAGGCACTTATCTCCCTCCCCCACCCCTTTCACAGCCTGATAAATGGAAGTCTGCCCACTCCACCTATGTCAGACATCTTAGTACACACAATCCAGTCAGCACATTTTCCTCACCTGCTACTGGATCTGTTCCAAGAGATCCTGTATTAGGCCCTGTTCACACTGAGTTTTTTTGCTGGCAGAAAATTCTCCCTCAAAATTCTTTCTTGAATTTTGAGGCAGATTTTCACCTGCCTGCACGTGGTTTGCCACATTTTTTGCCTGCGCCCATTGAGGGAAAAATAAGCGACATGCCCTATCTTCGGGTGTTTACTCCTCTGACCTCCCACTGACATCAATGAGAGGCAGAGAAAGTATTTTTAGCATCATTTTTGCCCGCGGCGCTCAATGGCCGCGGGCGAAAAATGCCACGAAAAACATGGCAAATGGTGTGCAGGCAGATCAAAATCTAGCGGAATTTTGAGGCAGAATTTTCTGCCTGCAAAAAAACTCAGTGTGAACAGGGCCTTACAGTGAAGCAAACACCAAACACTACTCCAAACAACGGTAAAACTTTTCTTTTTTTACATAATTTACTATAAATGTATGTAAGGCCCCATGCACACGAACGTGCTTTTGCGGCCGCAATTCCCCCGAAAATCCACGGGAGAATTGCGGCCCCATTCATTTCTATGGGCCCATGCACACGACCGTGGTTTCCAAGGTCAATGCATGGCCCGGGAGCCTGGACCGCAGAAAGAACGGGCATGTCTTATTACGGCCGTGTTCTGCAGTCCAGGCTCATAGAAAATAATGGCTTCGGCCTTGTGCACAGCCCACGATTTGCGGGCGGCTCGCAGGTGACACTCCGTGGCCGGCCGACCCGAAAATCACGGCCGTGCACATGGCTACGGTCGTGTGCATGAGGCCTTAGTGAGTCTCCCTATTATTTACTATATATATATATATATACATACAGATCAAGCAATATAACCACATCCTGTTATTGATATGTATAGATATATATATATTTTTTTTTTGCGTGTGTATATATATATATATATATATATATATAGTAAATCCTTTCAAAATACGAGACAGCACACCTTGATAGTGAAAAAAGTGGATTTATTCACCACATGCGACGTTTCAGCCCTACTCCATGGGGCCTTTCTCAAGCATGAGAAAGGCCCCATGGAGTAGGGCTGAAACGTCGCATGTGGTGAATAAATCCACTTTTTTCACTATCAAGGTGTGCTGTCTCGTATTTTGAAAGGATTTACTTGGTATTTGGGACATTGGTCATTTGTCCAAACGAGACCTTGCACGCTGCCTGTACGTATTTTGATGAATGGTGCTGCTTGTTTATCCTATATATATATATATATATATATATATATATATATATATATATATATATATCCTAGAAATAAATCCAGCAGCACTCCGGTAATCAAGGTGAAAAAAATGTGGTTTATTGTGCCAACATGGCAAGTGCAACGTTTCCGTCCTACCTTCGGAATCTTTTTCAAGCAAGGTGGGACGGAAACGTTGCACTTGCCATGTTGGCACAATAAACCACATTTTTTCACCTTGATTACCGGAGTGCTGCTGGATCTATTTCTGGGATATCTGTATGGTCTTTGGATCAAGACTATCAGCTGGCACCCTTTATTATTGGACTATTTTGCTTGGAAACCAAGTGCTGCTGTCTCTTTCTGCTGGTATATATATATATATATATATATATATACATAGAAGGGGGCGTGTTAGAGGAGAGACGAGGAGGCTAGGGAGCGCAGAAAATCCTAGAGTGAAGGAAGAGGCGGTGTGGACGACAAGATAGGAGGAGGGGGGAGTGTTCTATGATTGATGACGCTCCGTGTCTTTGCTAAGACAGCACTTCCAACTGTATAAAGAGACGGCGTGGCATCAACTACCTTTAGGCTCTATTCACACGACAGGGTCCGAGTGTTGGCCAATAAAAACGGTGGTTTTGGTCCGTTTTTCTCGGCCGTTTTGCATCCGTTCCGTTTCCGGGCCATGTTTCCATTTTTAATGGCGGATTTTGACCCGTTTTGCATCCATTTTTTTCCTTGTCCGTTTTAAAAACGGATGAATTTCATTTGTAAATTTTCTCTCACACACTGCCCTCTGTACATAATGCTGCACACTACCCTCTATAGATACGGTCACAGCTCCCCTGTAGGTAATGCCACACAGCCCCCCTTTAAGCAATGTCACACAGCCCACCTTGTAGGTCGTGCCACACAGACCCTCTTGTAGGTCGTGACACACAGACCCCCTTGTAGGTAGTGCCACACAGCCCCCCTGTAGGTAGTGCCACACAGCCCCCCTGTAGGTAGTGCCACACAGTCCCCTGTAGGTGGTGCCACAGAGCCCCCTGTAGGTAGTGCCACACAGCCCCCCTGTAGGTAGTGCCACATAGCCCCCTGTAGGTAAGGCCACACAGCCCCCGTGTAAGTAATTCCACACAGCCCCCCTGTAGGTAGTGTTACGCAGCCCCCTTGTACATAGTCACCCCCATAGATGGCCCCCCTACTTTCCTGTAGGGGACGGCTCCAGGAGAAGTCCCTCACTTCACTGTCCATATGGACTGTGAAGTGAGGGACTTCTCCTGGATCGGAATCCCCAGCCACAGTGGTGGGGATTCCGCTTCAGACGTCCCTGATGTCACTGTGTCCATATATGGACAGTGAAGGCAGTGATTTCTCCTGGAGCTGAATCCCCGGCCACATCGCTGTGGATTTTGCTTCAGAAGTCTGTGACGTCACTGTGTCCATATATGGACAGTGAAGGCAAGGACTTCTCCTGGAGTGTAATCCACGGCCACATAGCCGGGGATTCCGCTTTAGAAGTCCTTGACGTCCTGTGTCCATATATGGACACCGTGAAGTCAGGGACTTCTCCTGGAGTGGAATCCCCAATCTCCGGCCACAGTGTTGCCAAAGCTGTGGCCAGGGATTCCGCTCCTACAGGGAGAAAAAAAACACCCTCCTCCTCACATGTACTTCATACTGTGAGGAGGAGAAGAAGAGAGTGAGCGACGGAAGACACGGCCGTCACACTACACACTGACACCAAATAGTTCAAATTGAAGACGCAGCCATATCATTTAACAGAGCATGCGTGGTTTAGTGTGTGCCAACCACGCATGTTCTAAGCAGATGGAGAAACACATGGTAGTTACATCATTTGTGACGTAACCTTAATCTCTGAAAACCGGAAACTAGAAGTTAGCTAGCCGAGCTAATGGATGGATCTGCAGAGGAAGTGCTAATTTTGGATTACTGAGCGGTCACGTGACTGAAGATGGGATACGCCGCTACATTCATCTTTTCAAACTTAAGTATATTGCAAAGTGACTTCTTTTCCATTGTTTAGTGTAACTAAATGTGATTTTTTGCTTCCGGAAAACCCCTTTAATGTACTTTACTAGTAATATCTGTAAACATTATCAGTTTAAACCAGTTTCCCACAAACAGATTCAAAGGGGTTGTCCAGTCTGAATAAATAAAATGTTTATTTTTTTGTATTATGAAAAGTTATACAATTTTTAATATACTTTCTGTATTAGTTCCTTATGGTTTGCAAAATTTCTGCTTGCATTCATACAATAGAACCCTTCATTGTGTAATTCCATGGTCATGTGATGAAAACACAGGTGCTGGGCTCGTTACTGTGATACTGTATGTGTATCAGAGCTGTGTCTTCTAACACAGCACCTGTGTCCATCACATGACCATGGACATAATTTCATCCACTTGGAGCAATCAATACAGGTTCTTATTGAATAACTACAAACAGAGATCTTGAAAACCATGAGAAATTGATACAGAATGTATATTAGAAAATTGTATAACTTTTCAATAACTTTTCAAAATATAACATTTACTTACTAAAACTAGATTAGCCTACCCCTTTAACTAATAAATAGCAAAATAGAATATTGATTCATCTGACGTTACTTCACATATGGCATATAAGTCTGTGAAATCTGTTATGCTGACAATAAACTGCTATCCGCTATGACCCATTTTGTAGTAATATCTATTGATAATAGGCAAAACATGATACTAATATACTGTAGTATGGAAATGTTTGTCTACTGTTTCATGTGTACTAACGGTTGTATTGTGAAACCAGGTTGGCAAGTTGGGCCACAGTCTCCATGATGAATGCCTGCTGTCTCTGTAGCATACTGTTATTGAGCATTGCTTCATTGAGTTGTTCTCCCAGTTCTCCAATGAGTTCATTCTGCTTGGACAGTAACTCATCTACATGAAGTTTTTCAGCTCTTAAGACTTCTATTTCTTCCTGGTGTTTGTCCTCCATCTGCAAAACTTTATTCTGTAGAAAACTGAAAACATAGAGAATTCATAGAGAATGAACATATTACACAGATGTCCTGCCCAAATATGATGTTGACAAAAAGATATAGCTGGCTTGGATTTAATAACACCTTCTTTTGTGGACCATGACAGATCACACCAAAGTAAGAAAAGGACCTGTTTACATCATCGTTAGTTTCCACTGAGGGGTTCCGTCGGAGGTTTCCATCAGGTTAACCCATCAGCGGAAAGTCAAATGGAAACCTTAGCTTCCGTTTCTCTCACCATTGAACTCAATGGTGATGGAAACCTAGCTAATGGTTTCCGTCTGTCACCGTTGCGACAGGGTTCCGCTGTTCTTGATAGAACCAATAGCGCAGTCGACTGCCCTTTTGATTCCGTCAAAATTCAGTCAAAACTCATTTGTTTTTTTATGGAAAAACATAATTAGCTGACAGATGAACAATATATTGCAACATAGTTGACATAAAACTGTGGTAGGTCATGAGTATAGGTCTACATATGTAGGGATTAGACATGAGGCTGAAAATTTAATATATGAATAGAGGATATAATAGATGTGATGGACGAAGTGTTCACAGGCATGCTTTAAATATTCATGGCACAAAACTGATAAACTGATCTCAGGGCAGAATAGGGCTACTAAATGGGCAGGAGGTTGTGCATCCTGCTAAATTAAATCTCGTATTAGCATGGTAAGGCTGGATTCACACGAGCGTGGCGTTTTTGCGGACGCAAAAACGCGGCGTTTTGCGCGCGCAAAAACCACTTGACAGCTCCGTGTGTCATCCGTGTTTGATGCGCGGCTGCGTGATTTTCGCGCAGCCGCCATCATAGTGATGAGGCTAGTCGACGTCAGTCACTGTCCAGGGTGCTGAAAGAGTTAAAGAGGCTCTGTCACCAGATTTTGCAACCCCTATCTGCTATTGCAGCAGATAGGCGCTGCAATGTAGATTACAGTAACGTTTTTATTTTTAAAAAACGAGCATTTTTGGCCAAGTTATGACCATTTTTGTATTTATGCAAATGAGGCTTGCAAAAGTCCAAGTGGGCGTGTTTAAAGTAAAAGTCCAAGTGGGCGTGTATTATGTGCGTACATCGGGGCGTTTTTACTACTTTTACTAGCTGGGCGTTCTGACGAGAAGTATCATCCACTTCTCTTCAGAACGCCCAGCTTCTGGCAGTGCACAGACACACAGCGTGTTCTCGAGAGATCACGCTGTGACGTCACTCACTTCCTGCCCCAGGTCCTGCATCGTGTCGGCCACATCGGCACCAGAGGCTACAGTTGATTCTGCAGCAGCATCAGCGTTTGCAGGTAAGTCGATGTAGCTACTTACCTGCAAACGCTGATGCTGCTGCAGAATCAACTGTAGCCTCTGGTGCCGCTGTGTCCTCGCTCGTCCGACACGATGCAGGACCTGTGAGTGACGTCACAGCGTGATCTCTCGAGAACACGCTGTGTCTGCACTGCCAGAAGCTGGGCGTTCTGAAGAGAAGTGGATGATACTTCTCGTCAGAACGCCCAGCTAGTAAAAGTAGTAAAAACGCCCCGATGTACGCACATAATACACGCCCACTTGGACTTTTGCAAGCCTCATTTGCATAAATACAAAAATGGTCATAACTTGGCCAAAAATGCTCGTTTTTTAAAAATAAAAACGTTACTGTAATCTACATTGCAGCGCCTATCTGCTGCAATAGCAGATAGGGGTTGTAAAATCTGGTGACAGAGCCTCTTTAACTGATCGGCAGTTAACTCTTTCAGCACCCTCGACACTGAATTTCGATCACAATATCGAGCAACCTGTTAAAAAAAAAAGAAAAAGTTCGTACTTACCAAGAACTTCCCTCCCGGCCGTTGCCTTGGTGACGCGTCCTTGGTGACGCGCCTCTCTTGACATCTGGCCCCACCTCCCTGGATGACGCGGCAGTCCATGTGACCGCTGCAGCCTGTGCTTGGCCTGTGATTGGCTGGAGCTGTCACTTGGACTGAATTGTCATCCCGGGAGGTCAGACTGGAGGAAGAAGCCGGGAGTTATCGGTAAGTCAGAACTTCTTTTTTTTATGTACACGTTCATGTTTATTGGGATCGGAAGTCACTGTCCAGGGTGCTGAAACAGTTTAACTCTTTCAGCACCCTGGATAGTGACTATCTCCTGAGGTTGCGTACCGGAAATTTTTTTGCCGGGTTCGGCCAAAACGAGTTCGGCCGAACCCGGTGAAGTTCGGTTCGGTTGTCCGGGTTCGCTCATCTCAAAGACACTCCGTTTGGATGTTTGTAAACAGAAAAGCACGTGGTGCTTTTCTGTTTACATTCATCCTTTTGACAGCTCTTGCGCGAATCACGCAGTTCGCACGGAAGTGCTTCCGTGCGGCATGCGTGGGTTTCACACACCCATTGACTTCAATGGGTGTGTGATGCGCGCAAAACGCCGAAAGAACGGCTCACGCTGAGTAAAAATCACGGACATGTCAGCACGGCCCCATAGACACATATAGGTCCGTGCAACGCGCGTGCAAATCACGCGCGTTGCACGGACGTTTTTCCCGTTCGTCTGAATAAAGCCTAAGTGTGAGCAGTGCGGTAATAAGTGCCGTTTATGAGGTAGTAGCCTATTATTAATTTGAATATACAGAAATCTACAAATACCTTATAGAGTGATTAACATGGTTTATAGCACATCATGTGTTTTACAAGCTAGACTGATCTAATCATGTTAGGGTGTGTTCACAACAGTGTCAGGCTTCCGTTCATGGGTTCCGTTCAACCTTTCCATCAGAGGAACCGATAAACGGAAAGAAAAACGGAAACCCTAGTTTCCGTTTGTAATCGTTACGTAAGGTTTCTGGGTTTTTTTTAGCGGAAAAAATACTGTAGTTGACTGCGCTATTGTTTTTGCGATAAAAAAGGAGACAGATTGAAACCAACTGAAATTGGAGCATTATCATTGAAATCAATGGTAATGCAAATGGAAGCTATGGTTTCCATTAAGCCGTTCCTCGGACGGAAAGGTCGAATGCAACCCATGAACAGAAGCCCGACGCTGATCTGAACAGGCCCTTACATAATTTACACTCTGGATCATGATTTATTTATGTTAAAAGACATTATTAAAAAAGTTGGATTTCACACGTACATAATTAATGTATTACTGTAGTCGTAGGTTCTTACCTATTCTTTTCATGTATGTTATTGATTTCTTGATTCTGCAATAGTAATGCTTTCTCCAGCTTGCTGGTGGAGATGGAATTTTCCAGTAATTGGATTTCCAGTCTATTTGTCTGGTTAAGGACCTGTGATTTTATCGCATGTAATAAGTACATGAGGCAAGAAAAAATATTTATTAAAATTAAAAACATTAGTGCATATCTACATTTTTGGGAAATGCTTAAAGAGTAATCTAGTTTTGCAGAATTAGGCCACGTTCACACGTGGCAGAATTTTTCCGCTACAAATGTTGGTGCAGATTCGGGGGAATTACGCAACGAATCTGCAGCAACATTTGTATACTTGACAGGTGATTCAGACGTTGCATATATTACAGCGAACTTGCCACAGATTTCGGTTTTTGCATTGCAAAGTCTGAAATCCGCAGTGAAATTCCGCTGCTTCTCCGCAACATAATGTGCATGCTGCGGAGGGAAAATTCTGCACCGCAGCCTAATTTCCACACAGTTATTTTCTGCAACCTCTGAACTAAGTTTCCTAAAAATGTATAGAAACAAATGTAAAAAACAGCTGCTGCAGAATTCTACTGCGGACTGTCCACAGCAGAATTCAACAGCAATTCCACCACGTCTGAATGTGGCCTTTTGATTCGGATTTAAAATCTGGTTGAAAAAACAAAGTTATTAAATGCTATTTAAATCTTTCAAAGTGATTTTTTTTTTAAAACAAAATTGTCATTCGTTATGTTTGGTGCAATTTTCAAATTAGTTTTTATAAAAAAAATGTCTTACTCTTTGAAGTACAGCTGCTCTGTATTCTGCATACAGAGCAGCTGTATCGTTCACTAAGACATGAACCCGCCAGTCCCGCGCAAGATGCAGCTGCTCTGTATACAGGTTACAAAACAGCTGTATCTCAAAAAGTAAAAATAATTTTTAATAAAAACAAATTTGAAAGATGCAAAAAACAGACATTTTTATATATATATATATATATATATATATATATATATATATATATATATATATATATATATATATAAATAAAATAATCACTTTCAAAGTTTTACATTAACTCCTACTTTTTCTTTCCTGAATAATTTATTAGAATCTCAGGCTTTGGTGATATCTTACAATCCTATCAGTGGAGACATTTGTTGCATAATAGTGCTATGCTATGATGTACACGGTGCTACGGAAGCTTATGCATGGACTCTGGCAGTTCAGTTGGTCCTCGTAGGCTCACACTCAACCCAGAAGATTTACATGAACTATGTGAAAAAACAGCAAAGACAATATAGAGAAGAAAAAACATAACAAAAAGGGTACAACAGTGGCATAGAGGGCAGCAGAACCCATGCAAAAGTTAGGTATAGCCCAGAAATGTCATTCACCCTAGACAACAATAAGAAGTTCACCAACCAGATGGTTTTGGCTTTGGTAGAGATCCCCTGGACTACATCATGCATAACTATAGACAAAACCAATTTTTTAGAAGGGTCTCCCAATGAAAACCAGTCTATTTTGTCACCTATACCAGTGACAATATGTTTTTTTACATAAATCATATTAGCTGAAAAAGATGATATTTTAGATTTTGTCAATTTACAATATCCCGTTATGATGACGGTACTTTTGTTTAGCGCCAATGTAGTGGGTTGAATATAATATAAAGTACTCTGTGTAAATTAAGGATATTTCTTAAAAGGCCACCTGAAAACATGAATGACTGCAGTACTGCAGCTGCTTTGTGTGTAATTCACCATATTTCTGAGGCCTAATTAACTATATAGAATATGCAAATATATTATTAAATGTATTTAAGGAAAATCGTAGAACCAGCCATTTATTACTCAATGAATCGGAACACATATAATACACAGAATGAAAGAAACATCATGTGAAAAGTAGCTGATTTAAAGCAGAACATGTCATTTTCAATACTAAAACATTTTCAGAATTCAAAGCGGTTTATGTAGGAAGACAACACTAGGAGCAGAACAAGCTGAATAAGTGCAGACATAATGTACAAGTCATACTTATGTTAGTGTTAGGATTAGCTAAAAATTTTCTGAACGTAACTGGACTCTCATGACTCTATAGACAAAGGTAAACAAAGTTTATGAAGTAGTAATGGAAAGCAAAAAGTACAGTGTGAAGGTGGCACCAAGGAGAAAGTCAGGTGTATGTATACGAGATAAAGACACAATAGAGTCGGGTACACTGTAATGTGACGGATGATCAGGACTGTTCAATAGAAACAGAGACCTGACCAGACAGTGACTGAGAACATGAGTAGAAAATTCTGGGAATATCTGGTCTTCAGGACTGCAACTCAGAAAAATAGAAACACAAGTGTATACACATATATGTATATAAACACATTGGACACACCTGAGTGAAAGGGTTTCCTTACAAATATCTTTCGTTTCTTAGAATAGGGAAGTTATACACATCCAGGCTACGTAAGACATATTTGACAAAGAAGAAGAGTGATGGTGCTGCATCGGATGACTTGGTCTTTACAGTCACCTGACCTAAACCTTATAGAGATGTTTTGGAATTGAGTTGAAAAGAGGAATAAAGGAGCAGCATCTAAGAGGTGACCTCATGAATATGATTGAGAGAATGGCGAGAATGTGCAAAAGAAAGCGTCGCTACCGTAGAAGAACAAAAAAATAAAATAAATATATATGTATGTATATATTGTATTTCAAGGAACCACAATGTGTATATATATATATATATATATATATATATATATATATATATATATATATATATATATATATATATATATATATATATATATATACATTATATATATATATACAGTGAAGGAAATAAGTATTTGATCCCTTGCTGATTTTGTAAGTTTGCCCACTGTCAAAGACATGAACATTCTAGAATTTTTAGGATAGGTTAATTTTACCAGTGAGAGATAGATTATATATATAAAAAAAAAACAGAAGAAAACATAGTCAAAATTATATATATTTATTTGCATTGTGCACAGAGAAATAAGTATTTGATCCCCTATCAACCATTAGGAGTTCAGCCTCCTCCAGACCTGTTATACGCTCCAAATCAACTTGGTGCCTGCATTAAAGACAGCTGTCTCACATGGTCACCTGTATAAAAGACTCCTGTCCACAGACTCAATTAATCAGTCTGACTCTAACCTCTACAACATGGGCAAGACCAAAGAGCTTTCTAAGGATGTCAGGGACAAGATCATAGACCTGCACAAGGCTGGAATGGGCTACAAAACCATAAGTAAGATGCTGGGTGAGAAGGAGACAACTGTTGGTGCAATAGTAAGAAAATGGAAGACATACAAAATGACTGTCAATTGACATTGATCTGGGGTTCCATGAAAAATCTCACCTCGTGGGGTATCCTTGATCCTGAGGAAGGTGAGAGCTCAGCCGAAAACTACACGGGGGGAACTTGTTAATGATCTCAAGGCAGCTGGGACCACAGTCACCAAGAAAACCATTGGTAACACATTACGCCGTAATGGATTAAAATCCTGCAGTGCCCGCAAGGTCCCCCTGCTCAAGAAGGCACATGTACAGGCCCGTCTGAAGTTTGCAAATGAACATCTGGATGATTCCGAGAGTGATTGGGAGAAGGTGCTGTGGTCAGATGAGACTAGAATTGAGCTCTTTGGCATTAACTCAACTCGCCGTGTTTGGAGGAAGAGAAATGCTGCCTATGACCCAAAGAACACCGTCCCCACTGTCAAGCATGGAGGTGGAAACATTATGTTTTGGGTGTGTTTCTCTGCTAAGGGCACAGGACTACTTCACCGCATCAATGGGAGAATGGATGGAGCCATGTACCATCAAATCCTGAGTGACAACCTCCTTCCCTCCACCAGGACATTAAAAATGGCTCGTGGCTGGGTCTTCCAGCACGACAATGACCCGAAACATACAGACAAGGCAACAAAGGAGTAGCTCAAAAAGAAGCACATTAAGGTCATGGAGTGGCCTAGCCAGTCTCCAGACCTTAATCCCATCGAAAACTTATGGAGGGAGCTGAAGATCCGAGTTACCAAGCGACAGCCTCGAAATCTTAATGATTTACAGATGATCTGCAAAGAGGAGTGGGCCAAAATTCCATCTAACATGTGTGCAAACCTCATCATCGACTACAAAAGACGTCTGACTGCTGTGCTTGCCAACAAGGGTTTTGCCACCAAGTATTAAGTCTTGTTTTCCAAAGGGATCAAATACTTATTTCTCTGTGCACAATGCAAATAAATATATATAATTTTGACAATGTGATTTTCTTTTTTTTCTTTTTATATAATCTATCTCTCACTGGTAAAATTAACCTAGCCTAAAAATTCTAGACTGTTCATGTCTTTGACAGTGGGCAAACGTACAAAATCAGCGAGGGATCAAATACTTATTTCCTTCACTGTGTATATATATATATATATATATATATATATATACACACGCTGCAGTTATATAAACACACAAGTCCCACTGCAATAATTATAAATACACATATGCATAGTTATAACCATATGTAGGCATGAATAAATTGCGCCATTAACAGATTCCTGCACCGCACAATTACAGCGCAGGCAGGATGTACTTCATGCGTAGTGCTGTAAAATGCACATGTATGGTGCAGGAAAAGGAGCTGTAATATACCGCTGACATCCCACTGCAATAGACAGGATAAGAGATAACCGAGGTTCTGGTTATTGCTGGTTGTCTGCTGTCAATAGTGACTGCGGTAACTAAGTTGTTAAACAGAGGAAGGAAACTTCTACTGTGATCCCACAGGCGCCCTCGATTGGTTGGCATGGCAGCCAAGGTCCTAACAAATGCTATAACTTATAGGCCTGCTAGAGCTACTGTATATGTCTAATAGTCAGAGGTAGGGCCTAATATGCTTAGTGGCCGGAATCCCAAAATAGTGCTTTTAAAACTAGTATAAAAATCACTGGTATGAAAAAAGGGTATTGCCACAAAAGTTACAACCCGTACAATAAAACTAACATGTTGTAACAGTGACGATGTAAAAAACAAAAATAGTTCATCAATAAGTTCTATGTACCCTATAATGGTGTCAATAAAAACTCCAACTTGTCTCGCAAAAAAACAAGCCCTCATACAGCTACATCGACAGAAAAATAAAAAAGATATGGCTCTCAAGATGTGGTAATATAATTTACATATTCGGTACCACCGTAATTGTAATGACTCGCAGAATAAAGTAAACTTGCCATTTATACTATACTATTACACAATTGCTGCTTTTTTCCAATTGTCCCACCCCCATAAGAAACTGAAAAAAGTCATTCAATACATATATATTTACCCCAAAAATACAACTCGTCCCAGAGAAAAAACAGTCATCAAACAGCTACGCCAACAGGAAAATGAAAACTTTATGGCTCTAAGAATTCAGTGATGAAAAAAAAAATGCTGCATCCTTAAGGGTTTAATGGGCTGATCAGATATTCTGGTTCACGAGATGGTCACAGAAAGGTATATAAAATAAATTGTAATGGTAGAGAGCCTTGAGGGATATAGTCCAAAATAAGATAAATATTGCCGCTATCACTTTATTTTTTTAAGAGAGTCTTGTAATTGGTTATCAATGAAGAGTCTTGCTCTAGTGAAATTCAAGTGCCGGATTGTTAACATTTTTGGAATTTTGAACGCTGAGTTAAAGGAATTTCACTATATTGTCATTTTCCTTACAGTAAATGCAGCTTTTTCTAACGATACATATCAATAACAGATCATTTTGTGTGTTCCAGTCTTGGATACCTGAGTTTTAACTTCAGTCAGCTTCCGTGTTTGTTCTGTTGTTTGACTTATTAGATTTGTTCCAATTTCCAACATGGTGCTTGTTTGATTCTGCTCAGCTGATAGTTGGGAATCTGCCATCTCACTTTTGACATTATCCTGGATGTAGCTTTCCAGCTGCAAAACAAGTAACCATTAAAATTACACAAGTGCAAACCAGGAAACATACATTGATCAAAATATTAACAAAAAAATGCCTCTATCACTTAGGGTATGTTTACACGGCTTATTTTCAGGCTTATATTGGAGCATAAAAGCCTCGTATTACGCCTCAAAATACACTTGAAATAAGCTTGCAAACAGTCTGTAAGTTTTACCGGAAACAATAGTGCAGATTTTTCCGGTAATCTTTGCTGGATCTGTGATGGAGGCATCTAACGGAGCCTCTAAATCAGATGTAAACAGTCCCTTACAAATTTTTGGTTGTATCTGCCAATATTTATCTATTATGTCTCCAGCTTCAATATGATAGAGAAAAAGGAGTAGCTTCCAAAACGGAAGTATCAAACATTATTAAAACTGAATTTATAGAGTAAATAGTACTCATAAAAACTGTGTAAGATCTGGCACATCACCAAACCTATCACCATCAAGACTTGAAGCACTCATCTTAAGGGAGTAGGAAAAAATTCAAGCTTGAATGAAATTGATGGACAGAAAAAGAAACTTTGCATTAGAACATGAAAATGGAGAAGTAAGGTTTTATGGGCTGATCAGTCTAATAAATGAGATCTTTGAAAGTAACAGAAAGCAGCTGAAGCAATAGAAGACCCTCAGAACCATGTCTACATGTCATGTCAAGGCCTTGGCAATCTCGAAGACAAGAATAGAGCGGCATGCTGCACTTTTCTTGCCATCATAAGTGACTTGACCTTGACAGAGGCTCCTGATGCGTGTCACAATCCTTAGGTATGTGGACCCACTAGGCCGCACCGCTGTAGCGGAGTAACAGCTGGCCAAACAACAGTCCTAGTACAAAAGTACCTTTAATAGTCCAGACAGTAATGGAGGCTCGGCACAGATGAATTTGTAGACACCAGACACGGTGTATATCAGCAGGCATGACCGGTGACACAACACGACTCCAACAGATTAAGGCACAGGAACAGATATAGCATGGGATACAGGATACAGGTAGCATGGCACGGAAACAACAGGAACAGGATAACACTATGGGACAATTTGCTAAGACTAACATGGGTAAACACAACAACACTCAGGCAATGAATGAAAGGGCAGAGCCCTTTTTATAGTCCAGGGTGATCATGGGCTAATTACAGATTTTCCTCAAGGCCGAGCGTGGGCTTGTGAGTGCACCCTACGGGAACTAGTGCAGCGATGCGGAAGTAAGTGCCGGCGTCTCTCAGGGGGGAGATGCCGCCGGGCTGACTTGTCCATGGCCGCAATCGTCGGGGGGCAGGTAAGCACGACGGTCCGCGGCTGTGGACTTTACAGTATCCCCCCCTCTTACACCCCCTCTTCTTGGGACCAGAGAGAGAGAGGAACTCTTTAATGAGGGCAGGAGCATTGAGGTTCTCCTCTGGCTCCCAGGACCTCTCCTCTGGACCAAACACCTTCCAATCCACCAAATAAAATGTTCCTCCAGGATCTCCTTAACCTCGAATACATCAGAAGAACCGCTGGGAGCAACTGCAGGGCTAGTCATTTTTGTGTAGCGGTTCAGGGCCATAGGCTTTAGGAGAGACACATGAAAGGAGTTGTGGATCCTGAGGGAAGGAAGCAGCCGAAGCTTGTAAGAGACAGGGTTGATTTGCTGTAGTACCTCAATGGGTCCGAGGAATTTAGGAGAAAACTTGTATGACGGCACTCTCAGACGCAGATTCCTTGGTACCTGGAAGATACAGAGGTGGCTCTCTGCTCTTAGCATCTGCTTTTCACTTCATGCGATCGACTGCCTGCAGAATACAGGACCAGGTTTGCTGCCAGACCTGTAGAAAATCTCTAAATGCAGAGTCAGCTGCGGGTACCTGGGATGTAGCCGGAACAGAAATTCATGGATGTTGGCCGAAGACAATGAAGAACGGTGTAGAAGCAGTGGACTCACTTGTGTTGTTGTTGTTGTACGAGAACTCGGCCCATGGAAGAAGCTGTACCCAGTCATCATGCTGCCTGGAGATGAAGTGGCGAAGATAATTCTCCATGATTTGGTTAATCCTCTTGACTTGGCCATTAGACTGGGGATGATAGGCTGAAGAAAAGACCAACTTCTCGTCTAGATAACAGAGGGCTCTCCAGAATTTCGAGGTGAACTGAAGCCATGCAAACAAAAGATGTGCTGGATGAAGAGATTCGCCAGTCGAGGAGCAGAAGGTAGGCTGGTCAGCGGGATAAAATGAGCCATCTTCGAGAACTGGTTGTAACGTCCGTGGTCGCTGACCACGAACTCCTTCCATCCAGTCTACGCCCTTCTCTCCAGAGATGTCTGCACTTACGGCCACCCTATTCAACAGTGACCACCAGGGTGCGCTTGCGAGCTCAGTTTAGACTTAAGAAGACAAAGCACACGCAGGTGGGAGATTGAGCTGATTGCTCCCAGAGCACCCTAGGCTAGAAGAAGGGCTGTGCCCCTCCCTGCAGTACCTGAGCATTGTTTGTCGTATCCAAAGTTTGTCTATGCAAATGGTCTCCTAGTGTTTCCCAGTTCCCAGTGTTCCCTGTACCTGTAGCCTGTATCATGTGCTATCCTGGTCAAGCGCCATGCTGAGCTGTAGTCGTGCTGTGCTGTATTCCACGTCTGTCCTCCTATTCCATGCCTGACGTCTACCTGCTGCCTAGTCCCAGCCAAGCCTGCCTTGCTACTGTCCGAGATGCCACAGGTACACTATACGAACTATAGACTGTGACCTGCGCCCTGTTGGCCAGCTGCCATACTGTCAATGCAGTACGGCCCAGTGGGTCCACGAACCCAACGTGACACTGGTCCACCACCATCCAGACCGTATTGCATCCCGCAGAGGAAGGAAGGTCAGTGACAAAATGCATTGCTATAAGCTGCCAGGAAGCATTTGGCACAGGCAGAGGTTGGAGCAGACCGGCAGGCTTGGAGCGAGCAACTTTGTTGGAAGCACACACAGTGCAGGACGAGACAAAGTCCACAATATCTTTGGGGAGCGTGGGCCACCAGAAATGATGGGCAATCAGATGTCGGGTTTTGCGAGCACCCGCGTGCGCAACCAGTTTGGAGCTGTGTCCCCAGCAAAGGATTCTCCTCCTGTCTGCCAACCACACAAAAGTCCTCCCCGAAGGGACGTCACTAACTTGCAGAGGATTAGCAGAAATAATACAGGATGGGTCAATGATACTTTGCGGAGGCTCCACGGTGTCCTCTGTTTCAAACGACCTGGACAGGGCATCAGACCTCACATTTTTGTCCGTGGGCCGCTAGTGGAGCACAAACTGGAACCGGGCGAAGAACAGCGACTACCTGGCTTGACAGGGGTTCAGCCGCTGGGCCGACTGGAGGTAGGTGAGGTTCTTGTGGTTGGTATATATCAGGATGGGATGAGCTGCGCCCTCTAGTAGATGTCTTCACTCTTCCAAAGCCAATTTGATGACTAGTAACTCCCGATCCCCAATAGAGTAATCACGCTCTGCGGGAGAAAATAGTCTAGAGTAATAACCACAGACCACTGCCTTCCTTTTGGAACCTCTCTGGAACAGAAGCGCACCTGCGCCAACAGAGGAGGCGTCCACCTCCAACGAAAACTGCAGAGACACGTGAGGATGATGGAGGGTTGAGGCTGACGTGAAGGCCTTAAGGCAATTGATTGCAGATTCTTCCTCTGGCTTGTGATGTCGTCATGGTCTTGGTTGACCAGCGGGGTCCATGGCCTGAGCGTATTGTCACGATCCGTGGGTATATGGACCTACTAGGCCGCACCGCCGTAGCAGTGTAGCAGCTGGCCAAACAACAGTCCTAGTACAAAGTACCTTTAATAGTCCAGACAGTAATAGAGGCTCGGCTCAGATGAACTTGTAGACACCAGACGTGCTGTATATCAGCAGGTGTGACCGGTGACACAACACGACTCCAACAGATTAAGGCACAGGAACAGATATAGCATGGGATACAGGTAGCAGGGCATGGGAACAACGGGAACAGGATAACACTTATGGACCATTTGCTAAGACTAACATGAGTAAACACAACAATGCTCAGGCAATGAGTGAAAGGGCAGAGCCCTTTTTATAATCCAGGGTGATCATGGGCTAATTACAAATTTTCCTCATGTGTGTGCACTGGCCCTTTAAGGCCGAACACGGGCGTGCACGTAAACCCTACGGAAACTAGTGCAGTGATGCAGAAGTAAGTGCCGGCGTCTCCAAGGAGGGAGATGCCGCCTGGCACTCACTTGTCCATGGCAGCGATCGTCGGGGGCAGGTAGGCACGACGGTCCACGGCTGTGGACTTTACAGTATCCCCCCTTTTACGCCCCCTCTTCTTGGGACCAGAGCGAGAGAGGAACTTTTTAATGAGGGCAGGAGAATTGAGGTTCTCCTCTGGCACCCAGGCCCTCTCCTCTTGACCAAACACCTTCCAATCCACCAAATATAACGTTCCTCCTCCTACTTTTTTGAAGTCCAGGATCTCCTTAACCTCGAATACATCAGAAGAACCACTCGGGGCAACTGCAGGGCTAGGCATTTTTGTGTAGCGGTTCAGGATCACAGGCTTCAGGAGGGACACATGAAAGGAGTTGTGGATACTGAGGGTAGGAGGCAGCCGAAGCTTGTAAGAGACAGGGTTGATTTTCTGTAGGACCTCAATGTGTCCGAGGAGTTTGGGAGCAGCCTTGTATGACGGCGCTTTCAGGCAGATATTCCTTGAGGATAGCCAGACTTTGGTACCTGGAAGATACAGAGGTGGCTCTCGTCTCTTAGCATCTGCTTTTCACTTCATGCGATCGACTGCCTGCAGAATACAGGACCAGGTTTGCTGCCAGACCTGTAGAAAATCTCTAAATGCAGAGTCAGCTGCGGGTACCTGGGATGTAGCCGGAACAGGAATTTGTGGATGTTGGCCATAGACAATGAAGAACGGTGTAGAAGCAGTGGACCCACTTGTGTTGTTGTTGTACGAGAACTCGGCCCATGGAAGAAGCTGTACCCAGTCATCATGCTGCCTGGAGATGAAGTGACGAAGATAATTCTCCATGATTTGGTTAATCCTCTCAACTTGGCCATTAGACTGGGGATGATAGGCTGAAGAAAAGTCCAACTTCACGTCTAGTTTACAGAGGGCTCTCCAGAATTTCGAGGTGAACTGAACCCCCCGATCAGACACGATATGAAGAGGCAAGCCATGCAAACGAAAGATGTGCTGGATGAAGAGATTCACTAGTCGAGGAGCAGAAGGTAGGCCGGTCAGCAGGATAAAATGAACCATCTTCGAGAACTGGTCCACCACCACCCAGACCGTATTGCATCCCGCAAAGGAAGGAAGATCAGTGACAAAGTCCATTGCTATATGCTGCCAGGAAGCATTGGGCACAGGCAGAGGTTGGAGCAGACCGGCAAGCTTGGAGTGAGCAACTTCGTTGGAAGACCTCACATTTTTGGCCGCGGGCTGCTAGTGGAGCACAAACTGGAACCGGGCGAAGAACAGCGGCTACCTGGCTTGCTGGGGGTTCAGCCGCTGGGCCGACTGGAGGTAGGTGAGGTTCTTGTGCTCGGTATATAACAGGATGGGATGAGCTGCGCCCTCTAGTAGATGTCTCCACTCCTCCAAAGCCAATTTGATGGCCAGTAACTCCCGATCCCCAATAGAGTAATTGCGCTCTGCGTGAGAAAAAAGTCTAGAGTAATAACCACAGACCACTGCCTTCCCTTTGGAACCGATTTTCCTCATGTGTGTGCACTGGCCGTTTAAGGCCGAGCGCGGGCGTGCGCGTGCATCCTACGGGAACTAGTGCAGCGTCTCTCAGCAGGGAGATGACTCCCGGCACTCACTTGTCCATGGCTGCGAACGTCGGGGGGCATGTAAGCACGACGGTCCACAGATGTGGACGTTACAATGCCTATGTGAGCAGAACTTTATGTCCACTTTATTATGATTATTTGCTATGAAAAATTTAATTATATATAACAATAAAAAAGCATCCATTATTTTAATGTTCTTCCAACAAAAAAAATGAAATCTCAATGTAAAAAATAATGATGTCGAAAATAAGTGTTCCCATGAAGATTTTAACAAATTGATATCATGCATTTCTCTAAATTGAAAAAAAAAGCGCTAATGTTAAGGATCTGCCAGGCACAGCTTCTGTGTCTACGCCCATAGGTAATCAGTCTGCACCTGCTTCTATGTATGTGAGACTGACTCCATCTTCCACTACTCAGGATGGCAGGCTTAGGAGTGGGAGAGCCTATCACAGCCTGGCCAGACGGAGCTAGCTCCCGCCCTCTGTCTATTTATACCTGCCTTTCCTGTTCCTCCTTGCTTGTGATACTTCTCGTTTGGTTTCCTGGCCCTGCTGCAGCTTCTTGAACTATTTGACCCTGCTTCATATTGACCCTGGCTTACTGACTACTCTCCTGCTCTGCATTTGGTACCTCGTACACTCCTGGTTTGACTCGACTTGTTTACTACTCTCCTGCTCTGCGTTTGGTACCTCGTACACTCCTGGTTTGACTCGGCTCGTTCACCACTCTTGTTGCTCACGGTGTTGCCGTGGGCAACTGCCCCTTTTCACTTGCTTCTGTGTACCCTTGTCTGTTTGTCTGTTGTGCACTTATTGAGCGTAGGGACCGTCGCCCAGTTGTACCCCGTCGCCTAGGGCGGGTCGTTGCAAGTAGGCAGCGACTGAGTGGCGGTTAGATTAGGGCTCACTTGTCTGTTTCCCTACCCCCATCATTACAGCTAACATTTTTTATTCAAAACCATACCGCAGGGAAAGAAGAGAGCCACGTCTCTGCCCATTTGGCCCAAAAAAATGTGAATTCTTAAATCACGTTTTGCCAAATAAAACATATTCCCAGTTAACACAATATGTGGGTTGGCTCATGGCTTATATCAAATATACTATCCATAAACTGACCATGCTGAGGGTCCCATATAGTTTCTCAACTTTAGAAAATGATGTTGATTAGAAAATATCTGCATATATGAATGTACCAGATATGATTTTACTATCTGGAACCTCATTTAGAAATAGAACTAGAACTAGTGCATGTAGGGGCGTACATAAAAGTAGAGAGGGCCCTATAGTAAAAATAACATAATGGCAAACCGAGCAATGCCCCAAATTGTGCCGATGGTCACAGTGACTGATATAATAAACCAGAAAGAGAAGAAAAGTCACGACCAAGTATTTGCAAAATTACAAACAATCTTTATTTCAGTCAAAAATACACAGAAAAAACACATTACAACTATACACAGTAAAAAGAATGAACCCTCATAAAGAGATGGAATCCGAACATGAAAGCAGCCTGGTCCCCCAGATGTTAAAATGGTCACAAGATCCCACAAAGAGCATAAATCAATATTTTTAGGCAGGTGCTAAGCATAGTACATTTGCACAGATAGATACCTAATAAAATACATGCAAAGTGCAGTCATAGGCAAACTAATGAGCAGTATACCTACACCTATGTAGTGGAAAATGAGTAGGAGATCAGGACCGGGAGGGGAGACCGCTGCCAGACCCGACGCGCGTTTCGCTGGTGCTTCGTCAGCACCAGCGAAAGCACCAGCGAAACACCAGCGAAACGTGCGTCAGGTCTGGTAGCGGTCTCCCCTCCCGGTCCTGATCTCCTGCTCATTTTCCACTACGTAGGTGTAGGTATACTGCTCATTAGTTTGCCTATGACTGCACTTTGCATGTATTTTATTAGGTATCTATCTGTGCAAATGTACTATGCTTAGCACCTGCCTAAAAATATTGATTTATGCTCTTTGTGGGATCTTGTGACCATTTTAACATCTGGGGGACCAGGCTGCTTTCATGTTCGGATTCCATCTCTTTATGAGGGTTCATTCTTTTTACTGTGTATAGTTGTAATGTGTTTTTTCTGTGTATTTTTGACTGAAATAAAGATTGTTTGTAATTTTGCAAATACTTGGTCGTGACTTTTCTCTTTCTGGTTTAAAAAACATAATGGAACACACTAGTAGTGATGGGTAGTTACATTGCAGCTCATCATTCTGGGACAGCAAAGCTTGTTGTTCTCCCAACACCCTCCCTGTCCCTTACTGGGATTATGGCAAGGGGTAGCATATAAATTCCCACACCAGATGCTCCTAGTCTCCACTTTCTTTTTGTTGCTTGAGATGACTTCCTGAACTTTAATGTGCCATTTCTCAGTTATGTGAAGAAAGATTTACATGGCCCATAAGAAATAGAAATAGGACTAGTGCAAGTTGGGCCCCCAGTTCTCAATGGCACGATAGCATATGCATAGAATACCTCTATGGTTATACACCCTTAAGTGAATGTCCTCAATATACCAAATACAACACATATTTTCACAATTTCGCACAACTTTCAACATTTTGTAGTGTATTCATGTAGAACATTACTAACCTAACCTAAAGATATTTGCTTGGGCTGAGGATCAGGTTCATGACATAAAGAAAAAAAAAATGTCTTGTTACATTTTACAAATTGCACATCCATATAACTGGCCAATGGATTTCTGAACCAAGATATCCTACAAATAAAGTATTACTCCGTCCAAAAATAGTAACTCCAGAGCACCTCTGAACATAGGCCATGTGTGAGCAGAGCCAAAACTCTAATTCTGAGGAGATGGAATTCCATGTCAGCTGCCAGTGTGTTAAAAAGACTCACTGAGGTTAAGTTGAACATAAGACAGGCCATATACAGCTTTGTTCATTCCATTATCCAAGCTTGTTATTCTGTGCCCTTGATTCAGTTTTATCTTAGGGTCTTTTTCCCAGCCAACGTTGTTATGTTTTGTATAATGAAAAGTTATACATTTTTGCAATATACTTTTTGTATTAATTCCTCACTGTTTTCAAGATCTCTTCTTGCTGTTATTCAGCGGTAACATTCATTGTTTACTTGCAGTAGTTAAAATTCTGTCCATGGTAAGTGACACACAGGTGCTGGGATCATTAGAAGACACACTTCTGATGCACATACTGTAACTAACGAGCCCAGTGGCGGATCATCATTAGGGCGGTTCAGGCGGTTGCCCAGGGCCCAAGGCTCCCAGGGGGCCCATGGCCGCCCGAACCACACGGGCCCCCTCATTCTAGGTGGCATTGCTAGCACCGGAATATAATGAATATTATAGGCTGCAGGCCATGTTAGGTCTGCAGCCTATAAGGCGCTGGGAAGACTCCCTGCGCAGGCCAGCGTGATGACGGAAGGGGGGCCCAAGTTTGGGTAACATCCCAGGTCCTATAGTCTATTTAAAGGGTAGCTAAACGTTTGACAAACTTCTGACATGTCATAGTGACATGTCAGAAGTTTGGACTAGTGGGGGTCCGAGCACTGAGACCCTCACCAATCTCTAGAACTACGCAACTGAAGTGCTTGTGTGAGCGCTCAGCTGCTTCGTGTCTGTTCGGCTTTTTCCGGAAAGCCGATGTATCTAAGTATGGGCTCATAGGCTTTCTATTGAGTCCGTACACCGATACTTTTATTTCCGGAAACAGCCGAAAGACACGAAGCGCATGAGCGATCACACGAACGCTTCAGACGCTTCGTTCTAGCGATTCGTGAGGGTT